>NC_134353.1:563933332-564533332 GCF_048569485.1 Anomaloglossus baeobatrachus | reverse complement strand
ATGTGATACGTTAATATGGTATTTCGATACACAGCCAAGATATTGCGCACAGCTGGAAGCTGCATCCTGTAGCAGTAAGCTTTATCTGCGCTGTGTATCTATGTACGGACACCCTATGTCATTTTCATTTATTTATTTATTTATTTATTTATTTTTACACCTTTCTGGGGCAGACATACAGTCTACATGAGGGCAACCATTCACTGCAGCCAATCATAGATGCTGTCACAGAAGGTGGGCAGGGGAAGCAGTGAATATGCATGAGGGATAATAAACAGACCCGAAAGCAGTGTTAGGCCCCCTTCATCCGTCCGTGAAACACATGCGTGTTTGGCCCATTTCCGTATGTACCGGAGACACGGCCAAACGTACACCAATGTTAATCTATGTTTGAGGTCACACGTGCGTTATTTCATAATGTCCGTGTGTCCGTGTCCATGATCCGTATGTGTTTCCGTTTTGCATGGAAGCATGTCCGTTTTCTACACGGAACACGCACACGCGGACACCATGAAAGTCAATGGTTATGTGCGCACAATACGTGACACAGATGCATCTCTGTATGCTCTGTGTACGTTTTGTGCTTTTTTCTAGCGATGTCGGCTATTCTTTCTTTTTCTGTCTATGTCGGTCAATCTCCCTCAGTCCGTCGGTCGGTCTCTCTGTCTGTCTGACGGTCTCTTTCTGTCTTGTCTGTCCCTCTCTCGCTGTCTGTCAGTCAGTCTCCCCCCTCTCTCATACTCACCGTTCCCCGATCACCGGTGTGGCGCTGCACGGCTGTTCTCTGATTGGTTGCAGTTAGACACGCCCCCACGCTGATTGGTTGCAGTGAGACAGCTGTCAATCACAGCCGCCGGGGGGCAGGACTATACTGTGCAGTGAAAAAAATAAATAATTAAAAAAAAACGACGTGCGCCCCCCCCCATTTTGATACCAGCCAGGGTAAAGTCACAAGGCTGAAGGCTGGTATTCTCAGGATGGGGAGCTCCACATTATGGGGAGCCCCCCAGCCTAACAATATCAGCCGCCAAGAATGGCCGCATACAATAGATGCAACTGTTCTAGGACTCTACCCGGCTCTTCCCGATTGGCCCTGGTGCGTTGGCAATCGGGGTAATAAGGAGTTAATGGCAGCCCATAGCTGCCACTAAATCCTAGATTAATCATGTTAGGCATCTCCCCGAGATACCTTCCATGATTAACCTGTAAGTTACAGTAAATAAACACACACACCCAAAAAATCCTTTATTAGAAATAAAAACCACTAACAAATACCCTCGTTCAACACTTTATTAACCCCAACAAAGCCCTCCATGTCCGGCGTAATCCACGGACCTCCAGCGTCGCATCCAGCTCTGCTGCATGAAGGTGACAGGAGCTTCTGAAGACACCGCCGCTCCTGTCAGCTCCACGCAGCAACTGAGGTGAGTAGTGCGATCGCGAGAATTTTAAGGCGCTGCAACGTTTCTTGGAGTTTGCAAATTATTACTAGAAGTTTATTAAACAGTACTCTGTCCCAAAAAGACCTTTTACTGATATGACGAAAAAAAGTACAAACTTTTCTAACTGGTCTGAGGTTGCTTTATACGTGTTTGTCTGTCCTAAAATGGAGAACTTTGTGATGAACCTGTGGAAATCCTGCAAAAGTAAGTGTTGTGTCAGAGCTCATTGCGGAAGTTAAATCTGAGATTACAGAGGCAGGATGAGGCATTATCAGGGGTCCCAGATAACAAACAATTTGTTTCCCTGAATCTTTGCTTTAGGGTTATGGCGGAACATCATGATTCTGCTCTGGCTGGTCACCCTGGGGTGAATGGTACTCTTCATCTCTTTTTTGTGTCGTGTTTGGTTGCCCAAAATCTGGAGAGATGTTTGTGCACCAACTGTGCACGTTCTAACGTATCACACTCTCGTCCACCAGGTTGTCTGCTGCCATTGAGTGTCCCTAGCAAACCTTGGACAAACATTTTCATGGATTTTATTATGGATCTGCTGGTAATATAGTAATTTTTCTTGTGGTGCATAGGTTTTCCAAAATGACACATTTTATCGCCTTACCATTTTTACCTAGTCCTGAAACTTTAGCTCAGGTATTCATTTGTGAAATCGTTAGACACCATGGAGTCCCATCTGACATTGTTTCTGTTAGAGGTACTCAATTTATTGCCAATTTTTGTAGGTCTTAGGGAATAAACTGTCTCACTCATCGGCAATCCATCTGCAGTCTAATGGACAAACTGAGTGTGTGAGTCAAAGCTTAGAGCAGTGTTTGCGCAGTTTTGTCTCAGATAATCAGGAAAAGTGGTCCTCGTTCCTTCCTCTTGCAGAGTGTGCTATCAATAACCACGGCTATGAGTTCTCTGGTATTTCTCCTTTCTTTTGTGTATATGTTCTCTATCCCCAGTTCTGAACTTTTCTTAAAGGGCACTCATCTGGGGTACCCAAAGAGTACTTACTGGGTTCAGCACTATCTTCTATATCTTCTAAATGGGGAAAGGTTCAGCAGAACTAGCATAACATGGGGTCTAGGTATAAGCATGTGGCTGACTATAGACATTTGCCTGGTTTGGACCTGTGTGTTAATGATCTGGTGTGGGTATCCAATAAAATCATTAAGCTTAAAGTATCATCACTTAAGTTAGGACCTGGCTTCATTGGTCTGTTCAAAATTACTGCTGTCATCAACCCATTGGCTTTCTGTCTGGCCTTACCAGCTTCATATAAAATCCATAATGTTATCCACAAATCTCTAAAGTTAAAGAAATTTGTGGATTCGGGAACTTCTCTTCCCACCTCTCCATCTTTGGTCTTAGTTGATGGATCATTGGCGTTTCAAGGATCGAGAATTATAGTTTCTCGGGTCGTTTGTTCTTCTCTACAGTATCTTGATCACTGGCAGGGTTATCGTCCTGAGGAGAGGACTTGAGTACCAGCCTCAAAAATAGCAGTGCAAAGGCAGTGTAATCCATTAGAACAATCTACCAAAAAAACTGTGTTTTCCAGCGCACCTTCCTGTTTGAATATCTGTGGAACCTTATACTGCATTGCATCATGCAGATTTGCATAGCAATCAAAAACAGCAGCATTTAGGCAATGTAATTTTTAGTTCAATCTACCAAAAAAGTGTTTTCCAAGCATGCCTTGCTGTGTGAATATTTTGGAAACCTAATACTGTGTTTCATCATGCAGCTGTGTGTAACAGTCAAAAACAGCAGTGTATAGGCAGTGTAATCTATTAGCCCAATCTAAATAGTGTGTTTAACAGTGTGCCTTACTGTGTTAATATCTCTGAAACCTGATACTGCGTTGCATCATGCAGCTTTGCGTAGTGGTCAAAAACAGCTGCATACAGGCTTTATTACAATCGTTCTCTATAAACAGGCCATCTAATAATCCCAACTTGTTTGTGTGTCAAAGAATAAGGAGACTATCTATTAGGAGATATGGCCATGGTGGTTGTGCAGCTGCTTTAGAGCTGGAATGTGGTAGATCTGTGCCTGCCATGCTCCAAACTAAAACACCTTTCTCTGCTGTACACAGGCTGTAAGCTAGTCTTCATCATTTCTTAGACCTGAGTACCGCTGCATGAATGGAGAGGCCAGAACATGATGAGGTGGTTTAAGATATTATGGCAACAGTGTCTCCAGATCCTTTGCATTGTCTTCCATACACGGTCCACACCTGAAAGGTCAGAGTCATCTCCTAAGTTCCATGGTCATCTTCCTTCTACCTCAACCCTTTCAAAATCAGCCAAGTAGTCTCATGCAGCAGTCACTTATGCTTTTTGATGACTCTGATGGCTCACATCCCATAGCCCATTCACCTGGCCCTGCCCCACAGGTGGAAGAGACCGAGTGGACTGGTGCCCAACCACTTCTTGTATTAGAGGATGAGTCTGTGGAAAGGCTGGTGGACACGTTCAGTGGATCACTGCACTACACCTCAGAGAATAATAAAACACAGGTGTCAACTGTAGGGCTTTTGACAGTGTGCAGACTGGGTAGGAGGGCAAAGCTGAGGAGTGGGTGGAAGATGATGCAAATACTGACGACAAGGTGCTTGACCCCACCTGGACCGAAGGCCATGATAGTTACTATCAAAATTACCCACGTATGTCAGAGCTTAGTCTTAAAGTGCGGGCAGTATGTACGCACTTTCAGCATTCCCACCCTGATGCTGCACGCCTGTCTGTGCTGCAAAGTCACTTTAGCCTTCCCTCTCACCCCATCAAATGCAATGTACCAACAAAGTGAAACTCCACCTTGCATATGTGACACCCTGAGCAAGCCAGGGGTCACAGGTCATGACACCACCACACCCTACACCCCGGATAGGTACACCAAAGCTACACAAAAATCCTTGTTGCCTTCCTCCAGGGGCTGATGTCCACACCAGGGGGCGGACCAGGCAGTTGGCTCCGCCCATCGAGGAGTTCACAGCCCTGGAGGCGGGAAAACCGGGCAGATCAGTTTAGGGAGAGTGAGAGTTAAGAGTAAAGTGGTAGAGGAGCAAGAGAGAGGAGTAAAGGTGGAAGAGAAAGTGACAGTTGAGGAAGCCTGAAGTTGGTCCGGGTGTGTGCCCCGGACTGAGACAGCAAGATCAGCAGACGGCGGTGACCGTCTGCAGGAGAGGCTGCTTGGAGGTTGCCGAAAGGACCGTGGACGGGTGGTGGCCCGGCGGTACCGGAGCGGTATACGAAGAGAAGCCAGCACCATTGGCAGGGGCCTTTCGGATCCCGGCAAGGCTAGGAGTCACCGTGAATTTGCCAAATCCGTCAGTGAAGGGGACCTCTGGGTCTCCCAGCAACCAAGCCCCGATTGAAGGCAACAGTCCAACTGTTAGAGAGAGACACCGCCACCGCCAGGGCACCAGTTTCTCAGGGCCAGCGCCTGCGGGCAAAGAGAGGCTGCTCCGGCACATATCCAAGCCGGGGAGCGGGTTACCGGTGGGAACCCATCGCTACCAACATAGACTTAGGTGCAGGAAAAGGGACCGTCACCGTCAACTACTGGGGAAAAGCAACAGCAGCCGTCCGTGGGAACCGTCTTTCCAGCCGTGTGTTTTACCGAGAACTGTGTCCCCGTCTCAGGCTGAGTGAGTACCACAGTGCCGTGATGCACAGCGCTGCCCCCGCGTCCCTGCACCCCACCAAGCCCTGCACCAGCCCCGCCATCCCTCATCCCCCAACTCATCACTGGGCCCCAGGACGACCACCCCCTACCCACGGAGGGGAGAACCAACAACTTTGCTGCTCCCTGTCACCGCTCCCGGGATCCCCATACAGAGCAGCGGTGGTGTCCATACAATCACCACAACCGTGGGTGGTGTCACGGACAATAAACAATCCCCAAAACCAATCCCCTTTTCACTCACGGGTGAGGAGCGCTGCTCGAGTCCCCGGGATCCGGCCCATCGCTCAAGGCACCGAGCAGCAGCAGGCCGCAGCAGCGGCAGCCGGACCCGAGCAGTGGGAGAGCGCAGCGTCCCCTCCTCCGCCCGCGACACATATGAAGGGAGACTGTACGAGCAGCAGCATACAATAGTGCAGTTTCAGCTGCAGCACACAAGGCATAATTGCTTTTTAGACTAACACCACTTCACTACTAACGAGTGGGTCTCCAAGCAGGACTTGTGTGCCATATTGCACTAGTTTGAAAACTCTACAAACAGGACTAGCGCTGATAATGCCATAATCAGCGTTACTATATCAGTTGTATACCTGCTTGAATAAATGCTGGAAGCCATGCTGGACCAGGTGGTAGCACCGGAGAAAAAGGAGCAGGAGGAAACATTGACTCATTTATCTGGGCTGTCGGTCAAACAGGGCTCTGAGGTATGGTTTCTGGTCTGAAAGTGATGTACCAAACTTTCCAGCCATTGGACATTTTTGGAGAAGGAGGAGCAGGAGGAACTTTCTCTATCCAGCAGGGAGTCGAGAAGTTAGGTCAGAGGAATCATTGCAGCGTGGCTGAGGGCATAGAGAGGAGCCAGTCCACACACCTGCAACTGAGGACAGCTCATTGTTGACTTTGGGAAGTCTAGCACAAATTAGCCAATACATGTGCCTGTTTAATGACCCTCGAGTTGCAAGGATTCTGACCAATGGCAAAAACTGGGTGGTGACCTTGCTGGATCCACGGACAACATAGCATTGTTACTTTCACCACTAGAGTCACGACCACTTTCACCACTGAATCATATGGCTAGTTGTATTCATCATTCTTTATGTATAATAAAGCAATTATGCTTGTTCATATTTCTCTGAATTTGGTGTGCAGCTTTCACTTCATATAGATTGTATATTTTTTGGCTAGCACCCTGTTCACATTTACAATGGTGTTCCAGCAGTCATTTTGATTTTTATGCAGTTTTTTTTCTGTCTGAGAAACCAAGTCCCGCCCTATAGCCATGAATATTCAACTTACTATATAGCCAGGTCCCTTGCTTCCCATACACAGCAGGTTTCAGCCGCACATAGAGGTAACATTTGGTTAGGTACCCATGCACACAAGCAGGTTTTAACCGCATATAGAGGTATTATTTAGTTAGGGACCCCATAAATAAGAGATTACCGTGAAGTTGGTAATGGGGCAGTAATGAATTGATCAATACATTAGCTGACCAAAAGGGCACCTGGAGGGAGTCGGATCTCTTGACAAACTCGGATGAAGTGTGAAGAATCTTGCACAAAGGAGGGAAGGGCATTCACGAATGGTTGCAGAAAGAAGTCTACATATATGCTAGCCCTTTCACACAAACTACCGATACTTGCCACTATGGGTCTTCCGGGCGGCTTGACAATAGACCTGTGCACTTTTGGTAACATATAGAAAGTGGGGATTATGGGTTGATCGACCCACAGATATTTCTTCTCATTATCGTTTAGAACCCTCAAGTGCCAAGCTGAATCAAGCAGTTGATGAAATTTTGAGGTGAAGAGGGCTGTAGGGTCCGATGGAAGTCTGGAATAGAAATTGATGTTACTTAATTGTCGGTTTGCCTCCTCCAGATACAAATCCACAGGCCAAATAACCACATTTCCTCCCTTATCCGCTTCCTTGATTAGGAAGCTTTTGTTGTTTTTCAGATCCTGTATCGCCAGTTTTTCCGCTTGATTCAAATTATGTGCCCTGGGTGTGTAAGATCTACCCCATCGGGTGAATCTGGGGAAATTCAAAAGATGATCACTGCCTCTGGGAGCACTCTTGTGCCAGACCCCGATTCACAGGTGAGGGATGACAAGTTATGGATCATTAACTTGTTGCAGTATATACCGACTACGCATGAGGTTGCAGTGTTGGAAAGAGGTCTTACTTTCTCTCCCACATATGCTCTGGACAAGTTTACCCTCACCAAGGATCTTTTCCTTTTTTGTAGGAACCTTATTTTTTAGCTTCTCTATAATAAACCAGAGGAGGCAAACAACTTGCCGTTGGAAGAAAAAAAGGACTTTTAGAGACCTCCTTCATCTACTTCAGGAAGATGAGATCAGCACAGGTAAGCCTAGATTCCCCTACAGGAATAAGTCTACGTCATACCCACCTTTTTCCTTAGTACCAGCAGTCTGCATTTTCTTTGAATTGGTGAAGGCAGGCATTAGTAAACTTAGATCTTACACACCCAGGGCACCCAATTTGAATCAAGTGGAAAAACTGGCGATACAGAATCTGAAAAACAACAAAAGCTTCCTAATCAAGGAAGCGGATAAGGGAGGAAATGTGGTTGTTTGGCCTGTGGAATTGTATCTGGAGGAGGCAAACCGACAATTAAGTAACATCAATTTCTATTCCAGACTTCCATCGGACCCTACAGCCCTCTTCACTTCAAAATTTCATCAACTGCTTGATTCAGCTTGGCACTTGGGGGTTACAAATGATAATGAGAAGAAATATCTGTGGGTCGATCAACCCATAATCCCCACTTTCTATATGTTACCAAAAGTGTACAAGTCTATGGTCAAGCCGGAAGACCCATAGTGGCAAGTATCGGTAGTCTGTGTGAAAGGGCTAGCATATATGTAGACTTCTTTCTGCAACCATTCGTGAATGCCCTTCCCTCCTTTGTCCAAGATTCTTCCCACTTTATCCGAATTTGTCAAGAGATCCGACTCCCTCCAGGTGCCCTTTTGGTCACCTGTGATGTGGAGTCGCTCTACACCAACATCAATTCTACGGATGGCATGCATGCGGTCACGTATTTTCTGGATCTCCAGGGAAACTCTGACCGCATGCATGACTCCTTCTTGATTGACTTGCTAGACTTCATACTCCAGCATAATTATTTTTTGTTTGACAAAAAATTCTTTAGACAGATTTCCAGTGTGGCCATGGGTGCACGATGTGGACTCGTTTTTGCTAATCTTTTTCTGGGATGGTGGGAGGCTACCTGTGTTTACCTGGGTGCTACCTCCTCTTTAAACAACAATGAGTTCAACATCTTTTTGACATATTTCTTCCTCTACAGTGACCTTTTTGGACTTGGAAGTCTGTGCTCAGGGTGACATTTTGTCTACTAACCTTTACCGCAAGGTAACCTCCACGAACAGCCTTTTACAATACCAAAGCTTCCATCCTCTCCACATCAGGCAAGGTATCCCCACTGGCCAATTCTTGCGCATTCAGTGCAACTGTACAAGCGATGATGATTTTAAACAGCAAGCCAAAAATCTTACCCACAGGTTCTTGGAACGTGGCTGTCCAAAAAGCACCGTCTTCAAAACATTTCAACGGGCTAAACCAGAAACTCAGTCATCACTCGCTATCCCAAAATGTAGGAAGCAAGATTGCCAGACCCCCAATTTGAAGGATGCTCTGGTCAGCAGTCATTTTTCGTGAGTGGTTGGCAAATTAAATCGGGGCATTTCCCTCAGAGGTTCCTTTCCCTGTGGGCACTGCAGCATCTGTAGATATATGCGCCCTGTTTCTAAAACCTTTTCTAACCCACAGGATTCATCCATGCACGTCCTGAAGGCCTACATCAACTGCAAGACAAGAAATGTCATTTATGCCTTGGTCTGCCCCTGCAATAAGATCTATGTGGGGCAGACTTCCCAGGAGCTCAGGAAAAGAGCACAAAAACCATCTTTCCACTATTAATCTGGCGGATACCGACAAGAAGAAAGGTAATCCCATCACCCCTGTTGCAGCGCACTTTTTGGAATACCACCAAGGTTCTTGTTCAAGTATTCGTATTCTGGGTTTACAGAGATACCTAGGTGGTGGTAGGGGTGGTTCTTGTCAAAAATGGCTGTTGCAAAATGAGGCAAAGTGGATTTTCACTTTAAATTCTGTTGCTCCTGGCGGCTTGAATGAAGAACTGTTGTTCACTGGATCCTTGGGCTAATATAAGGTTGTTCTTTTTCCTCTCTTACTTAGGTAGTCAATTAACTTCTCCTCGCATTGGTGCTTGTTCTTCTTCTTGGTCTTTCTTGCTTTGGCGCATGCATATATTATATACATATGGGTGTGGATGTATATGCGTTTGCTCCAATGGATCTTTCGGATTGACAATGGGGCGGATTCAATTGACCTAAAGGCTTCTTACTCTTCAAATCTTATGGACCAGCATTATTGACATATATAAGTTGTATTTTGCTTTATGTACGCATTGTATATTTTTGGGGGGGATCTGATTTCACCCTTTGTGGTTGGTGTACAATTGTTTGTCACTTGTACCACTGTTTGTATTTAGTTTCAATTACAATCCTTTACCTGTGTTCACCTGTGTTCATGACTATGTTGGTTTTATATATATATATATATATATATATATATATATATATAAGTCCAACAATGTAGACCAGCTCACTCCTGTGAATCACCTGGATCCTCAGCTGACCTGGTTAACTCCGTTGTGCCCGGATCAGGACGCAGGAGTCCATCCATACAAATGTGAACAACAACAAGGCAGAGTCCAGCAATAACGTGAGCAGTCCAGGATGCTGTTAAAATTTTTTTTCCTTCTTTTTATTCATAAATTCATTAAAATATAATGGTCCAAGCAATTCAGAACAGCATTATCGCAGGAAAATAGCGCAGATAGGACTACGGGTTTCAGCGGTAAAATCCACCTTCTTCACGGTCCAGAATCTGATCTGCTTTCCAAACATAGAACCTTATATACATCTCACTCCCATCAGGGTAATTACAAACATGTGTGAGAGATTTAAAAACATGTGCTAGAAAAGCAAATCAAACATGTAAGCTATCCGCATATTGATCAATATACAGCATGCATAAGAGTTATAAAAAAAGGATTCAACATTTTGGAGAAAAATACAATCAGAAAATCCAATAACCTGACCATAAAATTCTTTTTAAAGTGATACAAAAGCCTAACACAGTAGTAATAGCCAGCAGCATATAATGCAACAATGTCTCAATAGTGCATAATGATATCCATACGATTGTTAAAGCCCTGTGGCATACGGGTCCCCAGCTCAAATATCCACCTACTCTCTCTTGCAAGCACTTTTTTATGAAAATCTCCCCCTCTCAATGGTTTTTTTACATGCTCTATGCCCATAAAATAAAAACCGCGTAAATCCCCATTGTGTTTTTTTGAAAAATGTCGGGATACTACTGATGCTCCCACCATTGGCAAATTGCTAGCATCTGAAAGATGTTTGCGGATTCTGGTTTTAAGGGGGTTCATCGTGCAACCTACATATTGCATGCGGCATATATTGCAGTTAATCAGATAAACTACATTCTCCGTATTACAGTTTATAAAAGAACGAACATTAAACTGTTTTTCATTGGAAATAGATGTAAATATTTTAGACTTATTAGCAAAACCGCAGCACTTACAAATATTAGCACCACATTTAAAAACTCCTATTGTTTTTAACCAGTTGCTAGGGGAGATTTTATCCGGATCTTTGAACATGCTAGGTGCTAATAATGTAGCTAAGGTTGGGGCTCTTTTTGCCACAAAGGCAATATCATTATTTTCCACAATGTTTTTCAAAATATCATTCTGAGATAATAACGGAAGATATTTTCTGATAATTTTGACAATAGAATTAAACTGAGGACTATAGTTGGTGCTGAAAACTACCCCAGATTTTATGGAGTCAAACTGTCTTTTTTTCTTAGTAGAATCCAACAGCTTAACCCTATCAATGCCTGCTATTTTTTTCTTGGCTCTCTCCAAAGACCAATTGGGATACCCCCTTTTTTTTAAATTGTTACAAGTTATTTCAATTTCTTCCTCCAATCTATCACTAGATGTGGTATTCCTTTTTAGTCTAATAAGCTCCCCCACAGGAATATTCTGAATGACATGTTTGGGATGACTAGAGGATGCCATTAAAATACTATTACATGCAGTAGGTTTTTTATAGGGAGATATCAAAACCTTATTGCTATCCAAATCTGCGGTCAATTTTAGGTCCAAGAAGTTTGTTGATACCTCATGACTACTACTCGTAAATTTTAGATTGAAATCATTCAAATCCAAATAAGAAAGAAAACTTTTCGCAGACGAGAGACTACTGGGAGTGAGATGTATATAAGGTCCTATGTTTGGAAAGCAGATCAGATTCTGGACCGTGAAGAAGGTGGATTTTACCGCTGAAACGTGTAGTCCTATCTGCGCTATTTTCCTGCGATAATGCTGTTCTGAATTGCTTGGACCATTATATTTTAATGAATTTATGAATAAAAAGAAGGAAGAAATTTTTTAACAGCATCCTGGACTGCTCACGTTATTGCTGGACTCTGCCTTGTTGTTGTTCATATATATATATACATATATATATATATATATATATATATATATATACATGTAATTTTTCATTGCCTCTGGTGTACTATTTTAGTCCACTATAAGTTTATACTCTCTTACCTCCATTCTGTTCTTTCTCTTTCATTATTATTTTCATTTTCCGGTTATCATTGACGTCTGTACATCGTTATTTCCCCATACGCAAGTGCTGGTTCCTCTTTACAGTTTCTTGCCTTGATCTTTGTTCTATGTTCTTGTGCGCGTGCGCACTGCATTTGATTGCTGCGCTTATGCGCATGCGTACCGCGCTCTATGGTCACCTCGCTGCTGCGGCCCTGCGCATGCACTATTTTTTAGCGATGCTTACATTGCTATCCTGGACTTCCCGCGCATGCGCGGACTTTCCAAAATGGCGGTGCGCATTGTTCACATTACACAATGCTGCCTTACATCGCTCCCCCATGATGGACCGGTCCAGATTAACAGTCACCAGATTAACAGGTGATCCACATCATTATTACACAGGCATGTATTTATACTTCCCCTTTTCTTGTGGCTCAGTGCACGCCTGCCCTGAGGAAGCCGCTCCCTGCGGTGATACGCGTGGGTCCTGCTCACGGGATCCCATGCACACCCTCCCTCCCCCCCCTTTGCTCCTCTACCTTGCTTCCCCATTCCTGATATATTTTTGTACCATGCATAACTGAGGGTATCTTGAGGACCACACTGTCTGCTCATAGTCAGCACTTATAATTGACCTTTTTGGTTCTTATGGACATTCTGACATTGTTGTGCCTCTTTATTCCTCTTGGGCTGTAATGGGGTTTGCAGGTCGGTTGTCATGTCATTTCTGATCTTGGCACTATTATAATTATATATATGTTGTCTATTATCATTTTTTTCTATTATTATGTGCATTTACTTCTGTGCCTTATGATCTGTACACACCACACTATTGTTGTGTTATGCTATAATCTCAGGGGGTTGGGCGGTGGTTGCATGCCGTGTTATCAGGTGTGTTGGTTTTAGTGTTTTTATCCTTTGCTACAAATAAAGGTTGCCTTTTACCATTCATTATTGTTGTGCTCCCCATTCATGTGCGGTACTCCCCTTTTCTTGCTACTGCTAAAAGCTTAGCTACATTGTTCATTTCTCATATTTTTAGACTACATGGTGGTCCCAAAAACATTTCCGATACAGGGGTTCAGTTTGTGGTTAGCTTTTTGCATAGTTTCTGCTACAGATTGTGTATGAAATTTTTATTTTCCTCAAGGTACTATCCTGAAACTAATGGGCAGGCTGCAAGGATGAACCACGAGATGCTCCTTGGTGAAATTTCTTTCAATAATTGTACATCCACGGCTACCAGGACCTTGTCTTTTTTTTGTTCTTGGGATTTTCATCCAGTTTTTGGAAATTTTTCTGGGTTTCAGTCCTTTATGCCAGAGAAAGGAAAATGTTGTTTCCAATTAATAAAAGTCTGCATGGAGATTTAGGTCACTAGTGTTTGGGCCAAAAGGGAGCAAATTGCAAACGCAGAAAGGCTCCTCTCTTTAGGATAAAGGAGTTTGCATGGTTGTCCTCAAAAAATGTATGTATTAACTCCTTCAACTCTGAGCCTTCTTTCCACCTTCCTGACCAGGTCACTACAATATACTGTGCACTACAGGAACTTATTTTCAGTCTTTATTCTGCTATATTCCCTGTGTTTGACTTTAGGAGTATTTTACAGAGACAAAATAATCACTTCACCCATAGATGAATAATCAGAGAGTGTAATTACCAAAATGTGATCACATGAGGGGTTTCTGCAGTTCTGGCTCTTATGGACTCTGCAAATGGAGTCTGCACTTTATTTTAGGAACATCTGTGCTCTAAAACTAAAATGTGGCTCCTTCCCCCCGAGTCCTGTCGTTTGGCCAAACAGTACTGTACAGACACATGTGATAATAAGTAGGGATAAGCAAACCTGAACTGTAAGTCCATACTGATTACCTTGTGTTCGGTGCTGAAAACCGAATAGACTTTTGAATGTATGTCCAGTTAATGTTCAGTTTTGTCACACAAATAAAGCTTGTTGAAACAATGCAGAGCAGCAAGCTTTTAGGCTGTGGGCACTTCCGGAGCCATTGCAGCCATGCCAAGTATTCGCATGGCTGTGATTGGCTAGGGAAACTACTGAAAAAAGAGAAAGCAAAATGGTTAAAGGAGGACATACTAGTCTTAGCAGCTGTATCACTGCCTCTGGGTTTGCTCATTAGCTTTCATGCATATTCATTGCTTCCCCCGTCCACTGTCTGTGACAGAATCTGTGATTAGCTTTAGTCAGACTGCCGGCATCCTGACGTCTCTGATTGTTTGCCCTCTCAGAAGCTGTCAGTCTGCCCTAGAAAAAAATTAAAATAATAAATAAATAAAAAAATGTATGTATGGTGCCCCATATTCAGATACCCACCCCACCTGTGACCGACCGCAGGTAAACTAACCTTAGGTAAGCTGATTGAACTCAATCAGACCTGCAAATCCTGACAGAAAACTGTATTTGTTTTGACAAGAGATACAGATTTGGTGCTAAAATTTATACAGTAAATTCCTGCACCAAATCTGGATCTTCTGGCAAGAAACCGTATCAATGCACGATGCAGTATTAATGCTATTTTTTTCTTGCCAGATGATGCAGATTTAATGCACAAATTTGGTGTATAAATTCCAGCACGACATCTGCATCTCTTGGCAAAAAAACATGCAAAACCCATTTTGACTCCAAATCGCTGTGGTTTTCTGCCAAGAGATGCAAATTTGGTGCTGAAATATCTGAACCAGATTTCTGCACCAAATTTGACTCTCCTGGCAGTAAACCTCACCAAAACTAAGTCAATACTATTTTTGTGCTACTTTTTTTTTTTTTTTTTTTTGCAAGTGATGCAGATTTGGTGCTGAAATTTATACACCGCATTGCTACACCAAAACTGCATCTTGTGGCAAAAAAAAGTATCAAAATGTAATGTGGTTTTGATGTGTTTTTTTGCTAACAGATGCAGATTTGATGCAGGAATGTGTTGTTTAAATTTCAACACCAAATTTGCATCTCCTGGCAAAAAAAACCTGTGTTTTTTTGCCAGGAGATGACCTGCAATTTTATAGTCTAGCAGTGGCACCAAAGTGAAAGTGAAATTGCTGCCAGATTGTCAGATTGCGGGACATGGCTGTGAACCGCAATCTTACAGTCCAGCAGTGGCTTGGAAGTGAAAGTGCTGCCGGATTGTTGATCAGCAGCACTTTCACTTTTACTTTGAAGCTGCTGCTGGACTGTTAGATTGTGGATCACAGCTGTTTGACAGTGTAGCAGTCAGGTCACCAGAGGTGATACTGTGAGAACCCGGCTGTGACCTCTGGTGAACTGAGTGACATCACTGCTCACAACTGGGTTCTCCCTCGGCTGTATGTGTTTCTCAGAGCCTGCAGAGAGTGGGCATGTTTCCCCTCTCTCCAGGCTCTGGATGTAGCAGAGCTGTGGTTTATCTTGGGGTTTCATATGGATTACGTCAGATCTTCAAGGATGTATTGGGTGTTAATAAAGGGGTGAAAGAGTACACAACCACAGTGAAAACTGTCTGACACCCACCTGGACTTAAAAAAGTTAACTGATTAGGTGCATGACACTTTAATTGTTAATATCTCTGCAACAGAAAAGTGAAATGAAAAAGGATTATTCCACTCTGCACCAAATACATCCTGTGTCCAGTTCAAAAAGCAAAAAAATGGTGAAAAATCTTTTTAAAGAAAGTCAGCTATAAAGAGTTAAAACCCTCCTGCAAAGCACCAATTTTTAGCTATGTACAGTTTGTATTGAGACATTGGTATCTTACTTCAGATCTTAGATAGATGTTAAGTCAGAGTGAATGCTAATAAATTTAAAGGATACACAATTTTTTTTTATGCACAGAAGTGTATGCCCGAGACCCATGTGTGCACTGGAAAAATATCTTTAAGGGTTCTTGCAAATCTTTAACATTACAGAGAGAAAAATATATATGTATACCATATTTTTCATTTTATAAGACGCACCGGATTATAAGACGGAGAAAAAAAAGGTGAAAAAAAAAATATGGGGTCCATTTTATAATCTGGTGGTGTCTTACCAGGAATAGGGGGTAGCAGCGGAGCGGGAGTCACAGAAAGCAGAGGTGGTACTGGAGTATGGTGATGCTGGCAATGCTACAGAGGGAAGCCCAGATACTCACTGCGGTCTCTGCTCTGTGTGGGGCTGGTGACGCCACTCTGCTCTGTGCGGGCGGCGGTGAGTCACCGGCCATTCTGAAGATGTCGGCGGTCTATGGTGAGGGCTTCAAATATTGGCGGTCGGAGTCGGCGCATGCACAGATGAGAGCTTGAGCTGAGAGCTCCATCTGCGTAGGCACTGACTCTAGGCGCCATTATTTGAATCCCTTACTGCCAACCGCCGACATCTTCAGAATGACCGCCCGCCGCATAGAGCAGCAGCGCCGAGCAGAAAAGAGCAGCTGCGCACCGAGCAGAATAGAGCAGCCACGCACAAAGCAGAGCCGAGCAGAGTGGCGTTGCCCGATGCACACAACAGCACCGTACTGACCAGCACCGGCAGCACCCGGTAAGCTACATTTGGATTTTAAGACGCACCCCTCATTTTCCTCCCAAATTTTTGGGAGGAAAAATGCGTCTTATAATCTGAAAAATATGGTACAAATATATATATATATATAGTGGAACCTTGGATTATGAGTAGAGATGAGCGAACCGGTCCCGGTTCGGCTCGAGGTCGGTTCGCCGAACGGACCTCCCGTTCGAGTTCGGCTCGGCGAACGTTCGACGAACCGAACTCGAACTGCATAGGAAACAATGGCAGGCAATCACAAACACAGAAAAACACCTAGAAAACACCCTCAAAGGTGTCCAAAAGGTGACAAACAACTCAAACACATTGGAAAGTGACAAGGACATATACTCATGCGAAAACAAAAGAGCTGGACAAGGAAAAAGAGGAGGACACACAGATATAGGCATGGCACGCCATTCTAAAATCATGTAAAACACCGCAAGGTGACTCCAAGCATAGTCTCCCTTTTTTTCCAAAAATTGGGCCCCACACCCACCCACCCATTCAGTGGCAGCAGTTGGGCCCCAGTTGTACAATTCACAGCTAGATTTGCAGCAAGCACATTCAAAAATACGCCATTGTTATCCGTCCCCAGGATGACACCGGGGTAGGTAGCAAAGTCTTTCCTGATCCCAGCTCTGTTCATCTTGGCTTCTTTTAAAAACAATGTAAGCAAGGGTTACTCCAAGCGGAGTCTCCCTTTTTTTCCAAAAATTGTGCCCCACACACACCCACCCATTCAGTGGCAGCACTTGTGCCCTAGTTGTACACTTCACAGCTAGATTTGCATCAAGCACATTCAAAAATACGCCATTCTTATCCGTCCCCAGGATGACACCGGGGTAGGTAGCAAAGTATTTCCTGATCCCAGCTCTGTTCATCTTGGCTTCTTTTAAAAACACAGCAAGCAAGGGTTACTCCAAGCGGAGTCTCCCTTTTTTCCAAAAATTGGGCCACACAGACACCCACCCCATCAGTGGCAGCACTTGGGCCCTAGTTGCAAACAGGATGTTTTGATTTGCATCAAGCACATTCCAAATCCACAAGCATTTACTCTCCCCAGGATGACACAGGGGTAGTAAATTCCTTCTGGATCCATGACTTGTTCATTTTGATGAACGTCAGTCTGTCCACATTGTCACTGGACAGACGCGTGCGCTTATCTGTCAGCACACACCCAGCAGCACTGAATACACGTTCAGAGACAACGCTGGCAGCTGGACACGACAAAATCTCCAAGGCGTAACTGGAGAGCTCTGGCCATTTTTCTATGTTTGAAGCCCAAAAGGAGCAAGGCTCCAGTTGCACAGTCATGGCATCGATGTTCATTTGGAGATACTCCTGTATCATCCTCTCCAGCCGTTGAGTATGTGTCAGACTTGTTGTCTCTGGTGTCCTTGCAAAAGAGGGTCTAAAAAAATTATGAAAAGATTCCATAAAATTGCTGTTACCGGCACCAGATACGGTCCTACTGGTACGGGTAGACTGGTGAAGATGACGAGACCGTCCCATGTTTGTCAAGTTACAACTGGGAGATTCCCTTCCTGCACCTGCACGGTTGTTTGGTGGAAAAGCCGAGCTAAGATCGAGTAACAGCTTCTGCTGATACTCCTGCATACGTGCGTCCCTTTCTATGGCTGGAATTATGTCACAAAATTTGGACTTGTACCGGGGATCTAATAGTGTGGCAATCCAGTAGTCATCATCACTTCTAATTTTGACAATACGACTGTCATGTTGGAGGTAGTGCAACAAAAAGGCACTCATGTGTCTTGCGCAGCCATGCGGACCAAGTCCACGCTGTGTTTGTGGCATAGAGGTGCTACCCGTTCTTTCTTCCTCTGACATCTCCCCCCAACCTCTTTCAACTGAAATTTGACCAAGGTCTCCCTCATCCGCTGAGTCTTCCATGTCCATGGACAGTTCGTCCTCCATTTCTTCATGTTCTCCTGCACCTTGCTCAACATTTCGCCTGCTACTATGCGCCCTTGTCGATCCCTGTTCCCCATGGTCCCATGCCTGCTGCGTTGGTGATGATGAACGTCTGGACCTTGGTGATGTTGTTGTCCCTTGCACATATGAATCCTCCTGTAGTTCCTCCCCTTCATGTTGTCCCACCCCCTGACTCCGAATAGTGTTTAGCGTGTGCTCCAGCATGTAAATGACTGGAATCGTCATGCTGATAATGGCATTGTCAGAGCTAAACATATTCGTCGCCATGTCGAAACTGTGCAGAAGGGTGCATAGGTCCTTGATCTGAGACCACTCCATCAGGGTGATCTGCCCCACCTCTGCATCTCGTTGGCCCAGGCTATACGTCATGACGTATTGCACCAGGGCTCTGCGGTGCTGCCACAGTCGCTGTAACATGTGGAGAGTTGAATTCCAGCGTGTCGCCACATCGCATTTCAGGCGATGAACCGGCAGGCCGAAAGACTTCTGGAGCGATGCAAGTCGCTCTGCTGCGGCGCTTGAACGGCGGAAGTGAGCAGACAGTTTTCGTGCCCTGTTCAGAAGGCCATCTAGGCCGGGATAGTGTGTTAAAAATTGCTGGACGACAAGGTTCAACACGTGAGCCATACAAGGTACGTGTGTCACCTTGCCCAGGCGAAGTGCCGCACCCAGGTTTGCAGCATTGTCGCACACGGCCTTACCAGGCTGCAGGTTGAGTGGAGACAACCATTTATTAAACTCGGACCGCAGAGCTGACCACAACTCCTCAGCTGTGTGACTCTTATTCCCAAGACATGTCAAGCTAAAGACCGCCTGATGCCGTTGCGCTCGGTTGCCAGCATAGTAATGAGGCGTGCGTGATTCCTTCTGCGCAGTGAGAACGCTGGTGGCCTGACCAGGCAGGCTTGGGGCGGAGGTGGAGGACCCAGATGAGGTGGAGGATGCAGAAGCTGTGGTGGAACTTGGACAGACAGAGGATTGACACACAAGTCGTGGGGACGGCAAGACTTGTGCAGCAGACCCTTCACCATCTATCACCATAGTTATCCAGTGCCCAGTCAGCGACATGTAACGTCCCTGTCCATGCTTACTGGTCCAAGTATCGGTGGTGAAATGCACCCGTTCACACACAGAGTTTCTCAAGGAAGCGGTGATGTTGTGTGCGACATGCTGGTGTAGCGCGGGCACACCTTTCTTAGAGAAGTAGTGGCGACTAGGCATCTGGTACTGGGGCACAGCGACAGACATAAGGTCTCTAAAATCCTGTGTGTCCACTAGGCGGAAAGGCAGCATTTCGGTAGCCAACAGCTTACAGAGGGATAGAGTCAACCTCTTCGCTTTGTCATGGGTCGCAGGAAGTGTCCTTTTATTTGACCACATCTGAGGGACAGAGATCTGGCTGCTGTGTGTAGACGGTGTTGAGTAGGATGTCCCTGGAAAAATGCAGGTTTGTGAGGAAAGTGCAGGCGGAGACATGATGTTGCCTTCATCCAAAGTTGGTGCTATCGATGTCTGAGAGAGCTGTACACACTCACTTGTTTCCCCTTCCAAAACAACTGACGACCTACCAAGCAAACTGGCTGTTGCGGTTACAGTGGTGGAAGTTGTGGGTGGAAAAACAGGTGTGACAGCTGTCCCAACAGTCCTAGAAGATGACGAGCGCGCGGATGCACTGGAAGGGGCAGGCGGTGGATGGTTTGCTCCGCTAGGCTGCATTGCAGCACGGTGAGCTTCCCACCGGGCCATATGATATTTATTCATGTGACGATTCATGGAAGAAGTTGTCAAACTGCTGAGGTTTTGACCTCTACTAAGACGACCATGACAAATTTTACATATCACATAATTTGGGCGATCTTTTTCTATGTCAAAAAAGGACCAGGCTAGGCAAAGCTTAGAGGCCATGCGACCTGTTGATCCACCCCGAATAATGCTCAGAGGCAGAGTGGTGGCTGAGGATGCAGTTGTAGACTTGCTACCAGTGCTCCGACTCTGTCCAGGAAGGCGCAAGGTAACTTCGTCGTCGGTTGCATCCTCCTCCACCGCCTCTGTTGACCTCCTCGAGTGCCTGACTGGGGGTTGACAGTAGGTGGGATCTAGAACTTCATCATCAATTGTTGTGTTTGCACTCCCCTCCCCCTCTGACCGAGCCTCTTCTTGCCCTGACCGAATATTTAAGTTGTCATCCCAATCGGGTATCTGCGTCTCATCTTCATCAGAATGTTCCTCATTGTCTATAACCACAGGTGTTACAGTTTGTGACAAAGGGTCAACATTATGCTCAGAAACTTGTTCCTCACGGCCTGAATCCGAGTCACAAAGGTTCTGGGCATCACTGCAGACCATTTCCTGTTCTGTACTCACTGTAGCTTGGGAGCAGACCTCTGATTCCCAGGCTATAGTGTGACTGAACAGCTCTGCAGACTCAGCCATCTCAGTTCCACCATACTGTGCAGGGCTGATGGAGACTTCAGAGCTGGGAGAAATCAAGTGTGATTGGGATGACAACTCAGAGGACTGGCGTTTTTTGGATGCGGTACTTGAAGTGGCTGAGAGGGCACTTGTTGGACCACTTGAGATCCATTCAAGCATTTTCCTTTTTTGCCCATCATCTACCTTTCTTCCTGTTGTTCGTGTCCGTAAAAAAGGGAGCACATCGGATTGTCCATGGTAAGTAGTAGACATCTTACTTTTGCTGGTAGAGGGTCTATCTTCAGCAGATGATAATGGAGCTTTGCCACCTTCCCCACGGACAAAACCTTTTTTGCCTTTTACACCACGCCTCTTCCCCTTTCCACCAGCATCTGTCATTTTGCCACTCATGTTGATTGCGACAAGATTGTGGACTGAAAATGTGGTAGTAAAAATTGAGAGGTGGTGTAGATTGCAGTGGTGGTCTAGCTTTATTAACAGCAGAATAATAAAGAATAAATATCCCTGACAATGCAACTACAGGCCTTAAACTGGCAGCAAAAATTGCTAGTCTAATGGCTTAGTTATAATGAGTTGGAGTGTGCAACGCAGGCAGACGCGCTCTGCAAATGTCTTGGCCCTAGTGGAACTATAGCAAAGTCTAATAGCCACGTATAGGATGCCACTAGGTACACTGAGTGTTTGCTAGTATAATGGCTTCGTTATAATTAGTTGGAGTGTGCAACGCAGGCAGATGCGCTCTGCAAATGTCTTGGCCCTAGTGGGACTATAGCAAAGTCCAATAGCCACGTATAGGATGCCACTAGGTACACTGAGTGTTTGCTAGTATAATGGCTTCGTTATAATTAGTTGGAGTGTGCAACGCAGGCAGATGCGCTCTGCAAATGTCTTGGCACTAGTGGGACTATAGCAAAGTCCAATAGCCACGTATAGGATGCCACTAGGTACACTGAGTGTTTGCTAGTATAATGGCTTCGTTATAATTAGTTGGAGTGTGCAACGCAGGCAGATGCGCTCTGCAAATGTCTTGGCCCTAGTGGGACTATAGCAAAGTCCAATAGCCACGTATAGGATGCCACTAGGTACACTGAGTGTTTGCTAGTATAATGGCTTCGTTATAATTAGTTGGAGTGTGCAACGCAGGCAGATGCGCTCTGCAAATGTCTTGGCCCTAGTGGGACTATAGCAAAGTCCAATAGCCACGTATAGGATGCCACTAGGTACACTGAGTGTTTGCTAGTATAATGGCTTCGTTATAATTAGTTGGAGTGTGCAACGCAGGCAGATGCGCTCTGCAAATGTCTTGGCACTAGTGGGACTATAGCAAAGTCCAATAGCCACGTATAGGATGCCACTAGGTACACTGAGTGTTTGCTAGTATAATGGCTTCGTTATAATTAGTTGGAGTGTGCAACGCAGGCAGATGCGCTCTGCAAATGTCTTGGCCCTAGTGGGACTATAGCAAAGTCCAATAGCCACGTATAGGATGCCACTAGGTACACTGAGTGTTTGCTAGTATAATGGCTTCGTTATAATTAGTTGGAGTGTGCAACGCAGGCAGATGCGCTCTGCAAATGTCTTGGCCCTAGTGGGACTATAGCAAAGTCCAATAGCCACGTATAGGATGCCACTAGGTACACTGAGTGTTTGCTAGTATAATGGCTTCGTTATAATTAGTTAGAGTGTGCAACGCAGGCAGATGCGCTCTGCAAATGTCTTGGCCCTAGTGGGACTATAGCAAAGTCCAATAGCCACGTATAGGATGCCACTAGGTACACTGAGTGTTTGCTAGTATAATGGCTTCGTTATAATTAGTTGGAGTGTGCAACGCAGGCAGATGCGCTCTGCAAATGTCTTGGCACTAGTGGGACTATAGCAAAGTCCAATAGCCACGTATAGGATGCCACTAGGTACACTGAGTGTTTGCTAGTATAATGGCTTCGTTATAATTAGTGATGAGCGAGCATGCTTGTCACTACTCGGTACTCGCACGAGTATCACTGTACTCGGGCTGCTCGGCGGGGACCGAGTAATCTCGCGATACTCGTGCTTTACTCGTGGTCTTCATTTCTGCATGTTGGCGCTCTTTTGAGAGCCAGCCCTCATGCAGGGATTGGCTGGCAGACCACTGCAATGCCACAGCCCTGTTAGTTGTGGAATTGCAGTGATTGGCCGGCCTGCACAGCGTCACCGAGCCTTTATATCGGCCGGCGCGCTGTGCTCTGCTCACAGCTATTCTGACAGTGAGTGTAGGGAGAGTGTCGCTGATTCAGGGAAAGCTTTGCGGCCCTTTATAGCTTTTTCAGTTGCAGGGCTGCAAACAGTGTGACCAAAAGTCCTTCTCAGGACTATTCTAGTTGTATACAGGCAGGCAGGGTATAGCCAGGTCGGAGTACAGTAGCAGAGTCCTTCTCAGGACTATTGTTGCTATATACAGGCAGGGTATAGCCAGGTCTGAATACAGGCTAGTGACCAAAAGAGTCCTTGTCAGGACTATTGTAGCAGTATACAGGCAGGCAGGCAGGCAGGGTAGTGGTGACCGTATACCAGCCTTCATATCTGGGGCTGGTGTACACAGTGTAAAACAGTCCAGATAGTGTCTGACTTGTCTGTACTGTAATTGTCGCTCCCCAAAAAAACCTGTTAGTAGGTTATTATTGCGTCCGTGCTTGGTTTTTAAAACCGCACGTGTGTGCCTGTTGGTGGCAGCGTACAGGTGCACTGGTGTGCGTTTACCAAACTATTATATAACGCACAAGTGTAGTGTATAATACACGTCAGTCAGCAGTGGCTGATAGTGTCAGAGTTCTTAATTTTTGCTCCTAAAACCTGTGTTAGGTTATTATTGCGTCCGTGCTTGGTTTTTAAAACCGCACGTGTGTGCCTGTTGGTGGCAGCGTACAGGTGCACTGGTGTGCGTTTACCAAACTATTATATAACGCACAAGTGTAGTGTATAATACACGTCAGTCAGCAGTGGCTGATAGTGTCAGAGTTCTTAATTTTTGCTCCTAAAACCTGTGTTAGGTTATTATTGCGTCCGTGCTTGGTTTTTAAAACCGCACGTGTGTGCCTGTTGGTGGCAGCGTACAGGTGCACTGGTGTGCGTTTACCAAACTATTATATAACGCACAAGTGTAGTGTATAATACACGTCAGTCAGCAGTGGCTGATAGTGTCAGAGTTCTTAATTTTTGCTCCTAAAACCTGTGTTAGGTTATTATTGCGTCCGTGCTTGGTTTTTAAAACCGCACGTGTGTGCCTGTTGGTGGCAGCGTACAGGTGCACTGGTGTGCGTTTACCAAACTATTATATAACGCACAAGTGTAGTGTATAATACACGTCAGTCAGCAGTGGCTGATAGTGTCAGAGTTCTTAATTTTTGCTCCTAAAACCTGTGTTAGGTTATTATTGCGTCCGTGCTTGGTTTTTAAAACCGCACGTGTGTGCCTGTTGGTGGCAGCGTACAGGTGCACTGGTGTGCAATTTCCAGAAACTTTGATATAACGCACAAGTAGTGAATATACACGTCAGCAGTGCACAGCATTGCAAAATGCGCAAGGGCATTGGCAAGGAACAAGGAAGTGGACGTGATGGTGGTGCAGGCAGAGGCCGAGGTCGTGGGCAAGCTCTAATTTCGCCACAACAAAGGGCCACATCTAGTCGCTCGCACGTCCTGTCCCAAATTCTTGGGGACCGCAGCAGTACACCGCTCTTGAACCAAGACCAGTGTCAACAGGTTGTTAGTTGGATAGCGGATAATGCTTCCAGTCAGATTGGCACCACCACAAACACTCTGTCTTCCACACGGTCAAGTGTCAGTAGCCGTGATACTGCACCGCACATTTCTGAACCTGATCCTCCTTCCTACCACCAGGCTGAGTACACGTCCTCCTCGGACATTAATGATCCCACACTTGGACACTCGGAAGAGCTGTTCACGTTTCCATTCACACATTCTGGCCTCTCGCCAGCTCATATTGAAGTGGGTCATGAGGAGATCGTCTGTACAGATAGCCAAATATTTGAGCAGCCACGTTCTCACGAAGTTGGCAACGTGTCTCAACAAGTGGTGGACGATGATGAGACACAATTGTCAGCAAGTCAGGAGGAGGAGCAGGGTGCGGAAGAGGAAGACGACGTGGTGGATGATCCAGTAACTGACCCAACCTGGCAGGAGGATATGCAGAGCGAGGACAGCAGTGCACAGGGGGAGGGAGGCGTAGCATCACAACAGGCAGTAAGAAGCAGGGTGGTGGTCCCAGGCAGAAGTCAGGCAACCGTTCCCCGTAACAACACGACGACACAAGGTGCCTGTACAAATGTTAGGTCTTCACGAGTCTGGCAGTTTTTTAAGTTGGATCCAGATGATTCAAAAAAGGCCATTTGCAACACCTGCCGTGCCAGCATCAGCAGGGGTACCAAAACTAGCAGCCTGACCACCACCAGCATGATCAGGCACATGTCAGCCAAGCACCCGACTTTGTGGGAAGTACAACAGAGTCGAGGAGCAGTGCTTGCTGATGTCACTGCTACGTCTTCGCTGGTTGTGCATGCGAGCCAATCCTCTGTCCATGCTGCCTGCGAACAAGCCTCCTCCACTCCTGCACCTGCAGTTGCCTACGCAGAAAGAACACCATCATCAAGCACGTCCTTGTCCCAGCGCAGCGTTCAGTTATCCATTCAGCAAACCTTTGAACGCAGGCGCAAATACACTGCCAACACCCCACATGCCACAGTTCTAAATGCTAACATTTCGCGACTGCTTGCGCTGGAAATGTTGCCTTTTAGGCTGGTGGAGACAGAAGCATTCCGTGACCTGATGGCGGCAGCTGTCCCACGTTACTCGGTCCCCAGCCGCCACTATTTCTCCCGGTGTGCCGTCCCCGCGTTGCATAACCACGTGTCACAAAACATCACACGTGCCCTGAACAACGCTGTTTCACCCAAAGTCCACCTAACCACAGACACGTGGACAAGTGCTTGTGGGCAAGGCCGCTACATCTCGTTGACGGCACACTGGGTTAATATTGTGGAAGCTGGGACCCAGTCTGAGCGAGGGACGGAACACGTCCTTCCCACACCAAGGTTTGCAGGCCCTACCTCAGTCAGTGTTTCACCCACACTCTACAGCTCCGGAATGTCATGCTCTTCAGCCTCCTCCTCCTCCTGCGCATCCTCATCCACTGTGCCCTCCACACCAGTCACAAGCTGGAAGCACTGCAGCACTGCCTCGGCGAAGCGGCAACAGGCTGTGCTGAAGCTAATCTGCATAGGTGACAAACCCCACAATGCAGAAGAGCTGTGGACAGCTCTGAAACAGCAGGCAGATCACTGGCTCACACCTCTGAACCTAAAGCCAGGAAAGGTCGTTTGTGACAATGGCCGGAACCTGGTGGCGGCTTTGAGGCGAGGCCAGCTGACACATGTTCCATGCGTGGCCCATGTGCTCAACCTCGTGGTTCAGCGGTTTATAAAGTCATACCCAGAGCTGTCTGATCTGCTGGTAAAAGTTCGCCGCCTGTCTGCACATTTTCGAAAGTCACCTACTGCTTCAGCCGGCCTTGCCGGCTTTCAGCGCCGTTTGCATCTTCCGGCTCACAGACTGGTGTGTGATGTCCCCACGCGTTGGAATTCAACTCTGCACATGTTGGTCAGGATATGTGAGCAGAAGAGGGCAGTTGTTGAGTACCTGCATCACCTAAGCCGTCGGGAAATGGGTCAAACTCCACACATAACACCTGAGGAGTGGAGATGGATGTCAGACCTATGTACCATCCTCCAAAACTTTGAGGACTCCACCAAGATGGTGAGTGGTGATGACGCCATTATTAGCGTCACCATACCGCTACTCTGCCTTCTAAAACGGTCCCTTTTGAAAAACAAACATGATGCATTGCAGGCGGAGCGCGATGAGTTGCAGCAAGAAACAGTAGTGGGTGTGGGTGATAACACACAGCCCAGCCTCGTCTCATCACAACGTGCAGTGGAGGACTATGACGAGGAGGAGGATGAAGACATGGAGCAACTCTCCGGCCAAATTGAGGATATGACATGCACACCAGTCATATCCTCGATTCAGCGTGGCTGGCCAGAGGACAGGGTAGATGAGGAGGAGGAGGAGGAGGAGGAGGAGGAGGACAGCATGTTCAGTCATCTTGTTGGTCAGGCTACTGAAGTCCTGGCTGTTAAGAGTCTGGCGCACATGGCTGACTTTATGGTAAGCTGCCTGTCTCGTGACCCTCGCGTTAAGAACATCTTGGCCGACAATCATTACTGGTTGGTAACACTGTTAGACCCACGCTACAAGGAGAACTTTTTGTCTCTTATTCCCGTGGATGAGAGGTCAACCAAAATGCAGCAGTTTCGGAAGGCCATACTCACGGAAGTAGGCAAAGCATTCCCCTCACAAAACGCTAGCGGCATAGGTCAGGAATCAGTGGACAACCGAGGCGTACAGCCGAGAGAGGCACAAGTCCAATCCGCCAGAGGTAGGGGAACAGTCTTTAAGATGTGGGACAGTTTTCTCAGCCCCTCACGTACCACAGCCCCTGAGGTGCGGGGTAGTGCCACAAGAAATCCTAAGTTTGCCCAGATGCTGAAGGAGTACCTTGCAGATCGAACAACTGTACTCCGACATTCCTCTGTGCCTTACAATTATTGGGTATCCAAGCTGGACACGTGGCATGAATTGGCTCTCTACGCCTTGGAAGTCCTGGCCTGCCCTGCTGCTAGCGTTTTGTCAGAGCGTGTTTTTAGTGCCGCAGGTGGAATCATTACAGATAAACGCACCCGCCTGTCAACTGAAAATGCTGACAGGCTGACTCTGATAAAGATGAACAAGGGTTGGATTGGGCCAGACTTCACCACACCACCAGCAAATGAGAGCGGAATTTAAAGTTTGCCATGTACCTCCACTCACCCATGGGTACACTTCTCGACTTTGGATAATCGCTGGACTGCTCCTCCTTCTCCTCATGCGCCATCATGATGACCGTTACAATAGTTAGGTCTTTGTTTCAGGTATACCCCCAGTGGTAAATTTTTTCGCCCATTCTTTGCAGAATGGACATTACAACGACAGGAGACCCGCTCCTTTGCAATGGGAACAATGTTTTGAGGCCCTCATGCACGTCTCTACCCAGGGACAACGTGTAGCCTCCCAATTTTTGGCTGCCCTGCCTAAGGGCTATACTGAAATACACCCACTTCCTTAAAATGGACACTTAATGTTTTGAGGCCCTCATGCACGTCTCTACCCAGGGACAATGTGGAGCCTCCCAATTTTTGGCTGCCCTGGCAAAGGGCTATACTGAAATAGACCCACTTCCTTACAATGGGCACTTCAGGTTTAAAGGCCATCATGCACGTCTCTACCCAGGGACAATGTGGAGCCTCCCAATTTTTGGCTGCCCTGCCTAAGGGCTATACTATAATACACCCACTTCCTGACAATGGACACTTAATGTTTTGAGGCCCTCATGCACGTCTCTACCCAGGGACAATGTGGAGCCTCCCAATTTTTGGCTGCCCTGGCAAAGGGCTATACTGAAATAGACCCACTTCCTTACAATGGGCACTTCAGGTTTAAAGGCCATCATGCACGTCTCTACCCAGGGACAATGTGGAGCCTCCCAATTTTTGGCTGCCCTGCCTAAGGGCTATACTGAAATACACCCACTTCCTTAAAATGGACACTTAATGTTTTGAGGCCCTCATGCACGTCTCTACCCAGGGACAACGTGTAGCCTCCCAATTTTTGGCTGCCCTGCCTAAGGGCTATACTGAAATACACCCACTTCCTTAAAATGGACACTTAATGTTTTGAGGCCCTCATGCACGTCTCTACCCAGGGACAATGTGGAGCCTCCCAATTTTTGGCTGCCCTGGCAAAGGGCTATACTGAAATAGACCCACTTCCTTACAATGGGCACTTCAGGTTTAAAGGCCATCATGCACGTCTCTACCCAGGGACAATGTGGAGCCTCCCAATTTTTGGCTGCCCTGCCTAAGGGCTATACTATAATACACCCACTTCCTGACAATGGACACTTAATGTTTTGAGGCCCTCATGCACGTCTCTACCCAGGGACAATGTGGAGCCTCCCAATTTTTGGCTGCCCTGGCAAAGGGCTATACTGAAATAGACCCACTTCCTTACAATGGGCACTTCAGGTTTAAAGGCCATCATGCACGTCTCTATCCAGGGACAATGTGGAGCCTCCCAATTTTTGGCTGCCCTGCCTAAGGGCTATACTGAAATACACCCACTTCCTTAAAATGGACACTTAATGTTTTGAGGCCCTCATGCACGTCTCTACCCAGGGACAATGTGGAGCCTCCCAATTTTTGGCTGCCCTGGCAAAGGGCTATACTGAAATAGACCCACTTCCTTACAATGGGCACTTCAGGTTTAAAGGCCATCATGCACGTCTCTACCCAGGGACAATGTGGAGCCTCCCAATTTTTGGCTGCCCTGCCTAAGGGCTATACTATAATACACCCACTTCCTGACAATGGACACTTAATGTTTTGAGGCCCTCATGCACGTCTGTATGCAGGGGCATTGGTGAACCTCACAATTTAGGACTGCCCTGGCAAAGGAAAATACTACAAAGACTCACTTCCTCAAAATGGGCACATTAGACTCAAGAGGCCTTCATGTACGTCTCTTCTCAGGGACATCGGAGTGCCACACAATGTTTTCACGTAAAATCTTTCATGTATTGATCTCAAAAAGTAACATACACCAGATCTATCTCACTATTGGGTATGTGCCCTTAACATTTCCGCCATGAAAAATCATTTTGGGGTCATTTTGGAAGGTTTTCTGGTGAGTCCGTAAAAATGGCGTAAAACGCGGACAAAATTGTTCACAGCTGTGACTTTTGAGTGATAAATGCTTCAAGGGGTCTTCCCCATGCTGTTGCCATGTCATTTGAGCACTCTTCTGAGACTTTTGTGACATTTTTAGGGTTTCTCCATGCTGCCGGGAGGTCATTTCACAAAAATACTCGGGTCTCCCATAGGATAACATTGGGCTCGTTGCTCGGGCCGAGTACACGAGTATCTTGGGAGGCTCGGCCCGAGCTTCGAGCACCCGAGCTTTTTAGTACTCGCTCATCACTAGTTATAATTAGTTGGAGTGTGCAACGCAGGCAGATGCGCTCTGCAAATGTCTTGGCACTAGTGGGACTATAGCAAAGTCCAATAGCCACGTATAGGATGCCACTAGGTACACTGAGTGTTTGCTAGTATAATGGCTTCGTTATAATTAGTTGGAGTGTGCAACGCAGGCAGATGCGCTCTGCAAATGTCTTGGCCCTAGTGGGACTATAGCAAAGTCCAATAGCCACGTATAGGATGCCACTAGGTACACTGAGTGTTTGCTAGTATAATGGCTTCGTTATAATTAGTTGGAGTGTGCAACGCAGGCAGATGCGCTCTGCAAATGTCTTGGCCCTAGTGGGACTATAGCAAAGTCCAATAGCCACGTATAGGATGCCACTAGGTACACTGAGTGTTTGCTAGTATAATGGCTTCGTTATAATTAGTTGGAGTGTGCAACGCAGGCAGATGCGCTCTGCAAATGTCTTGGCCCTAGTGGGACTATAGCAAAGTCCAATAGCCACGTATAGGATGCCACTAGGTACACTGAGTGTTTGCTAGTATAATGCTTCGTTATAATTAGTTGGAGTGTGCAACGCAGGCAGATGCGCTCTGCAAATGTCTTGGCACTAGTGGGACTATAGCAAAGTCCAATAGCCACGTATAGGATGCCACTAGGTACACTGAGTGTTTGCTAGTATAATGGCTTCGTTATAATTAGTTGGAGTGTGCAACGCAGGCAGATGCGCTCTGCAAATGTCTTGGCACTAGTGGGACTATAGCAAAGTCCAATAGCCACGTATAGGATGCCACTAGGTACACTGAGTGTTTGCTAGTATAATGGGCTTCGTTATAATTAGTTGGAGTGTGCAACGCAGGCAGATGCGCTCTGCAAATGTCTTGGCCCTAGTGGGACTATAGCAAAGTCCAATAGCCACGTATAGGATGCCACTAGGTACACTGAGTGTTTGCTAGTATAATGGCTTTGTTATAATTAGTTGGAGTGTGCAACGCAGGCAGATGCGCTCTGCAAATGTCTTGGCCCTAGTGGGACTATAGCAAAGTCCAATAGCCACGTATAGGATGCCACTAGGTACACTGAGTGTTTGCTAGTATAATGGCTTCGTTATAATTAGTTGGAGTGTGCAACGCAGGCAGATGCGCTCTGCAAATGTCTTGGCACTAGTGGGACTATAGCAAAGTCCAATAGCCACGTATAGGATGCCACTAGGTACACTGAGTGTTTGCTAGTATAATGGCTTCGTTATAATTAGTTAGGAGTGTGCAACGCAGGCAGATGCGCTCTGCAAATGTCTTGGCCCTAGTGGGACTATAGCAAAGTCCAATAGCCACGTATAGGATGCCACTAGGTACACTGAGTGTTTGCTAGTATAATGGCTTCGTTATAATTAGTTGGAGTGTGCAACGCAGGCAGATGCGCTCTGCAAATGTCTTGGCCCTAGTGGGACTATAGCAAAGTCCAATAGCCACGTATAGGATGCCACTAGGTACACTGAGTGTTTGCTAGTATAATGGCTTCGTTATAATTAGTTGGAGTGTGCAACGCAGGCAGATGCGCTCTGCAAATGTCTTGGCCCTAGTGGGACTATAGCAAAGTCCAATAGCCACGTATAGGATGCCACTAGGTACACTGAGTGTTTGCTAGTATAATGGCTTCGTTATAATTAGTTGGAGTGTGCAACGCAGGCAGATGCGCTCTGCAAATGTCTTGGCCCTAGTGGGACTATAGCAAAGTCCAATAGCCACGTATAGGATGCCACTAGGTACACTGAGTGTTTGCTAGTATAATGGCTTCGTTATAATTAGTTGGAGTGTGCAACGCAGGCAGATGCGCTCTGCAAATGTCTTGGCCCTAGTGGGACTATAGCAAAGTCCAATAGCCACGTATAGGATGCCACTAGGTACACTGAGTGTTTGCTAGTATAATGGCTTCGTTATAATTAGTTGGAGTGTGCAACGCAGGCAGATGCGCTCTGCAAATGTCTTGGCACTAGTGGGACTATAGCAAAGTCCAATAGCCACGTATAGGATGCCACTAGGTACACTGAGTGTTTGCTAGTATAATGGCTTCGTTATAATTAGTTGGAGTGTGCAACGCAGGCAGATGCGCTCTGCAAATGTCTTGGCACTAGTGGGACTATAGCAAAGTCCAATAGCCACGTATAGGATGCCACTAGGTACACTGAGTGTTTGCTAGTATAATGGCTTCGTTATAATTAGTTGGAGTGTGCAACGCAGGCAGATGCGCTCTGCAAATGTCTTGGCCCTAGTGGGACTATAGCAAAGTCCAATAGCCACGTATAGGATGCCACTAGGTACACTGAGTGTTTGCTAGTATAATGGCTTCGTTATAATTAGTTGGAGTGTGCAACGCAGGCAGATGCGCTCTGCAAATGTCTTGGCCCTAGTGGGACTATAGCAAAGTCCAATAGCCACGTATAGGATGCCACTAGGTACACTGAGTGTTTGCTAGTATAATGGCTTCGTTATAATTAGTTGGAGTGTGCAACGCAGGCAGATGCGCTCTGCAAATGTCTTGGCCCTAGTGGGACTATAGCAAAGTCCAATAGCCACGTATAGGATGCCACTAGGTACACTGAGTGTTTGCTAGTATAATGGCTTCGTTATAATTAGTTGGAGTGTGCAACGCAGGCAGATGCGCTCTGCAAATGTCTTGGCACTAGTGGGACTATAGCAAAGTCCAATAGCCACGTATAGGATGCCACTAGGTACACTGAGTGTTTGCTAGTATAATGGCTTCGTTATAATTAGTTGGAGTGTGCAACGCAGGCAGATGCGCTCTGCAAATGTCTTGGCCCTAGTGGGACTATAGCAAAGTCCAATAGCCACGTATAGGATGCACTAGGTACACTGAGTGTTTGCTAGTATATGGCTTCGTTATAATTAGTTGGAGTGTGCAACGCAGCAGATGCGCTCTGCAAATGTCTTGGCCCTAGTGGGACTATAGCAAAGTCAATAGCCACGTATAGGATGCACTAGGTACACTGAGTGTTTTTTGCTAGTATAATGGCTTCGTTATAATTAGTTGGAGTGTGCAACGCAGGCAGATGCGCTCTGCAAATGTCTTGGCCCTAGTGGGACTATAGCAAAGTCCAATAGCCACGTATAGGATGCCACTAGGTACACTGAGTGTTTGCTAGTATAATGGCTTCGTTATAATTAGTTGGAGTGTGCAACGCAGGCAGATGCGCTCTGCAAATGTCTTGGCCCTAGTGGGACTATAGCAAAGTCCAATAGCCACGTATAGGATGCCACTAGGTACACTGAGTGTTTGCTAGTATAATGGCTTCGTTATAATTAGTTAGAGTGTGCAACGCAGGCAGATGCGCTCTGCAAATGTCTTGGCCCTAGTGGGACTATAGCAAAGTCCAATAGCCACGTATAGGATGCCACTAGGTACACTGAGTGTTTGCTAGTATAATGGCTTCGTTATAATTAGTTGGAGTGTGCAACGCAGGCAGATGCGCTCTGCAAATGTCTTGGCCCTAGTGGGACTATAGCAAAGTCCAATAGCCACGTATAGGATGCCACTAGGTACACTGAGTGTTTGCTAGTATAATGGCTTCGTTATAATGAGTTGGAGTGTGCAGAGGACAGGAGGGTACAGTGGCAGGATTGTGGTGCTCTGGGTAGAGGAATGGAAGCCTGCCTTTCTATTCCCTCCTAATGGTGAAATGCAGGGAGGAAATCCCTGACCTTGGCTACACAGATGCTGTTGCTGTTTGCAGGACCTGTCACTTATGGCTCTCTGACCCTGCCGGTTTGAGCCCTTAAAAGGACTGCTATAAAGTGCTCTCCCTATGCTGTCTAACGCTGTGTATGCAGCGCATACAGCTGTATCGGCTATAGGACTCAGGAGGACGGAGCTGCGACACTGATGTCTGACACCAAAGACGCAGAAGGCAGAGAATGGCGTCCGTGAAGAAAATGTCCGGTTTTATAATGCAGGGACATGTGACATGCAGATCCTATCACACATGCCGTTGCTTCTCTGGCTCAAAGTCCACTTAGCTGTGTGTGTGTCTGTGATTGGCTGACATGCTGGCCCGCCCCACAAGACGCGCGCGCTTAGGGAAGGAAGACAAGAAAAAAAAAAAAAAAATGGCGATCGCCATTATAGAAACAGCAGTGATCTGAAGGCGCTGTTCACGCACACTATACACTGAAATGTGATAATAGTTTGATTCACAGAGTGACTTACACTATTACAGCAGAAACCAAGCTATGATTTAGCTGTTTTTTTGCTGCTAGAACCGTTATCGAACGTTTCTAGAACTATCGAGCTTTTGCAAAAAGCTCGAGTTCTAGTTCGATCTAGAACATGCCCCAAAATCACTCGAGCCTAGAACTGGAGAACCACGAACCACGAACCGCGCTCAACTCTAATTATGAGCATAATTCATTCCAGGAGTCTATTCTAAATCAAGTTACTCTTATAGCAAAGCAAAACTGAGACAATTTGTTCGATAACCCAAGAATATTTACTGTATTTATACAGGCCTATTATAGTGATACAAAATAATGTACTGAAATCATATGAAATTAATACAGTACACTAATACAAAATACTGTACAGCATAAAACAATCTAAACTGTACGTTGGCTTACAATAGAATTGTTGGTGTGCAAGAGGTACAGTACAAGCAATGTGCTGTACTGGTTAGCACAAAAAAAGTACAATACTGTATCCACATATGCAAATTGATAGACATGCTATATAGTATACTGTACTACACAATGGTATACTGTATACAGTACATAAGTACAGAAAGTTACCTCCAGAGTGGGCCAGAGCGTGGTGAAAGTACAGAACCAGAAGTGTGCACAGTGAGTATTTGCTCTTATTGCAAAGCATTGATCTTAAACCAAAATTTTTAAAAAGCTTTACTTGTCTTGCAAAATGCTGTCAAACCAAGTAACTCTTAATCCAAGGTTCCACTGTATATATATATAAATATATATCCTGCCAGCGTTGAGAAACATGTGATGGTGTCTCCGCAGGCCTTCTTGCTTTGAATATTTCCCAGGGGGCATTGCTCTAGAATCACTGCGTTGAGAAACACGTGATGGTGTCTCCGCAGTGGTGGATGTTGATCTCCCTAAGGTCAAACATCCTTGCTCACATAGTCTTTTACTAGGCAATGTCCCACTAGCCAGATTCCTACTCCACACTGATGAGGGGCAAATACCCCGAAACGGCTGTCTGTGGATGGATACCATGTTTGGCATAGGTGGTCTCCTTGACTGGAGACTGCCCTTCCCGTGGTTGTTCCTTCCCGGTGAAAGACCTGGCTAGTTTCCTGCCAGCGTTGAGAAACATGTGATGGTGTCTCCGCAGGCCTTCTTGCTTTGAATATTTCCCAGGGGGCATTGCTCTAGAATCACTGCGTTGAGAAACACGTGATGGTGTCTCCGCAGTGGTAGATGTTGCTCTCCCTAAGGTCAAACATCCTTGCTCACATATATATATATATATATATATATATATATATATATACATAAATGTTTGTGTGTATATACAGTGTATATATATATATAGATAGATATATATAGATAGATATATATATAGATATATACACACATAAATATGGAATATACATATATATGTAGTATTGTTCAAAAGTGTTAAGTTGATGTAAAAGTTAGTTAGTTACAGCAGGGTATGTTTTTACAATTTTTTCCTTGGTTTTTCTTAATGTAAAAAAACGTATTGCAACTAGTGTTGAGCGAAGTTCGAGGTTCGAGGTTCGCCAATTTCATGTTCGAGTGATTTTGGGGGGTGCTCGAGATCGAACTCGAACTCGAGCTTTTTGCTAAAAGCTCGATAGCTCGAGTTACGTTCGAGAACGGTTCGATCAGCAAAAAGCCTAGCTATTTACTAGCTGTCTTTTCACTGTAATAGTGTAAGTCACTGTGATTTACGCTATTGCCAAATTTCACCGTATAGTGTGTGGGGGGACGCAGTTTAGATCTGTGCTGCAGCTGAGTGCTAAGATAATGCCGATCGCCATTTTTTATTTTTTTTTCCTAAGTGCGCGTGCAGTGGGGTGGGCCAGCATGTCAGCCAATCACAGACACACAAACAGCTAAGTGTACTTTTTGCCAGACAAGCAAGGGCATGTGTCATAGGCTGTGAATGTCACATGTCCTTGCCTTATAAATACGGCCATTTTCCCTCACGCCGCCATCACCTGCCTTCTGCATGTGGGTGTCAGTCACCGCTCACGCTGCTGCTGCCGCCGCTCCTGCTTTGTGCACTATAGACACAGCGCTGTAGAGATTAGGGACTGCGGTTTATTGTAGCCCTTTTCAGGGCTGATTTCCAGGCGCTCAGAGCCATAGCTGCTAGGCAGGTCCATGCAAACGCTGTATACAGCTTTAGATAACAGCGTCTATGTACCTCAGCTCAGGGAATTCCTTGCTGCATTTCATCATTAGGAGGGATAGAAGGTGAGGCTTCCTTTCCTGTCCTGGTACCCACAGAACCCGGGCACTGTACCCACCTGCCAAGTTTTGCTAAGCTATTTTTTTTTAGCAAACAGTGCTGAAACTTAGTGGCATCCAAAAAGTGTCTGCTATACTAAATTAGTGTCCCACTGGTGGCAAGCAAGTTCCACCACCTCTGCCTTCTACCCTCCTGCACATTTTTGCCAAGGTATTTTTATAGCAAACAGTGTTGAAACTTAGTGGCATCCAAAAAGTATCTGCTATACTAAATTAGTGTCGCACTGGTGCCAAGCAAGTTCCACCACCTCTGCTTTCTACTCCCCTGCACATTTTAGCAATGCTATTTTTATAGCAAACAGTGCTGAAACTTAGTGGCATCCAAAAGGTGTCTGCTATAGTAACTTAGTGTCCCACTGGTGCCAAGCAAGTTCCACCACCTCTGCTTTCTACCCTCCTGCACATTTTAGCAACGCTATTTTTATAGCAAACAGTGCTGAAACTTAGTGGCATGCAAAAAGTATCTGCTATACTAAATTAGTGTCCCACTGGTGCCAAGCAAGTTCCACCACCTCTGCTTTCTACTCTCCTGAACATTTTAGCAATGCTATTTTTATAGCAAACAGTGCTGAAACTTAGTGGCATCCAAAAGGTGTCTGCTATAGTAACTTAGTGTCCCACTGGTGCCAAGCAAGTTCCATCACCTCTGCTTTCTACCCTCCTGCACATTTTAGCTACGCTATTTTTATAGCAAACAGTGCTGAAACTTAGTGGCATCCAAAAAGTGTCTGCTATACTAAATTAGTGCCCCACTGGTGCCAAACAAGTTCCACCACCTCTGCTTTCTACCCTCCTGCACATTTTTGCCAAGCTATTTTTATAGCAAACCGTGCTGAAACTTAGTGGCATCCAAAATGTATGTCCTATACTAAATTAGTGTCCCACTGGTGCCATGCAAGTTCCATCACCTCTGCTTTCTACCCTCCTGCACATTTTAGCTACGCTAATTTTATAGAAAACAGTGCTGAAACTTAGTGGCATCCAAAAAGTATGTGCTATACTAAATTTGTGTCCCACTGGTGCCAAGCAAGTTCCACCACCTCTGCTTTCTAGCCTCCTGCACATTTTTGCTACCACATTTTAAGTCGCAAATCTTGTCGCTAACAAAATGAGTGCCAAAAGGAAATATGCTGGTGGAAAGGGGAACAGGCGTGTTGGAAAAGGAAAAACAGTTTGTGTCCGTGGGGAAGGTGTGAAAGGTATATTAACATCTGCTGAAGATAGGCCATCTTCCAGCAAAAATAAGATGTCTACTAGTGATGAGCGAGTACTAAAAAGCTCGGGTGCTCGAAGCTCGGGCCGAGCCTCCCAAGATACTCGTGTACTCGGCCCGAGCAACGAGCCCAATGTTATCCTATGGGAGACCCGAGTATTTTTGTGAAATGACCCCCCCGGCAGCATGGAGAAACCCTAAAAATGTCACAAAAGTCTCAGAAGAGTGCTCAAATGACATGGCAACAGCATGGGGAAGACCCCTTGAAGCATTTATCACTCAAAAGTCACAGCTGTGAACAATTTTGTCCGCGTTTCACGCCATTTTTACGGACTCACCAGAAAACCTTCCAAAATGACCCCAAAATGATTTTTCATGGCAGAAATGTTAAGGGCACATACCCTATAGTGAGATAGAGCTGGTGTATGTTACTTTTTGAGATTAATACATGAAAGATTTTACATGAAAACATTGTGTGGCACTCCGATGTCCCTGAGAAGAGACGTACATGAAGGCCTCTTGAGTCTAATGTGCCCATTTTGAGGAAGTGAGTCTTTGTAGTATTTTCCTTTGCCAGGGCAGTCCAAAATTGTGAGGTTCACCAATGCCCCTGCATACAGACGTGCATGATGGCCTGTAAACCTGAAGTGCCCATTGTAAGGAAGTGGGTCTATTTCAGTATACCCCTTTGCCAGGGCAGCCAAAAATTGGGAGGCTCCACATTGTCCCTGGATAGAGACGTGCATGATGGCCTGTAAACCTGAAGTGCCCATTGTAAGGAAGTGGGTCTATTTCAGTATAGCCCTTTGCCAGGGCAGCCAAAAATTGGGAGGCTCCACATTGTCCCTGGATAGAGACGTGCATGATGGCCTGTAAACCTGAAGTGCCCATTGTAAGGAAGTGGGTCTATTTCAGTATAGCCCTTTGCCAGGGCAGCCAAAAATTGGGAGGCTCCACATTGTCCCTGGATAGAGACGTGCATGATGGCCTGTAAACCTGAAGTGCCCATTGTAAGGAAGTGGGTCTATTTCAGTATAGCCCTTTGCCAGGGCAGCCAAAAATTGGGAGGCTCCACATTGTCCCTGGATAGAGACGTGCATCATGGCCTGTAAACCTGAAGTGCCCATTGTAAGGAAGTGGGTCTATTTCAGTATAGCCCTTTGCCAGGGCAGCCAAAAATTGGGAGGCTCCACATTGTCCCTGGATAGAGACGTGCATGATGGCCTGAAAACCTGAAGTGCCCATTGTAAGGAAGTGGGTCTATTTCAGTATAGCCCTTTGCCAGGGCAGCCAAAAATTGGGAGGCTCCACATTGTCCCTGGATAGAGACGTGCATGATGGCCTGTAAACCTGAAGTGCCCATTGTAAGGAAGTGGGTCTATTTCAGTATAGCCCTTTGCCAGGGCAGCCAAAAATTGGGAGGCTCCACATTGTCCCTGGATAGAGACGTGCATGATGGCCTGTAAACCTGAAGTGCCCATTGTAAGGAAGTGGGTCTATTTCAGTATAGCCCTTTGCCAGGGCAGCCAAAAATTGGGAGGCTCCACATTGTCCCTGGATAGAGACGTGCATGATGGCCTGTAAACCTGAAGTGCCCATTGTAAGGAAGTGGGTCTATTTCAGTATAGCCCTTTGCCAGGGCAGCCAAAAATTGGGAGGCTCCACATTGTCCCTGGATAGAGACGTGCATGATGGCCTGTAAACCTGAAGTGCCCATTGTAAGGAAGTGGGTCTATTTCAGTATAGCCCTTTGCCAGGGCAGCCAAAAATTGGGAGGCTCCACATTGTCCCTGGATAGAGACGTGCATGATGGCCTGAAAACCTGAAGTGCCCATTGTAAGGAAGTGGGTCTATTTCAGTATAGCCCTTTGCCAGGGCAGCCAAAAATTGGGAGGCTCCACATTGTCCCTGGATAGAGACGTGCATGATGGCCTGTAAACCTGAAGTGCCCATTGTAAGGAAGTGGGTCTATTTCAGTATAGCCCTTTGCCAGGGCAGCCAAAAATTGGGAGGCTCCACATTGTCCCTGGATAGAGACGTGCATGATGGCCTGTAAACCTGAAGTGCCCATTGTAAGGAAGTGGGTCTATTTCAGTATAGCCCTTTGCCAGGGCAGCCAAAAATTGGGAGGCTCCACATTGTCCCTGGATAGAGACGTGCATGATGGCCTGTAAACCTGAAGTGCCCATTGTAAGGAAGTGGGTCTATTTCAGTATAGCCCTTTGCCAGGGCAGCCAAAAATTGGGAGGCTCCACATTGTCCCTGGATAGAGACGTGCATGATGGCCTGTAAACCTGAAGTGCCCATTGTAAGGAAGTGGGTCTATTTCAGTATAGCCCTTTGCCAGGGCAGCCAAAAATTGGGAGGCTCCACGTTGTCCCTGGGTAGAGACGTGCATGAGGGCCTCAAAACATTAAGTGTCCATTTTAAGGAAGTGGGTGTATTATAGTATAGCCCTTAGGCAGGGCAGCCAAAAATTGGGAGGCTCCACGTTGTCCCTGGGTAGAGACGTGCATGAGGGCCTCAAAACATTAAGTGTCCATTTTAAGGAAGTGGGTGTATTATAGTATAGCCCTTAGGCAGGGCAGCCAAAAATTGGGAGGCTCCACGTTGTCCCTGGGTAGAGACGTGCATGAGGGCCTCAAAACATTGTTCCCATTGCAAAGGAGCGGGTCTCCTGTCGTTGTAATGTCCATTCTGCAAAGAATGGGCGAAAAAATTTACCACTGGGGGTATACCTGAAACAAAGGCCTAAGTATTGCAATTTGTAACGGTCATCATCATGGTGGCGTATGAGGAGAAGGAGGAGCAGTCCAGCGATTATCCAAAGTCCAGAAGTGTGTACCCATGGGTGAGTGGAGGTACATGGCAAACTTTAAATTCCGCTCTCATTTGCTGGTGGTGTGGTGAAGTCTGGCCCAATCCAACCCTTGTTCATCTTGATCAGAGTCAGCCTGTCAGCATTTTCAGTTGACAGGCGGGTGCGTTTATCTGTAATGATTCCACCTGCGGCACTAAAAACACGCTCTGACAAAATGCTAGCAGCAGGGCAGGCCAGGACTTCCAAGGCGTAGAGAGCCAATTCATGCCACGTGTCCAGCTTGGATACCCAATAATTGTAAGGCACAGAGGAATGTCGGAGTACAGTTGTTCGATCTGCAAGGTACTCCTTCAGCATCTGGGCAAACTTAGGATTTCTTGTGGCACTACCCCGCACCTCAGGGGCTGTGGTACGTGAGGGGCTGAGAAAACTGTCCCACATCTTAAAGACTGTTCCCCTACCTCTGGCGGATTGGACTTGTGCCTCTCTCGGCTGTACGCCTCGGTTGTCCACTGATTCCTGACCTATGCCGCTAGCGTTTTGTGAGGGGAATGCTTTGCCTACTTCCGTGAGTATGGCCTTCCGGAACTGCTGCATTTTGGTTGACCTCTCCTCCACGGGAATAAGAGACAAAAAGTTCTCCTTGTAGCGTGGGTCTAACAGTGTTACCAACCAGTAATGATTGTCGGCCAAGATGTTCTTAACGCGAGGGTCACGAGACAGGCAGCTTACCATAAAGTCAGCCATGTGCGCCAGACTCTTAACAGCCAGGACTTCAGTAGCCTGACCAACAAGATGACTGAACATGCTGTCCTCCTCCTCCTCCTCCTCCTCCTGCTCCTCCTCATCTACCCTGTCCTCTGGCCAGCCACGCTGAACCGAGGATATGACTGGTGTGCATGTCATATCCTCAATTTGGCCGGAGAGTTGCTCCATGTCTTCATCCTCCTCCTCGTCATAGTCCTCCACTGCACGTTGTGATGAGACGAGGCTGGGCTGTGTGTTATCACCCACACCCACTACTGTTTCTTGCTGCAACTCATCGCGCTCCGCCTGCAATGCATCATGTTTGTTTTTCAGCAGAGACCGTTTTAGAAGGCAGAGTAGCGGTATGGTGACGCTAATAATTGCGTCATCACCACTCACCATCTTGGTGGAGTCCTCAAAGTTTTGGAGGATGGTACATAGGTCTGACATCCATCTCCACTCCTCAGGTGTTATGTGTGGAGTTTGACCCATTTCCCGACGGCTTAGGTGATGCAGGTACTCAACAACTGCCCTCTTCTGCTCACATATCCTGACCAACATGTGCAGAGTTGAATTCCAACGCGTGGGGACATCACACACCAGTCTGTGAGCCGGAAGATGCAAACGGCGCTGAAAGCCGGCAAGGCCGGCTGAAGCAGTAGGTGACTTTCGAAAATGTGCAGACAGGCGGCGAACTTTTACCAGCAGATCAGACAGCTCTGGGTATGACTTTATAAACCGCTGAACCACGAGGTTGAGCACATGGGCCACGCATGGAACATGTGTCAGCTGGCCTCGCCTCAAAGCCGCCACCAGGTTCCGGCCATTGTCACACACGACCTTTCCTGGCTTTAGGTTCAGAGGTGTGAGCCAGTGATCTGCCTGCTGTTTCAGAGCTGTCCACAGCTCTTCTGCATTGTGGGGTTTGTCACCTATGCAGATTAGCTTCAGCACAGCCTGTTGCCGCTTCGCCGAGGCAGTGCTGCAGTGCTTCCAGCTTGTGACTGGTGTGGAGGGCACAGTGGATGAGGATGCGCAGGAGGAGGAGGAGGCTGAAGAGCATGACATTCCGGAGCTGTAGAGTGTGGGTGAAACACTGACTGAGGTAGGGCCTGCAAACCTTGGTGTGGGAAGGACGTGTTCCGTCCCTCGCTCAGACTGGGTCCCAGCTTCCACAATATTAACCCAGTGTGCCGTGAACGAGATGTAGCGGCCTTGCCCACAAGCACTTGTCCACGTGTCTGTGGTTAGGTGGACCTTGGGTGAAACAGCGTTGTTCAGGGCACGTGTGATGTTTTGTGACACGTGGTTATGCAACGCGGGGACGGCACACCGGGAGAAATAGTGGCGGCTGGGGACCGAGTAACGTGGGACAGCTGCCGCCATCAGGTCACGGAATGCTTCTGTCTCCACCAGCCTAAAAGGCAACATTTCCAGCGCAAGCAGTCGCGAAATGTTAGCATTTAGAACTGTGGCATGTGGGGTGTTGGCAGTGTATTTGCGCCTGCGTTCAAAGGTTTGCTGAATGGATAACTGAACGCTGCGCTGGGACAAGGACGTGCTTGATGATGGTGTTCTTTCTGCGTAGGCAACTGCAGGTGCAGGAGTGGAGGAGGCTTGTTCGCAGGCAGCATGGACAGGGGATTGGCTCGCATGCACAACCAGCGAAGACGTAGCAGTGACATCAGCAAGCACTGCTCCTCGACTCTGTTGTACTTCCCACAAAGTCGGGTGCTTGGCTGACATGTGCCTGATCATGCTGGTGGTGGTCAGGCTGCTAGTTTTGGTACCCCTGCTGATGCTGGCACGGCAGGTGTTGCAAATGGCCTTTTTTGAATCATCTGGATCCAACTTAAAAAACTGCCAGACTCGGGAAGACCTAACATTTGTACAGGCACCTTGTGTCGTCGTGTTGTTCCGGGGAACGGTTGCCTGACTTCTGCCTGGGGCCACCACCCTGCTTCTTACTGCCTGTTGTGATGCTACGCCTCCCTCCCCATGTGCACTGCTGTCCTCGCTCTGCATATCCTCCTGCCAGGTTGGGTCAGTTACTGGATCATCCACCACGTCGTCTTCCTCTTCCGCACCCTGCTCCTCCTCCTGACTTCCTGACAATTGTGTCTCATCATCGTCCACCACTTGTTGAGACACGTTGCCAACTTCGTGAGAACGTGGCTGCTCAAATATTTGGCCATCTGTACAGACGATCTCCTCATGACCCACTTCAATATGAGCTGGCGAGAGGCCAGAATGTGTGAATGGAAACGTGAACAGCTCTTCCGAGTGTCCAAGTGTGGGATCAGTAATGTCCGAGGAGGACGTGTACTCAGCCTGGTGGTAGGAAGGAGGATCAGGTTCAGAAATGTGCGGTGCAGTATCACGGCTACTGACACTTGACCGTGTGGAAGACAGAGTGTTTGTGGTGGTGCCAATCTGACTGGAAGCATTATCTGCTATCCAACTAACAACCTGTTGACACTGGTCTTGGTTCAAGAGCGGTGTACTGCTGCGGTCCCCAAGAATTTGGGACAGGACGTGCGAGCGACTAGATGTGGCCCTTTGTTGTGGCGAAATTAGAGCTTGCCCACGACCTCGGCCTCTGCCTGCACCACCATCACGTCCACTTCCTTGTTCCTTGCCAATGCCCTTGCGCATTTTGCAATGCTGTGCACTGCTGACGTGTATATTCACTACTTGTGCGTTATATTAAAGTTTCTGGAAATTGCACACAAGTGCACCTGTACGCTGCCACCAACAGGCACACACGTGCGGTTTTAAAAACCAAGCACGGACGCAATAAGAACCTAACAGGTTTTTTTGGGGAGCGACAATTACAGACAAGTCAGACACTATCTGGACTGTTTTACACTGTGTACACCAGCCCCAGATATGATGAAGGCTGGTATACGGTCACCACTACCCTGCCTGCCTGCCTGCCTGTATACTGGTACAATAGTCCTGACAAGGACTCTTTTGGTCACTAGCCTGTATTCAGACCTGGCTATACCCTGCCTGTATATAGCAACAGTAGTCCTGAGAAGGACTCTGCTACTGTACTCCGACCTGGCTATACCCTGCCTGCCTGTATACAACTAGAATAGTCCTGAGAAGGACTTTTGGTCACACTGTTTGCAGCCCTGCAACTGAAAAAGCTATAAAGGGCCGCAAAGCTTTCCCTGAATCAGCGACACTCTCCCTGCACTGACAGTCTGGATAGCTGTGAGCAGAGCACAGCGCGCCGGCCGATATAAAGGCTCGGTCACGCTGTGCAGGCCGGCCAATCACTGCAATTCCACAACTAACAGGGCTGTGGCATTGCAGTGGTCTGCCAGCCAATCCCTGCATGAGGGCTGGCTCTCAAAAGAGCGCCAACATGCAGAAATGAAGACCACGAGTACAGCACGAGTATCGCGAGATTACTCGGTCCCCGCCGAGCAGCCCGAGTACAGCGATACTCGTGCGAGTACCGAGTAGTGACAAGCATGCTCGCTCATCACTAATGTCTACTACTTTCCGTGGTCAATCCGATGTGCTCCTTTTTTTACGGAACCAAACAAATGGAAAAAAGGTAGATGATGCACAAAAAAAACACATGCTTGAATGGATCTCAAGTGCTACAACAAGTGGCCTCTCTTCCACCTCAACTTCAAAATCCAAAAAACAACATTCCTCTGAGTTGTCATCCCAATCGCACTTGCTTTCTCCCAGCTCTCAAGTCTCTACCCGCCCTGCAGAGTATGGTGTAACAGAGATGGCTGAGTCTGCAGAGCTGTTCAGTCACACTATAGGCTGGGAATCAGAGGTCTGCACCCAAGCTACAGTGAGTACAGACCAGGAAATGGTCTGCAGTGATGCCCAGAAGCTTTGTGAGACAGATTCAGGCCCTGGTGACCAAGTTTCTGAGCATAATGTAGACCCTCATTCCCAAACTGTAACACCTGTTGGTGGAGAAAATGAGAAACATACAGATGACGATGAGACGCAGATACCAGATTGGGATGACAACTTAACTATTCAGTCAGGGCAGGAAGAGGTTAGTTCTGAGGGTGAGGGAGTGCAAATACAACGCTTGATGAAGAAGTTCTAGATCCCACATACTGTCAACCCTCAGTTGGGCACTTGAGGAGGTCACCTGAGGCGGTGGAGGAGGATACAACTGACGACGAAGTAACCTTGCGCCTTCCTGGACAGAGTCGGAGTACTGGAATCACGTCAACAAGTGCATCCTCATCCACCACTCTGCCTCTGAGCACAAGTCGGGGTGGCTCAGCAGGTCGCATGTCCTCTAAACCTTGCCTAGCCTGATCTTTTTTGACATTGCAAAGGATCTCCCAAATTATGTGATCTATAAAATTTGTCGGAAATCTATAAGTAGACGCCAAAACCTCACCAGTTTGACAACTTTTTCCATAAATCGTCACTTGAATAACAAGAATCAGTCCCAGTGGGAAGCTCACCGTGCTGCAATGCGGCCTAGCGAAGCGGACTATCCACCGCCTGCCCCATCCAGTGCATCTGCGCGCTCTTCATCTTCTATGACTGTGGGGACAGCTGTCAGACCTGTTCTTCCACGCAGACCATCCACCACTTTAACCAGAACAAGCAGTTTGTTTGGTAGGTCATCAGTTGGTTTGGAAGGGGAAACAAGTGCTGGTGTACAGCTCTCTCAGACATCGAGAGCACCAACTTTGGATGAAGGCAACATCATGTCTCCGCCTGCACTTTCCTCACAGACCTGCAGTTTTGCAGGGACACCCTACTCACCACCGTCTCCACACAGCAGCCAGATCTCGGTCCCTTTGATGTGGACAAATTAAAGGCCATTTCATCCGAGCCATGACAAAGCTAAGAGGTTGACTTTATCCCTCTGTAAGCTCTTGGCTACCGAAATTCTGCCTTTCTGCCTGGTGAACACAGAGGATTTTCGAGACCTTATGTCCGTTGCAGTGCCCCAGTACCAGATGCCCAGTCTCCACTACTTCTCTAAGAAAGGTGTGCCTGCGCTACACCAGCATGTTGCACACAACATCACTGCTTCCTTGAGAAACTCTGTGTGTGACCGGGTGCATTTCACCACCGATACTTGGATCAGTAAGCATGGACAACTGTGTTACATATTGCTGACTGGGCACTGGGTAACTATGGTGATAGATGGAGAAGGGTCTGCTCAACAAGTCTTGCCATCCCCACGACTTGTGCGTCAATCCTCTGTATGTCGAAGTTCCTCCACTGCTTCTGCCTCCTCAACCTCGTCTGGGTCCTCCACCTCTGCCCCAAGCCTGCCTGGTCAGGCCACCTGCATTTGAACTGCGCACAAGGAATCCTGCACACCTCTTTACTATGCTGGCAGCAGAGCTCAACGGCATCAGGCGGTCTTTAGCTTGACATGTCTTGGAAATAAGAGTCACACAGCGGATGAGTTGTGGTCAGCTCTGCGCTCCGAGTTTCGTAAATGGTTGTCTCCACTCAACCTGCAGCCAGGGAAGGCCGTGTGCGACAATGCTGCAAATCTGGGTGTGGCCCTTCGCCGGGGCAAGGTGACACATGCCTTGTATGGCTCACGTGTTGAACCTTGTTGTCCAGCAATTTTTAACACACTATCCCGGCCTAGATGGGCTTGTGCACAGGGCATGGTCACTCTCTGCTCACTTCCGCCGTTCAACCGCCGCAGCCACAGCTGACTGACTTGAATCGCTCCAGAAGTCATTCAGTCTGCCGGTTCATCGCCTGAAATGCGATGTGCCGACACGCTGGAATTTGACTCTCCATATGTTACAGCGACTGTGGCAGCACCGCCGAGCCCTGGTGCAATACGATATGACGCCAATGAGATGCAGAGTTGGGGATGATCACGCTGATGGAGTGGTCTCAGATCAAGGACCTATGCACCCTTCTGCACAGTTTCGACATGGCGACTAATATGTTTAGCGCTGACAAAGCCATTATCAGCATTACAATTCCAGTCATTTACATGCTGGAGCACACGTTAAACACTATTCGGAGTCAGGGGGTGGGACAAGAGGAAGGGGAGGAAGTACAGGAGGATTCATATGCGCAAGGGATAACAACATCTACAAGGTTCAGATGTTCATTATCACCAAGGCGGCAGGCATGGGACGGTGGGGGAGAGGGATTAACAAGGATGCATGGTAGCAGCCAAAATGTTGAGGAAGGTGCAGGAGACCAGGAAGAAATGGAGGATGAACTCTCGATGGACATAGAAGACTCAGCAGATGAGGGAGACCTTTGTCAAATTTTGGTTGAACGAGATTGGGGGAGATGTCAGAGGAAAAAACCACGGTTAGCACCTCTATTCTACAAACACAGCGAGGACTTGGTCCGCATGGATGCGCAAGACACATGAGCACCTTCTTGCTGCACTACGTCCAACATGACCCTCGGATTGTCAAAATTAGAAGTAACGATGACAACTGGGTTGCCACACAATTACATCCCCAGTACATGTCCAAATTTGGTGAAATAATTCCAGCCATAGAAAGGGACGCACGTATGCAGGAGTATAAGCAGAAGCTGTTACTCAATCTTAGTTCGGCTTTTCCACCAAACACCAGTGGTGCGCACAGTGAATCTCCCAGTTGCAACTTGACAAACATGGGACTGTCTCGTCATCAACAGTCTAACCGTACCAGCAGCACCGTATCTGGTGCTGGTAACAGCAATTTTATTGAATCGTTTCATAATTTTTTTTAGACCATCCTTTGCAAGGCCACCAGAGACAACAAGTCTGACACATAGTCAACGGCTGGGGAGGATGATACAGGAGTATCTCCAAATGAAAATCGATGCCATGACTTTGCAACTGGAGCCTTGCTCATTTTGGGCTTCAATTCTTGAAAAATGGCCTGCGCTCGCCACTTATGCCTTGGAGATCTTGTCGTATCCCGCAGCCAGCGTTGTCTCTGAACGTGTCTTCAGTGCTGCTGGGTGTGTGCTGACAAATAAGCGCACGCATCTGTCCAGTGACAATGTGGACAGACTAACGTTCATCAAGATGAACAAGTCATGGATCCACAAGGACTCTACTACCCATGTGTCATCCTGGGGAGAGAAAAGGCTTGTGGATTTGGAATGTGCTTGATGCTAATGTACCTGTCAAGTTTGCAACTGGGGCACAAGTGATGCCACTGAAGGGGGTGTCTGTGTGGCCTAATTTTTGGAAAAAAGGGTGACTCTGCTTGGAGTAACCCTTGCTGTGTTTTTAAAAATGAGCCAAGATTAACAAGTCTTGGTTCAGCAAGGACTTTGCTACCTACCCCAGTGTCATCCTTGTGACAGTTAAGGCTGCCGTATTTTGGAATGTGCTTGATACAATTCAAAACATCCTGCTTGCAACTGGGGCACAAGTGATGCCACTGAAGGAGTGTCTGTAAGGCCCAATTTTTAGAAAAAAGGGAGACTCTGCTTGGAGTCCACTTGCTGTGTTTTTAAAAATGAGCCAAGATGAACAAGTCTTTGTTCACCAAGGACTTTGCTACCTACCCCAGTGTCATCCTGGGGACAGTTAAGGCTGACGTATTTTGGAATGTGCTTGATGCAAATCAAAACATCCTGTTTGCAACTAGGGCACAAGTGATGCCACTGAAGGGGTGTCTATGTGGCCCAATTTTTTTTAAAAAAGTGAGACTCTGCATGGAGTCCGCTTGCTGTGATTTTAAAAATGAACCAGGATGAACAAGTCTTGGTTCAGCAAGGACTTTGCTACCTACCCCAGTGTCATCCTTGGGACAGTTAAGGCTGGCTTATTTCGGAATGTGCTTGATGCAAATCAAAACATCCTGTTTGCAACTAGGGCACAAGTGATGCCACTGAAGTTGTGTGTGGGGCCAAATATTTGGAAAAAAGGGAGACTCTGCTTGGAGTCCGCTTGCTGTGTTTTTAAAAATGAGCCAAGATGAACAAGTCTTGGTTCAGCAAGGACTTTGCTACCTACTCCGGTGTCATCCTGGGGACAGTTAAGGCTGGCGTATTTTGAAATGTGCTTGATGCAAATCAAAACATCCTGTTTGCAACTAGAGCACAAGTGATGCCACTGAAGGGGTGTCTGTGTGGCCCAATTTTTGGAAAAAAGGGAGACGCTGCTTGGAGTCCCCTTGCTGTGTTTTACATGATTTTAGAAGGGCATGCCATGCCTATATCTGTGTCTCCTCCTCTTTTTCCTTGTCCAGCTGTTTTGTTTTCGCATGAGTATTTGTCCTTGTCACTTTCCCATGTGTTTGTGGTGTCTTGGGAGTTGTTTGTCACCTTCTGGACACCTTTGAGGGTGTTTTCTAGGTTTTTTTATGTGTTTGTGATTGCCTCCCATTGTTTTCAATGGGATTCAAGAAGTTCATCAAACGGCTCACCGAACCGAACTTGAACGCAGTCTTCGTTCGACGAACCGAGTCAAAGTCGAGCCTCTAGGGGTTCGCTCATCTCTAATTGCAAAATAAGTAGGCTTTTGAAAATAGCAGTGACAATAGTTTATATTTATCAATGGATATCATGTAAAGTGAATGAACAAAGCAGAAATTGAATTGAAACTAAATTTGGTTTGACCCTCCTTTGCTTCCAAAACAGCACAAAAGCAGCAATTCTACGAAGCTCACAATTTTCAAAGGAATTTGGCAGGGAGGTTTTTTCACCATATGAGTTAAACAACATAACATCTTTATAGCTGAAGTTGGTATGAACATGGGAATACCAATCCGGTGTGGATTTTTTATTATTATTATTTTTTACATAATACAGAATGAGGTCAAAGAAGAACAGTATTTTTTTATGTATTTGTTTTTGCATTTCTTTTAAAAAAATGTAGCTTATTTTCTATTTTAGAACCAGTAGAGAACTTAAACTGAAACATGACTCATAGAACACGCAGCAATACTTCTGCACTGCAGAATGTTAAACTTAATGATGACAGGTATCCAATCAAAATGGAGGACTAACTTGGCAGTCATGAGAGAGTTCACCTGTTCACCACATTTTCAAAAGCAAGTTCTTGATATAGGTCAGTCGGGCACCAACAGCTGATGTGCAGTTGTACAGCCGACTGTGCCAGTACCCCTTCAGATCTAGATCATGTATATATCTGTCATGTAGCGCTTACTAACAATTGCTGATGCCAAATACATAAATTGTATAGCATTAGTAAGCTAAAAGTGCAGATACATTAATGCTAATGTAATATTTATTATTTAATGATATCCCTAGAAAAAAAAAAGTAGTGTTACAAGTTTATCTTTCAGAGAATAACTCAATACCTGCTTTGATAACTGTTTTCACACCATTCGGGGAAGGTGATAATTACACTGAAGGACAATATCAGAAAATAATGTTAGCAAATAAAGATGTTCTTTAGAAAAGAAGAGATGTGCAATGGTTGAATATGATATAAGGATTTATATAAAAACGGTTATGAAGAAACAGTTTAGTAGATCATAGAGTTAAAAGTGGAAAAATATAAAATACAGAATAACTGTTCATCAATCATTATTGTAACTCATTAAATTGTAGCCTTTCGAAGACATCCAAAAATTACACATATTTTCAAATTCACCAATCTTTGCGGCTAAGATGCCTGGAATTCAACTGAGGTTATTTTTAACTGATTTAAGGGTTTCTGCTGTGAAATATCGACAGTTTGACAGTGTAAAGAAACATTTTATACCAGATCATGTCTTCTATTTTCACACCAGGAGTGGATAGAGATAGTTAGTTTCTTTTTATTCAACAAGTGATCTTACATTGACCCACTGAGACTTTATATGTTGCAATCTTTTATTTTGTGCATCACTTTCCTTCAATCCCGTGTTTTTATCGTGTAAAAATCTATAAGTTGTAAGTATCTAAAATATGATTAAGGTTTCAATATTATTTAATTTACATATTTTTAATAAAAAAATATAGTTTACAAATGTATGTATTACCCACAGTTAGGAAACCTGTCACATGATTCTTGCTGCCTGAATCATGGGCAGCAAAAACAAAGACCTCACCTACATTACAAAATGTGTTTTTAATATGAAACCCTTGTTTCAGAGAAAAAAATAGAGCTGCTTGTGATGAAGTAACTTATCTATTAAGAATGTCTCCCTGGCTTCTCTCTGCCCGCTTATCTAGACTGACTGATCTTCCTCTACGTGTGTATGTATAGAGAGAAATCTGTCAGACTGGCTGACCATCGGGGGAAAAGCCTGCAAGTATAAATCCCTATGGATAGTCTATCGGTCCCCGACTGCACTTTCAACTTTGATTTTCTCTCAAACTTTGCTGTGTTTCAAAGTACAACATAAATGTTGCATGTAATTCGAGCAACATGAATCTTGTCAACGGTAGAGATGAGCAAACCTTTGGAGGTTCAGTTCTTTGGCAGCAAACGAGCCTAGCTCCACAAGCTCGAGCTTGACCCGAACCCCGGATCAAGTCACTGATTGGCAGTTTGAATCTCTGCCCACATACAGCCAGCCATAAGCTGATCACTTCCACGGGAGGGTGGGCAGTATTTTTCAAACTTTTTTTTCTTGTTCACTTCATGGGATCATGTTTTCTGACCCCCCCAGTGCGAGCCGTTCAATAGCTACAAGCGGCTATCAAAGGGCTGAGCACAAAGCACACACAGCTTTGCTTGTGCAAGTTTTGTTCGCACGTAAAGCATCTGAACCCGAGCCTTTTAAATTTAGTGTTCGGTTTGAAAACCAAACCTCAGGTTTGCTGATCTCTAGTCACAGGTTCCCTTCAATTGGACAATATTAAAAACAATACCTGTAACCTCAACCCCGCCAAGCTGTCATTCATTACCAGAGGCATGGTTACAGCTGCTGCTCAATAAGGACAGAGCGGTGCCTGATGTCATTTTTTCCCACCCCTATGACTAAGAGACCATGCCTGAGGGGAGGAATAAACTTAATTTCCTCCAGGCAACAAAGCACTCATTTTGGGTGCAAGGCAGCTTCAGAATGCTATGTTAAAAGGTTGTTGTAGATAGATTCCTTTTAACATCAAAAATAAAAGTTACCTTTCTACATGGTAACATGGTAAGTACATGGCAGCATAAAGTACTTAATTCACTCCAAGTATTCAAACAGTTTAAACAGGAAAAATTTGTTTCACTTATTACAATGATAATAATACTAATATGTTTTATTTCTACAGTAAAATAACATATTCTGCACCACTCTACAATTCAAAGGGTACTTGAACAGACAATATAAGACATTCCGGAGTAAAAGATAGTCTAACCAAGAGGAGTGAGACCTCTGTTCACAAGCTTAAAATCCATAAAGAAAGTGTAAGGTCCAGCCATCTGTATAATAAATAGCGGCATTAAAATAAAACTGCATGAACCAGTGAACAACCAGTATCTGTTCAAGCACAGGTTCAAAGTGCTACCTAGCTATGATATATTGTTGCATTGCTACCAGTATAAAGAAAACATATAATGTGTAAAAAAAAAATGAGACTCTAACAGTTTTCCACACATTATTTTGCTGACTTCCTGATAACACTGGTATACAGTGATTTTGGTGCCAACAGTGTCTAAACGGTTTTATATTAAGTTCATGGTACTGATTAAGACTATGAATTCGGCTTTATTGGATTGGCTCTAGTTCCTGAGATATAATGAATAATTAATTAATTAATTAATTAATGCAACACAAAAATAATTCAGAATTGCAAAAATATTATTATTTTTGTTACTACTAGTAAGTACACAGCTTAAAATCATAAAACAAAATCTAACAGGGACAGGAAAAAATTATGTATGATTTGTTTGCTGAATTAATCCAATATTATTTAATTATTAATTGTTATTAATTTCATAATGCCGTTTATGCAATTTTCTGTTATGTGTATCATCAGGACAATCACGTTGAAGACTCCAACCGCAGTCTGTCATCATGTGTATATCCCATCTCCTTTGAAATCTCTCCTCCATCACCTCCATATCCTGGTGGGAACCTCTCACCTTATTCCGGGTTGAAGTATCAAAGGTTATCTAGATAACTATTTAAATAGCTATGGAGCTAGTGCATCCTTATGCTCATATTAACTCCCAAATTTCTTAAGTTAACGAGCATATCTTGCACTAATTCTTCATAATTGTCTGCAGTGTGGATACCCAAGTAGTTGTTAAAAACAGAGACAAAACTCTTCCCGGCCAAAGCCTCAGTGTATGAATATACATGTGGTACAATTTGAAAAATTCATTAGTTTATGAATTTGAGGACCATCAAAGATTCCAGCTTTTAGTATTTCCATGCTCTGTCCAGGGATTAATCTACATATGTACTTAAGGCAATTACCCAATTTGCCCAAAGTTCTAACAAATTGCTTTATTAATCCTAGCTTAATATCAAGTGATGAAACAATGATTTTTGTTCTTTTCCACCAGCGGCTTATTGATGATATTTTTAGCACCAACAATCATTTTTTCCCTTGAAGGCCATGATACTTTTGTCCAATGATCTTGCTTTGCCCTGCTATCCCAGGGGCACATGAAGCATGGGTATTATGTGTATCCAGACTGCTGCTGTGCAAGCAAGAGGTTTGCCATCTTCAGATCAACACAAATCGACCACTGATATTGAAGGTAACAGATTTTCTGTAATCGATTTTTACGTTTTCTTATTCTTCTTTAATGTTGTTGAGTGAGCAATGGGAAGAGTAAGCATAAAAGTACTCGACTGCTTGGTACTCGAATCAAGCGGTTTGGTTGCACACACAGGCTCGACTTGAGTACCAAGTATAATAGAAGTCAATGATACACGAGTCTGGACCACATAATTCTCACCCTGATCCTCCTTCCTCCCACCATGGAGAGTCCCAGGAGACACTGTGACATTCTGAGGAGCTCCTTACATTTACATATATTGATTCTGCATTTTTCAAGTAGGACATGAGGAGATCATGTGCAGTGATACCCAAACATTTGAGCAGCTACAGACAGAAGATGATGGTGGGGAAAAGCAATTACTGTCTCAAGAGGTGGATGATGATGAGATACAGTTGCCAACAAGTCATGTTGTTAAGTCAATAAATCAGGAAGAGGACCAGAATGAGGAAGTAGTAAACGAGGTGGTAGACAATGAAGTCACTGATTCAACCTAAGATGTCATGCAGAACAAGGACAGTTGTACAGATGGAGAGGAATAGGCAGCACAGCAAAAGGCAGGAAGAAGCAGTGGAGTGGCCAAAGAGAGAAGGCGGGCTATTGTTCCCAAGAGCACACACACGACAAGTATCCATGCAAATGTTTAGGTGCTCCCCTGTCTGGCACTTTTTTCAAGACAGTGGTGACGACCCAAAAAAAGTTATTTGCAATCTGTGTCATAGACACCTTTCCATTACTAACACTAAGGCTTGGGGTCAACTGACACTACACATATGCCATCAACCCCATAAACCATTACCCCGATTGCCAATGCACCAGGGAAAATAATAAGACCTGAGGTAAAATGCCAGTATTGGCACATCTAATGTGTTGCACCTCTTCTGGGGCAGTTGCAGGCTAGTATTTTTAAGCTGGGAAGGGCCCAATAACCATGGATTTTCCCAACCTGACAATATCAGCCAGCAGCTGTCTGCTTTACCTTTGCTGGTTATCAAAAATAATGGGACTCAATGTAATTTTTTTCTTTTAATTATTTATTTATTTGATTATTAGCTGTAAAATCTGTATATATCTATCTATCTCTCATCTATCCATCTTTCTATCATGTTTGCATATCTTTAACACTAAAAGTCAGTAATTCTTTGAATGCATTTAATTCTGGTCCATGTCACACGGTGTCACATGTATATCATCCATGTGCTGTATGTGTTTTTCATGAACACAAACTTCTATTGACAATTTTCAGATGTATTGATCTTAAAAAATTGATATGTCTCCCTGTTGATAACACGGACACATGTGTGGTTCACATGAACACACATTTCATGTGAAAGCACGGAGGTGTGAAAATCAACACTAATTTTAATGAGCATGCGTGTGAACTTGACTCGAGTACATGTAAGATTAGACACCATATGACCTGGAAACAGGGACGTCTAAAGGGGGCCCGAGATCAACTCTCTCAGAACTACTTCCAGAGGAGAGGGTGCAGAGGATCATGTCACTGAGTCTTATATCACAATGCTGCAGAAAAATCATAGTAATGCCAGCATAGAACATGACTACGGTATTACCGTATATGGCAGCCAATCTCCGAATTTTAATTGACTGTCTAACAGCCGCAAAACATGTGGGATGGAGACTTGAGCATAGCGCTTGAGCACCCTCAGTTTTTGATAGAGTAACAAATAAACCCAAGCACCCCGATGCACACTAGCTATTCACAAGGATGGATACATAATGGTTAATTAATATTTTACAAGATTACACATTTCAAACTTCTAATGGAGCTGTCTATAAAAAGCCACTAGTCTTCTGGTTGATATTCCCTCCTATTTATAGTAAAGTTCCTGGGATATCTTTGTAGTATACAAGTTCTTCCCCTTGGTTGAAATATGGGAGAAGCCTCTATTCTGTTGTCCAATAAGTTGTAATTTTAATTTTCGCCTTTATAAGATTGTGTTCATTAAGTTTGAACGCTAAAAGTTCAGATGCTTGTGTGGACAGATTTAAGCCTTGAATCAGATCATTAAGTTCTTTTTTGCTTAATACTTCAGGCGTTGACGAGCTTCCTTCAAGTTAAATTCCTCTGTTAGTTGCTGACATACACTCCAATTCCCCTCTTCAGATTCTGACAGTGAATGGTCTGTTGGTCTGGTAGTTTGGTATACACTAGTATGGGAACATCATTGCTATGTGAAAAAGGTTGTCTTGCTGATTCCAAATCAGGATAATCCCACTGAGCTTTCTTGTAACGATTAAAGCCTTTAAGCTTTAGAACACAAAAATAACAATCATCATGGTGATTTTTCAGTTCTCTATTTACCATTAGAATACCAAAGTTTAAACCTTTGCTTTATCATTTGTCCACTGTTGTAGGTGCTTCACACGTTTTGCAAGCCAGACTTATCCTTTTTCTAAGTTGTACTCCAAAATAAGCTAGGTATGTTTGATGCACAAAGTCTTTGATATTTCTTCTTTGTTTTTCAATCCTGTACGTTCTACAGATGCAGCAGAGTACATCAGGTTTGTTGATGCAGGCTCTCCTTGATGAAGTCATAATTTTTACATGTATTTACCACGTTTTTCAGAAAAGACACACTTTTTCTCCCAAACATTTTGGAGAAAAATGAGGGGTGTGTTTTATAATGTGAATGCAGCTTACCAGGAGGTGGAGAATGGGAGCTCTGCTGGCTGTGGGTCACTGTGTTGGCTGTGGTGGAGGCTGTGCTGGCTGCAGTGGTGGCTGTGCTGCTGCAGTGGTGGCTGTGCTGGATATGGTGAGGGCTGTGTGGACCAGGGCCGTGCAGCAGGTCAGATGCGCTGTCGGTGGTGCGGGCTTCAAATAATAGCGCCCGGAGTTGTCGCATGCGCAAATGGAGCCCTCAGCTCAAGATCTCATCTGCGCATGTCTCACCTCCAACCCATTGATTTACCAGCAGCGGAGGTGGGGCGTGCGCAGATGAGATCACGGCTTGTCATAAAGCCGAGAGCTCAATCTGCACATGCGCTTACTCCGGGTGCCATTTCTTTGAAGCCCACACCGCTGACAGTTTATCTGTGACACCCGCCACACCATCTTGCTCCGCACAGCCAGCACGGTGCCCACAGCAAGCAGAGCCCCCTCCGCAGCCAGCACAGTCCCTACTACAGCCAGCACAGCCCCAAGCACAGCACCTGCAGCACCGCCCTATTCCAGCCCCACCCCTATCTCCTGTGACCCTGCTCCACCACTGCTGCCGCCCCCCTGTGGTAAGACACCACCGGAGTATAAGATGGAACCCATTTTTTTTGCCTTTTTATCTCTAAATTTGGGATGTGTCTTATAATCCAGTGCACCTTATAAAATGAAAAATACGGCATATCCTTATTAAGACAGAACTCTTTGGGTATAATCCAAGATTGGGTTAACAAACATTTGCTGTAGCCAATTTCTTTCTTCAGTATATTCACAGTAAAATTATGGCTTCAAAAAGTTGCTTTTATAGCATTGTAGGCCTTCATTTGAAATACAAAATAATTATATGGGATATTTCATTACTTTAAACACTGTTACAGAGTCAAAAGACAGACCAAAAGCTATTGCATTTGTTATCACACACAGGTTGCATTTGGGGAATACATTATTTTCATGGATGTCCATTATCACAAGAACCAGAACCAATTAAGCAAAAGTAATGGGATTTTTTTAATTCAGGACTCCTAAAATACCCTAAATCCATTCAAAAATCCTTAGCACCTTAAACATTTTTTTTCATAGATCTGTGTAATCTAAAAAAGTTCCACTCTCTTGAGCATCTGAAATTTGACCATACCAGTATTAATGTGGCTGTATATTTGCTATGTTTAGTTTTCGAGCCTGTACCATAATTTATAGTATTTTTTTAGAAGACATTCAATATGTCTTTTGGCATTGTCTTTTCCTGCTGTTTCTAATTATTGTTGCAGTACAGAGTTTGGCTCTGTTTTGACAAAGGAGATATAAGCTCCTACTAAGTGGTAAAAGAACAGTCATAGTTATAAGCATCACTCTTCTGCTTTATGTTGAATTTATTTATTACAAAAAATAGTATTGTAAATATTTCAAAATTAACTCATGCAATGTATCTTTATTAAATGAATAGAACATTTTGAAAATCAAGTTTACATGGTTCAACAGTTAAAAAAAATAATTGGCTCCAAGAACACAATAATGCAGTCTCAAAAGCATGTGATGTCACCTAAACCCATATTTCATCTCTTACCCAGTCACTAACACAAACACATTATGAGTAATGTGAAAGTAACGTCACATAGAAACAGATGGAAACCCAATCGTAACAAACAGCCCATGTTATAAATGAGCACTGACAGACTTTACACATTTTTTCAAATAAAAAACAAATATCTAAAAATTATCCCTCTTAATCATTTGGGATCAAACAGACCATTCTTTGCTATGTCTAAGAGAAGAAATGTGCTATATTTTCTGTAATGCACTCCCCTTTCCCTCAACTAATATGATAGTCAATGAAAGTCAATGACCTGCTTTTGGTAGCACTCCTGCCTTCATGACTGGAGGAAGGTTGAACTAGATAGACCTAGGTCTTATCTAAAACTATGTAACTATGTAACTGGTGCTAGTATTGGTGACAATGTTTCTGCTGCTGCTTGCAAATTCAACATTCTTAACCACTGTATGTTTTATGTTCCTTTACACTACCCTATCCTTTGCCTTTTTTATTTTTTTTATCCCCCGTTTTACACAACAATTATTAGACAACAAGTGCACTAGAAAAAGTATTCATACCCCGTACTTTCCAACATTTTCTCAGGTTATACCTATAAAATTAATTTTTGGGAGGATTTTATTTGATATCCCAAATAAAGTAGAAAGAATCTATGAAGTTTAAATTGTATTTCAATTCAGCCCCTTTTAAGTCAATACTTTGTAGGACCAATTTTCACAGCAATTACTGCTGCGAGTCTTTTAAAGTCTGTCTCTACCAGCTGTGCACATCTATAGGCTGAAATTTTTGTCTATTGTTCTTTGCCAAATAGCTCTAGCTCAGTAAGATTGGGTGGAGAGAGTCTCTGAACAGCAATTTTAAAGTTTTGCCTCAGATTCTCAATAGTAATTAGGTCTGGACTTTGGGCCATTCAAACACATCAATATATTTGATCCAAACCATTCTGTTATAGTTCTGGCAGTATTTTTACAGTCAATGTCAAGCAGGAAGGTGAACCTGCACCACAGTCTCAAGTCATTTACAGTTTATAATGGGTTTTCCTCCAGGATTGCACTGTATTTACTTGCATATTTATATCCACTCTGTCCAGCTCTCTTGTCCCTGCTAAAACGCATCACCGCATGTGTGTGTTTTATTATTTTTTTTTCAGTTGCTGCTGGAACATCATTCATAAATGTTATAATGGTTTGACATTTGTTGGAGACTTACACTATGCTTTGTAGCCTCTCCTTTTTTTTCATCGAACCGTTTATTACTTACCACCATGTGAGGACAGTGTTTTCAGGGTGATGTGCTGTGTTAGTTTTATGCCACACAAAGTACCTATCATATAACACAAAAAGTTCTCCTTTGGTCTCATAAGACCAGAGCATTTTCTTCCATATGTTGCTGCATACTCTATGAGGCTTTTTGCAAACTGCAAATGGGATTTCTTATAGCTTGTGTTCAAAAATGGCTCTCTTCTTATCACTCTTCCATAAAGGCTAGATTTGTGGAGTATAGGGCTAATAGGTTTTCTGGGGACAGATTCTCTTACCTGAGAGATGAATTTCTCCAGCTCCTCCAGAGTGACTAGAGTCTTCTTGCTTGGCTGCTTCTCTAATTAGTGCTCTCCTTAGGATGTCAGTTAAGTGAACGTCCAAGTATTGGTAGGTTTGCAGTTGTGCTATACTTCTTCCATTTTAAGATGTCAACAATGCTCCATGAGATGTTCAGAGGTTGGGATACTTTTATTTTATAACCTAACCCTTCTTTACACTGGTGCGTTCTTTGGTTTTCATTATGCTGTTTGATCCCTAATGTTCTCAAAGAAATCTCTAAGGCCTTCACAGAACAACTGAGGTTATTATAGGAATAGATTACATATGAGTGGAATCAATCTACTAATTAGTTGACTTCTGGAGGTAATTAATGATTTAGATATTTATTTGGGGGTATCAGAGCTCAGTGGGATGAATATACTGTACATAAACATCACAATTTTATGATATTTAGAAAACCATGTAAATGTAAAACCTTGTAATGTAAAAACTTTACAATCACAAATGCTTGTTACTTTTTGTCTGCATATTACCTAAATTCCCAATAAAATACAGTTATGTTTGTGCGTGTAATGTGAAAAATGTGGAAAAGTTCATGGGATATAAATACTTTGTCAAGGCACTGTAAATTTCTGGATTTTGGATTATTTTCTTAAGTATTAAAAAAAAATATTCCTTCATTTACAAAAATGATTGTAGAAGAAATAAAATAAAACAACTTAGAACAGTCATTGGTGACAAGCAAGCACAGTGTCTAAGAATAACACTGATTTCAGTGTTTTATTTCTTTTCATAAAAATATTGTGATGTCTTCCTGCTGCTTACTAGTGCAATAAGAATAAAGTAAAAAAAAATAATTAAGTACAGTTGTAATTCAAATGCAATAAAACAGATGCCATCTATGACATACTGTATCATTGATCAATCACACTGGAGTTGCTGCTGGCACCTTGGCTATCGCGATCTTACCCTATTAATTGAATCTGTATTATTCACAGACTACTACACTTATCTACTTCAATGTTACAGTTGTACAAAACACTATTTTCTGAAGTATTTGGTAATTCAAAAATATTATATTAAAAATATTTGAATTCACAAGGACCTGAAAATTTCATTAAATTGTACTGCAAAAAATCAGTTTGCTCAACTTTATTTATCAGTTATCATGTTGTATCTGGTTAATAGCACATTTGCCACCTATGACAAAAGGGAAGCTTATATTTAGGAACTAAAAAGGTAATATTTAAAGACTGAACAATTTTTTTAGAAGACAATTAAATGGATGGAGTAAGATTCGACTTGTTTGGATCAGTTCTGCCATACTAACTTGCTATCAGCAGACTAAGGCTATTTTTACATAATTTCTAAACCTTAGCATGACAGTTTTGATAGATCCATTTTGAAAACATTTGCATACAATATGATTTTTCAGGTTTTTATTGGTTTACGTTCATTTTGTGTCTACCAATATGCAAAACTGTAATAAAGCAAAGGCTAATGTGCTAAACTATTTGTCATCGCTTTCATTTTTCTGGAAAAATGTTCTTGCGCGCTAAGGCAATGCTAGGGCCTGAATTAAACTAAACAGTACAGAAGTAGGCCAGTTTGTTTTTTTTTAATCAAATGTTCATAACCATAATGTTGTGTATTGACTAAATTATACAGTACTGTGCAACGGTTTTAGGCCGGTATAGAAACAAATGCTGCAAGAATGCTTTAATAAATAGAAATGCCAGAATGTTTTCTTTATATAAATTAACTAAATGTAAAGTTAATAAAGAAAATAATTATTTTAATAAAATCAATATTTGGTGTTGCCACTAAGTGCTTTCAAAGTAGCATCAATTCTTTTAGGTACAATTGTACAAAGGTAGGCATTTTTAGAACTATATTTAGATGTATCAGTAACCAATTCTGAACTAAAACAGAAATAGTTGTGTACGATGCTTTATGCTGTGTAAGGAACAGCCAAATTCTTCTACAAAGTGAGGTTTGTGTTATAGTCCAAACGCCATGGCAAGACAGAATAAAGAAATAAGATATCATTTTGGGACTGCATTCAAGTAAATAAATTTATTGATTTGATCAGAATCAATAGTGTTCTCAATGTGGAGAAGATGAGGCAGATCCATTTTGCAATACCACCAGGGAGGCATCTAAATGGCACCTAATTTATTGGCTCCAAATTTATTTTGCAATGACCCCAATCATACAGTATGTGTCAATATGGACTGTCTTCAGCTTAAAGAAGACCAAGGAGTCTTAAAGCCACTTTACACGCAACGACATTGCTAACGAGATATCGCTGGGGTCACGGAATTTGTGACGCACATCCGGCCTCGTTAGCGAAGTCGCTGTGTGTGACACGTACGAGTGATCGCTAACGATCAGAAATACTCACCAAATCGTTGATCGTTGACACGTCGTTCATTTTCCAAATGTCGTTGCTCATATTGGACGCAGGTTGTTCGTCATTCCTGAGGCAGCAAACATCGCTACGTGTGACACCCCGGGAACGACGAACAACAGCATTCCTGCGTCCTCTGGCAACGAGGTGGGCGTGTCGTTAATGTGGCTGCTCTCCGCCCCTCTTCTTCTATTGGTGGGCCGCTGTGTGATGTCGCTGTGACGCCGCACAAACCTCTCCCTTAAAAAAGAGGTTGTTCGCCGACCACAGCAACGTCGTTAGGAAGGTAAGTTGGTGTGATGCATACTGGCGATATTGTTCGCCATGGGCAGCGATTTGCCCGTGACGCACAAACGTCGGGGGCAGGTGCGATCGCTAGCGACATCGCTAGCAATGTCGCAGCTTGTAAAGTGTCCTTTAATCTCAACATCAACAAGTCTGTTATTTCTGACATCCATGATGGTTCCTATCCTGTTTTCTTTGATTCCTCTTTGGATGTCAGATGAGGCAGAGAAAAATGCCAAGTAAAAATAAATATAAATATAAAATACCTTAATTATATTTCAAAGGGATAAATGTATTAAAAAAAACCAGTTAAAAAGTAATGTAATGAATGAAAATGCATATCAAGGGCTCGCGGGGAAAGAGGTATAAATATTCTAGAAAAAAACTTTTGTGAGAACATATGGATTCCTTGAAATTGTCACTAGGCAACATAATGATAACAACAATATGCTAAAATTGTTGAAGACAGAAATGCATATGCAAGTTGATGCTGGATATGAAGCAAATAAATACCAATTATGGCATTAAATATTGTGTTGCTTGGTGACAATTTCAGGGAATACATATGTACTCACAAAAGCATTTTTGAGAATATCCCTGCCTCCATTCTCACGTGTTCTGTGTTTGCATTCTTATTATATACATTTTTTTAAACTGATTTTTGATACATTAATACCTTTTAAATCTTATAAAGAATATTTATTGTTATTCTTGTTATATTGAAAGTTGTGCTTTGTTTGGATTTCTCACTTTCATTTGACTCTCATTCAGTTTTGGCCCACATACGGTAGGTCCTGTCAGGTAATGCAGCAGGACTATGCTTTACTGCTGGGACTTGTCATTCTACTCATCCCTGAAGTGTTAGGATTAATTTTGGCTAGATACCTGCAATATTCTTATCACTTGTTCTACATACTTGTATAACACTGCTTTTTGTTTAAAGCATTCTGACTTTGCAACATTTTTTACATACCTGCCTAAAACTTTAAAACTGTTCTTTAAAGCAGGTTCCAGTTTTTTCCTCATTGTGATGGAGGACCAGGTAGCAACACTTATCAGTCTCCTTGAATTGAAAAACATTGTACATAAAAAAAATGTTTTCAATTGGAGGAGCCTGATGCATAGGTCTGGTCATATTAAAGGAAACAGCATCCAAGAAAGATAGCAGAAGAGGCAGCACTCACCGGTATTTCATAGGTACAAGGTTGAAAGGGGAGGTGAGGAAAAGCAAACAATGCCAAACAACGGCAGACCGTTTTGCACTACTGCGAACCTAGGACCTGTTGAAGTGCAGTAGCGTGAAACGGCCGGCCGTTATCCTGCTTTGTTTGCTTTTCCTCACCTCCCCCCTTTACCTTATACCTGACCCGCACATGGAAGAATAAAAAATCGCATTGAAATACCAGTGAGTGCTGCCTCTTCTTCTCTCTTTCTTGGACGCTGTTCATGTACTGTTTACCACGTGGATTTGTGCACCCGGTATATGCTTTTTGGGAGTTTGCTAAGCAGTGATATGAATTGGGAGTAGCGGTGCCCGGCTTTCTCTTTTCTGTGGATATTAAAGGTAACAAACCACCAGGATTTTGCTTTATTAGGTACAGACATTTCCATACTGGCACTAAAGTGCTAAATCCAGGCATACCTGTTATAGAAATATGTGATGTCTGGGTGCAGAAATGTCTTTAATCAAAGTTGCAGAAATGCAACTCACTTTGATTGAAGGGGAAACGGGGCAGGCCTTAATGGGTCGGGTTCTTGATCTTTAGTCCTCCTCCTCTGGCGTCCTCTATGGCTTGCCCCCTTTTTTGTATTTAATTATTGTGCTGCACCACCATTCCTGTTTTTGGCATGCTATACAAGATGCTGGAGGAATAAATGCTGAGGACTCGACCCACAAAGGCCTGCTCCTCTTGCACTTGTCAATCAAAGTGCAGTGCATTTCTGCAATTTTAATTAAAGATATTTCTGCAACCAAGGATCGGATTTTTCTACTACAGGTATGCCTGGGTTCAGCATATTAGTGTTTTAATGGCACTGCTGGTACCTTATATAGCAAAATCCTGCTAAATAGTTCCCTTTAAACCTTACTGGCAAACTTTGTCCTGGAGAGCAAGCACACAGTAGTGGCCCATGAGCAGAGACTCATCCTTATTATGTTTAATTCTGGTTGCTTCTAAAGAGAGCAGCGGTAAAATAACGTTGGAGTAATTATGGGATAGTTGTGGTATAATGCTGACTAGATTCTCATTTATTTCTATAAGTGTGCTACTGAGAGAGGTCTCTGAGACTCTAGTCAGTAAATGATCATAACTATGAAAATCACATACTTAGGATCATTACTCCTGCAATAAAGAAAAAATGATGACAGTGTGTTCATAGCACCCTATCACGATTAATTTGTCTGCCGTGACATGGATTGACTAGAGAAATTTGTGCACAGAAATCAGTGATACACAAAGTGTGTGGCTTCAAAAATTGCATGTTGTCCTCAAAAAATTGATTCATACAGTCCTTTCAGAAAGTGTTGGCAGTAGAGATGAGCGAACCAGCCGTGGTTGGGCTCGAGTTCGGTTCGCCGAACGGCGGTCTCGTTCGAGTTCGGTTCGGCGAACCGGTTCGGCGAACCGCTCGAACCACATAGAAAACAATGGGAGGCAATCGCAAACACATAAAAACACCTAGAAAACACCCTCGAAGGTGTCCAAAAGGTGACAAACAACTCACAATATAACACAAACACATGGGAAAGTGACAAGAACAAATTCTCATGCGAAAACAAAACAGCGTTACGTGGAAAAAGAGGACGAGACACAGATATAGGCATGGCATGCCCTTCTAAAATCATCTAAAACACTGCAAGTTAACTCCAAGCGGAGTCTCCCTTTTTTTCCAAAAATTAAGCCACACAGACACCCCATCAGTGGCAGCACTTGTGCCCTAGTTGTACACTTCACAGGTAGATTTGCATCAAGCACATTCAAAAATACGCCATCCTTAACCCTTCCCAGGATGACACCGGGGTAGGTAGCAAAGTCTTTGCTGATCCCAGCTCTGTTCATCTTGGATCATTTTTAGAAACACTGCAAGCAAGGGTTACTCCAAGCGGAGTCTCCCTTTTTTCCAAAAATTGGGCCACACAGACACCCACCCCTTCAGTTGCAGCACTTGTGCCCCAGTTGTACACTTCACAGCTAGATTTGCATCAAGCACATTCAAAAGTATGCCATCCTTAACCGTCCCCAGGATAACACAGGGGTAGGTAGCAAAGTCTTTCCTGATCCCAGCTCTGTTCATCTTGGATCATTTTTAGAAACACTGCAAGCAAGGGTTACTCCAAGCAGAGTCTCCCTTTTTTCCAAAAATTGGGCCACACACACACACCCACCCCTTCAGTGGCAGCACTTGTGCCCCAGTTGTACACTTCACAGCTAGATTTGCATCAAGCACATTCAAAAATACGCCACAAACCGTCCCCAGGATGACACCGGGGTAGGTAGCAAAGTCTTTGCTGAACCATGACTTGTTCATCTTGGCTCCTTTTAAAAAACACAGCAAGCAAGGGTTACTCCAAGCGGAGTCTCCCTTTTTTCCAAAAATTGGGCCACACACACACCCACCCTTTCAGTGGCAGCACTTGTGCCCCAGTTGTACACTTCGCAGGTAGATTTGCATCAAGCACATTCAAAAATACGCCATACTTAACCGTCCCCAGGATGACACCGGGGAAGGTAGCTAAGTCTTTCCTGATCCCAGCTCTGTTCATCTTGGATCATTTTTAAAAACAATGTAAGCAAGGGTTACATCAAGCGGAGTCTCCCTTTTTTCCAAAAATTGGGCCACATACACACCACCCCTTCAGTGGCAGCACTTGTGCCCCAGTTGTACATTTCACAGGTAGATTTGCATCAAGCACATTGAAAATCCACAAGCATTTACTCTCCCCAGGCTGACACAGGGGTAGTAAATTCCTTGTGGATCCATGACTTGTTCATTTTGATGAACGTTAGTCTGTCCACATTGTCACTGGACAGACGCGTGCGCTTATCTGGCAGCACACACCCAGCAGCACTGAAGACACGTTCAGAGACAACGCTGGCAGCTGGACACAACAAAATCTCCAAGGCGTAAGTGGAGAGCTCTGGCCATTTTTCAAAATTTGAAGCCCAAAATGAGCAAGGCTCCATTTGCAAAGTCATGGTATCGATGTTCATTTGGAGATACTCCTGTATCATCCTCTCCAGCCATTGACAATGTGTCAGTCTTGTTGTCTCTGGTGGCCTTGCAAATAATGGTCGAAAAAAAATTATGAAAAGATTCAATAAAATTGATGTTACCAGCACCAGATACGGTGCTACTGGTACGGGTAGACTGTTGAAGATGACGAGACCGTCCCATGTTTGTCAAGTTACAACTGGGAGATTCACTCCCTGCACCACGGTTGTTTGGTGGAAAAGCCGAGCTAAGATCGAGTAACAGCTTCTGCTGATACTCCTGCATACGTGCGTCCCTTTCTATGGCTGGAATTATGTCACAAAATTTGGACTTGTACCGGGGATCTAATAGTGTGGCAAGCCAGTAGTCATCATCACTTCTAATTTTGACAATACGAGGGTCATGTTGGAGGTAGTGCAGCAAGAAGGCGCTCATGTGTCTTGCGCAGCCATGCGGACCAAGTCCACGCTGTTTGTGGCATAGAGGTGCTAACCGTTCTTTCTTCCTCTGACATCTCCCCGCAACCTCTTTCAACTGAAATTTGACCAAGGTCTCCCTCATCTGCTGAGTCTTCTATGTCCATGGACAGTTCGTCCTCCATTTCTTCATGTTCTCCTTCACCTTCCTCAACATTTCGCCTCCTACCATGCGCCCCTGTTGATCCCTGTCCCCCATGGTCCCATGCCTGCCGCGTTGGTGATGATGAACGTCTGGACCTTGGTGATGTTGTTGTCTCTTGCGCATATGAATCCTCCTGTAGTTCCTCCCCTTCCTGTTGTCCCACCCCCTGACTCCGAATAGTGTTTGGCATGTGCTCTAGCATGTAAATGACTGGAATTGTCATGCTGTTAATGGCATTGTCAGCGCTAAACATATTCATCGCCATGTCGAAACTGTGCAGAAGGGTGCATAGGTCCTTGATCTGAGACCACTCCATCAGGGTGATCTGCCCCACCTCTGCATCTCGTTGGCCCAGGCTAAACGTCATGACGTATTGCACAAGGGCTCGACGGTGCTGCCACAGTCGCTGTAACATGTGGAAAGTCGAATTTCAGCGTGTCGGCACATCGCATTTCAGGCGATGAACCGGCAGGCCGAAATACTTCTGGAGCGAAGCAAGTCGCTCAGCAGCGGTGGTTGAATGGCGGAAGTGAGCAGACAGTTTTCGTGCCCTGGTCAGAAGGCCATCTAGGCCGGGATAGTGTGTTAAAAATTGCTGGACAACAAGGTTCAACACGTGAGCCATACAAAGCACGTGTGTCACCTTGCCCAGGCGAAGGGCCGCACCCATGTTTGCAGCATTGTCGCACATGGCCTTACCAGGCTGCAGGTTGAGTGGAGACAAACATTTATTAAACTCAGTCTCCAGAGCTGCCCACAACTCAGCCGCTGTGTGACTCTTAATTCCAATACATTTCAAGCTAAAGACCGCCTGATGCCGTTGCGCTCTGCTGCCAGCATAGTAATGAGGGGTGCGTGATTCCTTCTGCGCAGTTAGAACGCTGGTGGCCTGACCAGGCAGGCTTTGGGCGGAGGTGGAGGACCCAGACGAGGTGGAGGAGGCAGAAGCAGTGGCGGAACATGGACAGACAGAGGATTGACACACAAGTCGTGGGGACGGCAAGACTTGTGCAGCAGACCCTTCACCATCTATCACCATAGTTACCCAGTGCCCAGTCAGCGACATGTAACGTCCCTGTCCATGCTTACTGGTCCAAGTATCGGTGGTGAAATGCACCTGTTCACACACAGAGTTTCTCAAGTAAGCGATGATGTTGTGTGCGACATGCTGGTGTAGCGCAGGCACACCTTTCTTAGAGAAGTAGTGGCGACTGGGCATCTGGTACTGGGGCACAGCGACAGACATAAAGTCTCTAAAATCCTGTGTGTTCACTAGGCGGAAAGGCAGCATTTCGGTAGCTAAGAGCTTACAGAGGGATAAAGTCAACCTCTTAGCTTTGTTATGGGTCGCAGGAAATGGCCTTTTATTTGTCCACATCTGAGGGACAGAGATCTGGCTGCTTTGTGTAGATGGTGGTGAGTAGGGTGTCCCTGAAAAAATGCAGGTTTGTGAGGAAATTGCAGGCATAGACATGATGTTGCCTTCATCCAACGTTGATACTATCGATGTCTGAGAGAGCTGTACACACGCACTTGTTTCCCCTTCCAAACCAACTGACGACCTACCAAGCAAACTGCCTGTTGCGGTTACAGTGGTGGAAGTTGTGCGTGGAAAACCAGGTGTGACAGCTGTCCCCACAGTCCTAGAAGATGAAGAGCGCGCGGATGCACATGAAGGGGCAGGCGGAGGATTTTTCGCTCCGCTAGACCGCATTGCAGCACGGTGAGCTTCCCACTGGGACATATGATATTTATTCATGTGATGATTCATGGAAGAAGTTGTCAAACTCCTGAGGTTTTGCCCTCTACTAACAGAATCACGACAAATTTTACATATCACATGATTTGGGCGATTTTTTGCTATGTCAAAAAAGGTCCAGGCTAGGCAAGGCTTAGAGGGCATGCGACCTGCTGAGCCCCCCCGACTAGTGCTCAGAGGCAGAGTGGTGACTGAGGATGCAGGTGTAGACATGCTACCAGTACTACTCCTCTGTCCAGGAAGGCACAAGGTAACTTCGTCGTCAGTAGCTTCCTCCTCCACCGCCTCTCTTGACCTCCTCGAGTGCCTGACTGTGGGTTGACAGTAGGTGGGATCTAGAACTTCCTCATCAAGCGTTGTGTTTGCACTCCCCTCACCCTCAGACCGAGCCTCTTCCTGACGTGAACCAATATTTAAGTTGTCATCTTCTTCTTTATTTTGGCCATCATCTACCTTTGTTCCAGTTGTTCGTGTCCGTAAAAAAGGGAGCACATCGGATTGTCCACGGTAAGTAGTAGACATCTTACCTTTGCCGGAAGATGGTCTATCTTCAGCAAATGTTAATGGAGCTTTGCAACCTTCCCCACGGACAAACCCTTTTTTTCCTTTTCCAATACGCCTCTTCCCCTTTCCACTAGCATCCGTCATTTTGCCACTCATTTTGATTGCGACAAGATTGTGCACTTAAAATGTGGTAGTAAAAATTGAGAGGTGGTGTAGATTGCAGCGGTGGTCTAGCTTTATTAACAGCAGAATAAACAACAATAACTATTCCTGACAATGCAACTACGGCCCTTAAACTGGCAGCATAGTTTGCTAGTATAATGGCTTAGGAACAATGAGTTTCAGTGTGCAATGCAGAGGTGCCGCAATACATATCTTTGCACCAGTGGGACAATAATGAAGTCCAACAGCCACTTTTAGGATGCCACTAAGTTTACTCAGTGTTTGGTAGTATAATGGCTTAGTAACAATGAGCTTGAGTGTGCAAAGGGCAGGAGGGTACAGTGGCAAGGTTGTGGGTCTGTGTAGAGGAAAGGAAGCCTCACTTTATATCCCTCCTAATGGGGAAATGCAGCGAGAAAGTCCCTGACCTTAGCTACACAGACTCTCTTATTTGGGGTCTTCTCCAGGGGGACCTCTCTACTGCTACTCACAGGCTGTGTGTGGACTATGGGTATGCCTTTCCTGTCTTAGGTCATTGCTGCCCATTACCTTTACTTGTTATGTCTGACCTGCTGGTCAGTGTGTCTGCAATCTGTTTTACATGATGCAATTGTTATATATACGTATATAATAATCAATTACCATCTGTGCTATGTGCATTATGGCATGTGTCTGACATATACTCAGTGTGGGGCAATTATTTTGTGCACATGCTATGACTTTTGCCCATCTCTCTGTATTGGCAGTTACTACACATCTGTCTCATTATGATTTTTTCATAGCACTCCATGTTTATATTGCCATCTCACAGTTGCCATTTGACACTGTATGTGTATGTTATACGTTTTTCATACACCACTTGTTATACACATGCCTCTGATTTTGCCGCTGATTCTCCTTTGTGCCAGTCCTTCCTGTATAATAAACATTGTTATTTTGCATTACACTCTGCTTGTCCTCCCTGTTTTTCATATGTTTTGAGTGTGCCATGTAGGAAGGGTTACTATGCTATCCTTTTCCTACCTATATATTGTGGCTTTTTGCCTTTGGACTCTCTTATCTGTAGCTGTTAAAATCTGTTTCCACGGACCTGACTGTCACCTATGGCTCTGAGCCTGCTGTTATTAGCCCTTACAAGGGTTAAAAGAAACTTCTATCCCTATTCTGTATAGCGCTGTGTGTAGAGCGTACACAGCAGTATCGGAGACAGGAGCTACGCCAGCGGTGATTGACACCCAGACGCAGAAGGCAGATAATGGCGTCCTGACGGGCAGATACCCGTTTTTATAATGCAGGGACATGTGACATGGATATCCTATCACACATGCCGTTGCTTCTCTGGCTAAAAGTCCACTTAGCTGTGTGTGTGTCTGGGATTGGCTGACATGCTGGCCCACCCCACTACATGCGCGCGCTTAGGGAAGGAAGACAGGGAAAAAAAAAAAATGGCGATCGCCATTATCCCAGCAGCAGTGATCTGAATGCGCTGTTCCGCACACTATACGCTGAAATTTCATAATAGTGTGAGTCACAGAGTGACTTACACTATTACAGCGGAAAGCCAGCTAGTAATTAGCTTGGATTTTTGCTGCTAGAACCATTCTCGAACGTAACTAGAACTATCGAGCTTTAGCAAAAAGCTTGAGTTCTAGTTCGATCTAGAACAGCCCCCAAAATCACTCGAACCGCGAACTGGAGAACCACGAACCATGAACCGCGCTCAACTCTAGTTGGCAGCCTTGAAATTATTCCAGAAAATGACGTATTTCTCCCAGAAAATTATTGCAGTTACATATGTTTTGCTATACATGTGTTTATTTCCTTTGTGTGTATTAGAACAAACGAAAAAAATGGCTAAAAAAGGCAAATTGGACATAATTTCACATACCGCTCCAAAAATGGGCTGGACAAAATTGTTGTTACCCTAGATTTAATATTTGGTTACATACCCTTTGGAATAAATAACTGCAATCAATTGCAGCCTATAACCATTAACAAGCTTCTTACACTTAGCTGTAATTTTGGACCACTCTTCTTTTGCAAAACAATAAGCCTGCGGAGACACCATCACTTGTTTCTCAATGCAGGCAGGAAACTAGCCAGGTCTTTCACTGGGAGGGAACAACCACGGGAAGGGCAGTCTCCAGTCAAGGAAACCACCTATACAAAAACATGGTATCCATCCATAGACAGCTGTTTCGGGGTATTTGCCCCTCATCAGTGTGGAGTAGGAAACTGGCTAGTGGGAGCAATGCCTAGTAGAAGACTACATAAGCAAGGATGGTTGACCTTAGGGAGATCAACATCAAGGGGGCATTCCTACTCCACAATGATGAGGGGCAAATACCCCGAAACAGCTGTCTGTGGATGGCTACCATGTTTTGGTATAGGCGGTTTCCTTGACTGGAGACTGCCCTTCCCGTGGTTGTTCCTTCCTGGTGAAAGACTGCAGACTTTCTTGTTTTGAATATTTCCCAGGGGGCATTGCTCTAGGATCACTGCATTGAGAAACACATGATGGTGTCTTTGCAGTGTTAGATGTTGATCTCCCTAAGGTCAACCATCCTTGCTTATGCACTCTTCTTTTGCAAATTGTTCCAGGTCTCTCATACATTTTGGCAAACTGCCATCTAGCTTTATGTCTCTGTGTCAGCAATGGGGTCCTCCTGTGTATCCTGCCATATAATTAATTCAAATGTGGATAGATAGTTCGAGCTGACTCTGACGCACCCTGAGCCTGCAGGACAACTTGAATTTCTTTGGAATTAGATTGGGCCAACCAGTCTATTCTGCGTTGCCACTTTTCATCATTTTGTCTCTGCCGTCCACATCCAGGGAGATTAGATACAGTGCCAGTGTAACGTCCGGGTGGTGGAACCTCTGGACCGTACACCGGTTTCTCTTGAGGAGGCAGCCAGGCAGGTCACCCCGCCAGAGGGTCTGGGTGCACGGCAGCCGAAGCACTATTGGTAGCCGGACAGTCCGTAGGGGAGCAGGAAAGGTGGACGGAGTTCTGGACGGTGGTCCGGGTGACGAGGCTCAGAGTCCGAGGCCAGGTGGTAAGGTCAGGCGGGATCCGGAACTTGCTGAGCGATGGAACGGGTCACCAAACGGAGCCAGGGACTGGAGACTGGCGGAGCTGCAGAGATGGTGGAACATCCGCCGAAGTCACCGTCAGGGTACGGGAATGAGCGTGGTTCGGAGCGGCTGACGTGGCAGGACAGGCTCTACGAGACAGGACAGGGTTAATGCAGGCAAAGCACAAGGCAAAGCAATAGGGGACCTGAACACTAGCTTGCTAAACACGTAGAACAGGCCCCGCCCACCAGGAAAGAGAAACCTTATATACCCTGTACCTGTCTATGCAATATCCTCATTTCTGGGTGCTGGCCCTTTAAGAAAGGGTCAATGACCGCGCGCACGCCCTAATGCGCATGCGCGAGGCCCGTGTGCCAGAAGCCAGTCCAGGAAGCGGTGAGGAGGAAGCAGGAGCGCCCGGTTGGGAGTCCCACGTCACAGAGGAGCCACGGGAGCGGGGAGCTGGACGCATGGAGGCCGCAGGCGGGGACGAGGAGGCCGGGACCGGGGTGGTGAGCAGGGGACGCCGCCGGGGAGTGGGAAGCGGGCCACGGGGACCGGAGAACGGGGCCAGGGGACCGGGAAGCGTGACAGCCAGAAATTTAAAACTTTTTTAGTATGTTGCGCAGCATTGACAAAGAAACAGCAAGATCTCTGGAGATGTATTATAACCTTGAGAGTGTTGATATTTTTCAACAAGTTTGGATTGCAAGCTCTCAGACAGTTCTCTTTTCCTCTTTCTGTTCTTCATGCTTAGTGAGGTACACGCAGACACACAATACAAAGACTTATTCAACTTCTAACCTTTTTATCTGGTTTCAGTTGTGATTTTTAAATTGCCATCACCTGTTACTTGAAACAGGTGAGTTTAAACGAGAATCACACAGTTAAAACAAGGTTGATTACCCACAATTTTGGAAGTTTGCGTGAAATTATGTCCAATTTGAGGTTTTTTTCGTTGTTTTTTTTGTGTTGTTGCAATACATACAAAGGATATAAACATATGTATGACAAAACGTATAATTGCAATAATTTTCTGTTAGAAAAACTTTGTTGTCTGAAACAATTTTAATGGTGCCTACATTTTCAGCCCTAACTATATATACTCGCCTCCATTGCAGAATAGACAAAAGAGTCCATAAAGAAAACTACCCATTTACTTCATTTTGTCTAAACCTGTATAAATACTACTGTAGTATCATATCAATGTGTTATTATACAAAACTATCTCCATCTTCCCTGGTATTCAGTACTGATTCAGTTCTATTCTGAGTCACCTCATGGCTATTCAGACTCTCTGGGTCACATTGCACTTTGTAATCCGGAATTGTTTTTTATAATGGAACTCTAAGGAAAATTAGAATGAGGCACAAAAGGCTTTCATTGTAAAAGAAACGTCCAGGTCACATGGAGCGCAGTGTGGCATGAAGAGTCTGAAGAGAGGTGACATCACTGAGAAGAATAGCGGAACAACACTGGATGCTAGAGAAGACACTGATAGGTGAGTATATTACCCCAATGACACTACACTAAACTAATATTTACACAAAATTAGGGGAAAAAGTTAAAGGGAGAAATTCTTTAATGCAGAATCTAATTGACATACAGTTACATCTTTTCTTTGTTGCAGGCCTGGTTACATTTACAAATATGGATAAAGGATAATATATGACTGGCAGGGGTTGATTAAGGGATGCCAGGGCCCTGGGCGGCTTAGAGTTCATGTCAAATTATGTTTTTGGAAGGTCATGTGGCAGTTCACATGATGAAGACACAGGTGCTCTGGGGCACATCTGCAAATGCAAGGAGACAAACAGCAGTGCACCAAATTATTTCTATAATATATAGCACTGAACTTAACAATTGAGGATACTATGTAATAAGGGAAACCGCTAAATGTAAGAAAGGATTGTATAAAATAGCGAATGGCACTAAACAAAACAAGAGAAGACCATATATTCTAAGGGACGACACTTTGCGTAATCATCAGCTCAGTAGTGGCTGAAAGTGTGAGCACTCTTGAAGTTGTTCTAGAATATGAAGAATTTACCTCAGAAAATTAATAATAATACACTCCCTCCACTGTCCCTCTCCATTATACACCCTCTATACTGCCCCTTTCCATAATATCTCACCCACACTGCCTCTATGTATATTATCCCCCCACATGCACTGCCCCCTGTATAATATCCCCACACACACTGCCACTCTGTATAATATCTCTCCAACACACTACCCCTCTGTAAAATATCCCCACATGTGCTGCCCCTCTGTATAATGTACTCTCCCACACAAAGCTCCTCTGTATAATATCCCCCCACACTGCCCCTCTGTATAATATCCCCACACACACTGCCCATCTGTATAGTATCTCCCATACACTGTCTCTCTGTATTATATCCCCTCACACACTACCCCTGTGTATAATATACCACCAATACGCTGCCCATCTGTATAATATCTCCCCACACATTGCCCCTCTGTATAATATCCATCACACACTGCCCTCTGTATAATATATCCCCCACACACACTACCCTTCTGTATAATAAATCCCACACACATTGTTCCTCTATATTATATCCCACCACACACTGCCTCTCTGTATAATATACTCCAACCCACTGCCCATCTGTATGATATCTCCCACACACACTGTCCCTCTGTATAATATCCCCCCACACACTGTCTCTCTGTATAATATCCCCCCCACACACTGCCTTTCTATATAAAATCCACCACACACATTGTCCCTCTATATTATATCCCCCACACAATGCCCCTCTGTATAGTGTCCACAATACACATTGTCACTTCATAAAATATCCCTACACACACTGTCCTTTGCATAATAAACCCCCACACACATTTCCCTTCTGTATAATATTCCCTCACACACACTGCTTTTCTATATAATATACCCCCACACATTGCCCCTTTGTATAATATCCCCACACACTGTTCCTATGTATAAAATCTCCATACACACTGCCCCTCTGTATAATATCCCCCCACACACTGGCATTCTGTATAATGTCCCCCACACACTACCCTTCTTTATAATATGCCCCACACACTGCCCCTCTGTATAATATCACCCCATACACACTGCCCCTCTGTATAGTATCCCCCCACATAGTGCTCCTTGCAACACTTTGTTGAGAAGGAAGTAGTGTGCACCACAGGGTAATAAATATAAATAAAGAGAGGGGTGCTAACAAAAACTATGAATTGCCATATAGGAGGAAAAAAGCTGCATAGTAAACAAAATGTGCATAACAAGCTAATAATATATAAACATAGCTTTTATTACCTGGCTGTAGAGCCTAACCTTAAAGATAATGTGGCAGTAAGTCAAAAGAGAGTATAAGAAATGAATAATTAGACTTACAGATTAAATACAACACATGCAATGAGATTAAACAATGCAAAATATATAACACAATAAGAAACTCCAGGACTTTTTTTTTATCCCTTTGACTTAAGCTGGGTTCACACTAGCGACAGCGTCAACGATGTCGCTGTTACGTCACCATTTTCTGTGACGTAACAGCGACCTTGTAAGTCGCTGTTATGATCGCTGCTTAGCTGTCAAACACAGCAGCCGAAGCAGCGATCATAACGACACGCGTCGCTGTGCTGCAACATGTGCAGAGAGCAGGGAGCCGTGCACACTGCTTAGCGCTGGCTCCCTGCTCTCCTAGCTACAGTACACATCGGGTTAATTACCCGATGTGTACTGCAGCCACATGTGCAGAGAGCAGGAGCCGGTGGTGGCAGCGTGAGAGCAGCAGAGGCTGGAATGAAGGTAAATATCGGGTAACCACCTTGGTTACCCGATGTTTACCTTGGTTACAGCTTACCGCAGCTGCCAGATGCCGGCTCCTGCTCCCTGCACATTCAGGATTGTTGCTCTCTCGCTGTCACACACAGCAATGTGTGCTTATCAGCGGGAGAGCAACAATAAAAAAACGAACTAGGGCTGTGTGTAACGGGCAGCGATCTCACAGCAGGGGCCAGATCGCTGTTCAGTGTCACACACAGCGAGATCTCTAATGAGGTCACTGCTGCGTCACAAAAACCGTGACTCAGCAGCGATCTCAGCAGTGATCTCGCTGTGTGTGAAGCACCCTTTACTGCCACATTACCTTTCAGGTGAGGCTCTACAGCCAGGTATTGTGTGTTTTGTGATTATATTATTTATCTGTGGACACGGCCTTGTTTATTTACTTATTGTGCACTCTATTATCAGTGCCCTGATACATCATTGTGGATAAGTACAGGATTATTATGTCCATTCCCCTATTACATTCATTCTTTCTCTTTTGTCGATCATGTTTTAACCTTTTATGTCAGCCTTATATGTTTTGTATCAATAAAATCCAAGCTTATATATAAATATATATGTTCCAATGGAACACATGCCCCCTCCTGGTATATATGTCCCCCTCCTGGTATATATGTCCCCTCCTGGGCTTTTCCTGATATATATCCCCCTCCTGGTATATATGTCCCCTTCCAGGGCTCTTCCTGGTATGTATGTCCCCCTCCTGTACACTGTGTGCAGAATTATTAGGCAAATTGTATTTTAGAGGATTTTTTTTATTTATTATTGATCATCAACTATGTTCTCAATCAACCCAAAAGACTCACAAATATCAAAGCTTAATATTTTTGGAAGTTGGAGTGGTTTTTTTTTTACATTTGGCTATCTTAGGAGGATATCTGTTTGTGCAGGTAACTATTACTGTGCAGAATTATTAGGCAACTTAATAAAAACCAAATATATTCCCATCTCACTTGTTTATTTTCACCAGGTAATCCAATATAACTGCACAAAATTTAGAAATAAACATTTCTGACATGCAAGAACAAAACCCAAAAAAATTAGTGACCAATATAGCCACCTTTCTTTATGATTACACTCAACAGCCTACCATCCATAGATTATGTCAGTTGCCTTATCTGTTTAAGATCAACATTGCGTGCAGCAACCACCACAGCGTCCCAGATACTGTTTCGAGAGGTGTACTGTTTTCCCTCCCTGTAGATCTTACATTTTATGAGGGACCACAAGTTCTCTATGGGGTTCAGATCAGGTGAACAAGGGGGCCATGTCATTATTTTTTCATCTTTTAGACCTTTACTAGCCAGCCACACTGTGGAGTAGTTGGATGCATGTGATTCAGCATTGTCCTGGATGAAAATCATGTTTTTCTTGAACAATACCGACTTCTTCCTGAACCACTGCTTGAAGAAGTTGTCTTCCAGAAACTGGCAGTAGGTCTGGAAATTAAGCTTCACTCCATCCTCAACCCGGAAAGGTCCCACAAGTTCATCTTTGATGATACCAGCCCATACCAGTACCCCACCTCCACCTTGCTGGCGTCTGAATCGGAGTGGAGCTCTCTGCCCTTTACTGATCCAGTGATCCAGCCTCTGGCCAATCCATCTGGCCCATCAAGAGTCACTCTCATTTCATCAGTCCATAAAACCTTTGAAAAATCAGTCTTAAGATATTTCTTGGCCCAGTCTTGATGTTTTATCTTATGTTTCTTGTTCAAAGGTGGTTGTTTTTCAGCCTTCCTTACCTTGGCCATGTCCCTGAGTATGGTACACCTTGTGCTTTTTAATACTCCAGTAATGTTGCAGCTCTGAAATATGGCCAAACTGGTGGCAAATGGCATCTTGGAAGCTTCACGCTTGATTTTCCTCAATTCATGGGCAGTTATTTTGCGCCTTTTTTGTCCAACACGCTTCTTGCGACCCTGTTTGCTATTTGCCATTAAACGCTTGATTGTTCGGTGATCACGCTTCAGAAGTTTGGCAATTTCAAGACTGCTGCATCCCTCTGTAAGACATCTCATAATTTTAATTTTGGACTTTTCAGAGCTCGTCAAATCTCTCTTCTGACCCATTTTGCCAAAGGAAAGGAAGTTGCCTTATATAGGGTGTTGATGTAATTACACCACACCCCTCCTCATTACAGAGATGCACATCACCTGATTTACTTAATTGGTAGTTGGCTCTCAAGCCTATACAGCTTGGAGTAGAACATGTATAAAAATTATCATGTGATCAAAATACTCATTTGCCTTATAATTCTGCACACAGTGTATATATATCCTCCTCCTTAGCTATTCCTTGTATATATTCCTTGTATATATATCCAGTCCTGGGCCCTCTGGTATATATGTTCACATTATGGTAATTATATCTCTGTTCTGTCTCTAATGCAAAAAAAAAAATAATTTTACTCACCCTCCTTGGCTCCTATGTCGCATGGTGTCCTCTCTGTGCTGCTTTCATCTTAATGTGCACCTTCAAACACACCTCCAGCTAAAGAAGGGTCTGGGGTTGGCTGGCCCCTCTACCACCACCAGGCCCTGTCATCATAATGTCCCTGTCTTCAGCCCCTCCATGGAGCACTTACCATTCCCCACTGGCTGCCAGGTCCTCACCACCTCTGCAGCTCTGCGTTGCCCACAGCAGTGGGATAAGGTTGATGACATCATCACGCTGCTGTACACTGGGCCGCAGGATAATGCACCCTGCTCTGTCCCACTCCCCCTGGCACCATCGTATGGCTAATTTGCATGCAATGCGACTGAAGCGCATCACATACAAAGTAGTCATGTCATAACTCGCACTAAGCTAAAGTGGCCAAAGTGACATGGTATTTACCCTTTTCACCAGGCCTATTTATATACTAGTAAGGGCAATAATGCCATAATGGTAGCCTTGCTGTCAGAGATCTCCTGCCCCTGCATCCAAGCACTCTGCTAACCATATCTCCTTTTAGGCAGATAGAAGTAGCCAGGTGTGTTGGTCATGTAAGATCAACAAACATGCTCACACAGTGCTCAGTGTGTCTGAAATATTTGGATGGCACAGCTAGCACCTGTAGACATTTAAAATACACTGTCCGCAGCTGTCTTCTAAAGTAGCAGAGGGATGAGCATGCCACAATTACTGTTGAGGAACCAACCTAGGGACATTTACCCCCTTCCCCCTGTCTCAGCCCACTCTTTGGTCACATGCTACTCCAGCAACTGTCAGGGGCACTAAGAATGTGTAAGGCTTAATTTACAAGTAGTTGGCGTTTTAAAAAGGAGGAAGACCTATAATTAGTGAATTTCTTTGAGATAAATTGAATTTTCCAAGAATTAAAAAAATGTATATAATTATACAAATTCAGAGAAAAGGCGGACAGCTTACATCAAAAGGCAATGCGTGTGAGGGGGAAAGGGTAAAAGAACAGTCTTGGAGGACCAGCCAGGGAGCTGCAGAGACATCAAGACAGGTGATCTGTGAGGTAAATATTACTATTTTTCTACATTCTTCAGGAAAAATGTTCGAGCTTTCCATTGACTTCCATTGCTACATTACATCCGCAAGGCTTAAATATCATGACAGAGCGAATCAAAGAGAATAAAAATAAAATTAAAATAAAATAACAAAAAAACATAATTGAAATGCAAAAAGAAAAAACCTCTTTATGATATTACAGCCAATGAATCACGGATAGGGGGGTCATACAGTTCAGTCACGTTTCTTGTATCGGTTTCTAGGAATCACAAATTACGTGTAACTTGTTTTATGTGTTTCAGAGTTAATTATATAACCATAGCCCCTTAAACATTTTTTTAAAAAAACTTTGTATACTATTTATATTATTAACATATTATTAATTAATCTCTGTTGGATTACAGAACTTTTAAAGAAATAGAGTGGGACTTTGATAATTGTAATCCTTAGTAATCAATTCTATTTTTATTAGTCATTTTGTATGATAATAATAATCAATTATTGTTATAGCTGTATTTTATTATTTTGTCGTATTAGCATTATTTGTGTACTTTATTTATTTTATCATGAATTTATTGATGCGGTTGTTCCCTATACTCTATGGGCTAGCATTATCCATGCATGGGGAGTTTTTTAATTAATTGATTGATTAATCTAATGATTCCACCCTAATAGGGAATTTAATCTGATTGTTGAAATTTTTTTTTTTAGATATATAAGGTTGATTATCTTGCATATCTACTGCTACCTGAGGAAGGGGGAGGATATGTCCCCGAAACACGTTGTGGCTTATCAATTTTCATTCAATAAATCATTCACTATAATCCACTATCTCCATTCTAAGCTGCGCGGCCGTTACCGTGATTTTTTCCATTAATCCTATTATTTGCTACACAAGTCGAGCCCATATGAGCATCTAAATGCTCATTTTGACTACCGAACACTCGATCATGGTAGTGCTTGCTCATTACTAATAACCATCCAAGATAAGCAGATAGCTTCGGGCTGCTATTACCAATCTGGGTTGTCCATGGTAATTTGGGCCTTCCAAACCACCCCAGAATTGGTGCATCCATCAGTTGTGCCAATTCTGGCACTTCTTCCTGGCTCTTTCAGCTGGAATTTGGGGTAATATTTTTAGGAGTGATATTAGCTGTGAAATGTCAGCTAATTTCAAGCCTCGGGTAAGCAATGGGGAGGCATTTATCAGACACCCCATTACTAACTCAGTAAGTGTAGAGTAAAAATACACAAATACAGGAAAAATAGTTTATTTGAATAAAGACTCCCCCACACTATACGTCTTTCAGCAATTTATTTATAAATAAAAAAAAATATAGTAAATAATAAAACAATCAGAAAAGGAGGCACCATAGGTCACTCCCAGACCAGGAACAACCACTGGAGTCACTCCCAGTCAGCGCCAGATCAGGAATTTCTCACACAGTGGAGCTGACTGGAAGTGACCTACAAAGCTTCATTCTCTGAATAAGGCATCATAGGTTGCAGTGCAGATTTGGGGGATTTTGGGATCACTAAACAATGGATTACATTGGATCTTATTTTTATAAATTGGTGAACAAGGGATACTGTGACGGAGTCTTATGTAAATAAATTATGTTTTTTCTGTGTTTTTTTTCACTTCCCATTTACTGGATTAGTAATCCAGATGACTGATGGATGCTTCTCCATTTCTAACCCCTGGGTTTGATGCCAGCTGACAATTCACAGCTGACATGAACCCTTTCAAATATTACCCCGCTTGCTACCACAATGGAGCAATTGGGAAGAACTGGGGCGAAACGCCAGAATTGGTGTATTCAAGGAAAACATCAAATCTGAAGTGTCTGTAGGCTACTATTTTTTAGGCTGGAAAGGGCCATATAACCATGGAATTTTCCAGCCTGAAACCAACTTCCTACTGTCCTCTTTACCTTGGCTGGTTAACAAAAATGGGGGGAACCCGAAGCGATTTTTTAAAATTATTTATTTAGAAATTAATAATAAAAAAAATTGGCTTGGGGTCCTGCTCATTTTTGATAAGCAGCCAAGGTAAAGCAGAAAGGTCTGCTTTACCTTGGATGGTTACAAAAAATGGGGGCAACCCCATGCTTTTCTTATTTCATTTTTTTCTTCCCAGCAGCAAACTGGGAGTTAGAGATGCTTCCAGGCATATTCCTAATGCTGCTCCCTTTCTATTTGAATGTTATTTCCATCCACTTCAGTGATTCTCTAACATACTCAGGCCTCCTAGTGGTTTTGCTGGAAAAATGTTTCCCATAGACTTCCCTTATATTTGTTACTCGAATAGAGCCCACCCAAGCTTTGGACCAGCTCAATTTAAGTAATGATGAGCACTTGAGTACTTTAGTGTTTGTTCATCACTACTATCCACCCTTCTTAGTGCCACTTCTCAGCAAGAAAAACATTAGTTGACCACCTATGGCTGAATGAATTTATATATTTTAATGGTAAAATATATTTATTACCATCATATAAGTGCTTTTTTAATTTTCTTAATGGGGATTGGTTGGGACTTTTATATTCTTATTATAGGTCATCAATATTTGATTGGTGTGGTTGCTATACTAGGAACCTCTGATGGTCAGCTTTTCCTGGTGACCAAATCCACTCAGTTGCTAAACTTTACAGCACCGCTTTGTCAACATTTTAGAGGTCACAGTCGAGTACTACACATCTACCCTCTACTGATTTGATTAAGTAGCGGATGTGCAATACTTGGCCATGGCTACTATTCGTCCATTATGCTGTGCAGCTTTGCAACTGAGCACATACGGCATCGGTGGAGCACACCCATCATTCGGATATTAATGACTTATTCTAAGAATGTGCTATCAATATAACAGGTCCAGACTACCCCTTTAACTAATAATTCATATAACGCAAGTTAACTTGCCGTTTTTTATCGTCTATTATTTTACTGTTTTTGAAAAGTATCTCAAAGTTAACAAGCAAAAAAGAACTTTGGAAATGCTGAGTAAAGCATATATATCGAAAAAGCACCTTGTCAGAATTTATGAATGTTCTGAGTTTCAGCTCTGTGTAGGTAAATGACCTACTATAGCAGGAGCGCACTGAATCTATTTAATCCAGTGCAGTTTGCTGTAACATACAGTTTGCTATATATTGCAGTTTAGTATAGATCTTCAAACATTTCTGATATAGATCTAGTGTGTGAAAAGCTTAAACCTGAAAATATAAAATAGTATTAGATTTTATGCATCTATACTAACAGTGTACTTCTATGTGAGCCAAAATGAAACAATAATTTGGCTTTCTGATTTGGAAAAACAACATACAATGTATTTTATTCTCCATTTCCAAGATTAAATTATATTTATTTACTGTTTCAGTAAAAAACAGAAGTTTCTTGAAAACAGAAGGGATTATTTGTTTCTGCCAAAACACTATCCCAAAGCAGCCATAGAGTGCTATTTTTAAGTGCAATGTTTAGAAGAGAGTCTGAAACTTAATGAAATTTTCAGAACTGACTGCAGAGATTTCTGTTCCCAGTTACTGATCTTCCAGAAAGATTGCTGACATACAGTAAATAAAGAAAGAGCATTTTCAGATATAACAAACCTTAATTTGTCTGTACAATGACACAAAACAGCATTATACTCAATTGAAACAACATCTTTAGGTTATAGTAAAACCATAATTAATTCACTGGGCAATGGGCGTACAGTAACTCTTTGTGTTTGGATTATTCGTAATGAATTACAAAGTAATATTCCGCTATTCATCACAAATAATGAACCTAATACAAGTCAACAGGAAAAAAGAGCATTCTTCTTGTCGTGACGAATACTGGAATAATACTTGATATCTGGTGAGCATTATCTAAACACAAAAAGTTATTATTCGCACATCACTATTAAAATGATCTTCCCAGAAAACACAACAATAGAAAGCAATAGTTATTTCCAGAACTCAAACTAAGAAGGAGAGAGACATGAGTAGGTAATCCTGCAGACAATCTGAGGATGCCTTAACAGTAGGGATGAGCAAACTTGTGGATATTCGGGTTTGCTGAACCAGCACGCACCGAAAAAAGTAAACAAACTTCATGCCGAACCTACCCCGGGACAATGAACCCCATACAAGTCAGTAAAGACCCCAAGTTTGGGGGTGTAAAATGGTTGTAGTAAGAGAACGGTGGTTGCAAAAGGAACCTAAATAGGGTAAGAGCATGCCAATTATCCTGCAAATAAATGTGCACAGGAAAATGACTTAAAGGGCTTCTGTCACCGTAGCACTTATAGTTACATAGCAAGAAAATGAAGAAACTAAAAATTTTAACAGTGACCCAACAGAGATGGATTTCATAGATTGTCCACAATTTAAAAAAGGGCCATTACAAAGCCAGTACGCCCGATTCACCCACAAAGTCAGGATTGACAGACTTCCCCAATATAGCAAAACGTTTAACAAATTTTCCTTAGGTAGTCTATATTCCCGGTTCACCTACATAGTCAAGATAGGCAAAGCTGCCCCACAGAGCAACAATTTTAAAATGGCCTACACAGAGTCTGTTCACAGCTCCAGCTTAGTGGGGAATTTCAAGCCCAAACATCTGAGTCTCAGAACAGCATGCTGTGGTTTCCCTCTGGCTGCACTGGTCTGAAGTTGGTCATGCAGGTGTTATGCTGACTGGATGAGGAGGAGGTAGACAAAGCGGAGTAGTAGTAGGAGGAAACACAGATGGAGAATTGGGCACAATTCCTCGGTGGTGCTAGGACATGTGCTAAAATAGTTCCGCACAAGGCGCAGCCCACATTACATTACACCATGCCTACCCTGTTTCATATTTCACCATCACAGCCAAGTTTGGAATGGTACCCTCGCAGAACAACACTTTTAAAAAAAGGCACCGAGAGAGCCTGTTTACATAGTTCCCCCTAAGAGCCTAATTTACAACTCCTGTTGCATACAATATAGTTGTTGCAGTTAAAAGGCACGTAGCTGGATTTGTGATTGAACTGGTGGTCCGTCAGCTAGACTTGCTACTGCCAGTCCCAGTCATTTAGACTTGAAATTGCTCACCCATGATGCCCAGTGTATCCAAGGAACCCAAAGCATTAATTTTGAAAAAAGTATTGTTCAAAGGAAGTAACTCTGTCTAAATATGACAGCTTTGAATAATGAAATAAGACTCTGTTTCCATTTTTGAGTTTGGTGGTACTGTGGCAACTAATAGATTACACTTCCTCTACACTGCGAGTTTGGACCACTACGCAAATCTGCATGATGCAATGCTGTAAGAGCTTTCAGAAATATTAAAACAGCAGGGCATGCTGTACACACGCTGTTTTGTTTTTTAAACTTGATATGGCTCAAACATGCTGCTCAGTGTCTATTCTGAGAAACTGAAGTATTTGTTTTGAAAAAAATATTCTTCAAAGCAGGCAGACATAAAACATTTTCATAGTTTACCCACAGATCAACAAGTTTTACAAACAATCTCCCTTATATAGCCTGTATTCACCGTTCACCCACACAGCCAAGATTGACAAAGTTCCCTCACAGACCATCAAATTGTAAAAAAGGCCCTGAAAGAGCCAGTTGACCTTCACAGCTCTCATTGCTTGAGATCTACCACACAGCCTCCAATTAAAACACAGATGGGCTATGGAGCCTCATCCAACAAAGTGCTAAAAAACTAGAAGTGACAGGTGCTCGACTTGTTGAAGTTCCCACTGCATTGCTCAATTTCATTGAGGGGAAATTGATGAAAGATGCCCATGCTCCACAGGTGCCAGCTCTGCACTTTCACAAAGGCACCAATTCCTAGACTGCCTGTATTAACAGTCCCCACACAGGAGCCAATTTTCAGCTCCAGTGTTGGACAGCCTACTTGCTGCATTTAAATAGGTCGTAGTTTGATTTGGAATTGATTCGGATGATACCCTGACCGGATGAGAAGCAGGTGGGAAAGATGGAGGAAACACTAACCGACAAACATACAGCGATCTGAGGTGGTGGTAGGACAAGTGCTTGAATACCTAGTGCCACATGCCCATCAGCCTCTTTATTTACTCAGTGTGCAGTTAGAGACATGTATAATTTTTTCCCTTTACTCACTGGTCAAAGTAATAGTTATGTGGACCTTTCACTCATGGTATCGTGGAGTGAACAACTGATTTGTTCCTTCATATGTGTGTGCAGGGCAGGGATGGCAGGCTTTGAGAAACAGAGGCAGCTGGGAAAAAAAAGTACTGCAGTACAACCACAGACGTCTTTTGTTGGAAACTGTCCATCTCCACCAGCATTAATGGCATAATTTCAATGGTAAGCATTTTGGAAATGCTGTCATTAAGGGCCAGGGCTCATCTGTGGCTAGGGGGGTATTTCCTCTTTCTATCGAGTGTTTGGCACATTGAGAGCTGAAGACTTCCACTGGATGGTGTCTATTTAATAGGTGATGCTAGCGGTGGTCGTGCTGGTGTTCGTGATGGTGGTGGTGCTGTTGCTGCCACATCATGTGCTTTCCGGGAATAAGGTGGCACTGATGATTGTAAATGGATGCAAGATGCCAACACTGCAGCTGAAGAAGCAAACACAGCAGCAAAAGAGGGAGCAGGAAGACCCATAGTTGTGTCCTTATTTCTCAGGAAACTACTCCACTGCACCTTGTGCTTGGAAGTCAGATGACACTTAATGCAGGTAGTGCTTAGGTTGAGAACATTTTTCTCTCGCTTCAGGCCCTAAAGGCATATCTTAAAAACCACCACTCTCTTCTAATCTGCACATTTCTGAAATAAATGCTATGCCAGGAGCTCTTTGAGCTGGCTGTGTTGGGAGGTTTTTTTTACTGGTGCGACAGACAGTAGCAGCTGACTTACTGGCTATGGGCTAACCACAGGGCTTTTGTCCCATGCTACCTCTTTTGCTGTGCTGTTGGTGTGTCTGCCTGAGCACCTCTTCTTTATCTGAACTGTGCACATCAGTATCATGGCCTTTGATCCAAGTGGAGTCAAGCACCTTGTCGTCCTTGTATTGTCTTCCACCCACTTCTCATCCCTGCCTTCCTTCCCAGTCTGCACATTGACAAGAGACTAGAAAAAAAACAAGGAGAAAAATTGTAGGAAAAATACCCTGACTATAAATAAATAAATTGCAAGTTTATGACATGACACAAGTCAGGTACAGAATATGTTTTTAACTTTAGTAGGTTAGGGACTGTCTCAGATGGGTACACCGTGACGAGGTGAGACAGCTTCTTACCTTTTTGCAAAAATGTATATACTAAGTACCCTGTTATTAAGCACTTGCAATTTATTTATTTATAGTCAGGGTATTTTTCCTACAATTTTTCTCCTTGTTTTTTTTCTAGTCTTGAGGCTGCAATTCACATGCTTGTAATGTTGCATGTTTATTGAACATTTGTTACAGCTCAGTTTTTTGGTGTTTTTTGTCTGTTATCTTGCTTTAATGCAAGTTGGGGGTGCAGCCCTCCTTATACTGAGGCTGAACAATTACCTGCTTCTCACTTTTTGCTGTGTATTTAATCTGGGACCCAGCTGACCACTTTACCATTCATATTGAAGTTTTTGACATGACACAAGTCAGGTACAGAATATGTTTTTAACTTTAGTAGGTTAGGGACTGTCTCAGATGGGTACACCGTGACGAGGTGAGACAGCTTCTTACCTTTTTGCAAAAATGTATATACTAAGTACCCTGTTATTAAGCACTTGCAATTTATTTATTTATAGTCAGGGTATTTTTCCTACAATTTTTCTCCTTGTTTTTTTTCTAGTCTTGAGGCTGCAATTCACATGCTTGTAATGTTGCATGTTTATTGAACATTTGTTACAGCTCAGTTTTTTGGTGTACATTGACAAGAGATGCAGCAGTACGCACCTGTGTTTCATCATCCTTTGAGCTGTAGTGCAGTGATCTGCGGACCGTATCCACAAGCTCAAAAGCCCACCCACAAATTCATCCTCCAACACAAGTGGTTTGGCGTCAGTGCAGTAGATCACTTCCACTTCTATAGGGCATAGATTGACCATGAGACTCCAGCCGGCAAAGTCAACAAAAAGCATAAGTGACTGCTGCATGACTTGGCTGATTTTTAATCAGTTGAGGTGGAAGGAAGATGACTGTGGAACTTAGGAGATGAGTCTGAGCTTACAGGTTTGCATTGATTGGAAGACAATGCAAAGGAACTGGAGACACTTTTAGCCATATAATCCAAAAGTGCTTCTATGACGCCCTGGCATGTGTGACGCCCTGGCAAAGCCAGGTTGTCACAGAAAGAGTTAATCCTCCTTGGTAATCTGATCTCACACTGGTGCAGCAGGACAAACCACAGCCCCCAGTGTAAGAGAAAAGCAGAGCAGAGGGGAGGGGCTGGAGCAGAGTGTTTGGAGAGGCAGACAGAAGAGGAGTCTGGAGTTGTAGCTCCTAGGCTGATGGTGAAGCGTGCTCCGAGAGGGCCGGGACAGGCTGTGAGTGAGGAAGGGGCCAGAGGTAGCCGGGCAGGGTAGTGGCCCCCCGGTACCTGGGTGACCCGGATCACTGCAGGGGAATGTATTCCCCGTTCCTGGCTGAGGAGAAAGAGGAAGAGAGTGGAGAGAAAGGCACTTGGCTGCAGGGAAAGAACAACAGGAGCTGCTGCACCGTGTGTGGGACACTAACACCCCCGTACCGAAGGCTGCGGACACCGGCAATTCCTAGTTACCAGTGACTCTGTGTGAAATACTTGTGAGTAAGCCCGTGCCCTTGGGCACCGCACCGCAGCACTGCGCCCTGCTCCCTGCTTACCCCATCACCGGGCCCCGGGACAACCAACCCCCTACCCACGGAGGGGAGGACTAACATCTAGCTGCTCCATACCATCGCTCCCGGGACCCCCACAAAGAGCAGCGGTGGTGTCCACAATCACCACAACCATGGGTGGCGTCACGGACAATCTCCCTTACCCAAATCCCCTTTTACTGTGGAGCCTGGGATCACAGACTGGGTCACGCTACCATGATACCCACAGAAGTGACCCGGTGGCCCGGATCTGAGTACCCCTGGTCCCCGGGCGACACATTTGGTGTCACGAACAGGATAGAACCCATCCAGTTACCTGGAGGAAGTGCGCCTTATTCTGGACTGTCAGCAGTGATCCACTGCAAAAATTTTGAAAGTCGCCATCTTTACCGCCATTTTGGGCGCGAAAATCTCCCGCCCAGCGCCTTCTTCCCCAAGCGGTGGGCGCGAAAAAGAGGCTCCGCTCCCTGAGAACGCGGGCGGAAGTGAAGCTCCGGAGGACCGGAAGCGAAAGGAAAACTTTAAAAGTTGCTGGAAGGACTGCTCCCGAGTACCAAGGGGGAGCAGTAGGAAGGAACCGCAGTTTATGTGACCAGGACTGTAAAGGCAGGGACGTCAGGACTTTGCCTAATTCCGTTCCTGGACAAGCAGTAGCCGCAACCCCGATGACATCTTACCTGGCTCCGGCAGTCCGCCCAGCTGTCACGGTGATGACGTCGGCTCCGGCAGTCCGCCCGGCCGCAACGGAGGTGGCACCCGATTGGAAGTCTGCCCCAGATGTGGCGCCAGCCGCTCCCAGGTACCCCGTCACGGCTGTGGAGCAGCCGGAGTGCACCTGCAGGGAGGAGGAGCAGGCCAGTGAGAGATGGAGCCCTCGGCAGTTAGCGAGGCCAGTTGTAGCCGGCGCCGAGGGCATCCAAGTGGGCCTGGCTTCTGAGCAGGAGGCAGAGCACGGAACCCGTGCACCGTACTGGGAGTGGCGGCAGCGGCAGTGGTAGTGGAGCATGGACGGCTACCCACAAGTTAAAAGTTGACTGTTTTATGGACTGTCACCCCTGTTGAACGCCCTCAAGTTCAGGAGGAGGCCATCTGCTCCGCAGGTGTGGGGTGGCAGAACGGTTTAAAGTTTTAGAAAACGTACCTCCCATTGTGGGAAGATGTATGATTGTAATGTGTTGATTTTTCCAGTTTTAATAAATGTTGGTGGCCAGACGGCCCGAGGACGGGCCGTGTTTTACCAAGGGGGTGTGTGACGCCCTTGCAAACCCTGGTTGTCACAGAAAGAGTTAATCCTCCTTGGTAATCTGATCTCACACCGGTGCAGCAGGACCAACCACAGTCCCCAGTGTAAGAGAAAAGCAGAGCAGAGGGGAGGGGCTGGAGCAGAGTGTTTGGAGAGGCAGACAGAAGAGGAGTCTGGAGTTGCAGCTCCCAGGCTGATGGTGAAGCGTGCTCCAAGAGGGCCGGGACAGGCTGTGAGTGAGGAAGGGGCCAGAGGTAGCCGGGCAGGGTAGTGGCCCCCCGGTACCTGGGTGACCCGGATCACTGCAGGGGAGTGTATTCCCCGTTCCTGGCTGAGGAGAAAGAGGAAGAGAGTGGAGAGAAAGGCACTTGGCTGCAGGGAAAGAACAACAGGAGCTGCTGCACCGTGTGTGGGACACTAACACCCCCGTACCGAAGGCTGCGGACACCGGCAATTCCTAGTTACCAGTGACTCTGTGTGAAATACTTGTGAGTATGCCCGTGCCCTCGGGCACCGCACCGCAGCACTGCGCCCTGCTCCCTGCTTACCCCATCACCGGGCCCCGGGACAACCAACCCCCTACCCACGGAGGGGAGGACTAACATCTAGCTGCTCCATACCATCGCTCCCGGGACCCCCATAAAGAGCAGCGGTGGTGTCCACAATCACCACAACCATGGGTGGCGTCACGGACAATCTCCCTTACCCAAATCCCCTTTTACTGTGGAGCCTGGGATCACAGACCGGGTCACACTACCGTGATACCCACAGAAGTGACCCGGTGGCCCGGATTTGAGTACCCCTGGTCCCCGGGCGACACACTTCAACTTGTTTTGGCCTCAATATTCGTGCAGTGGTACTCAGGCCTAAGAAATTATGAAGACCAGCCTGTGACCTGCCTGCAGTGGAGGAAGGTGTTTCAGTTTGGAGTGTAGCAGGCTCAGATCTACCACATCCTCTCCCTGAAACAGCTATACCAACAACAGCACCACCACAGTCATGTCCCCTATTAAATTTTCCGCTCTTTGTTTGGCACATAAACAAGTTCCAATTAATAGATTATGGCCTGTATACAGAGAACGATTATAACAAAGCATGTAAGCTGTTTTTGATTGCTGCACTAAGCTGCATGACGCAATGCACTATGATGTTTCAAAGTTATTTCCACAGCAAGAGACGCTGTACACACTCTGTTTTTGCTAGATTGAGGTAATATATGACAGCACCTGTATGCAGCTGTTTTTTACCACTATGCAAAGCTGTGGGATGCAATGCAGTATAAGGTTTCATAGATATTCCCACAGAAAGGCACGCTGGAAATAACTGTGTTTTGCTAGAGTGCGCTATGAAATTACACTGCCTTTATACTGCTGTTTTCTACTGCTACTCAAAACTGTATTTGATTTAGAAATACATGAACCTATTACTGTCCCTCAGTTCTACAGCATCCTAACCCTACAATGTATTTGTTTTTTAGTAACTGCACCTATCACTCTCCTTCTCTATAACAGCATACCCTATTCTAGTAAAGGCAAAATGGTGCCACAACCTGTGATCCGGCCTTTTTACAGGCTGAGTCATGCAGTGTACTGGCCAATAACAGTCATGCCATACTTGGCATGGCTGCAATATCTCCAAAAGTGCCCACAGCCTAAAAGGTTGGCCGATTGGCTGCTCTGCAACCTTTCAACAAGCTTTATTTAGATGACAAACCCAGTGTTCAGAGTTCAGCACTGGGCACAAGGTGTCCACTACAGACCCGGTAGTTTACAGTTCAGGTTTGCTCATCCCTACTCAACAGAGATACAATTTTTTGGACTCTTTGCTCCAATAGGCAAAGGTCTCATCCATCTGACAATTATAGCAGTGAATCAGTTATTACATTAATAATGTAATCTAACAATAGTCTTTCCATAATATTATGCTTTGTGTCATTTATAAAATGCTGCTTTGCCAGCCATATTATAAAAGTAATTTAACCTATAAGCATTGCTTTTAACCCCTTCACGACCGGCCGATTTTTCGCTATCCGTTTTTTTTTTTGCCATTCTTTTTCTGAGAGACGTAACTTTTTTAGTTTTCAGTCAATATGGTCATGTGAGGGCTCATTTTTTGTGGAACGAGCTGTACTTTTAAATGAAACCATCAGTTTTACCATATAGTGTACTAGAAAACGGCAAAAACATTCCAAATGCAGAAAAATTGCAAAAAAAGTGCGATAGCACTGTGGTTTTTGAGATATTTTATTCACTGTGTTCACTATATGGTAAAACTGATGTGTGGGTGTGATGCCTCAGGTCAGTGCGAGTTAGTAGACACCAAACATGTATAGGTTTACTTTTATATAAGGGGTTAAAAAAAAATCGGAAGTTTGTCCAAAAAAGGTGGCGCACATTTTACGCCATATTCTGTGACCCGTAGCGTTCTCATTTTTCGGGATCTATGGCTCAATGATGGCTTTTTTTTGCGTCTCGAGCTGATGTTTTTAAAGGTACAAATTTTGCGCAGATGCTACGTTTTGATCACCTCTTATTGCATTTTGCGCAAAAGTTGTGGCGACAAAAAAACATCGTTTTGGCGTTTGGAATTTTTTTGCCGTATACTGATCAGATTAATTGATTTTATATTTTGATAGATCGGGCGTTTCTGAACGCGGCGATACCAAATGTGTTTATATTTTTTATTTTTTAACCCTTTAATTTTCAATGGGGCGAATGGGGGGTGATTTGAAGTTTACAAGGCTGTAAACAGCAGATACGCTCTCTTTCTCTTATGCTGTGCCGCTGGCAAAGCGAAAGTGAAAGCAAGTCAGGTGTAGTACAGGAGTCATCACATGACCCTGTGCTACCATGACAACTATCGGGAGTCACGTGATCGCAACACGTGACTTCCGGTATCGGGCGGTAAGTAAATGTTTACCACAATCGTGCTTATAATGGTGCTGTCACATATTGACAGCGCCATATAAGGGGTTAAACGGCACGAGCAGATAACGATTCTGCTCGAGCCTAGCAGGCACACATCTCAGCTGTGAAAATCAGCTGAGATGTGCGCCGATCGCGGCATGCTGCCGCCGGAGGACCGCGGGCAGTAACATTATGACCGCAAGGACGTGATTTTACGGCCCGCGGTCATTAAGGGGTTAAGATATAGTATTTTGCATCATGGCAATGAAATAATTCAGTGCAGCTTGGTCCAGTGACCAGATTAGCAATTAATGGCTGCTGGATGAGAGCAATCTGAACAGCTTTTTCTTGTCGTTTCCCTGCTCCTATGTTGTGTGTATGTTTACTCCTGTGCCTGGATACTGGTAGCCCGCTCCCCGGCATGTAAGTGTCGTAGGAAACCGTTTGCCCGCAAACCAGCTCCTCTCACCGCAGTGGCGGGTGTAGGTGACCAACTCTCCCGGGACCAGGTCACGGTCCGGGTAACCCATTGGTAGGTGCGGGTACATGTCCTGACGGGATACGAAGACCTCCGCTTCCAGGCCGGGCTCAAACACAAACCCCCACCCTTTGTTGGGGTCAAATCGCCGGACTTGGCCTTCGTACCTTGGGCCCCGCACCCGATAGGTGGCGCACCGGAGATTTTCTTTCTCCCTGATCATCCGGGCCAGGATCTCGGCTCGCCTCTTTTCCCGGGCCGCTATTTCCAGGCCTAGCTGGCTAGGCTGCCGCTCCCAGTACGGAGCATCTGTCTGCTCCCACTGCACGGGGTTCGGGCCCAGTCGGCGCTCCCCGGTGCTGGCAACAACCGGCACCATCTGCGCTGGGGAGCCCCGCTGTGTCACGGCCTGCTGTGCTGCCTCGCAGCAACGACCCTGCGCCACCTCCGCCAAGGTTTGGGGTTTGGGAGCGGCCAGCTTTGCCCGCCGGGCGGGCTTCCGGGCAACATCTGCCTCCTTTCGGGCTGGGTGGACTGCCGGGGCTTGGGTCACTTGAGGCGCGGTCACTTCTGGGGCCAGTGGTTCGGTTTCAGCAACTGGCACCTTCCACGGGAGCGGTAACGGTGCAGGCCGCAGGAGCGGCCGTCCGCGGGCTGCGTCTACAGGCGGGCCCTCAGGGGTTGATGGGGCGGACTCCGCCGCCGGTGTTGGGGGCAGCGGACCGACCGGGGAAGCACCGACAACCGGCACGGGCGGTGGAAGAGGCAGCAGGGGAAGCAGAGGCAGACTTGGTCCCTCAGCCGTGGCGGCTGAGCCCTTGGGAATACAGGGGCATGGGTCGCTCTCCCGCTCCCCCAAACTTGCCTCCATCTCACGTGCCCGCACAGCCCATGACTCGCCCACCCCAGGGCTATGGGACACCCGGTGCCTGGCCGGACTAGTCCGGGGGTCGTCAGTGGTGGCGGGGCCCGACTCCGTGGCCCTGGTGGGTGTCAATTAAATATGGCTGCAGTGTTGGAGGTGAATAAAGTTTGTGTTCGTGACGCCACCTGTGGTATGCAGCTATTAAGCCGCCGCTGCTGTATGAGGCCTCCGGGGTGATGGAATAGCAGCAATGATGGTACTGCTCCCCACAGGTGGAGCGGTGCTCCGGGGCACAGTTGGTGCTTGTAAATGTCTATGTAGAGAAATAACTGAGGCAACACCAGAGGTGCAGTTTCAAGGTCTTTACTCACAGTTCTTGTCAAGGCCTGCAGGAGCCTTTGGACTGCTGGGACCACCGTCAGGGACCTCCGCCGATCCAGGGTAGATCTGGGGGTAAATGCCAGTGCACCCCTCTCTCTAAAGTGTCTCTGTCTTCAGCTGTCTCCTTAAGCCTAGCTCTTTTAGGATGAACCTGCTCGGCCTCCACTACAGCCTCCAGGCTGGGAGCTTGCCTGTCGGTTACTTGCCCCCTTTCTAGAGGTTCTGCTGTGGGCTGTGGCCCGGGAAGTTTTCAGCTTTCCCTGGGCCTCGGTTTTTACTGTTGGAGATGATTTTTCACTCCTTATGTTTCTAGGGACCGTCCCCTGTTGCAGCTTGATCCCTCCACCGATGTTCTTGTGGAACAGGCCACCACAGCTCACAAGCTATCCGTGGCCCTGGAATCCCTTCGTTCCCTGCTTGGTGTCACCTGGACCCTCAGAGTCCCAGGTTCTTCACCAGAAAGCGTCACTTTATTCTTCTTAGTTCCTGACTGACTAGAGCTTCCTTACTCTCGCTCCTTCTCCTCTGCCTCCCGCAGACCTCCTCCTCCTCCTCCCCTCACTCTCAGACTCCTCAAACTTGACCTTCCTTTCTCTGTCTGCTCTCTGGTGGCTCCTCCCACCTCCCCAGTTGCTAAGCTGTACCCTATAGGAGCAGGGATGGGTCTTACGGCCCCTCTCAGCATGCAGCATGGGAGGGTTGCTGCCACTCTCCCTGGTCCCAGTGTTTACCTAACAATGGGTGTTGTGTAGATTTGCCAGGGAACCGGCGTTCACTCCTTTCCTCACCCAGAATGGGGCATCACACTGCTGAATGGGGTGCAATGTCCTGTGGCGACGGAAGCCTCAGGGGCGCCACACTTCCCCACAGCGAATCCCAGCACGTCCTCGGGCTGAAAAACAACAGAAAATGTGGAAAGAAACTGCAAAATTTTTGTTATGCATGCATAAACAGTAAAACGTTTCTTCCCTTTATGGGAGGCACATATTCTTGAACGTTGCAGGAAAGTAAAATAACTTTAAAGTCTTTTTAAACTAGGGCAGACCAGCCACATTACGACCAGTGACCTGGTTACACATCAACATACTTCACATATAAACACATGTAACGGCGGACCACTTTCAAGTCCAGTGGCCCGGTAACACATTAACAGTGGAGGGGGTGACATCTTCGAAAAGCACTAAGGGGCAGAACATTCAGGAAGGGTGACGTCTTCAAAAACAACATAGGGCAGTACAAAAGGGGCATCTTCACAAAGGATGAGACAGACAGGGTCTATTTACAGTTCAGCTCTTCCTTTTTCTTTTCTTTACTTCAATGGCTGGGGTCCTGCTTCGGCAGGGCCCTGCGTAGCAGGTAGGCCATGGAGATCTGGGTCTGCATCTCCTGCGTGGGTGTAGCAGGACTGCTGCAAGATGCTGCGGCCTTGGCCAGCTCTGAGGTAGTGCTGCTGGCTTGCATAGGGTTACTGGCTGGCGCGAGGCTGCTGGCTTGCAGGAGGTTACCAGCCGTACGGCGCCACTCTGGCTCTTCTGGGGCTGCCTCCTCCCGGAGCTCCCGCTCTCGCTGGAACCGCTCCAGCCGACGTGCACAGGTGACCTCGATTGCAAGCGGGGTCTCAACAGGGCGCAGGGGACGAGCCAGTCCCAGGTCGCGGACCGGAGCGGCATCCCAATTCACCCCCGGTGAGCACGTGCCCAGCAGGTCGATAGGAAGGCTCGGCACGGGGCCTACCAGGTCATCGAGGCCCGCGGGGATCAGGGAGCCTTCTACACTGCCGGGGACTGCTGGGGCTGCTGGGGCTGCTGGGGCCTTGGCATGGTTAGCGGACACCTCCTGCAAACCTGCAGGAGGGCTGGGCGGTGGCGCTCCATGGTGCCCTGGGTCTGGACGGACAGGGGCGGCGTACAGCTTACCCGGGTGTGCTACGACGGCCTTCTCTCGATGGCCCACCACCTCGGGTGCCGCCCGTTCCTCCTCGGCACGCTCGATCTGCTTCTCCACCTCCCCTCTGACTCCGCTCAGCCTCCGGGTAAGCAGCTCCACTTCCTCACGGAGAAGGTCCAGCAGGGGATCCACCTGTCGGCTCCCTGGGACGCTTGGCTGCAAGTGCTCAGCCATGCTCCCTGCCGGGTTCTTGCTTGCTGCTGCTCTGCTCGGGTGCTCGACCACGCCACTCGGCTGCACCCTTCTCTCCGCTGGAGACGGGGCCGGGGGCTGTACCAGTACCTGGCGCCAGACTGGCACCCAGCGCATCACAGCCGGCACCGCTCCGCTTACGATCAGGTACATTCTTGCACTTGTCTGGTCTGGCATTTAAGGTCGCTTTGCCAGCCAGTTTCTCCAGGCGCCATGCCTTCTTCTTCCGCTCTCCATAGCGGGCACTGTTTCGCGCTCTTTCTCTAGACAAGGGGGCGGGGCTTCTTTTCGCGCCCTTTCTTCAGGCACGCCCCCTTCTTCCTGCTCTCAGCAGCGCTAATGGCGGCGGTTTCTCACAGTAAAACAGTCTTTTAAGCACAGTTTCTGCAGGCGCACAGTACTCGGTGGGACCGGGCACGAAATCCTGTTCGTGACGCCAAAGTTGACTCGCCCACCCCAGGGCTATGGGACACCCGGTGCCGGGCCGGACTAGTCCGGGGGTCATCAGTGGTGGCGGGGCCCGACTCCGTTGCCCTGGTGGGTGTCAATTAAATATGGCTGCAGTGTTGGAGGTGAATAAAGTTTGTGTTCGTGACGCCACCTGTGGTATGCGGCTATTAAGCCGCCGCTGCTGTATGAGGCCTCCGGGGTGATGGAATGGCAGCAATGATGGTACTGCTCCCCACAGGTGGAGCGGTGCCCCGGGGCATAGTTGGTGCTTGTAAATGTCTTTGCAGAGAAATAACTGAGGCAACACCAGAGGTGCAGTTTCAAGGTCTTTACTCACAGTTCTTGTCAAGGCCTGCAGGAGCCTTTGGACTGCTGGGACCACCGTCAGGGACCTCCGCCGATCCCGGGTAGATCTGGGGGTAAATGCCAGTGCACCCCTCTCTCTAAAGTGTCTCTGTCTTCAGCTGTCTCCTTAAGCCTAGCTCTTTTAGGATGAACCTGCTCGGCCTCCACTACAGCCTCCAGGCTGGGAGCTCGCCTGTCGGTTACTTGCCCCCTTTCTAGAGGTTCTGCTGTGGGCTGTGGCCCGGGGAGTTTGCAGCTTTCCCTGGGCCTCGGTTTTTACTGTTGGAGATGATTTTTCACTCCTCCGGTTTCTAGGGACCGTCCCCTGTTGCAGCTTGATCCCTCCACTGATGTTCTTGTGCAACAGGCCACCACAGCTCACAAGCTATCCGTGGCCCTGGAATCCTTTCTCTTCCTCTGCTTGGTGTCACCTGGACCCTCAGAGTCCCAGGTTCTTCACCAGGAAGCGTCACTTTCTTCTTCTTAGCTCCTGACTGACTAGAGCTTCCTTACTCTCTCTCCTTCCCCTCTGCCTCCCGCAGACCTCCTCCTCCTTCTCCCCTCACTCTCAGACTCCTCAAACTTGACCTTCCTTTCTCTGTCTGCTCTCTGGTCGCTCCTCCCACCTCCCCAGTTGCTAAGCTGTACCCTATAGGAGCAGGGATGGGTCTTACGGCCCCTCCCAGCATGCAGCATGGGAGGGTTGCTGCCACTCTCCCTGGTCCCAGTGTGTACCTAACAATGGGTGTAGTGTAGATTTGCCTGGGAACTGGCATGTACCCCTTTCCTTACCCAGGATGGGACATCACACCTCTGGATGGGGTGCAATGTCTCTGTGGCGACGGAAGCCTCAGGGGCGCCACACCCACGCTATCTCCCCCATCTCGGCCGCCCATCGTTCCATGAGGTACCTCACCTGAACTTGCAAACGGCAGTACATTAGGGTCGTCCGGGTTTCCACCAACGCCGCTGATCCAGGCGCGGGCTCGGGAAATTCGGGCTCTCCAGACGGGGCGGACATGTTGCGTGCTCAGGTTCCAGGAACACGACGGGTGCAGAGTCCTGGCGTCCCTGCTCTTTATCCCCTTGGGCACATGGAGCAAACTCTTTGCCCGCCCCCCTTGGTCTATCTCCAGCACTTCTTTCTCTAGGGGCGGGGTTTCACTTTCGCGCCTTCACTGCTCGGGGAAGACGACTCGAGCGGGAAACGTTCGCGCCCAAGATGGCGGGTTTTCACATTTTTCAGCAGGACACCGCTGACGGGGACTACAAGTCGCAGTTCTACTGGTACGTAGACTGGTTCTATCCTGTTCGTGATGCCAGAAGAGTCGATGTGTACCGCCCCACGGCCTCGGCTGTGGCCGCCGAGCCACTCAGATCTGTGCTCGTGTACTGCGGGTGGAGGCTCATCTCTCAGAAAGGGGGGTAGTGGTGGTGCACGCAAGGGTTTGATGGAATAGGTAAAGTTCGTGACGCCACCCACGGGCTGTGGTGATTGTATGGTGGACACAGCCGCTGCCATTGACTAGGCCTCCCGGGGACGGTGTTATGCAGCTCAGTGTTAACCCCTCCGTGGGCAGGCGGCTGTGGTCCCGGGGGCCCGCTGGAAGGTGCTGAGGCGAGGGAGCGTGGGCGTACTGGACGCGGGTGCGGTGCAGTGCGGTGCGCGGCCCGAAAGCACTGGTGTACTCACTCTGACACAAGATACGGGAGTCTCTGGTAAACCAAATGGCAGAATGGACGGGGCCCGCAGCCGGCTGCAGTGTTCTACCTGGACGGGTTAGTGATGGCTATCGTTTCCCTGCACCTATGTTGTGTGTATGTTGACTCCTGTGCCTGGACACTGGTAGTCCGCCCCCCATCGTGAAGTGTCATAGGAGCCCGCTTGCCACAGATGCTGGCCCTTTGGATCTCTTGCCTTTGGCGGTGGCACTAATCCTGGATGGTTGGGCTGTTACCTTCAATCGGGACTTGGGTGGGAATGAACTCCTGAGGTCCAGACCGCAATCAGTGAATTTGACTATCAGGGCAGCTACAAGCCTAGTCAGGGTCTGAGTATCCTGCCTGGTGCTTGGCTTCCAATCGGCTCCCCGGTTCGGTACCGGCGGGCCACCGCCCAACCCCGGTCCTACGGTTCCACCGACCGTACTCCCAACTCCTGCAGACGGCCACCACTGTCTGCCGACCTTGCTGGAGGTGCCTGGGCTCTGACCCAGACACCAAGCAGTTCCACTGGCGGGCCTGGTCTCAGGTCCGCCGGTGCGTGTCTTTCCTCCTCTCCTCCCTCTACTCAACTCTCCACTCCAACTTCTTCTTACTTACTGCCGTGTTTTCCCGCCTCCAGGCCTGTGAACTCCTTGGTGGGCGGAGCCAACTGCATGGCTCCGCCCACCTGGTGTGGACATCAAACCTGAAGGGTGGCAACAAGGATTTCTGTCTGACCGGTGTCACCTGTCCGGGGAAGGGGTGTGTGTGGTGTTGTGTTTGTGACTACCTGGCTAGCCCAGGGCGTCACACTTTCCCATGGCCTTTTCTAATTAGATTTACCGGTACAACACTATGCATTTATCATGCCACATTATTACTATCGCCCTTGACCCATAAAGTAGAGGAAAGTACAGGTAGAAGGGAATAAACAGTGCTGTTTTCTGGCAGCCACAGACTACAGATATGGTAACTCTACCAGGTTTCTGTGAATTAATTTGCACATCTCTACCTGAGTCTATAACATGGATGTGTATGGGTGGACAATATTCAAGAGGCCAAATACTGGGTTTGCACTAGTTAAAACTGCTTCATTGTAAATCCACACTAAATTATGAGGCAAGTTGAATTGTAAATCCACACTAAATTATGAGGCAAGTTGAATAAGTTGAAAAACTGTCACGATTCCTCCACTCAGTGATCAGGGTGTGCTGAGCTATCAATAGGGTGAGTGACAGCTCGGTTTTCCAACCTGTAGCTGGGGCGTGCTCTGCTGTCAGTGTTTTGAGTGACAGCTCATTTGTCCAATCACATACTGGGAGGTGCTGAGTGCTAGGTTTATGCAGGTGTTTCCTGTCTCCGGAATTTACCCAGTTAATTAGCTGAGTAATTTAATCCAACATAATGCCAGTCCTTCTGTATAATTGTTGCTTGTTGGCTTCAGTAATCTTTATCTTGAGGAGCTCATCTGGTACTAGACCACAGAATATTCAACTATTCTTCCTGTTAACTTGTCTGTGTAGTGAATAGCATATTCGCTAGCATGGTTCCTGTCCACATTCTTTGTTGGTAGGTGGCGACTCTGACAAGACTCAGGATCTGATGATGGAATATCGTTATCTTGAATAAACAAAATCACAGTTGCAGGGACAGGTTTCTAGCTTTTTGAAAACTCTCTATAGCACTTCACCCCAGGTGTGACTGTGATACCTGCAGCCCCGATGTGCAGTTGGACGCTCCCAAACATGTAATGGCCCTCCCTGACAAATTTTCAAGGTAGAAAGACTAGTTCAGAATGTTAATTTAGTGTAGATAGAGCCGGGCGATATTTTTTACCCTGTGACCCCTGTCATGAGGGTATGAGTCACATCAGGTAGGAATAATTATGTACCTACTGGGGAGGAGCCATGTGATTTGGGCATTTTCTTTGTCTCCACTAGTTCCAGAATGGTCTTTTGTTGATTCATTTTTTGACACATTAGGGATGATCTATGAATCCAGATAGCAGAGGCAAAGATCATCAACCTGATGCAGAAGACTGCTGTGCTTAAGACTGTGGTTCCGAATTTTGTCAATGGTCATCTGAAGTTTGTGGAACAATGCAGCTTTCCAGTGCAATTTCCACAGAGGTCTCTCGGACACTTTTAAAGAAACTCTTGCTCTGCGTACTCCACCTGTACCTTGGGGGAGGCCATGACTCAGGAAATTCATATAAATCATAGAATTCAGGAAAAACATCATGAATGCAGGGTGTCTCGGTTTTTTTCCCAGATCGATCCACTTACTGGAGGTGGAAACTATGGACAAAGGAGCAGCCAGCTCAGGGGAAGTTGAGAAGAGACGACAATGTGATCTCAGACTCTGCTTGGCACACCCTCAAGCAAGCAAGCCATAGCATGAAAGCCTAAGTCTGGGTGATTATTGAAGAGGTCATCTACACTCATAATTTACTCCTCAGATAAAGTACTGTTGAACGTGGAACCACTTTTTCAAAACCAGTCCCTACTAGCATAAGCTTTCATTGAATGTGGGTGTGCAGCAAACCTCACAGATTCAGGACTGGTTTTGAGACTAGGATTAGGGACAGTAATGGAAGTTAAGGAACTCCAGAATCTTGCTCAGTGGAATTCACACTAAGTGTGGGATATGTATTGGTTAACTTACCTGTGGCATTTGTCGGGAATAATATGGCTGCATATTCATAATTCTGTCATTGATTGGTGTAAGGATGATATTGTTAAATGGAGTACCTATTGTCATAAGAAATGTCTTAATTCAGTACAGGTTTTCTCTGCTAGTCTGGAGAGTCTGCCACGATACCTGAAGGCTTTTGAAGATGTGTTCTCAGAAAAAGAAGCAGAGATATTACATCCCCATTGATCTTATGACTATGCTATCAATCTTATTACAAATATTCAATTACCTAAAGCTGCCTGTGTGGTGCCCTGGACAAGCCAGGACGTCACGGGTACTGCAACAACACACCCCACACCCCGGTTAGGCACATCAGTCACACACACAAATCCTTGTTGCCTCCCTCCAGGGGCTGATGTCCACACCAGGTGGGGTGGAGCCAGGTGGTTGGCCCCACCCACCGAGGAGTTCACAGTCCTGTAGGCAGGAAAAGGAAGCAGTTAAGCTCGGGCAGAGCTAGAGAGAGCAGTTGGAGAGTTGAGGGAAGTGGTAGTGGAGCAGACTGGCCGTGTCCGGGTACGTGGCCCGGGCACAAACAGCAAGGTTGGCAGACGGTGGTGACCATCTGCAGGCGAGGCTGATTGACGGACAACCGTAAGGACCGGGGACGGGCGATGGCCCGCTGGTACCGGACCGGGGAGCGAAGAGAAGCCAGCACCACTCGGCTGGGCCTACGGACCCCGACCAGGCTTGGAGTCACCGTTAAACCGGTCAAATCCGTCAGCGACGGGAACCTCTGGGGTTTCCCAGCAGCAAAGACCCGACTGAAGGCAACCGCTCAACCGTGAAGGGAAATACAGCTACCGCCACAGCTAGAGTTCCCAGGGCCAGAGCCTGCGGGCAAAAAGGGGCTCCTCTGGCAAATACACTGCTGGGGAGCGGGCTACCGGTGGGAAGCCATCGGAGCCGACAACACAACACAGGTGCAGGGAGAGACAGTCACCGCCAACCTACCAGGAGTGACCATCGCAGCCGGCTGCGGGACCCGTCCATCCAGCTGTTTGTTTTACCAGAGACTCCATCTACGTCATTGGCTGAGTGAGTACCATCGTGCCGTCAGGCACCGCGCTGCCCTCCCGTGACCCTGCACCTCACCAAACCCCGCCATCCACCTTCCAGTCACCATCATCGGGCCCCGGGACCACCAAATCCCCCTACCCACGGAGGGGAGAGAAAAACATCTCGGCTGCTCCCTGTCATCGCTCCCAGGATCCCTGTCTAGAGCAGCGGTGGTGTCCCAACCTCACCACAACCGTGGGTGGCGTCACGGACAACATCCCCAAACCAAACCATCCCCCTTTTCACTCACGGGCGAGAAGCGCCGCTCGAGTCCCCGGATCCGGCCCACCGCTCGAGCCACCGAGCAGCAGTAGCAGCAGCGCCGGACCCGAGCGTGGTGAGCGCAGCGTTCCCCTCCCCGCCCGCGACACCTGTATAATCTATCGGGTTCTGAACCTACCACCATGGGAAAATAAGTATTTGATCCTTTGCTGATTTTGTAAGTTTGCCCACTGACAAAGAAATTAACAGTCTATAATTTTAAAGGGAACCTGTAAGGTGCAATATGCACCCAGAACCATGAGCAGTTCTGGGTACATTTCGATAATCCCTTCCTAACCGTCTCTGTATACACTAGCACAGATAAAGAGATCTTTAAAAAGAGTATTTCTAAGGGGTAATGAGCAAGGGGACTAGTCCCCTGGGCGTTATTTACCCCGACTAGCAACCCTCTTAGCATATCAGTATGCCCACAGGGGTGTACTAATATGCTATTCAATGCAGCATCACCAGCGGTGACGCATGTACCTGTTTTCGATGTGATCGCTTCTAAATGCTGGGCACTTCCGATCACGCGCAGTATGAAGCCAGGTGTACGCGTCCCGGCTTGAGACACATCTACTGCGCATTCAGCTCTGCAATCACCATGGACACAGGTACAAGCGTCACCCATAGGAATGCTGCATTGACTAGCATGTTAGTACGCCCTGGTGGTCATGAGTTGTACGGTATCTAAAGTGGGCAAAACAAACTGGTTTTCAGAAAAAAAATATGTTTATTATTTTAAAGGTGAAGAATAAAACAGAACAATGCCTTTACAAAACAGAATGGTTTGTGAATGCATCTAATTTTTTTCTATTAAAACAATGAAACACGCAAAAAAATTATATTTTAACTAATGTGTGGACATTGATAGGTAAATGTTTCTGTTTAAATTTCAGGATTATGAAGATTTTTCTTTAAAAAAAATTGTCTTGCACGTCACAAAATACAGGAATCACACTTTCAGCAACACACAAGTTTTGAATTCATAATTGGGTTTTAGTCGCACAATTAGCAATTGGGAATTTAATACTGACTCTGCTTGCTTGCACTGTGGGAAAAAATACAGCTATTAAGGTGCTATTATTGCAGTATATGACAAATCAGTCAATTCACAATCACACTGACTTAAAAGGAACCTGTCTGCAGAAATTTTGCACTAAACATAAAAGATTCCCCCTCTGCAGCTCCTGGGCTGCATTCCAGCAATGTTCCTGTTGCTATTGTGCCCCCTTTTAGACCAAAAGAAATACTTTATAAAGTGGTACCTTTTTGTATGCAGATACTGTAAATGGTACACGGGTGCGAGCTGCCTGGTGTCCGTTATTCTGCCTCCTGCCGGTTTAGGCCGTCCCCCATTGCTCATTTCCATAGCTGTGGATGCCGCCCAGTGCTCCAGAGGTCCTTGCGCATTCCCAGTGCCTATCTCTTGTGAATGAGCACTGTGCCCAGTGTCACCGCTGGTGACGTGTTGCGCAGGCTTTAGATTATGGGTGGGGCTGTGATCTTCCTCAGTAAATAACCGCCCATAATCGTGTGACCGCGCTTTTCCCTCTGCCTCCACTGTTCTGCGCAAGCGCTGGCCAGATGAACCCACGTTACCTCTTTCCCATCTTGCCCTGAGGCAGGAAATAGATGGGAGGAGTGCGGAGCAGGACACCACCAATCAGGAGGAGATGCGGAGAGAAGCTTACCGACGTACATAGTATAAAAAACATGTAAAAAAACCCAATGTCCTGCTCCGCGCTCCTCCCATCTATTTCCTGCCTCAGGGCAAGATGGGAAAGAGGTAAGGTGGGGTCAGCAGGCCCGCGCTTGCGCAGAATGGTGGAGGCAGAGGGGAAAGCGCGGTCACGCGATTATGGGCGGTTACTTGCTGAGGAAAATCACAGCACCGCCCATAATCTAAAGCCTGCGCAACACGTCACCAGCGGTGACACTGGACACAGTGCTCATTCATGAGAGATAGGCACTGGGCATGTGCGGGGACCTCTGGAGCACTGGGCGGCATCCACAGCTATGGAAATGAGTGATGGGGGACGGCCTAAAGCGGCAGGAGGCAGAATAACGGACACCAGGCACCCCGCCCCCGTGTACCATTTACAGTATCTGCATACAAAAAGGTACCACTTTATAAAGTTTTTCTTTTGGTCTAAAAGGGGGCACAATAATAACAGGAACCTTGCTAGAATGCAGCCCAGGAGCTGCAGAAGGGGAATCTTTTATGTTTAGTGCAAAATTTCTGCTGACAGGTTCCCTTTAATGACTATACATCTACATCTATAAATCACGTGAAGTTATTTAAAGCAAAGGCCTATACACTTCCTACTGATTGGTGACTGTTGTTACCTTCAGAAAATGTAGCTATAATCTTTCTCTGTGTTACAGACATTATTGTTCCCTATGATAATGACATTTTGGGCAAAATAAAGGTTTTATGTTGATAAGCTTGGGATCTTTTGTAAAACACTGTTCTAGTGGCATGGTGTACCCCTTACAAGAAAAACCTTAAAATGTTGATCAATGTAGATTACATTTTTTCTGAAAAAAATAACAAATGATCATACATTGTTCTCTAATTTTGTTCTCCAGTGTACAGCAGGAAGTTGAAACCCCCTTTAAGGATAATGCTACCAAAGAAACCTATATACCTTTCTCCTAGTCTCATGTTGTTTTGTACCTTTCTGCCTCAATCCCTGTATCCTGGCAGCAGGTCTTCTGTCATAGCCATCCCTTTGCTCTTCAGATTCCTCTGCTTTTTTTTTTTTTATCAACAAAACAAAACAATTACTGATCTCGGGGAGACCAGCCAGAGAAAACACTGCCAGCAGCCAGCGAGGGCGCTCAAGACAGTGAAATCCTAGGTGCATTGCCCCCTGGGAAATATGCAAATCAAAAAGGTCCGTGGATCCTCTGTTAGGAGTCTCAACACAGAAACCAGCCAGATATCCCTCCGGGAAGGGCCCAGCCAAGGGGTGACTCTTTTTAGGAGACCACCATAACCACCATATTAAGGGCCCTTTTAGTCAATATCCAACTTTTTGACAAGTTTAAAGATATGACAAGGGAAATACCAAGGCCAGGTATCCATCCACAGACAGCCATTTCGGGGTATTGCCCCTCATCAGTGTGGAGTAGGATTCTGGCCGGGTGGGAGCAATGCCTAGTAGACCAACAAAACAAAACAATCACTGATCTCGGGGAGACCAGCCAGAGAAAACACTGCCAGCAGCCAGCGAGGGCGCTCAAGACAGTGAAATCCTAGGTGCATTGTTTCTGTGTTGAGACTCCTAACAGAGGCTGCACGGACCTTTTTGATTTTTTTTTTTATTACATTCCCCAGCTTCCCATGTGCTGGAATGCAAGCCAGAAGTTATCACATCACTTATAATTCTGTCTAATACCATCCCACTCTTTCCACAGCTTCATACACCGCCTCAACATAACATCTTGTCTAGGAGACTGCTTCAAGCAAGTCGCTGATACAGTGCATGCAAGTATCATGCAAAGCACCAAAACACCAGTCCTTACAATTTAAGATTAAGATTATTCCCTGTTCTCCCTCTCTGACGAATTATGTTCTACTATAATGTAATGGGATGGAAGGATGAATGAATGAATCAGGATAGAGTGAAATATGAATGTATATACATCTAAAAATACACACATGCATGTTTTTCTGACTGAAATCAGAATAAACTTTCCTCGTTTTAGGTTAATTAGCATTACCAAAAGTATTTATTTTTGCCAAATGCCAGAATAATAAGAGAGAGAGAGAGAGAGAGAGAGATTGTGTTAAGGCATTTTTATTACTTTCTGCAAAGTCAAAAGTTTACATACATTTCATTAGTACTTAGTACCATTGGCCTTAAACTGTATGGCTTGGGTCAAACATTTTGGATATCCTTCCATGAGCTTCTTACAATAATTGTGAGGAGTTTAGGCTAATTCCTCCTGACAGAATTGGTGTAACTGAGCAATGTTTGTAGATTGCCTTGCTCATACCTGCCTCTTCTGCTGTGCTCATTAATTTTCAATAGGATTGAGATCAGGGCATTGTGATAGCCACTCCAGAACATTGAGTGTGTTATCCTAAAGCCACTTTGTTACCAGTTTGGCAGTATGCTTTGGGTGATTGTCCACTTGGAAGACCCATTTCCACCCAAGCTTTAAGTTCCTAGCTGATATCTTGAGATTTTGCTTCAGTTTTGCCACATAATCTTCTTTCCTCATGGTGCCATCTATTTTGTGAAGTGCACCAATCCCCCCTGTAGTATATATGTAAACGTCTGGTTTCAACTGTATGTATATATATATATATATATATATATATATATATATATAAAATGAACATACTGTGTATATATATATATATATATATATATATATATATATATATATATACAATCTTCTACAAAAGTACTGCATGTTTTCATATACTATATGTTTGTATGTTTATACACTGTATATCTCTTTTTGTGTGGGTTTGTATATATATATATATATATATATATATATATATATATATATATATATATATATATACTGTAAGTGTGGATACACTGCATGTGACAATGTACTATTTTTTTATGTGTATATATACTATATGTGTGTATGTGAAGCTTTGTGTATGCTGTATGTTTGTATCTGTATGAAAATACTGTGTTTATATGCAGTATGTGTGTGTGTGTGTGTGTGTGTGTGTGTGTTTGTGTGTGTGCATCTGTGTGTATACTGTATGTGTGTATCTACAGTGGACATAATCGTCTACACTCATGTTAAAATGCAAGGTCTATGACAGGTTAAGGCTATCATACAAAGAACAATCATTTCAGAATTTTTTAACACTTCTAATGTCAACCATAATTTACATAACATTACATAATTGTACAAATCCATTGAGAAACAAAATTAACTCATTTTGAGGAAGGAATTAAAAATAGCTAAATTAAAACAATGTGTGCATCAATGTGAAAACCCTCTTATAATTGGGGATCTGGTTGTGAAGCACCCCAGGGCTTTGGGGTACTTGGTCCCGGGCTGTATATTACTGGGAAAGTTCACTGGGTGGCCGTTGCCCGGTTCCATTACCCTGGGGGTCACTTAAAAGGGGTTTTGTACAAGGGCATAAATAAAATAAAATGTTTTTCGTGACACCACTTGCGGTAAGCGGCTATATGGGGATAGCCGCCCCTGCCATGTGTCTCACTACTGGGGTTGGTGGTATTAGGCAGCTTAGGTGTGATGGCTCTCCGCAAGTAGAGCTGGGCCCCAGGTGAGGATGATGGTGGTAGTAGTATATTGGTGCAGACGTGTAGGAAAAATTCAGACAACACAGGGGCGGCGGTTAAACTTGTGCTTTACTCACTGGTTGGGAGTTGCTGCTACCCGGTTTGTGCTGATCTTTACCAATCCGGTGTTCCCTTTGTTCCACTGCCGGTGTAGTGAATTGGTGAGCTTTATTTCCATTCACCATGTAGTAGTTGGTGGGTCCCCGCTGCTTGGAGTGTTCTTGGGGTCTCCCTCCTATTCTTCCTGGCCCGTACGGCAGACAGCTTGAACCTGTCTTGGGTTAGACCTCTGTCCCCGTTCCCAGGTTCCCCCTCTGCTGCTGTGCCCCGGACACTAATGTCAGTAAGGTCCTTCATGGTCCTCTCACCGGGCAGGTGTTTATCAGGTAAGCCTGAAGCGTCTTCCTGAACTAGGGCCCTGTGCCCCGTCGGTGCTCAGTCCTGTGAGTACTGATACGTACTCTCCCAGCGACTGTACTCCTTTTTACTCAGTGGTCACTTTACACTTTCCTGTCAGCACGTTAACTTCTGACTGACTTGGTGTCTGGTTACTATTCAACTAGCAAAATGTCTGTCGTCCATCCAATCCACTGACTAGCCACTCCTCCTCCCAGGTCTCTGACTAGTGGATTGGATGCATTCCAGCCTATAGGTGACCACCCATCAGTTCCATCTCTAGTCTGTCACCCAGTCTGGGGAAAAAGGCGTGGATTTGTGTGTGTGTTGTGTTAGTTACTAGCACTGGTCTTCCAGGAATCCGGGGTTGGATGTAGTACCCTGTGGCACCTGACACTCAGGGGCACCACATTTGTTTTCAGAATTAATGGCATTTAAACTCTTGTTAAATAGCAATCCATAGTGATGGGAAAGTGTGTCGGTATTATTGTGGTATGTATCCACCTTCACAAAAGATGCTCCGACATATGTTTTCACATTCTATTTATTTTTTACATCTGTCAGGAAAAACACAGGAGCAAACTCTGAACACTAGTGTGTCCGCCACTGGTCGATACTCGATCGAGCATCGGGGTGCTTCTGCATGTTATATACTCTATCGAGTATCCCTTGTGCTTGAGCGCCATGCTCAAGTCCCTGTCTTCCATGTTTTGCGGCTGTTATTCAGCCAATCATGGTAATGCAGCAGCCATGTTGGCTTCTAGCATTACTCTGATTGGCTCGCCACAACGTGTATTCCAGTCTGATGAGACTTGGTAATTTGATATTCGGCTCACTTTAACAGGGAAACAGTGTAGGGATAGCTGCTTCACGAGAGATAGGTTAGCATTAGATGAAAATAGGCATGGATTATTGCTTTACAGTCCTTGCTGTTGCATTACTTTATCAAGGCTGCATCTATTCTGTTCCCTATTAATGGTGCTGCTTGTTGCATTCAGTGTAGGGATAGGTGCAGCAGAAAGTATAGATCAGGATTACAGGCATATAGGCAGCAATTATAGCCTTACAATCCTTGCTGCTGAAAGCTAAAACCAAAAGTCCTTTTCAGGGCTACAGCTCTTTTTTCCCTATTACTACTACTCTTTATTATTTTCAGTATAGTGAGAGCTACTGAAGGAGGGATAGGTTAGGAATTCAGGCATATTGGTAGGGATTATAGTTTTACAGTTCTTGTTCTAAAACTAAAACCACTAAAACACTAAAACCAAAAGTTCTCTGTCAGGGCTACATCTATTCTATTCCCTACTAAGCCCATTTATTGCATTCAGTGTAGGGATAGATGATGGAGGTTGTATAGGTTGGAATTACAGACATATGCAGGGATTATAGACTTACAGTCCTTGTTGCTGCAACCTAAAACCAAAAACCCATTGTTAAGGCTACATCTATTATATTCCCTATTAACACCACTGTATATGGCAGTCAATATAGGGATAGCTGTTGGAGGAGTGATAGGTTTGGATTACAGGCATATAGGCAGGCATTATAGCCTTACAGTCTTTGCTGCTGCACCATAAAACCAAAAGTCCTTTTCAGTGCTACATCTGTTAAAGTCCCTAATATTACTGCTGTTTATTTCATTCAGTGTTGGGATAGCTCCTGGAGGTATTGGTTTGGATTACAAGTGTATAGGCAGGATTATAGCCTTACAGTCCATTCTGCTGCACCTAAAAACCAAAAGTCCATTTCAGGGCTACATCTATTCTATTCCCTATTAATACCGTAAGGTTTTCAGCAGAACCTGCTGCCCAGTGCGGGTGGGTGCTGTAACATTTCAATGTTATAGATACAGATGCCCATGTAACATTGAGGCTTGAGCCTAACTACCCTACCTGTCATGTTAGTTTATGTTCATATTTGCCTTCTATAAAGGAGACTGTGGATACATCACAATAAGAAGCTGGATGAAATATTTTGTTCTGAGGCAATCATTAAGCAATGGCCCTTGAGTTGCAACAGCCTATCTTTAGCCTGTTTATCTCTGGCTGATGCAATAAAGAAACAGAGGTAATATGCTTTAAAATAACAGAATGGATCTTAATACATAGTTATGGGAACAGAAGAAAGGTCACTACATAGAGACAGGAACATAATCAAGCTTCCGGCATTGATTTGGTACAAAAACCAAGCTTTATGCATACATATGGGAAGAGAACAGAGCTTAAATCATAGATGTTTGAACAGGACCAAGCTTACTACACAGATATGGGAACACAACCAAGCTTACTAATAAAGACAAGAACTGAACTGAGATTATTACATAGATACAGAAACAGAACCAAGCGTACTACATGGAGTCAGGAACAGAAGCAAGCTTACTGCATGTTAATGGTAGTAGAAGCAAGCTTACTGCATTGATATGAAACTAGAACAAAGTTTACTGCTAAAATATAGTACTGTAACCAAGCTTACAACTAGAGTTGAGCGCGGTTCGCGGTTCGTGGTTCTCCAGTTCGCAGCTCGAGTGATTTTGGGGGCTGTTCTAGATCGAACTAGAACTCGAGCTTTTTGCAAAAGCTCGATAGTTCTAGATACGTTCGAGAACGGTTCTAGCAGCAAAAAAACCAGCTAATTCCTAGCTGGCTTTCCGCTGTAATAGTGTAAGTCACTCTGTGACTCACACTATTATGACATTTCAGTGTATAGTGTGCGGGAACAGCACATTCAGATCACTGCTGTATGGATAATGGCGATCGCCATTTTTTTTTTTTTTCCTTGTCTTCCTTCCCTAAGCGCGCGCGTGTAGTGGGGCGGGCCAGCATGTCAGCCAATCCCAGACACACACACAGCTAAGTGGACTTTTAGCCAGAGAAGCAACGGCATGTGTGATAGGATGTCCATTTCACATGTCCCTGCATTATAAAAATGGACAGTTTCCTCCAGCACGCCATTATCTGCCTTCTGCGTCTTGGTGTCACACATCACTGGCGCAGCTCCTATCGCCGATACAGCTGTATACACTCCATACACAGCGCTGGACAGCTTAGGGATAGCACATTCTATCAGTCCTTTTAAGGGCTCATACTGGCAGGGTCAGAGCCATAGCTGACAAGTCCTGAAAACAGAGTTTAACAGCTACACAAGATGACAGCGTCTGTGTAGCTAAGGGCAGGGATTTCCTCGCTGCATTTCCCCATTAGGAGGGATAGAAAGGCAGGCTTCCTTTCCTCTACCCAGAGACCCACAACCCTGCCACTGTACCCTCCTGTCCTCTGCACACTCAAACTCATTGTTACTAAGCCATTATATTAGCAAACACTGAGTGAACTTAGTGGCATCCTAAACGTGGCTATTGGACTTCTGTATAGTCTCAGTAGTGCACAGATATTTGCAGCACGTCTGCCTGCATTGCACACTCAAACTCATTATAACTAAGCCATTATACTAGCAAACACTGAGTGAACCTAGTGGCATCCTAAACGTGGCTATTGGACTTCTGTATAGTCCCAGTAGTGCAAAGATATTTGCAGCACGTCTGCCTGCATTGCACACTCAAACTCATTATAACTAAGCCATTATACTAGCAAACACTGAGTGTACCTAGTGGCATCCTAAACGTGGCTATTGGACTTCTGTATAGTCCCAGTAGTGCAAAGATATTTGCAGCACGTCTGCCTGCATTGCACACTCAAACTTATTCTAACTAAGCCATTATACTAGCAAACACTGAGTGAACTTAGTGGCATCCTAAACGTGGCTATTGGACTTCTGTATAGTCCCAGTAGTGCACAGATATTTGCAGCACGTCTGGCTGCATTGCACACTCAAACTCATTATAACTAAGCCATTATACTAGCAAACACTGAGTGACCTTAGTGGCATCCTAAACGTGGCTATTGGACTTCTGTATAGTCCCAGTAGTGCAAAGATATTTGCAGCATGTCTGCCTGCATTGCACACTCAAACTCATTATAACTAAGCCATTATACTAGCAAACACTGAGTGAACTTAGTGGGCATCCTAAACGTGGCTATTGGACTTCTGTATAGTCCCAATAGTGCAAAGATATTTGCAGCACGTCTGCCTGCATTGCACACTCAAACTCATTATAACTAAAGAGGGCTTTACACGCTACGACATCGCTAATGCAGAGTCGTTGGGGTCACGGAATTCGTGACGCACATCCGGCCGCATTAGCGATGCCGTTGCGTGTGACACCGTTAAGCAATTTTGCATCGTTGCAAAAACGTGCAAAATCGCTAATCGGCGACACGGGGGTCCATTCTCAAATCTCGTTACTGCAGCAGTAACGAGGTTGTTCCTCGTTCCTGCGGCAGCACACATCGCTGCGTGTGACGCCGCAGGAACGAGGATGCTCCCCTTACCTGCCTCCCGGCCGCTATGCGGAAGGAAGGAGGTGGGCGGGATGTTACGTCCCGCTCATCTCCGCCCCTCCGCTGCTATTGGGCAGCGGTTCAGTGACGTTTCAGTGACGTCGCTGTGACGCCGCACGGACCGCCCCCTTAGAAAGGAGGCGGTTCGCCGGTCACAGCGACGTCGCCGGACAGGTAAGTATGTGTGACGGCTGTGGGCGATGTTGTGCGGCACGGGCAGCGATATGCCCGTGTCGTGCAACAGATGGGGGCGGCTACCCACACTAGCGATATCGGGACCGATATCGCAGTGTGTAAAGTAGCCTTAAGCCATTATACTAGCAAACACTGAGTAAACTTAGTGGCATACTAAACGTGGCTATTGGACTTCTGTATAGTCCCAGTAGTGCACAGATATTTGCAGCACGTCTGCCTGCATTGCACACTCAAACTCATTATAACTAAGCCATTATACTAGCAAACACTGAGTGAACTGAGTGGCATCCTAAACGTGGCTATTGGACTTCTGTATAGTCCCAGTAGTGCACAGATATTTGCAGCACGTCTGCCTGCATTGCACACTCAAACTCATTATAACTAAGCCATTATACTAGCAATTTATGCTGCCAGTTTAAGGGCCATAGTTGCATTGTCAGGGATATTTATTCTTTATTATTCTGCTGTTAATAAAGCTAGACCACCACTGCAATCTACACCACCTCTCAATTTGTACTACCACATTTTCAGTGCACAATCTTGTCGCAATCAACATGAGTGGCAAAATGACAGATGCTGGTGGAAAGGGGAAGAGGCATTGTGGAAAAGGAAAAAAATGGTTTGTCCGTGGGGAAGGTGGCAAAGCTCCATTATCATCTGCTGAAGATAGACCATCTACCAGCAAAAGAAAGATGTCTACTACTTACTGAGGACAATCCGATGTGCTCCCTTTCTTACGGACACGAACAACAGGAACAAAGGTAGATGATGGCCAAAAAATGAAAATGCTTGAATGGATCTCAAGTGGTCCAACAAGTGCCCTCTCAGCCACCTCAAGTACCGCATCCAAAAAACACCAGTCCTCTGAGTTGTCATCCCAATCAAACTTGCTTTCTCCCAGCTCTGAAGTCTCCATCAGCCCTGCACAGTATGGTGGAACTGAGATGGCTGAATCTGCAGAGCTGTTCAGTCACACTATAGCCTGGGAATCAGAGGTCTGTTCCCAAGCTACAGTGAGTACAGACCAGGAAATGGTCTGCAGTGATGCCCAGAACCTTTGTGACTCTGATTCAGGCTGTGAGGACCAAGTTTCTGAGCATAATGTTGACCCTTTGTCACAAACTGTAACACCTGTGGTTATAGACAATGAGGAACATACTGATGACAATGAGACGCAGATACCAGATTGGGATGACAACTTAAATATTCGGTCAGGGAAAGAAGAGGCTCGGTCTGAGGGTGAGGGGAGTGCAAACACAACAATTGATGATGAAGTTCTAGATCCCACCTACTGTCAAACCCCAGTCAGGCACTCGAGGAGGTCAACAGAGGCGGTGGAGGAGGATGCAACCGACGACGAAGTTACCTTGCGCCTTCCTGGACAGAGTCGGAGCACTGGTAGCACGTCTACAACTGCATCATCAGCCACCACTCTGCCTCTGAGCACTAGTCGGGGGGGCTCAGCAAGTCGCATGCCCTCTAAGCCTTGCCTAGCCTGGTCCTTTTTTGACATAGAAAAAGATCGCCCAAATTATGTGATGTGTAAAATTTGTCGTGATTCTGTTAGTAGAGATCAAAACCTCAGCAGTTTGACAACTTCTTCCATGAATCGTCACATGAATAAATATCATAGGTCCCAGTGGGAAGTTCACCGTGCTGCAATGTGGCCTAGCGGAGCGAACCATCCACGGCCTGCCCCTTCCAGTGCATCCACGCGCTCTTCATCTTCTAGGACTGTGGGGACAGCTGTCACACCTGGTTTTCCACGCACAACTTCCACCACTGTAACCGCAACAGGCACTTAGCTTGGTAGGTCGTCAGTTGGTTTGGAAGGGGAAACAAGTGAGTGTGTACAGCTCTCTCAGACATCGATAGCACCAACGTTGGATGAAGGCAACATCATGTCTCCGTCTGCACTTTCCTCACAAACCTGCATTTTCCAGGGACACCTACTCAACACCGTCTACACACAGCAGCCAGATCTCTGTCCCTCAGATGTGGTCAAATAAAAGGCCATTTCCTGCGACCCATGACAAAGCTAAGAGGTTGATTCTATCCCTCTGTAAGCTCTTGGCTACCGAAGTGCTGCCTTTCCGCCTAGTGGACACACAGGATTTTAGAGACCTTATGTCTGTCGCTGTGCCCCAGTACCAGATGCCTAGTCGCCACTACTTCTCTAAGAAAGGTGTGCCCGCGCTACACCAGCATGTCGCACACAACATCACCGCTTCCTTGAGAAACTCTGTGTGTGAACGGGTGCATTTCACCACCGATACTTGGACCAGTAATCATGGACAGGGACGTTACATGTCGCTGACTGGGCACTGGGTAACTATGGTGATAGATGGTGAAGGGTCTGCTGCACAAGTCTTGCTGTCCCCACGACTTGTGTGTCAATCCTCTGTCTGTCCAAGTTCCGCCACTGCTTCTGCCTCCTCCACCTCATCTGGGTCCTCCACCTCCGCCCCAAGCCTGCCTGGTCAGGCCACCAGCGTTCTCACTGCGCAGAAGGAATCACGCACCCCTCATTACTATGCTGGCAGCAGAGCGCAACGGCATCAGGCGGTCTTTAGCTTGACATGTCTTGGAAATAGGAGTCATCGCCTGGTTCATCGCCTGAAATGCAAGGCTCCATTTGCAAAGTCATGGCATCGATGTTCATTTGGAGATACTCCTGTATCATCCTCTCCAGCCGTTGACTATGTGTCAGACTTGTTGTCTCTGGTGGCCTTGCAAAGGAAGGTCTAAAAAAATTATGAAAAGATTCCATAAAATTGCTATTACCAGCACCAGATACAGTCCTACTGGTACGGGTAGACTGTTGAAGATGAAGAGACCGTCCCATGTTTGTCAAGTTACAACTGTGAGATTCACTCCCTGCACCTGCACGGTTGTTTGGTGGAAAAGCCGAGCTAAGATCGAGTAACAGCTTCTGCTGATACTCCTGCATACGTGCGTCCCTTTCTATGGCTGGAATTATGTCACAAAATTTGGACTTGTACCGGGGATCTAATAGTGTGGCAAGCCAGTAGTCATCATCACTTCTAATTTTGACAATACGAGGGTCATGTTGGAGGTAGTGCAACAAGAAGGCACTCATGTGTCTTGCGCAGCCATCTCCCCCCAACCTCTTTCAACTGAAATTTGACCAAGGTCTCCCTCATCCGCTGAGTCTTCCATGTCCATGGACAGTTCGTCCTCCATTTCTTCATGTTCTCCTGCACCTTCCTCAACATTTCGCCTGCTACTGTGCGCCCTTGCTGATCCCTGTCCCCCATGGTCCCATGCCTGCCGCGTTGGTGATGATGAACGTCTGGACCTTGGTGATGTTGTTGTCCCTTGCGCATATGAATCCTCCTGTAGTTCCTCCCCTTCCTGTTGTCCCACCCCCTGACTCCGAATAGTGTTTAGCGTGTGCTCCAGCATGTAAATGACTGGAATTGTCATGCTGATAATGGCATTGTCAGCGCTAAACATATTCGTCGCCATGTCGAAACTGTGCAGAAGGGTGGATAGGTCCTTGATCTGAGACCACTCCATCAGGGTGATCTGCCTCACCTCTGCATCTCTTTGGCACAGGCTTTACATCATGACGTATTGCACCAGGGCTCGGCGGTGCTGCCACAGTCGCTGTAACATGTGGAGAGTCGAATTCCAGCGTGTCGGCACATCGCATTTCAGGCGATGAACCGGCAGGCTGAAAGACTTCTGGAGCGATGCAAGTCGCTCAGCTGCGGCGGTTGAACGGCGGAAGTGAGCAGACAGTTTTCGTGCCCTGGTCAGAAGGCCATCTAGGCCGGGATAGTGTGTTAAAAATTGCTGGATAACAAGGTTCAACACGTGAGCCATACAAGGCACGTGTGTCACCTTGCCCAGGAGAAGGGCCGCACCCAGGTTTGCAGCATTGTCGCACACGGCCTTACCAGGCTGCAGGTTGAGTGGAGACAACCATTTATTAAACTCAGTCTCCAGAGCTGCCCACAACTCAGTCGCTGTGTGACTCCTATTTCCAAGACATGTCAAGCTAAAGACCGCCTGATGCCGTTGCGCTCTGCTGCCAGCATAGTAATGAGGGGTGCGTGATTCCTTCTGCGCAGTGAGAACGCTGGTGGCCTGACCAGGCAGGCTTGGGGCGGAGGTGGAGGACCCAGATGAGGTGGAGGAGGCAGAAGCAGTGGCGGAACTTGGACATACAGAGGATTGACACACAAGTCGTGGGGACGGCAAGACTTGTGCAGCAGACCCTTCACCATCTATGACCATAGTTACCCAGTGCCCAGTCAGCGACATGTAACGTCCCTGTCCATGTTTACCGGTCCAAGTATCGGTGGTGAAATGCACCTGTTCACACACTGAGTTTCTCAAGGAAGCGGTGATGTTGTGTGCGACATGCTGGTGTAGCGCGGGCACACCTTTCTTAGAGAAGTAGTGGCGACTAGGCATCTGGTACTGGGGCACAGCGACAGACATAAGGTCTCTAAAATCCTGTGTGTCCACTAGGCGGAAAGGCAGCATTTCGGTAGCCAAGAGCTTACAGAGGGATAGAGTCAACCTCCTAGGTTTGTCATGGGTCGCAGGAAATGGCCTTTTATTTGACCACATCTGAGGGACAGAGATCTGGCTGCTGTGTGTAGATGGTGTTGAGTAGGGTGTCCCTGGAAATATGCAGGTTTGTGAGGAAAGTGCAGGCGGAGACATGATGTTGCCTTCATCCAACGTTGGTGCTATCGATGTCTGAGAGGGCTGTACACACTCACTTGTTTCCCCTTCCAAACCAACTGACAACCTACCAAGCAAACTGCCTGTTGCGGTTACAGTGGTGGAAGTTGTGCGTGGAAAACCAGGTGTGACAGCTGTCCCCACAGTCCTAGAAGATGAAGAGCGCGCGGATGCACTGGAAGGGGCAGGCCGTGGATGGTTCGCTCCGCTAGCCCGCATTGCAGAACGGTGAACTTCCCACTGGGACCTATGATATTTATTCATGTGACGATTCATGGAAGAAGTTGTCAAACTGCTGACGTTTTGACTAGAGTTGAGCGCGGTTCGCGGTTCGAAGTTCTCCAGTTCGAGGCTCGAGTGATTTTGGGGGCTGTTCTAGATCGAACTAGAACTCGAGCTTTTTGCAAAAGCTCGATAGTTCTAGATACATTCGAGAACGGTTCTAGCAGGAAAAAAACCAGCTAATTCCTAGCTGGCTTTCCGCTGTAATAGTGTAAATCACTCTGTGACTCACACTATTATGACATTTCAGTGTATAGTGTGCGGGAACAGCACATTCAGATCACTGCTGTATGGATAATGGCGATCGCCATTTTTTTTTTTTCCTTGTCTTCCTTCCCTAAGCGCGCGCGTGTAGTGGGGAGGGCCAGCATGTCAGCCAATCCCAGACACACACACAGCTAAGTGGACTTTTAGCCAGAGAAGCAACGGCATGTGTGATAGGATGTCCATGTCACATGTCCCTGCATTATAAAACCGGACATTTTCCTCCAGCACGCCATTATCTGCCTTCTGCGTCCTCAGACATCACTGGCGCAGCTCCTATCGCCAATACTGCTGTATACGCTCTGTACACAGCGCTGTACAGCATAGGGATAGCACTTTCTATCAGTCCTTTTAAGAGCTCATACAGGCAGGGTCAGAGCCATAGGTGACAGGTCCTGATAACAGAGTTTAACAGCTACTCAAGATGACAGCGTCTGTGTAGCTAAGGTCAGGGATTTCCTCGCTGCATTTCCCCATTAGGAGGGATAGAAAGGCAGGCTTCCTTTCCTCTACCCAGAGACCCACAACCCTGGCACTGTACCCTCCTGCCCTTTGCACACTCAAACTCATTGTTACTAAGCCATTATACTAGCAAACACTGAGTGTACTTAGTGGCATCCTTAACGTGGCTGTTGGACTGTTGTATTGCCCCAGTAGTACAAAGATATTTGCAGCACGTCTGCCTGCATTGCACACTCAAACTCATTGTAGCTAAGCCATTATACTAACAAACACTGAGTGAACCTAGTGGCATCCTAAACGTGGCTATTGGATTTCTGTATAGTCCCACTAGTGCAAAGATATTTGCAGCACCTCTGCCTGCATTGCACACTCAAACTCATTGTTACTAAGCCATTATACTAGCAAACACTGATTGAACCTAGTGGCATCCTAAACGTGGCTATTGGACTTCTGTATAGTCCCACTAGTGCAAAGATATTTGCAGCACGTCTGCCTGCATTGCACACTCAAACTCATTGTTACTAAGCCATTATACTAGCAAACACTGATTGAACCTAGTGGCAACCTAAACGTGGCTATTGGACTTCTGTATAGTCCCACTAGTGCAAAGATATTTGAAGCACCTCTGCCTGCATTGCATACTCCAACTCATTGTTACTAAGCCATTATACTAGCAAACACTGAGTGAACTTAGTGGCATCCTAAACGTGGCTGTTGGACTGCTGTATTGCCCCAGTAGTGCAAAGATATTTGCAGCATGTCTGCCTGCATTGCACACTGAAACTCATTGTTGCTAAGCCCTTATACTAGCAAACACTGAGTGAACCTAGTGGCATCCTAAACGTGGCTATTGGACTTCTGTATAGTCCCACTAGTGCAAAGATATTTGCAGCACCTCTGCCTGCATTGCACACTCAAACTCATTGTTACTAAGCCATTATACTAGCAAACACTGATTGAACCTAGTGGCATCCTTAACGTGGCTGTTGGACTGCTGTATTGCCCCAGTAGTGCAAAGATATTTGCAGCACGTCTGCCTGCATTGCACACTCAAACTCATTGTTACTTACTAAGACGTTATAATACCAAAAATTGAGTAAACTTAGTGGCATACAAGAAGTGGCTGTTGTATTCCATTAGTGCCCCACTGGTGCCAAGCTATTTCTAGCACCTGTGCAGGACACCCTCCTGCTCTGTTTTTAATAAGCTATAATGATATAAAAAAATACTGCCATTTAGTGGCATCATAGAACTGGCTGTTGTATTCCATTAGTGCCCCACTGGTGGCAAGCTATTTCTAGCACCTGTGCAGGACACCCTCCTGCTCTGTTTTTAATAAGCTATAATGATAGCAAAAAATACTGCCATTTAGTGGCATCACAGAACTGGCTGTTGTATTCCATTAGTGCCCCACTGGTGCCAAGCTATTTCTAGCACCTGTGCAGGACACCCTCCTGCTCTGTTTTTAATAAGCTATAATGATAGCAAAAAATACTGCCATTTAGTGGCATCATAGAACTGGCTGTTGTATTCCATTAGTGCCCCACTGGTGCCAAGCTATTTCTAGCACCTGTGCAGTACACCCTCCTGCTCTGTTTTTAATAAGCTATAATGATAGCAAAAAAAACTGCCATTTAGTGGCATCATATAACTGGCTGTTGTATTCCATTAGTGCCCCACTGGTGCCAAGCTATTTCTAGCACCTGTGCAGGACACCATCCTGCTCTGTTTTTAATAAGCTATAATGATAGCAAAAAATACTGCCATTTAGTGGCATCAAAGAAGTGGCTGTTGTATTCCATTAGTGCCCCACTGGTGCCAAGCTATTTCTAGCACCTGTGCAGGACACCCTCCTGCTCTGTTTTTAATAAGCTATAATGATAGCAAAAAATACTGCCATTTAGTGGCATCATAGAACTGGCTGTTGTATTCCATTAGTGCCCCACTGGTGCCAAGCTATTTCTAGCACCTGTGCAGGACACCCTCCTGCTCTGTTTTTAATAAGCTATAATGATAGCAAAAAATACTGCCATTTAGTGGCATCATAGAACTGGCTGTTGTATTCCATTAGTGCCCCACTGGTGCCAAGCTATTTCTAGCACCTGTGCAGGACACCCTCCTGCTCTGTTTTTAATAAGCTATAATGATAGCAAAAAATACTGCCATTTAGTGGCATCATAGAACTGGCTGTTGTATTCCATTAGTGCCCCACTGGTGCCAAGCTATTTCTAGCACCTGTGCAGGACACCCTCCTGCTCTGTTTTTAATAAGCTATAATGATAGCAAAAAATACTGCCATTTAGTGGCATCATATAACTGGCTGTTGTATTCCATTAGTGCCCCACTGGTGCCAAGCTATTTCTAGCACCTGTGCAAGACACCCTCCTGCTCTGTTTTTAATAAGCTATAATGATAGCAAAAAATACTGCCATTTAGTAGCATGATAGAACTGGCTGTTGGACTCCTTTTTTGTGCCACTTGTGCCAAGCAATCTCAAGCACCTCTGCATTCTACCCTCATGCACATTTAGCTATGCTAATTTTATAGCAAACTCAGGGAATTTCTTGCTGCATTTGATCATTAAGAGGGATAGAAAGTGAGGCTTCTTTTACTGTCCTGGTACCCACAGAACACGGCCACTGTACCCATCTGTCCACTTTTGCCACGCTATTTAATTTGCCCAAAGAGCTGACACTTTTTCTGCCATCCTAAAATTGTCTGGAATACTAAGTTAGTGTTCCTTTGCTGCCAAGCAAGGTACAACACATGTGCATTCTACACTCCTTTCCATTTCTGGAATGCAATTATTAACTGCAGGTAGTCCAGCCAATCTGTGACGAAGGTGCAGGCGTGGATATAATGTAGCCTGCATCCAATGATGGTTATCTCGATGTCTGACAGCTCAACAATACCTTCTGTTTCCACTTCCAAAACAAGTGATGACTAGAGATGAGCGAACCGGTCCCGGTTCGGCTCGAGGTCGGTTCGCCGAACGGAGGTCCCGTTCGAGTTCGGTTCGTCGAACGTTCGACGAACCGAACTCGAACCGCATAGGAAACAATGGCAGGCATTCACAAACACATAAAAACACCTAGAAAACTCCCTCAAAGGTGTCCAAAAGGTGACAAACAACTCACAACACAACAAAAAAACATGGGAAAGTGACAAGGACATATACTCATGCGAAAACAAAAGAGCAGGACAAGGAAAAAGAGGAGGACACACAGATATATGAGTATATGCAAGGAAACGTCGATGCCATTACTGTGCAACTTGATCCCTGCTCATTTTAGGCTTCCAATCTGGATAAATTGCCTGAGATTGCCACGAACGCCTTGGGGATCTTGTCGTGTCCTGCAGCCTGCGTTCTCTCGAAACCTATCTTCAGTGCTGCTGGGGGTCTGATGGCAGATAAGCACACGTGTCTGTCCACTGACAATGTGGACATGGCTCTCAGAGGACTTTTCTTCCCTTGGGTCATCAAGGGGAGGTGAAAGGCACGCGTATTTGTGAGAGTGCTTCATGCAAAGCATCTTTGTAAGCTTGAAAATGGGGGTCAACTGATGCCAGTCAAGTGGGCTGTGTGTGTCCCAGTTAGTGGAAACGAGGGAGACTGTGGTTGGAGTCCCCTCGCTTTTGAAAAAAGAACCAAGATGAACAAGTCATGGCTCTCAGAGGACTTTTCTTCCCCTGGGTCATCCAGGGGAGGTGAAAGGCACGCGTATTTTTAAGAGTACTTCATGCAAAGCATCTTTGTAAGCTTGAAAATGGGGGTCAACTGATGCCAGTTAAGTGAGGTGTGTGTGGCCCAGTTAGTGGAAACGAGGGAGACTGTGGTTGGAGTCCCCTCGCTTTTGAAAAAAGAACCAAGATGAACAAGTCATGGCTCTCAGAGGACTTTTCTTCCCCTGGGTCATCCAGGGGAGGCGAAAGGCACGCGTATTTTTAAGAGTGCTTCATGCAAAGCATATTTGTAAGCTTGAAAATGGGGGTCAACTGATGCCAGTCAATTGGGGTGTGTGTGGCCCAGTTAGTGGAAACGAGGGAGACTGTGGTTGGAGTCCCCTCGCTTTTGAAAAAAGAACCAAGATGAACAAGTCATGGCTCTCAGAGGACTTTTCTTCCCCTGGGTCATCCAGGGGAGTCAAAAGGCACGCGTATTTTTGAGAGTGCTTCATGCAAAGCATCTTTGTAAACTTGAAAATGGGGGTCAACTGATGCCAGTCAAGTGGGGTGTGTGTGGCCCAGTTAGTGGAAACGAGGGAGACTGTGGTTGGAGTCCCCTCGCTTTTGAAAAAAGAACCAAGATGAACAAGTCATGGCTCTCAGAGGACATTTCTTCCCCTGGTAATCCAAGGGAGGCGAAAGGCACACGTATTTTTGAGAGTGCTTCATGCAAAGCATCTTTGTAAGCTTGAAAATGGGGGTCAACTGATGCCAGTCAAGTGGGGTGTGTGTGGCCCAGTTAGTGGAAACGAGGGAGACTGTGGTTGGAGTCCCCTCGCTTTTGAAAAAAGAACCAAGATGAACAAGTCATGGCTCTCAGAGGACTTTTCTTCCCCTGGGTCATACAGGGGAGGCGAAAGGCACGCGTATTTTTGAGAGTGCTTCATGCAAAGCATCTTTGTAAGCTTGAAAATGGGGGTCAACTGATGCCAGTCAAGTGGGGTGTGTGTGGCCCAGTTAGTGGAAACGAGGGAGACTGTGGTTGGAGTCCCCTCTCTTTTGAAAAAAGAACCAAGATGAACAAGTCATGGCTCTCAGAGGACTTTTCTTCCCCTGGGTCATCCAGGGGAGGCAAAAGGCACGCGTATTTTTGAGAGTGCTTCATGCAAAGCATCTTTGTAAGCTTGAAAATGGGGGTCAACTGATGCCAGTCAAGTGGGGTGTGTGTGGCCCAGTTAGTGGAAACGAGGGAGACTGTGGTTGGAGTCCCCTCGCTTTTGAAAAAAGAACCAAGATGAACAAGTCATGGCTCTCAGAGGACTTTTCTTCCCCTGGGTCATCCAGGGAGGCGAAAGGCACGCGTATTTTTGAGAGTGCTTCATGCAAAGCATCTTTGTAAGCTTGAAAATGGGAGTCAACTGATGCCAGTCAAGTGGGGTGTGTGTGGCCCAGTTAGTGGAAACGAGGGAGACTGTGGTTGGAGTCCCCTCGCTTTTGAAAAAAGAACCAAGATGAACAAGTCATGGCTCTCAGAGGACTTTTCTTCCCCTGGGTCATCCAGGGGAGGCGAAAGGCACGCGTATTTTTGAGAGTGCTTCATGCAAAGCATCTTCGTAAGCTTGAAAATGGGGGTCAACTGATGCCAGTCAAGTGGGGTGTGTGTGGCCCAGTTACTGGAAACGAGGGAGACTGTGGTTGGAGTCCCCTCGCTTTTGAAAAAAGAACCAAGATGAACAAGTCATGGCTCTCAGAGGACTTTTCTTCCCCTGGGTCATCCAGGGGAGGCGAAAGGCATGCGTATTTTTGAGAGTGCTTCATACCAAGCATCTTTGTAAGCTTGAAAATGGGGGTCAACTGATGCCAGTCAAGTGGGGTGTGTGTGGCCCAGTTAGTGGAAACGAGGGAGACTGTGGTTGGAGTCCCCTCGCTTTTGAAAAAAGAACCAAGATGAACAAGTCATGGCTCTCAGAGGACTTTTCTTCCCCTGGGTCATCCAGGGGAGGCAAAAGGCACGCATATTTTTGAAAGTGCTTCATGCAAAGCATCTTTGTAAGCTTGAAAATGGGGGTCAACTGATGCCAGTCAAGTGGGGTGTGTGTGGCCCAGTTAATGGAAATGAGGGAGACTGTGGTTGGAGTCCCCTCGCTTTGAAAAAAGAACCAAGAAGAACAAGTTATGGCTCTCAGAGGACTTTTTTTCCTCTGGGTCATCCAGGGGAGGCGAAAGGCACGCGTATTTTTGAGAGTGCTTCATGCAAAGCATCTTTGTAAGCTTGAAAATGGGGGTCAACTGATGCCAGTCAAGTGGGGTGTGTGTGGCCCAGTTAGTGGAAACGAGGGAGACTGTGGTTGGAGTCCCCTCTCTTTTGAAAAAAGAACCAAGATGAACAAGTCATGGCTCTCAGAGGACTTTTCTTCCCCTGGGTCATCCAGGGGAGGCAAAAGGCACGCGTATTTTTGAGAGTGCTTCATGCAAAGCATCTTTGTAAGCTTGAAAATGGGGGTCAACTGATGCCAGTCAAGTGGGGTGTGTGTGGCCCAGTTAGTGGAAACGAGGGAGACTGTGGTTGGAGTCCCCTCGCTTTTGAAAAAAGAACCAAGATGAACAAGTCATGGCTCTCAGAGGACTTTTCTTCCCCTGGGTCATCCAGGGAGGCGAAAGGCACGCGTATTTTTGAGAGTGCTTCATGCAAAGCATCTTTGTAAGCTTGAAAATGGGAGTCAACTGATGCCAGTCAAGTGGGGTGTGTGTGGCCCAGTTAGTGGAAACGAGGGAGACTGTGGTTGGAGTCCCCTCGCTTTTGAAAAAAGAACCAAGATGAACAAGTCATGGCTCTCAGAGGACTTTTCTTCCCCTGGGTCATCCAGGGGAGGCGAAAGGCATGCGTATTTTTGAGAGTGCTTCATACCAAGCATCTTTGTAAGCTTGAAAATGGGGGTCAACTGATGCCAGTCAAGTGGGGTGTGTGTGGCCCAGTTAGTGGAAACGAGGGAGACTGTGGTTGGAGTCCCCTCGCTTTTGAAAAAAGAACCAAGATGAACAAGTCATGGCTCTCAGAGGACTTTTCTTCCCCTGGGTCATCCAGGGGAGGCAAAAGGCACGCATATTTTTGAAAGTGCTTCATGCAAAGCATCTTTGTAAGCTTGAAAATGGGGGTCAACTGATGCCAGTCAAGTGGGGTGTGTGTGGCCCAGTTAATGGAAATGAGGGAGACTGTGGTTGGAGTCCCCTCGCTTTGAAAAAAGAACCAAGAAGAACAAGTTATGGCTCTCAGAGGACTTTTTTTCCTCTGGGTCATCCAGGGGAGGCGAAAGGCACGCGTATTTTTGAGAGTACTTCATGCAAAGCATCTTTGTAAGCTTGAAAATGGGGGTCAACTGATGCCAGTCAAGTGGGGTGTGTGTGGCCCAGTTAGTGGAAATGAGGGAGACTGTGGTTGGAGTCCCCTCGCTTTTGAAAAAAGAACCAAGATGAACAAGTCATGGCTCTCAGAGGACTTTTCTTCCCCTGGGTCATCCAGGGGAGGCGAAAGGCACGCGTATTTTTGAGAGTGCTTCATGCAAAGCATCTTTGTAAGCTTGAAAATGGGGGTCAACTGATGCCAGTCAAGTGGGGTGTGTGTGGCCCAGTTAGTGGAAACGAGGGAGACTGTGGTTGGAGTCCCCTCGCTTTTGAAAAAAGAACCAAGATGAACAAGTCATGGCTCTCAGAGGACTTTTCTTCCCCTGGGTCATCCAGGGCAGGCGAAAGGCACGCGTATTTTTGAGAGTGCTTCATGCAAAGCATCTTTGTAAGCTTGAAAATGGGGGTCAACTGATGCCAGTCAAGTGGGGTGTGTGTGGCCCAGTTAGTGGAAACAAGGGGGACTGTGGTTGGAGTCCCCTCGCTTTTGAAAAAAGAACCAAGATGAATAAGTCATGGCTCTAAGAGGACTTTTCTTCCCCTGGGTCATCCAGGGGAGGCAAAAGGCACGCGTATTTTTGAGAGTGCTTCATGCAAAGCATCTTTGTAAGCTTGAAAATGGGGGTCAACTGATGCCAGTCAAGTGGGTTGTGTGTGGCCCAGTTAGTGGAAACGAGGGAGACTGTGGTTGGAGTCCCCTCGCTTTTGAAAAAAGAACCAAGATGAACAAGTCATGGCTCTCAGAGGACTTTTCTTCCCCTGGGTCATCCAGGGGAGGCAAAAGGCACGCGTATTTTTGAGAGTGCTTCATGCAAAGCATCTTTGTAAGCTTGAAAATGGGGGTCAACTGATGCCAGTCAAGTGGGGTGTGTGTGGCCCAGTTAGTGGAAATGAGGGAGACTGTGGTTGGAGTCCCCTCGCTTTTGAAAAAAGAACCAAGATGAACAAGTCATGGCTCTCAGAGGACTTTTCTTCCCCTGGGTCATCCAGGGGAGGCGAAAGGCATGCGTATTTTTGAGAGTGCTTCATGCAAAGCATCTTTGTAAGCTTGAAAATGGGGGTCAACTGATGCCAGTCAAGTGTGGTGTGTGTGGCCCAGTTAGTGGAAACGAGGGAGACTGTGGTTGGAGTCCCCTCGCTTTTGAAAAAAGGACCAAGATGAACAAGTCATGGCTCTCAGAGGACTTTTCTTCCCCTGGGTCATCCAGGGGAGGCGAAAGGCACGCGTATTTTTGAGAGTGCTTCATGCAAAGCATCTTTGTAAGCTTGAAAATGGGGGTCAACTGATGCCAGTCAAGTGGGATGTGTGTGGCCCAGTTAGTGGAAACGAGGGAGACTATGGTTGGAGTCCCCTAGCTTTTGAAAAAAGAACCAAGATGAACAAGTCATGGCTCTCAGAGGACTTTTCTTCCCCTGGGTCATCCAGGGGAGGCGAAAGGCACGCGTATTCTTGAGAGTGCTTCATGCAAAGCATCTTTGTATGCTTGAAAATGGGGGTCAACTGATGCCAGTCAAGTGGGGTGTGTGTGGCCCAGTTAGTGGAAACGAGGGAGACTGTGGTTGGAGTCCCCTCGCTTTTGAAAAAAGAACCAAGATGAACAAGTCATGGCTCTCAGAGGACTTTTCTTCCCCTGGGTCATCCAGAGGAGGTGAAAGGCAAGCGTATTTTTGAGAGTGCTTCATGCAAAGCATCTTTGTAAGCTTGAAAATAAGGGTCAACTGATGCCAGTCAAGTGGGGTGTGTGTGGCCCAGTTAGTGGAAACGAGGGAGACTGTGGTTGGAGTCCCCTCGCTTTTGAAAAAAGAACCAAGATGAACAAGTCATGGCTCTCAGAGGACTTTTCTTCCCCTGGGTCATCCAGGGGATGCGAAAGGCACGCGTATTTTTGAGAGTGCTTCATGCAAAGCATCTTTGTAAGCTTGAAAATGGGGACCAACTGATGCCAGTCAAGTGGGGTGTGTGTGGCCCAGTTAGTGGAAACGAGGGAGACTGTGGTTGGAGTCCCCTCGCTTTTAAAAAAAGAAACAAGATGAACAAGTCATGGCTCTCAGAGGACTTTTCTTCCCCTGGGTCTTCCAGGGGAGGCAAAAGGCACGCGTATTTTTGAGAGTGCTTCATGCAAAGCATCTTTATAAGCTTGAAAATGGGGGTCAACTGATGGCAGTCAAGTGGGGTGTGTGTGGCCCAGTTAGTGGAAACGAGGGAGACTGTGGTTGGAGTCCCCTCGCTTTTGAAAAAAGAACCAAGATGAACAAGTCATGGCTCTCAGAGGACTTTTCTTCCCCTGGGTCATCCAGGGGAGGCAAAAGGCACGCGTATTTTTGAGAGTGCTTCATGCAAAGCATCTTTGTAAGCTTGAAAATGGGGATCAACTGATGCCAGTCAAGTGGGGTGTGTGTGGCCCAGTTAGTGGAAATGAGGGAGACTATGGTTGGAGTCCCCTCGCTTTGAAAAAAGAACCAAGATGAACAAGTCATGGCTCTCAGAGGACTTTTCTTCCTCTGGGTCATCCAGGGGAGGCGAAAGGCACGCGTATTTTTGAAAGTGCTTCATGCAAAGCATCTTTGTAAGCTTGAAAATGGGGGTCAACTGATGCCAGTCAAGTGGGGTGTGTGTGGCCCAGTTAGTGGAAACGAGGGAGACTGTGGTTGGAGTCCCCTCGCTTTTGAAAAAAGAACCAAGATGAACAAGTCATGGCTCTCAGAGGACTTTACTTCCCCTGGGTCATCCAGGGGAGGCAAAAGGCACGCGTATTTTTGAGAGTGCTTCATGCAAAGCATCTTTGTAAGCTTGAAAATGGGGGTCAACTGATGCCAGTCAAGTGGAATGTGTGTGGCCCAGTTAGTGGAAATGAGGGAGACTGTAATTGGAGTTCCCTCGCTTTGAAAAAAGAACCAAGATGAACAAGTCATGGCTCTCAGAGGATTTTTCTATCCCTGGGTCATCCAAGGGAGGCGAAAGGCACGCGTATTTTTGAGAGTGCTTAATGCAAAGCATCTTTGTAAGCTTGAAAATGGGGGTCAACTGATGCCAGTCAAGTGGGGTGTGTGTGGCCCAGTTAGTGGAAACGAGGGAGACTGTGGTTGGAGTCCCCTCGCTTTTGAAAAAAGAACCAAGATGAACAAGTCATGGCTCTCAGAGGACTTTTCTTCCCCTGGGTCATCCAGGGGAGTCAAAAGGCACGCGTATTTTTGAGAGTGCTTCATGCAAAGCATCTTTGTAAGCTTGAAAATGGGGGTCAACTGATGCCAGTCAAGTGGGGTGTGTGTGGCCCAGTTAGTGGAAATGAGGGAGACTGTGGTTGGAGTCCCCTCGCTTTTGAAAAAAGAACCAAGATGAACAAGTCATGGCTCTCAGAGGACTTTTCTTCCCCTGGGTCATCCAGGGGAGGCGAAAGGCATGCGTATTTTTGAGAGTACTTCATGCAAAGCATCTTTGTAAGCTTGAAAATGGGGGTCAACTGATGCCAGTCAAGTGTGGTGTGTGTGGCCCAGTTAGTGGAAACGAGGGAAACTGTGGTTGGAGTCCCCTCGCTTTTGAAAAAAGGACCAAGATGAACAAGTCATGGCTCTCAGAGGACTTTTCTTCCCCTGGGTCATCCAGGGGAGGCGAAAGGCACGCGTATTTTTGAGAGTGCTTCATGCAAAGCATCTTTGTAAGCTTGAAAATGGGGGTCAACTGATGCCAGTCAAGTGGGATGTGTGTGGCCCAGTTAGTGGAAACGAGGGAGACTATGGTTGGAGTCCCCTCGCTTTTGAAAAAAGAACCAAGATGAACAAGTCATGGCTCTCAGAGGACTTTTCTTCCCCTGGGTCATCCAGGGGAGGCGAAAGGCACGCGTATTCTTGAGAGTGCTTCATGCAAAGCATCTTTGTATGCTTGAAAATGGGGGTCAACTGATGCCAGTCATGTGGGGTGTGTGTGGCCCAGTTAGTGGAAACGAGGGAGACTGTGGTTGGAGTCCCCTCGCTTTTGAAAAAAGAACCAAGATGAACAAGTCATGGCTCTCAGAGGACTTTTCTTCCCCTGGGTCATCCAGGGGAGGTGAAAGGCAAGCGTATTTTTGAGAGTGCTTCATGCAAAGCATCTTTGTAAGCTTGAAAATAAGGGTCAACTGATGCCAGTCAAGTGGGGTGTGTGTGGCCCAGTTAGTGGAAACGAGGAAGACTGTGGTTGGAGTCCCCTCGCTTTTGAAAAAAGAACCAAGATGAACAAGTCATGGCTCTCAGAGGACTTTTCTTCCCCTGGGTCATCCAGGGGAGGCGAAAGGCACGCGTATTTTTGAGAGTGCTTCATGCAAAGCATCTTTGTAAGCTTGAAAATGGGGACCAACTGATGCCAGTCAAGTGGGGTGTGTGTGGCCCAGTTAGTGGAAACGAGGGAGACTGTGGTTGGAGTCCCCTCGCTTTTGAAAAAAGAACCAAGATGAACAAGTCATGGCTCTCAGAGGACTTTTCTTCCCCTGGGTCATCCAGGGGAGTCAAAAGGCACGCGTATTTTTGAGAGTGCTTCATGCAAAGCATCTTTGTAAGCTTGAAAATGGGGGTCAACTGATGCCAGTCAAGTGGGGTGTGTGTGGCCCAGTTAGTGGAAATGAGGGAGACTGTGGTTGGAGTCCCCTCGCTTTTGAAAAAAGAACCAAGATGAACAAGTCATGGCTCTCAGAGGACTTTTCTTCCCCTGGGTCATCCAGGGGAGGCGAAAGGCATGCGTATTTTTGAGAGTACTTCATGCAAAGCATCTTTGTAAGCTTGAAAATGGGGGTCAACTGATGCCAGTCAAGTGTGGTGTGTGTGGCCCAGTTAGTGGAAACGAGGGAAACTGTGGTTGGAGTCCCCTCGCTTTTGAAAAAAGGACCAAGATGAACAAGTCATGGCTCTCAGAGGACTTTTCTTCCCCTGGGTCATCCAGGGGAGGCGAAAGGCACGCGTATTTTTGAGAGTGCTTCATGCAAAGCATCTTTGTAAGCTTGAAAATGGGGGTCAACTGATGCCAGTCAAGTGGGATGTGTGTGGCCCAGTTAGTGGAAACGAGGGAGACTATGGTTGGAGTCCCCTCGCTTTTGAAAAAAGAACCAAGATGAACAAGTCATGGCTCTCAGAGGACTTTTCTTCCCCTGGGTCATCCAGGGGAGGCGAAAGGCACGCGTATTCTTGAGAGTGCTTCATGCAAAGCATCTTTGTATGCTTGAAAATGGGGGTCAACTGATGCCAGTCAAGTGGGGTGTGTGTGGCCCAGTTAGTGGAAACGAGGGAGACTGTGGTTGGAGTCCCCTCGCTTTTGAAAAAAGAACCAAGATGAACAAGTCATGGCTCTCAGAGGACTTTTCTTCCCCTGGGTCATCCAGAGGAGGTGAAAGGCAAGCGTATTTTTGAGAGTGCTTCATGCAAAGCATCTTTGTAAGCTTGAAAATAAGGGTCAACTGATGCCAGTCAAGTGGGGTGTGTGTGGCCCAGTTAGTGGAAACGAGGGAGACTGTGGTTGGAGTCCCCTCGCTTTTGAAAAAAGAACCAAGATGAACAAGTCATGGCTCTCAGAGGAGTTTTCTTCCCCTGGGTCATCCAGGGGATGCGAAAGGCACGCGTATTTTTGAGAGTGCTTCATGCAAAGCATCTTTGTAAGCTTGAAAATGGGGACCAACTGATGCCAGTCAAGTGGGGTGTGTGTGGCCCAGTTAGTGGAAACGAGGGAGACTGTGGTTGGAGTCCCCTCGCTTTTAAAAAAAGAAACAAGATGAACAAGTCATGGCTCTCAGAGGACTTTTCTTCCCCTGGGTCTTCCAGGGGAGGCAAAAGGCACGCGTATTTTTGAGAGTGCTTCATGCAAAGCATCTTTATAAGCTTGAAAATGGGGGTCAACTGATGCCAGTCAAGTGGGGTGTGTGTGGCCCAGTTAGTGGAAACGAGGGAGACTGTGGTTGGAGTCCCCTCGCTTTTGAAAAAAGAACCAAGATGAACAAGTCATGGCTCTCAGAGGACTTTTCTTCCCCTGGGTCATCCAGGGGAGGCAAAAGGCACGCGTATTTTTGAGAGTGCTTCATGCAAAGCATCTTTGTAAGCTTGAAAATGGGGATCAACTGATGCCAGTCAAGTGGGGTGTGTGTGGCCCAGTTAGTGGAAATGAGGGAGACTATGGTTGGAGTCCCCTCGCTTTGAAAAAAGAACCAAGATGAACAAGTCATGGCTCTCAGAGGACTTTTCTTCCTCTGGGTCATCCAGGGGAGGCGAAAGGCACGCGTATTTTTGAAAGTGCTTCATGCAAAGCATCTTTGTAAGCTTGAAAATGGGGGTCAACTGATGCCAGTCAAGTGGGGTGTGTGTGGCCCAGTTAGTGGAAACGAGGGAGACTGTGGTTGGAGTCCCCTCGCTTTTGAAAAAAGAACCAAGATGAACAAGTCATGGCTCTCAGAGGACTTTACTTCCCCTGGGTCATCCAGGGGAGGCAAAAGGCACGCGTATTTTTGAGAGTGCTTCATGCAAAGCATCTTTGTAAGCTTGAAAATGGGGGTAAACTGATGCCAGTCAAGTGGAATGTGTGTGGCCCAGTTAGTGGAAATGAGGGAGACTGTAATTGGAGTTCCCTCGCTTTGAAAAAAGAACCAAGATGAACAAGTCATGGCTCTCAGAGGATTTTTCTATCCCTGGGTCATCCAAGGGAGGCGAAAGGCACGCGTATTTTTGAGAGTGCTTAATGCAAAGCATCTTTGTAAGCTTGAAAATGGGGGTCAACTGATTCCAGTCAAGTGGGGTGTGTGTGGCCCAGTTAGTGGAAACGAGGGAGACTGTGGTTGGAGTCCCCTCGCTTTTGAAAAAAGAACCAAGATGAACAAGTCATGGCTCTCAGAGGACTTTTCTTCCCCTGGGTCATCCAGGGGAGTCAAAAGGCACGCGTATTTTTGAGAGTGCTTCATGCAAAGCATCTTTGTAAGCTTGAAAATGGGGGTCAACTGATGCCAGTCAAGTGGGGTGTGTGTGGCCCAGTTAGTGGAAATGAGGGAGACTGTGGTTGGAGTCCCCTCGCTTTTGAAAAAAGAACCAAGATGAACAAGTCATGGCTCTCAGAGGACTTTTCTTCCCCTGGGTCATCCAGGGGAGGCGAAAGGCATGCGTATTTTTGAGAGTACTTCATGCAAAGCATCTTTGTAAGCTTGAAAATGGGGGTCAACTGATGCCAGTCAAGTGTGGTGTGTGTGGCCCAGTTAGTGGAAACGAGGGAAACTGTGGTTGGAGTCCCCTCGCTTTTGAAAAAAGGACCAAGATGAACAAGTCATGGCTCTCAGAGGACTTTTCTTCCCCTGGGTCATCCAGGGGAGGCGAAAGGCACGCGTATTTTTGAGAGTGCTTCATGCAAAGCATCTTTGTAAGCTTGAAAATGGGGGTCAACTGATGCCAGTCAAGTGGGATGTGTGTGGCCCAGTTAGTGGAAACGAGGGAGACTATGGTTGGAGTCCCCTCGCTTTTGAAAAAAGAACCAAGATGAACAAGTCATGGCTCTCAGAGGACTTTTCTTCCCCTGGGTCATCCAGGGGAGGCGAAAGGCACGCGTATTCTTGAGAGTGCTTCATGCAAAGCATCTTTGTATGCTTGAAAATGGGGGTCAACTGATGCCAGTCAAGTGGGGTGTGTGTGGCCCAGTTAGTGGAAACGAGGGAGACTGTGGTTGGAGTCCCCTCGCTTTTGAAAAAAGAACCAAGATGAACAAGTCATGGCTCTCAGAGGACTTTTCTTCCCCTGGGTCATCCAGGGGAGGTGAAAGGCAAGCGTATTTTTGAGAGTGCTTCATGCAAAGCATCTTTGTAAGCTTGAAAATAAGGGTCAACTGATGCCAGTCAAGTGGGGTGTGTGTGGCCCAGTTAGTGGAAACGAGGAAGACTGTGGTTGGAGTCCCCTCGCTTTTGAAAAAAGAACCAAGATGAACAAGTCATGGCTCTCAGAGGACTTTTCTTCCCCTGGGTCATCCAGGGGAGGCGAAAGGCACGCGTATTTTTGAGAGTGCTTCATGCAAAGCATCTTTGTAAGCTTGAAAATGGGGACCAACTGATGCCAGTCAAGTGGGGTGTGTGTGGCCCAGTTAGTGGAAACGAGGGAGACTGTGGTTGGAGTCCCCTCGCTTTTGAAAAAAGAACCAAGATGAACAAGTCATGGCTCTCAGAGGACTTTTCTTCCCCTGGGTCATCCAGGGGAGTCAAAAGGCACGCGTATTTTTGAGAGTGCTTCATGCAAAGCATCTTTGTAAGCTTGAAAATGGGGGTCAACTGATGCCAGTCAAGTGGGGTGTGTGTGGCCCAGTTAGTGGAAATGAGGGAGACTGTGGTTGGAGTCCCCTCGCTTTTGAAAAAAGAACCAAGATGAACAAGTCATGGCTCTCAGAGGACTTTTCTTCCCCTGGGTCATCCAGGGGAGGCGAAAGGCATGCGTATTTTTGAGAGTACTTCATGCAAAGCATCTTTGTAAGCTTGAAAATGGGGGTCAACTGATGCCAGTCAAGTGTGGTGTGTGTGGCCCAGTTAGTGGAAACGAGGGAAACTGTGGTTGGAGTCCCCTCGCTTTTGAAAAAAGGACCAAGATGAACAAGTCATGGCTCTCAGAGGACTTTTCTTCCCCTGGGTCATCCAGGGGAGGCGAAAGGCACGCGTATTTTTGAGAGTGCTTCATGCAAAGCATCTTTGTAAGCTTGAAAATGGGGGTCAACTGATGCCAGTCAAGTGGGATGTGTGTGGCCCAGTTAGTGGAAACGAGGGAGACTATGGTTGGAGTCCCCTCGCTTTTGAAAAAAGAACCAAGATGAACAAGTCATGGCTCTCAGAGGACTTTTCTTCCCCTGGGTCATCCAGGGGAGGCGAAAGGCACGCGTATTCTTGAGAGTGCTTCATGCAAAGCATCTTTGTATGCTTGAAAATGGGGGTCAACTGATGCCAGTCAAGTGGGGTGTGTGTGGCCCAGTTAGTGGAAACGAGGGAGACTGTGGTTGGAGTCCCCTCGCTTTTGAAAAAAGAACCAAGATGAACAAGTCATGGCTCTCAGAGGACTTTTCTTCCCCTGGGTCATCCAGGGGAGGTGAAAGGCAAGCGTATTTTTGAGAGTGCTTCATGCAAAGCATCTTTGTAAGCTTGAAAATAAGGGTCAACTGATGCCAGTCAAGTGGGGTGTGTGTGGCCCAGTTAGTGGAAACGAGGAAGACTGTGGTTGGAGTCCCCTCGCTTTTGAAAAAAGAACCAAGATGAACAAGTCATGGCTCTCAGAGGACTTTTCTTCCCCTGGGTCATCCAGGGGAGGCGAAAGGCACGCGTATTTTTGAGAGTGCTTCATGCAAAGCATCTTTGTAAGCTTGAAAATGGGGACCAACTGATGCCAGTCAAGTGGGGTGTGTGTGGCCCAGTTAGTGGAAACGAGGGAGACTGTGGTTGGAGTCCCCTCGCTTTTAAAAAAAGAACCAAGATGAACAAGTCATGGCTCTCAGAGGACTTTTCTTCCCCTGGGTCTTCCAGGGGAGGCAAAAGGCACACGTATTTTTGAGAGTGCTTCATGCAAAGCATCTTTATATGCTTGAAAATGGGGGTCAACTGATGCCAGTCAAGTGGGGTGTGTGTGGCCCAGTTAGTGGAAACGAAGGAGACTGTGGTTGGAGTCCCCTCGCTTTTGAAAAAAGAACCAAGATGAACAAGTCATGGCTCTCAGAGGACTTTTCTTCCCCTGGGTCATCCAGGGGAGGCAAAAGGCACGCGTATTTTTGAGAGTGCTTCATGCAAAGCATCTTTGTAAGCTTGAAAATGGGGATCAACTGATGCCAGTCAAGTGGGGTGTGTGTGGCCCAGTTAGTGGAAATGAGGGAGACTATGGTTGGAGTCCCCTCGCTTTGAAAAAAGAACCAAGATGAACAAGTCATGGCTCTCAGAGGACTTTTCTTCCCCTGGGTCATCCAGGGGAGGCGAAAGGCACGCGTATTTTTGAAAGTGCTTCATGCAAAGCATCTTTGTAAGCTTGAAAATGGGGGTCAACTGATGCCAGTCAAGTGGGGGGTGTGTGGCCCAGTTAGTGGAAACGAGGGAGACTGTGGTTGGAGTCCCCTCGCTTTTGAAAAAAGAACCAAGATGAACAAGTCATGGCTCTCAGAGGACTTTACTTCCCCTGGGTCATCCAGGGGAGGCAAAAGGCACGCGTATTTTTGAGAGTGCTTCATGCAAAGCATCTTTGTAAGCTTGAAAATGGGGGTCAACTGATGCCAGTCAAGTGGAATGTGTGTGGCCCAGTTAGTGGAAATGAGGGAGACTGTAATTGGAGTTCCCTCGCTTTGAAAAAAGAACCAAGATGAACAAGTCATGGCTCTCAGAGGACTTTTCTTGCCCTGGGTCATCCAGGGGAGGCGAAAGGCACGCGTATTTTTGAGAGTGCTTCATGCAAAGCATCTTTGTAAGCTTGAAAATGGGGGTGAACTGATGCCAGTCAAGTGGGGTGTGTGTGGCCCAGTTAGTGGAAACGAGGGAGACTGTGGTTGGAGTCCCCTCGCTTTTGAAAAAAGAACCAAGATGAACAAGTCATGGCTCTCAGAGGACTTTTCTTCCCCTGGGTCATCCAGGGGAGGCGAAAGGCACGCGTATTTTTGAGAGTGCTTCATGCAAAGCATCTTTGTAAGCTTTAAAATGGGGGTCAACTGATGCCAGTCAAGTGGGATGTGTGTGGCCCAGTTAGTGGAAACGAGGGAGACTATGGTTGGAGTCCCCTCGCTTTTGAAAAAAGAACCAAGATGAACAAGTCATGGCTCTCAGAGGACTTTTCTTCCCCTTGGTCATCCAGGGGAGGTGAAAGGCACGCATATTTTTGAGAGTGCTTCATGCAAAGCATCTTTGTAAGCTTGAAAATGGGGGTCAACTGATGCCAGTCAAGTGGGTTGTGTGTGGCCCAGTTAATGGAAACGAGGGAGACTGTGGTTGGAGTCCCCTCGCTTTTGAAAAAAGAACCAAGATGAACAAGTCATGGCTCTCAGAGGACTTTTCTTCCCCTGGGTCATTCAGGGGAGGCGAAAGGCACGCGTATTTTTGAGAGTGCTTCATGCAAAGCATCTTTGTAAGCTTGAAAATGGGGGTCAACTGATGCCAGTCAAGTGGGGTGTGTGTGGCCCAGTTAGTGGAAACGAGGGAGACTGTGGTTGGAGTCCCCTCGCTTTTGAAAAAAGAACCAAGATGAACAAGTCATGGCTCTCAGAGGACTTTTCTTCCCCTGGGTCATCCAGGGGAGGCGAAAGACACGCGTATTTTTGAGAGTGCTTCATGCAAAGCATCTTTGTAAGCTTGAAAATGGGGGACAACTGATGCCAGTCAAGTGGGGTGTGTGTGGCCCAGTTAGTGGAAACGAGGGAGACTGTGGTTGGAGTCCCCTCGCTTTTGAAAAAAGAACCAAGATGAACAAGTCATGGCTCTCAGAGGACTTTTCTTCCCCTGGGTCTTCCAGGGGAGGCAAAAGGCACACGTATTTTTGAGAGTGCTTCATGCAAAGCATCTTTATAAGCTTGAAAATGGGGGTCAACTGATGCCAGTCAAGTGGGGTGTGTGTGGCCCAGTTAGTGGAAACGAGGGAGACTGTGGTTGGAGTCCCCTCGCTTTTGAAAAAAGAACCAAGATGAACAAGTCATGGCTCTCAGAGGACTTTTCTTCCCCTGGGTCATCCAGGGGAGGCAAAAGGCACGCGTATTTTTGAGAGTGCTTCATGCAAAGCATCTTTGTAAGCTTGAAAATGGGGGTCAACTGATGCCAGTCAAGTGGAATGTGTGTGGCCCAGTTAGTGGAAATGAGGGAGACTGTAATTGGAGTTCCCTCGCTTTGAAAAAAGAACCAAGATGAACAAGTCATGGCTCTCAGAGGACTTTTCTTGCCCTGGGTCATCCAGGGGAGGCGAAAGGCACGCGTATTTTTGAGAGTGCTTCATGCAAAGCATCTTTGTAAGCTTGAAAATGGGGGTGAACTGATGCCAGTCAAGTGGGGTGTGTGTGGCCCAGTTAGTGGAAACGAGGGAGACTGTGGTTGGAGTCCCCTCGCTTTTGAAAAAAGAACCAAGATGAACAAGTCATGGCTCTCAGAGGACTTTTCTTCCCCTGGGTCATCCAGGGGAGGCGAAAGGCACGCGTATTTTTGAGAGTGCTTCATGCAAAGCATCTTTGTAAGCTTTAAAATGGGGGTCAACTGATGCCAGTCAAGTGGGATGTGTGTGGCCCAGTTAGTGGAAACGAGGGAGACTATGGTTGGAGTCCCCTCGCTTTTGAAAAAAGAACCAAGATGAACAAGTCATGGCTCTCAGAGGACTTTTCTTCCCCTTGGTCATCCAGGGGAGGTGAAAGGCACGCATATTTTTGAGAGTGCTTCATGCAAAGCATCTTTGTAAGCTTGAAAATGGGGGTCAACTGATGCCAGTCAAGTGGGTTGTGTGTGGCCCAGTTAATGGAAACGAGGGAGACTGTGGTTGGAGTCCCCTCGCTTTTGAAAAAAGAACCAAGATGAACAAGTCATGGCTCTCAGAGGACTTTTCTTCCCCTGGGTCATCCAGGGGAGGCGAAAGGCATGCGTATTTTTGAGAGTACTTCATGCAAAGCATCTTTGTAAGCTTGAAAATGGGGGTCAACTGATGCCAGTCAAGTGTGGTGTGTGTGGCCCAGTTAGTGGAAACGAGGGAAACTGTGGTTGGAGTCCCCTCGCTTTTGAAAAAAGGACCAAGATGAACAAGTCATGGCTCTCAGAGGACTTTTCTTCCCCTGGGTCATCCAGGGGAGGCGAAAGGCACGCGTATTTTTGAGAGTGCTTCATGCAAAGCATCTTTGTAAGCTTGAAAATGGGGGTCAACTGATGCCAGTCAAGTGGGATGTGTGTGGCCCAGTTAGTGGAAACGAGGGAGACTATGGTTGGAGTCCCCTCGCTTTTGAAAAAAGAACCAAGATGAACAAGTCATGGCTCTCAGAGGACTTTTCTTCCCCTGGGTCATCCAGGGGAGGCGAAAGGCACGCGTATTCTTGAGAGTGCTTCATGCAAAGCATCTTTGTATGCTTGAAAATGGGGGTCAACTGATGCCAGTCAAGTGGGGTGTGTGTGGCCCAGTTAGTGGAAACGAGGGAGACTGTGGTTGGAGTCCCCTCGCTTTTGAAAAAAGAACCAAGATGAACAAGTCATGGCTCTCAGAGGACTTTTCTTCCCCTGGGTCATCCAGGGGAGGTGAAAGGCAAGCGTATTTTTGAGAGTGCTTCATGCAAAGCATCTTTGTAAGCTTGAAAATAAGGGTCAACTGATGCCAGTCAAGTGGGGTGTGTGTGGCCCAGTTAGTGGAAACGAGGAAGACTGTGGTTGGAGTCCCCTCGCTTTTGAAAAAAGAACCAAGATGAACAAGTCATGGCTCTCAGAGGACTTTTCTTCCCCTGGGTCATCCAGGGGAGGCGAAAGGCACGCGTATTTTTGAGAGTGCTTCATGCAAAGCATCTTTGTAAGCTTGAAAATGGGGACCAACTGATGCCAGTCAAGTGGGGTGTGTGTGGCCCAGTTAGTGGAAACGAGGGAGACTGTGGTTGGAGTCCCCTCGCTTTTAAAAAAAGAACCAAGATGAACAAGTCATGGCTCTCAGAGGACTTTTCTTCCCCTGGGTCTTCCAGGGGAGGCAAAAGGCACACGTATTTTTGAGAGTGCTTCATGCAAAGCATCTTTATAAGCTTGAAAATGGGGGTCAACTGATGCCAGTCAAGTGGGGTGTGTGTGGCCCAGTTAGTGGAAACGAGGGAGACTGTGGTTGGAGTCCCCTCGCTTTTGAAAAAAGAACCAAGATGAACAAGTCATGGCTCTCAGAGGACTTTTCTTCCCCTGGGTCATCCAGGGGAGGCAAAAGGCACGCGTATTTTTGAGAGTGCTTCATGCAAAGCATCTTTGTAAGCTTGAAAATGGGGATCAACTGATGCCAGTCAAGTGGGGTGTGTGTGGCCCAGTTAGTGGAAATGAGGGAGACTATGGTTGGAGTCCCCTCGCTTTGAAAAAAGAACCAAGATGAACAAGTCATGGCTCTCAGAGGACTTTTCTTCCCCTGGGTCATCCAGGGGAGGCGAAAGGCACGCGTATTTTTGAAAGTGCTTCATGCAAAGCATCTTTGTAAGCTTGAAAATGGGGGTCAACTGATGCCAGTCAAGTGGGGGGTGTGTGGCCCAGTTAGTGGAAACGAGGGAGACTGTGGTTGGAGTCCCCTCGCTTTTGAAAAAAGAACCAAGATGAACAAGTCATGGCTCTCAGAGGACTTTACTTCCCCTGGGTCATCCAGGGGAGGCAAAAGGCACGCGTATTTTTGAGAGTGCTTCATGCAAAGCATCTTTGTAAGCTTGAAAATGGGGGTCAACTGATGCCAGTCAAGTGGAATGTGTGTGGCCCAGTTAGTGGAAATGAGGGAGACTGTAATTGGAGTTCCCTCGCTTTGAAAAAAGAACCAAGATGAACAAGTCATGGCTCTCAGAGGACTTTTCTTGCCCTGGGTCATCCAGGGGAGGCGAAAGGCACGCGTATTTTTGAGAGTGCTTCATGCAAAGCATCTTTGTAAGCTTGAAAATGGGGGTGAACTGATGCCAGTCAAGTGGGGTGTGTGTGGCCCAGTTAGTGGAAACGAGGGAGACTGTGGTTGGAGTCCCCTCGCTTTTGAAAAAAGAACCAAGATGAACAAGTCATGGCTCTCAGAGGACTTTTCTTCCCCTGGGTCATCCAGGGGAGGCGAAAGGCACGCGTATTTTTGAGAGTGCTTCATGCAAAGCATCTTTGTAAGCTTTAAAATGGGGGTCAACTGATGCCAGTCAAGTGGGATGTGTGTGGCCCAGTTAGTGGAAACGAGGGAGACTATGGTTGGAGTCCCCTCGCTTTTGAAAAAAGAACCAAGATGAACAAGTCATGGCTCTCAGAGGACTTTTCTTCCCCTTGGTCATCCAGGGGAGGTGAAAGGCACGCATATTTTTGAGAGTGCTTCATGCAAAGCATCTTTGTAAGCTTGAAAATGGGGGTCAACTGATGCCAGTCAAGTGGGTTGTGTGTGGCCCAGTTAATGGAAACGAGGGAGACTGTGGTTGGAGTCCCCTCGCTTTTGAAAAAAGAACCAAGATGAACAAGTCATGGCTCTCAGAGGACTTTTCTTCCCCTGGGTCGTTCAGGGGAGGCGAAAGGCACGCGTATTTTTGAGAGTGCTTCATGCAAAGCATCTTTGTAAGCTTGAAAATGGGGGTCAACTGATGCCAGTCAAGTGGGGTGTGTGTGGCCCAGTTAGTGGAAACGAGGGAGACTGTGGTTGGAGTCCCCTCGCTTTTGAAAAAAGAACCAAGATGAACAAGTCATGGCTCTCAGAGGACTTTTCTTCCCCTGGGTCATCCAGGGGAGGCGAAAGACACGCGTATTTTTGAGAGTGCTTCATGCAAAGCATCTTTGTAAGCTTGAAAATGGGGGACAACTGATGCCAGTCAAGTGGGGTGTGTGTGGCCCAGTTAGTGGAAACGAGGGAGACTGTGGTTGGAGTCCCCTCGCTTTTGAAAAAAGAACCAAGATGAACAAGTCATGGCTCTCAGAGGACTTTTCTTCCCCTGGGTCATCCAGGGGAGGCAAAAGGCACGCGTATTTTTGAGAGTGCTTCATGCAAAGCATCTTTGTAAGCTTGAAAATGGGGGTCAACTGATGCCAGTCAAGTGGAATGTGTGTGGCCCAGTTAGTGGAAATGAGGGAGACTGTAATTGGAGTTCCCTCGCTTTGAAAAAAGAACCAAGATGAACAAGTCATGGCTCTCAGAGGACTTTTCTTGCCCTGGGTCATCCAGGGGAGGCGAAAGGCACGCGTATTTTTGAGAGTGCTTCATGCAAAGCATCTTTGTAAGCTTGAAAATGGGGGTGAACTGATGCCAGTCAAGTGGGGTGTGTGTGGCCCAGTTAGTGGAAACGAGGGAGACTGTGGTTGGAGTCCCCTCGCTTTTGAAAAAAGAACCAAGATGAACAAGTCATGGCTCTCAGAGGACTTTTCTTCCCCTGGGTCATCCAGGGGAGGCGAAAGGCACGCGTATTTTTGAGAGTGCTTCATGCAAAGCATCTTTGTAAGCTTGAAAATGGGGGACAACTGATGCCAGTCAAGTGGGGTGTGTGTGGCCCAGTTAGTGGAAACGAGGGAGACTGTGGTTGGAGTCCCCTCGCTTTTGAAAAAAGAACCAAGATGAACAAGTCATGGCTCTCAGAGGACTTTTCTTCCCCTGGGTCATCCAGGGGAGGCAAAAGGCACGCGTATTTTTGAGAGTGCTTCATGCAAAGCATCTTTGTAAGCTTGAAAATGGGGGTCAACTGATGCCAGTCAAGTAAGGTGTGTGTGGCCCAGTTAGTGGAAACGAGGGAGACTGTGGTTGGAGTCCCCTCGCTTTTGAAAAAAGAACCAAGATGAACAAGTCATGGCTCTCAGAGGACTTTTCTTCCCCTGGGTCATCCAGGGGAGGCGAAAGGCACGCGTATTTTTGAGAGTGCTTCATGCAAAGCATCTTTGTAAGCTTGAAAATGGGGGTCAACTGATGCCAGTCAAGTGGGGTGTGTGTGGCCCAGTTAGTGGAAACGAGGGAGACTGTGGTTGGAGTCCCCTCCCTTTTGAAAAAAGAACCAAGATGAACAAGTCATGGCTCTCAGAGGACTTTTCTTCCCCTGGGTCATCCAGGGGAGGCGAAAGGCACGTGTATTTTTGAGAGTGCTTTATGCAAAGCATCTTTGTAAGCTTGAAAATGGGGGTCAACTGATGCCAGTCAAGTGGGGTGTGTGTCGCCCAGTTAGTGGAAACGAGGGAGACTGTGGTTGGAGTCCCCTCGCTTTTGAAAAAAGAACCAAGATGAACAAGTCATGGCTCTCAGAGGACTTTACTTCCCCTGGGTCATCCAGGGGAGGCAAAAGGCACGCATATTTTTGAGAGTGCTTCATGCAAAGCATCTTTGTAAGCTTGAAAATGGGGGTGAACTGATGCCAGTCAAGTGGGGTGTGTGTGGCCCAGTTAGTGGAAACGAGGGAGACGGTGGTTGGAGTCCCCTCGCTTTTGAAAAAAGAACCAAGATGAACAAGTCATGGCTCTCAGAGGACTTTTCTTCCCCTGGGTCATCCAGGGGAGGCGAAAGGCACGCGTATTTTTGAGAGTGCTTCATGCAAAGCATTTTTGTAAGCTTTAAAATGGGGGTCAACTGATGCCAGTCAAGTGGGATGTGTGTGGCCCAGTTAGTGGAAACGAGGGAGACTATGGTTGGAGTCCCCTCGCTTTTGAAAAAAGAACCAAGATGAACAAGTCATGGCTCTCAGAGGACTTTTCTTCCCCTGGGTCATCCAGGGGAGGTGAAAGGCACGCATATTTTTGAGAGTGCTTCATGCAAAGCATCTTTGTAAGCTTGAAAATGGGGGTCAACTGATGCCAGTCAAGTGGGTTGTGTGTGGCCCAGTTAATGGAAACGAGGGAGACTGTGGTTGGAGTCCCCTCGCTTTTGAAAAAAGAACCAAGATGAACAAGTCATGGCTCTCAGAGGACTTTTCTTCCCCTGGGTCATTCAGGGGAGGCGAAAGGCACGCGTATTTTTGAGAGTGCTTCATGCAAAGCATCTTTGTAAGCTTGAAAATGGGGGTCAACTGATGCCAGTCAAGTGGGGTGTGTGTGGCCCAGTTAGTGGAAACGAGGGAGACTGTGGTTGGAGTCCCCTCGCTTTTGAAAAAAGAACCAAGATGAACAAGTCATGGCTCTCAGAGGACTTTTCTTCCCCTGGGTCATCCAGGGGAGGCGAAAGACACGCGTATTTTTGAGAGTGCTTCATGCAAAGCATCTTTGTAAGCTTGAAAATGGGGGACAACTGATGCCAGTCAAGTGGGGTGTGTGTGGCCCAGTTAGTGGAAACGAGGGAGACTGTGGTTGGAGTCCCCTCGCTTTTGAAAAAAGAACCAAGATGAACAAGTCATGGCTCTCAGAGGACTTTTCTTCCCCTGGGTCATCCAGGGGAGGCAAAGGGCACGCGTATTTTTGAGAGTGCTTCATGCAAAGCATCTTTGTAAGCTTGAAAATGGGGGTCAACTGATGCCAGTCAAGTAAGGTGTGTGTGGCCCAGTTAGTGGAAACGAGGGAGACTGTGGTTGGAGTCCCCTCGCTTTTGAAAAAAGAACCAAGATGAACAAGTCATGGCTCTCAGAGGACTTTTCTTCCCCTGGGTCATCCAGGGGAGGCGAAAGGCACGCGTATTTTTGAGAGTGCTTCATGCAAAGCATCTTTGTAAGCTTGAAAATGGGGGTCAACTGATGCCAATCAAGTGGGGTGTGTGTGGCCCAGTTAGTGGAAACGAGGGAGACTGTGGTTGGAGTCCCCTCCCTTTTGAAAAAAGAACCAAGATGAACAAGTCATGGCTCTCAGAGGACTTTTCTTCCCCTGGGTCATCCAGGGGAGGCGAAAGGCACGCGTATTTTTGAGAGTGCTTTATGCAAAGCATCTTTGTAAGCTTGAAAATGGGGGTCAACTGATGCCAGTCAAGTGGGGTGTGTGTCGCCCAGTTAGTGGAAACGAGGGAGACTGTGGTTGGAGTCCCCTCGCTTTTGAATAAAGAACCAAGATAAACAAGTTATGGCTCTCAGAGGACTTTTCTTCACCTTGGTCATCCAGGGGAGTCGAAAGGCACGCGTATTTTTGAGAGTGCTTCATGCAAAGCATCTTAGTAAGCTTGAAAATGTGGGTCAACTGATGCCAGTAAAGTGGGGTGTGTGTGACCCAGTTAGTGGAAACGAGGGAGACTGTGGTTGGAGTCCCCTCGCTTTTGAAAAAGAACCAAGATGAACAAGTCATGACTCTCAGAGGACTTTTCTTCTCCTGGGTCATGCAGGGGAGGTGATAGGCACGCGTATTTTTGAGCGTACTTCATGCAAAGCATCTTTGTAAGCTTAAAAATGGGGGTCAACTGATGCCAGTCAAGTGTGGTGTGTGTGGCCCAGTTAGTGGAAACGAGGGAGACTGTGGTTGGAGTCCCCTCGCTTTTGAAAAAAGAACCAAGATGAACAAGTCATGGCTCTCAGAGGACTTTTCTTCCCCTGGGTCATCCAGGGGAGGTGAAAGGCACGTGTATTTTTGAGAGTGCTTCATGCAAAGCATCTTTGTAAGCTTGAAAATTGGGGTCAACTGATGCCAGTCAAGTGGGGTGTGTGTGGCCCAGTTAGTGGAAACGAGGGAGACTGTGGTTGGAGTCCCCTCGCTTTTGAAAAAAGAACCAAGATGAACAAGTCATGGCTCTCAGAGGACTTTTCTTCCCCTGGGTCTTCCAGGGGAGGCAAAAGGCACGCGTATTTTTGAGAGTGCTTCATGCAAAGCATCTTTATAAGCTTGAAAATGGGGGTCAACTGATGCCAGTCAAGTGGGGTGTGTGTGGCCCAGTTAGTGGAAACGAGGGAGACTGTGGTTGGAGTCCCCTCGCTTTTGAAAAAAGAACCAAGATGAACAATCATGGCTCTCAGAGGACTTTTCTTCCCCTGGGTCATCCAGGGGAGGCAAAAGGCACGCGTATTTTTGAGAGTGCTTCATGCAAAGCATCTTTGTAAGCTTGAAAATGGGGGTCAACTGATGCCAGTCAAGTGGAATGTGTGTGGCCCAGTTAGTGGAAATGAGGGAGACTGTGGTTGGAGTTCCTTCGCTTTGAAAAAAAGAACCAAGATGAACAAGTCATGGCTCTCAGAGGACTTTTCTATCCCTGGGTCATCCAAGGGAGGCGAAAGGCACGCGTATTTTTGAGAGTGCTTCATGCAAAGCATCTTTGTAAGCTTGAAAATGGGGGTCAACTGATGCCAGTCAAGTGGGGTGTGTGTGGCCCAGTTAGTGGAAACGAGGGAGACTGTGGTTGGAGTCCCCTCGCTTTTGAAAAAAGAACCAAGATGAACAAGTCATGGCTCTCAGAGGACTTTTCTTGCCCTGGGTCATCCAGGGGAGGCGAAAGGCACGCGTATTTTTGAGAGTGCTTCATGCAAAGCATCTTTGTAAGCTTGAAAATGGGGGTCAACTGATGCCAGTCAAGTGGGGTGTGTGTGGCCCAGTTAGTGGAAACGAGGGAGACTGTGGTTGGAGTCCCCTCGCTTTTGAAAAAAGAACCAAGATGAACAAGTCATGGCTCTCAGAGGACTTTTCTTCCCCTGGGTCATCCAGGGGAGGCGAAAGGCACGCGTATTTTTGAGAGTGCTTCATGCAGAGCATCTTTGTAAGCTTTAAAATGGGGGTCAACTGATGCCAGTCAAGTGGGATGTGTGTGGCCCAGTTAGTGGAAACGAGGGAAACTATGGTTAGAGTCCCCTCGCTTTTGACAAAAGAACCAAGATGAACAAGTCATGGCTCTCAGAGGACTTTTCTTCCCCTGGGTCATCCAGGGGAGGTGAAAGGCACGCATATTTTTGAGAGTGCTTCATGCAAAGCATCTTTGTAAGCTTGAAAATGGGGGTCAACTGATGCCAGTCAAGTGGGTTGTGTGTGGCCCAGTTAATGGAAACGAGGGAGACTGTGGTTGGAGTCACCTCGCTTTTGAAAAAAGAACCAAGATGAACAAGTCATGGCTGTCAGAGGACTTTTCTTCCCCTGGGTCATCCAGGGGAGGCGAAAGGCACGCGTATTTTTGAGAGTGCTTCATGCAAAGCTTCTTTGTAAGCTTGAAAATGGGGGTCAACTGATGCCAGTCAAGTGGGGTGTGTGTGGCCCAGTTAGTGGAAACGAGGGAGACTGTGGTTGGAGTCCCCTCGCTTTTGAAAAAAGAACCAAGATGAACAAGTCATGGCTCTCAGAGGACTTTTCTTCCCCTGGGTCATCCAGGGGAGGCGAAAGGCACGCTTATTTTTGAGAGTGCTTCATGCAAAGCATCTTTGTAAGCTTGAAAATGGGGGTCAACTGATGCCAGTCAAGTGACGTGTGTGTCGCCCAGTTAGTGGAAACGAAGGAGACTGTGGTTGGAGTCCCCTCGCTTTTGAAAAAAGAACCAAGATGAACAAGTTATGGCTCTCAGAGGACTTTTCTTCACCTTGGTCATCCAGGAAGGCGAAAGGCACGCGTATTTTTGAGAGTGCTTCATGCAAAGCATCTTAGTAAGCTTGAAAATGTGGGTCAACTGATGCCAGTAAAGTGGGGTGTGTGTGGCCCAGTTAGTGGAAACGAGGGAGACTGTGGTTGGAGTCCCCTCGCTTTTGAAAAAGAACCAAGATGAACAAGTCATGACTCTCAGAGGACTTTTCTTCTCCTTGGTCATGCAGGGGAGGCGATAGGCACGCGTATTTTTGAGCGTACTTCATGCAAAGCATCTTTGTAAGCTTAAAAATGGGGGTCAACTGATGCCAGTCAAGTGTGGTGTCTGTGGCCAAGTTAGTGGAAACGAGGGAGACTGTGGTTGGAGTCCCCTCGCTTTTGAAAAAAGAACCAAGATGAACAAGTCATGGCTCTCAGAGGACTTTTCTTCCCCTGGGTCATCCAGGGGAGGTGAAAGGCACGTGTATTTTTGAGAGTGCTTCATGCAAAGCATCTTTGTAAGCTTGAAAATTGGGGTCAACTGATGCCAGTCAAGTGGGGTGTGTGTGGCCCAGTTAGTGGAAATGAGGGAGACTGTGGTTGGAGTCCCCTCGCTTTTGAAAAAAGAACCAAGATGAACAAGTCATGGCTCTCAGAGGACTTTTCTTCCCCTGGGTCATCCAGGGGAGGCGAAAGGCACGCGTATTTTTGAGAGTGCTTCATGCAAAGCATCTTTGTAAGCTTGAAAATGGGGGTCAACTGATGCCAGTCAAGTGGGGTGTGTGTGGCCCAGTTAGTGGAAACGAGGGAGACTGTGCTTGGAGTCCCCTCGCTTTTGAAAAAAGAACCAAGATGAACAAGTCATGGCTCTCAGAGGACTTTTCTTCCCCTGGGTCATCCAGGGGAGGCGAAAGGCACGCGTATTTTTGAGAGTGCTTCATGCAAAGCATCTTTGTAAGCTTGAAAATGGGGGTCAACTGATGCCAGTCAAGTGGGGTGTGTGTGGCCCAGTTACTGGAAACGAGGGAGACTGTGGTTGGAGTCCCCTCGCTTTTGAAAAAAGAACCAAGATGAACAAGTCATGGCTCTCAGAGGACTTTTCTTCCCCTGGGTCATCCAGGGGAGGCGAAAGGCACGCGTATTTTTGAGAGTGCTTCATGCAAAGCATCTTTGTAAGCTTGAAAATGGGGGTCAACTGATGCCAGTCAAGTGGGGTGTGTGTGGCCCAGTTAGTGGAAACGAGGGAGACTGTGGTTGGAGTCCCCTCGCTTTTGAAAAAAGAACCAAGATGAACAAGTCATGGCTCTCAGAGGACTTTTCTTCCCCTTGGTCATCCAGGGGAGGAGAAAGGCACACGTATTTTTGAGAGTGCTTCATGCAAAGCATCTTTGTAAGCTTGAAAATGGGGGTCAACTGATGCCAGTCAAGTGGGGTGTGTGTGGCCCAGTTAGTGGAAACGAGGGAGACTGTGGTTGGAGTCCCCTCGCTTTTGAAAAAAGAACCAAGATGAACAAGTCATGGCTCTCAGAGGACTTTTCTTCCCCTGGGTCATCCAGGGGAGGTGAAAGGCACGCGTATTTTTGAGAGTGCTTCATGCAAAGCATCTTTGTAAGCTTGAAAATGGGGGTCAACTGATGCCAGTCAAGTGGGGTGTGTGTGGCCCAGTTAGTGGAAACGAGGGAGACTGTGGTTGGAGTCCCCTCGCTTTTGAAAAAAGAACCAAGATGAACAAGTCATGGCTCTCAGAGGACTTTTCTTCCCCTGGGTCATCCAGGGGAGGTGAAAGGCACGCATATTTTTGAGAGTGCTTCATGCAAAGCATCTTTGTAAGCTTGAAAATGGGGGTCAACTGATGCCAGTCAAGTGGGTTGTGTGTGGCCCAGTTAATGGAAACGAGGGAGACTGTGGTTGGAGTCCCCTCGCTTTTGAAAAAAGAACCAAGATGAACAAGTCATGGCTCTCAGAGGACTTTTCTTCCCCTGGGTCATCCAGGGGAGGCGAAAGGCACGCGTATTTTTGAGAGTGCTTCATGCAAAGCATCTTTGTAAGCTTGAAAATGGGGGTCAACTGATGCCAGTCAAGTGGGGTGTGTGTGGCCCAGTTACTGGAAACGAGGGAGACTGTGGTTGGAGTCCCCTCGCTTTTGAAAAAGAACCAAGATGAACAAGTCATGGCTCTCAGAGGACTTTTCTTCCCCTGGGTCATCCAGGGGAGGCGAAAGGCACGCGTATTTTTGAGAGTGCTTCATGCAAAGCATCTTTGTAAGCTTGAAAATGGGGGTCAACTGATGCCAGTCAAGTGGGGTGTGTGTAGCCCAGTAAGTGGAAACGAGGGAGACTGTGGTTGGAGTCCCCTCGCTTTTGAAAAAGAACCAAGATGAACAAGTCATGACTCTCAGAGGAATTTTCTTCTCCTGGGTCATGCAGGGGAGGCGATAGGCACGCGTATTTTTGAGCGTACTTCATGCAAAGCATCTTTGTAAGCTTAAAAATGGGGGTCAACTGATGCCAGTCAAGTGGGGTGTGTGTGGCCCAGTTAGTGGAAACGAGGGAGACTGTGGTTGGAGTCCCCTCGCTTTTGAAAAAAGAACCAAGATGAACAAGTCATGGCTCTCAGAGGACTTTTCTTCCCCTGGGTCATCCAGGGGAGGTGAAAGGCACGTGTATTTTTGAGAGTGCTTCATGCAAAGCATCTTTGTAAGCTTGAAAATTGGGGTCAACTGATGCCAGTCAAGTGGGGTGTGTGTGACCCAGTTAGTGGAAATGAGGGGGACTGTGGTTGGAGTCCCCTCGCTTTTGAAAAAAGAACCAAGATGAACAAGTCATGGCTCTCAGAGGACTTTTCTTCCCCTGGGTCATCCAGGGGAGGCGAAAGGCACGCGTATTTTTGAGAGTGCTTCATGCAAAGCATCTTTGTAAGCTTGAAAATGGGGGTCAACTGATGCCAGTCAAGTGAGGTGTGTGTGGCCCAGTTAGTGGAAACGAGGGAGACTGTGGTTGGAGTCCCCTCGCTTTTGAAAAAAGAACCAAGATGAACAAGTCATGGCTCTCAGAGGACTTTTCTTCCCCTGGGTCATCCAGGGGAGGTGAAAGGCACGTGTATTTTTGAGAGTGCTTCATGCAAAGCATCTTTGTAAGCTTGAAAATTGGGGTCAACTGATGCCAGTCAAGTGGGGTGTGTGTGGCCCAGTTAGTGGAAATGAGGGAGACTGTGGTTGGAGTCCCCTCGCTTTTGAAAAAAGAACCAAGATGAACAAGTCATGGCTCTCAGAGGACTTTTCTTCCCCTGGGTCATCCAGGGGAGGCGAAAGGCACGCGTATTTTTGAGAGTGCTTCATGCAAAGCATCTTTGTAAGCTTGAAAATGGGGGTCAACTGATGCCAGTCAAGTGGGGTGTGTGTGGCCCAGTTAGTGGAAACGGGGGAGACTGTGGTTGGAGTCCCCTCGCTTTTGAAAAAAGAACCAAGATGAACAAGTCATGGCTCTCAGAGGACTTTTCTTCCCCTGGGTCATCCAGGGGAGGTGAAAGGCACGCATATTTTTGAGAGTGCTTCATGCAAAGCATCTTTGTAAGCTTGAAAATGGGGGTCAACTGATGCCAGTCAAGTGGGGTGTGTGTGGCCCAGTTACTGGAAACGAGGGAGACTGTGGTTGGAGTCCCCTCGCTTTTGAAAAAAGAACCAAGATGAACAAGTCATGGCTCTCAGAGGACTTTTCTTCCCCTGGGTCATCCAGGGGAGGTGAAAGGCACGCATATTTTTGAGAGTGCTTCATGCAAAGCATCTTTGTAAGCTTGAAAATGGGGGTCAACTGATGCCAGGCAAGTGGGGTGTGTGTGGCCCAGTTACTGGAAACGAGGGAGACTGTGGTTGGAGTCCCCTCGCTTTTGAAAAAAGAACCAAGATGAACAAGTCATGGCTCTCAGAGGACTTTTCTTCCCCTTGGTCATCCAGGGGAGGAGAAAGGCACACGTATTTTTGAGAGTGCTTCATGCAAAGCATCTTTGTAAGCTTGAAAATGGGGGTCAACTGATGCCAGTCAAGTGGGGTGTGTGTGGCCCAGTTAGTGGAAACGAGGGAGACTGTGGTTGGAGTCCCCTCGCTTTTGAAAAAAGAACCAAGATGAACAAGTCATGGCTCTCAGAGGACTTTTCTTCCCCTGGGTCATCCAGGGGAGGTGAAAGGCACGCGTATTTTTGAGAGTGCTTCATGCAAAGCATCTTTGTAAGCTTGAAAATGGGGTCAACTGATGCCAGTCAAGTGGGGTGTGTGTGGCCCAGTTAGTGGAAACGAGGGAGACTGTGGTTGGAGTCCCCTCGCTTTTGAAAAAAGAACCAAGATGAACAAGTCATGGCTCTCAGAGGACTTTTCTTCCCCTGGGTCATCCAGGGGAGGTGAAAGGCACGCATATTTTTGAGAGTGCTTCATGCAAAGCATCTTTGTAAGCTTGAAAATGGGGGTCAACTGATGCCAGTCAAGTGGGTTGTGTGTGGCCCAGTTAATGGAAACGAGGGAGACTGTGGTTGGAGTCCCCTCGCTTTTGAAAAAAGAACCAAGATGAACAAGTCATGGCTCTCAGAGGACTTTTCTTCCCCTGGGTCATCCAGGGGAGGCGAAAGGCACGCGTATTTTTGAGAGTGCTTCATGCAAAGCATCTTTGTAAGCTTGAAAATGGGGGTCAACTGATGCCAGTCAAGTGGGGTGTGTGTGGCCCAGTTACTGGAAACGAGGGAGACTGTGGTTGGAGTCCCCTCGCTTTTGAAAAAAGAACCAAGATGAACAAGTCATGGCTCTCAGAGGACTTTTCTTCCCCTGGGTCATCCAGGGGAGGCGAAAGGCACGCGTATTTTTGAGAGTGCTTCATGCAAAGCATCTTTGTAAGCTTGAAAATGGGGGTCAACTGATGCCAGTCAAGTGGGGTGTGTGTAGCCCAGTAAGTGGAAACGAGGGAGACTGTGGTTGGAGTCCCCTCGCTTTTGAAAAAGAACCAAGATGAACAAGTCATGACTCTCAGAGGAATTTTCTTCTCCTGGGTCATGCAGGGGAGGCGATAGGCACGCGTATTTTTGAGCGTACTTCATGCAAAGCATCTTTGTAAGCTTAAAAATGGGGGTCAACTGATGCCAGTCAAGTGGGGTGTGTGTGGCCCAGTTAGTGGAAACGAGGGAGACTGTGGTTGGAGTCCCCTCGCTTTTGAAAAAAGAACCAAGATGAACAAGTCATGGCTCTCAGAGGACTTTTCTTCCCCTGGGTCATCCAGGGGAGGTGAAAGGCACGTGTATTTTTGAGAGTGCTTCATGCAAAGCATCTTTGTAAGCTTGAAAATTGGGGTCAACTGATGCCAGTCAAGTGGGGTGTGTGTGGCCCAGTTAGTGGAAATGAGGGGGACTGTGGTTGGAGTCCCCTCGCTTTTGAAAAAAGAACCAAGATGAACAAGTCATGGCTCTCAGAGGACTTTTCTTCCCCTGGGTCATCCAGGGGAGGCGAAAGGCACGCGTATTTTTGAGAGTGCTTCATGCAAAGCATCTTTGTAAGCTTGAAAATGGGGGTCAACTGATGCCAGTCAAGTGGGGTGTGTGTGGCCCAGTTAGTGGAAACGAGGGAGACTGTGGTTGGAGTCCCCTCGCTTTTGAAAAAAGAACCAAGATGAACAAGTCATGGCTCTCAGAGGACTTTTCTTCCCCTGGGTCATCCAGGGGAGGTGAAAGGCACGTGTATTTTTGAGAGTGCTTCATGCAAAGCATCTTTGTAAGCTTGAAAATTGGGGTCAACTGATGCCAGTCAAGTGGGGTGTGTGTGGCCCAGTTAGTGGAAATGAGGGAGACTGTGGTTGGAGTCCCCTCGCTTTTGAAAAAAGAACCAAGATGAACAAGTCATGGCTCTCAGAGGACTTTTCTTCCCCTGGGTCATCCAGGGGAGGCGAAAGGCACGCGTATTTTTGAGAGTGCTTCATGCAAAGCATCTTTGTAAGCTTGAAAATGGGGGTCAACTGATGCCAGTCAAGTGGGGTGTGTGTGGCCCAGTTAGTGGAAACGAGGGAGACTGTGGTTGGAGTCCCCTCGCTTTTGAAAAAAGAACCAAGATGAACAAGTCATGGCTCTCAGAGGACTTTTCTTCCCCTGGGTCATCCAGGGGAGGTGAAAGGCACGCATATTTTTGAGAGTGCTTCATGCAAAGCATCTTTGTAAGCTTTAAAATGGGGGTCAACTGATGCCAGTCAAGTGGGGTGTGTGTGGCCCAGTTACTGGAAACGAGGGAGACTGTGGTTGGAGTCCCCTCGCTTTTGAAAAAAGAACCAAGATGAACAAGTCATGGCTCTCAGAGGACTTTTCTTCCCCTGGGTCATCCAGGGGAAGTGAAAGGCACGCATATTTTTGAGAGTGCTTCATGCAAAGCATCTTTGTAAGCTTGAAAATGGGGGTCAACTGATGCCAGTCAAGTGGGGTGTGTGTGGCCCAGTTACTGGAAACGAGGGAGACTGTGGTTGGAGTCCCCTCGCTTTTGAAAAAAGAACCAAGATGAACAAGTCATGGCTCTCAGAGGACTTTTCTTCCCCTGGGTCATTCAGGGGAGGCGAAAGGCACGCGTATTTTTGAGAGTGCTTCATGCAAAGCATCTTTGTAAGCTTGAAAATGGGGGTCAACTGATGCCAGTCAAGTGTGGTGTGTGTGGCCCAGTTAGTGGAAACGAGGGAGACTGTGGTTGGAGTCCCCTCGCTTTTGAAAAAAGAACCAAGATGAACAAGTCATGGCTCTCAGAGGACTTTTCTTCCCCTGGGTCATCCAGGGGAGGCGAAAGGCACACGTATTTTTGAGAGTGCTTCATGCAAAGCATCTTTGTAAGCTTGAAAATGGGGGTCAACTGATGCCAGACAAGTGGGGTGTGTGGCCCAGTTAGTGGAAACGAGGGAGACTGTGGTTGGAGTCCCCTCGCTTTTGAAAAAAGAACCAAGATGAACAAGTCATGGCTCTCAGAGGACTTTTCTTCCCCTTGGTCATCCAGGGGAGGCGAAAGGCACGCGTATTTTTGAGAGTGCTTCATGCAAAGCATCTTAGTAAGCTTGAAAATGTGGGTCAACTGATGCCAGTCAAGTGGGGTGTGCGTGGCCCAGTTAGTGGAAACGAGGGAGACTGTGGTTGGAGTCCCCTCGCTTTTGAAAAAAGAACCAAGATGAACAAGTCATGGCTCTCAGAGGACTTTTCTTCTCCTGGGTCATGCAGGGGAGGCGATAGGCACGCGTATTTTTGAGCGTACTTCATGCAAAGCATCTTTGTTAGCTTAAAAATGGGGGTCAACTGATGCCAGTCAAGTGGGGTGTGTGTGGCCCAGTTAGTGGAAACGAGGGAGACTGTGGTTGGAGTCCCCTCGCTTTTGAAAAAAGAACCAAGATGAACAAGTCATGGCTCTCAGAGGACTTTTCTTCCCCTGGGTCATCCAGGGGAGGTGAAAGGCACGCATATTTTTGAGAGTGCTTCATGCAAAGCATCTTTGTAAGCTTGAAAATGGGGGTCAACTGATGCCAGTCAAGTGGGTTGTGTGTGGCCCAGTTAATGGAAACGAGGGAGACTGTGGTTGGAGTCCCCTCGCTTTTGAAAAAAGAACCAAGATGAACAAGTCATGGCTCTCAGAGGACTTTTCTTCCCCTGGGTCATCCAGGGGAGGCGAAAGGCACGCGTATTTTTGAGAGTGCTTCATGCAAAGCATCTTTGTAAGCTTGAAAATGGGGGTCAACTGATGCCAGTCAAGTGGGGTGTGTGTGGCCCAGTTAGTGGAAACGAGGGAGACTGTGGTTGGAGTCCCCTCGCTTTTGAAAAAAGAACCAAGATGAACAAGTCATGGCTCTCAGAGGACTTTTCTTCCCCTGGGTCATCCAGGGGAGGTGAAAGGCACGTGTATTTTTGAGAGTGCTTCATGCAAAGCATCTTTGTAAGCTTGAAAATTGGGGTCAACTGATGCCAGTCAAGTGGGGTGTGTGTGGCCCAGTTAGTGGAAATGAGGGAGACTGTGGTTGGAGTCCCCTCGCTTTTGAAAAAAGAACCAAGATGAACAAGTCATGGCTCTCAGAGGACTTTTCTTCCCCTGGGTCATCCAGGGGAGGCGAAAGGCACGCGTATTTTTGAGAGTGCTTCATGCAAAGCATCTTTGTAAGCTTGAAAATGGGGGTCAACTGATGCCAGTCAAGTGGGGTGTGTGTGGCCCAGTTAGTGGAAACGGGGGAGACTGTGGTTGGAGTCCCCTCGCTTTTGAAAAAAGAACCAAGATGAACAAGTCATGGCTCTCAGAGGACTTTTCTTCCCCTGGGTCATCCAGGGGAGGTGAAAGGCACGCATATTTTTGAGAGTGCTTCATGCAAAGCATCTTTGTAAGCTTGAAAATGGGGGTCAACTGATGCCAGTCAAGTGGGGTGTGTGTGGCCCAGTTACTGGAAACGAGGGAGACTGTGGTTGGAGTCCCCTCGCTTTTGAAAAAAGAACCAAGATGAACAAGTCATGGCTCTCAGAGGACTTTTCTTCCCCTGGGTCATCCAGGGGAGGTGAAAGGCACGCATATTTTTGAGAGTGCTTCATGCAAAGCATCTTTGTAAGCTTGAAAATGGGGGTCAACTGATGCCAGTCAAGTGGGGTGTGTGTGGCCCAGTTACTGGAAACGAGGGAGACTGTGGTTGGAGTCCCCTCGCTTTTGAAAAAAGAACCAAGATGAACAAGTCATGGCTCTCAGAGGACTTTTCTTCCCCTTGGTCATCCAGGGGAGGAGAAAGGCACACGTATTTTTGAGAGTGCTTCATGCAAAGCATCTTTGTAAGCTTGAAAATGGGGGTCAACTGATGCCAGTCAAGTGGGGTGTGTGTGGCCCAGTTAGTGGAAACGAGGGAGACTGTGGTTGGAGTCCCCTCGCTTTTGAAAAAAGAACCAAGATGAACAAGTCATGGCTCTCAGAGGACTTTTCTTCCCCTGGGTCATCCAGGGGAGGTGAAAGGCACGCGTATTTTTGAGAGTGCTTCATGCAAAGCATCTTTGTAAGCTTGAAAATGGGGTCAACTGATGCCAGTCAAGTGGGGTGTGTGTGGCCCAGTTAGTGGAAACGAGGGAGACTGTGGTTGGAGTCCCCTCGCTTTTGAAAAAAGAACCAAGATGAACAAGTCATGGCTCTCAGAGGACTTTTCTTCCCCTGGGTCATCCAGGGGAGGTGAAAGGCACGCATATTTTTGAGAGTGCTTCATGCAAAGCATCTTTGTAAGCTTGAAAATGGGGGTCAACTGATGCCAGTCAAGTGGGTTGTGTGTGGCCCAGTTAATGGAAACGAGGGAGACTGTGGTTGGAGTCCCCTCGCTTTTGAAAAAAGAACCAAGATGAACAAGTCATGGCTCTCAGAGGACTTTTCTTCCCCTGGGTCATCCAGGGGAGGCGAAAGGCACGCGTATTTTTGAGAGTGCTTCATGCAAAGCATCTTTGTAAGCTTGAAAATGGGGGTCAACTGATGCCAGTCAAGTGGGGTGTGTGTGGCCCAGTTACTGGAAACGAGGGAGACTGTGGTTGGAGTCCCCTCGCTTTTGAAAAAAGAACCAAGATGAACAAGTCATGGCTCTCAGAGGACTTTTCTTCCCCTGGGTCATCCAGGGGAGGCGAAAGGCACGCGTATTTTTGAGAGTGCTTCATGCAAAGCATCTTTGTAAGCTTGAAAATGGGGGTCAACTGATGCCAGTCAAGTGGGGTGTGTGTAGCCCAGTAAGTGGAAACGAGGGAGACTGTGGTTGGAGTCCCCTCGCTTTTGAAAAAGAACCAAGATGAACAAGTCATGACTCTCAGAGGAATTTTCTTCTCCTGGGTCATGCAGGGGAGGCGATAGGCACGCGTATTTTTGAGCGTACTTCATGCAAAGCATCTTTGTAAGCTTAAAAATGGGGGTCAACTGATGCCAGTCAAGTGGGGTGTGTGTGGCCCAGTTAGTGGAAACGAGGGAGACTGTGGTTGGAGTCCCCTCGCTTTTGAAAAAAGAACCAAGATGAACAAGTCATGGCTCTCAGAGGACTTTTCTTCCCCTGGGTCATCCAGGGGAGGTGAAAGGCACGTGTATTTTTGAGAGTGCTTCATGCAAAGCATCTTTGTAAGCTTGAAAATTGGGGTCAACTGATGCCAGTCAAGTGGGGTGTGTGTGGCCCAGTTAGTGGAAATGAGGGGGACTGTGGTTGGAGTCCCCTCGCTTTTGAAAAAAGAACCAAGATGAACAAGTCATGGCTCTCAGAGGACTTTTCTTCCCCTGGGTCATCCAGGGGAGGCGAAAGGCACGCGTATTTTTGAGAGTGCTTCATGCAAAGCATCTTTGTAAGCTTGAAAATGGGGGTCAACTGATGCCAGTCAAGTGGGGTGTGTGTGGCCCAGTTAGTGGAAACGAGGGAGACTGTGGTTGGACTCCCCTCGCTTTTGAAAAAAGAACCAAGATGAACAAGTCATGGCTCTCAGAGGACTTTTCTTCCCCTGGGTCATCCAGGGGAGGTGAAAGGCACGTGTATTTTTGAGAGTGCTTCATGCAAAGCATCTTTGTAAGCTTGAAAATTGGGGTCAACTGATGCCAGTCAAGTGGGGTGTGTGAGGCCCAGTTAGTGGAAATGAGGGAGACTGTGGTTGGAGTCCCCTCGCTTTTGAAAAAAGAACCAAGATGAACAAGTCATGGCTCTCAGAGGACTTTTCTTCCCCTGGGTCATCCAGGGGAGGCGAAAGGCACGCGTATTTTTGAGAGTGCTTCATGCAAAGCATCTTTGTAAGCTTGAAAATGGGGGTCAACTGATGCCAGTCAAGAGGGGTGTGTGTGGCCCAGTTAGTGGAAACGAGGGAGACTGTGGTTGGAGTCCCCTCGCTTTTGAAAAAAGAACCAAGATGAACAAGTCATGGCTCTCAGAGGACTTTTCTTCCCCTGGGTCATCCAGGGGAGGTGAAAGGCACGCATATTTTTGAGAGTGCTTCATGCAAAGCATCTTTGTAAGCTTTAAAATGGGGGTCAACTGATGCCAGTCAAGTGGGGTGTGTGTGGCCCAGTTACTGGAAACGAGGGAGACTGTGGTTGGAGTCCCCTCGCTTTTGAAAAAAGAACCAAGATGAACAAGTCATGGCTCTCAGAGGACTTTTCTTCCCCTGGGTCATCCAGGGGAAGTGAAAGGCACGCATATTTTTGAGAGTGCTTCATGCAAAGCATCTTTGTAAGCTTGAAAATGGGGGTCAACTGATGCCAGTCAAGTGGGGTGTGTGTGGCCCAGTTACTGGAAACGAGGGAGACTGTGGTTGGAGTCCCCTCGCTTTTGAAAAAAGAACCAAGATGAACAAGTCATGGCTCTCAGAGGACTTTTCTTCCCCTGGGTCATTCAGGGGAGGCGAAAGGCACGCGTATTTTTGAGAGTGCTTCATGCAAAGCATCTTTGTAAGCTTGAAAATGGGGGTCAACTGATGCCAGTCAAGTGTGGTGTGTGTGGCCCAGTTAGTGGAAACGAGGGAGACTGTGGTTGGAGTCCCCTCGCTTTTGAAAAAAGAACCAAGATGAACAAGTCATGGCTCTCAGAGGACTTTTCTTCCCCTGGGTCATCCAGGGGAGGCGAAAGGCACACGTATTTTTGAGAGTGCTTCATGCAAAGCATCTTTGTAAGCTTGAAAATGGGGGTCAACTGATGCCAGACAAGTGGGGTGTGTGGCCCAGTTAGTGGAAACGAGGGAGACTGTGGTTGGAGTCCCCTCGCTTTTGAAAAAAGAACCAAGATGAACAAGTCATGGCTCTCAGAGGACTTTTCTTCCCCTTGGTCATCCAGGGGAGGCGAAAGGCACGCGTATTTTTGAGAGTGCTTCATGCAAAGCATCTTAGTAAGCTTGAAAATGTGGGTCAACTGATGCCAGTCAAGTGGGGTGTGTGTGGCCCAGTTAGTGGAAACGAGGGAGACTGTGGTTGGAGTCCCCTCGCTTTTGAAAAAAGAACCAAGATGAACAAGTCATGGCTCTCAGAGGACTTTTCTTCTCCTGGGTCATGCAGGGGAGGCGATAGGCACGCGTATTTTTGAGCGTACTTCATGCAAAGCATCTTTGTTAGCTTAAAAATGGGGGTCAACTGATGCCAGTCAAGTGGGGTGTGTGTCGCCCAGTTAGTGGAAACGAGGGAGACTGTGGTTGGAGTCCCCTCGCTTTTGAAAAAAGAACCAAGATGAACAAGTCATGGCTCTCAGAGGACTTTTCTTCCCCTGGGTCATCCAGGGGAGGTGAAAGGCACGTGTATTTTTGAGAGTGCTTCATGCAAAGCATCTTTGTAAGTTTGAAAATGGGGGTCAACTGATGCCAGTCAAGTGGGGTGTGTGTGGCCCAGTTAGCGAAAATGAGGGGGACTGTGGTTGGAGTCCCCTCGCCTTAAAAAAAAGAACCACGATGAACAAGTCATGGCTCTCAGAGGACTTTTCTTCCCCTGGGTCATCCAGGGGAGGCGAAAGGCACGCGTATTTTTGAGAGTGCTTCATGCAAAGCATCTTTGTAAGCTTGAAAATGGGGGTCAACTGATGCCAGTCAAGTGGGGTGTGTGTGGCCCAGTTAGTGGAAACGAGGGAGACTGTGGTTGGAGTCCCCTCGCTTTTGAAAAAGAACCAAGATGAACAAGTCATGGCTCTCAGAGGACTTTTCTTCCCCTGGGTCATCCAGGGGAGGTGAAAGGCACGCGTATTTTTGAGAGTGCTTCATGCAAAGCATCTTTGTAAGCTTGAAAATTGGGGTCAACTGATGCCAGTCAAGTGGGGTGTGTGTGGCCCAGTTACTGGAAACGAGGGAGACTGTGGTTGGAGTCCCCTCGCTTTTGAAAAAAGAACCAAGATGAACAAGTCATGGCTCTCAGAGGACTTTTCTTCCCCTGGGTCATCCAGGGGAGGCGAAAGGCACGCGTATTTTTGAGAGTGCTTCATGCAAAGCATCTTTGTAAGCTTGAAAATGGGGGTCAACTGATGCCAGTCAAGTGGGGTGTGTGTGGCCCAGTTAGTGGAAACGGGGGAGACTGTGGTTGGAGTCCCCTCGCTTTTGAAAAAAGAACCAAGATGAACAAGTCATGGCTCTCAGAGGACTTTTCTTCCCCTGGGTCATCCAGGGGAGGTGAAAGGCACGCATATTTTTGAGAGTGCTTCATGCAAAGCATCTTTGTAAGCTTGAAAATGGGGGTCAACTGATGCCAGTCAAGTGGGGTGTGTGTGGCCCAGTTACTGGAAACGAGGGAGACTGTGGTTGGAGTCCCCTCGCTTTTGAAAAAAGAACCAAGATGAACAAGTCATGGCTCTCAGAGGACTTTTCTTCCCCTGGGTCATCCAGGGGAGGTGAAAGGCACGCATATTTTTGAGAGTGCTTCATGCAAAGCATCTTTGTAAGCTTGAAAATGGGGGTCAACTGATGCCAGTCAAGTGGGGTGTGTGTGGCCCAGTTACTGGAAACGAGGGAGACTGTGGTTGGAGTCCCCTCGCTTTTGAAAAAAGAACCAAGATGAACAAGTCATGGCTCTCAGAGGACTTTTCTTCCCCTTGGTCATCCAGGGGAGGAGAAAGGCACACGTATTTTTGAGAGTGCTTCATGCAAAGCATCTTTGTAAGCTTGAAAATGGGGGTCAACTGATGCCAGTCAAGTGGGGTGTGTGTGGCCCAGTTAGTGGAAACGAGGGAGACTGTGGTTGGAGTCCCCTCGCTTTTGAAAAAAGAACCAAGATGAACAAGTCATGGCTCTCAGAGGACTTTTCTTCCCCTGGGTCATCCAGGGGAGGTGAAAGGCACGCGTATTTTTGAGAGTGCTTCATGCAAAGCATCCTTGTAAGCTTGAAAATGGGGTCAACTGATGCCAGTCAAGTGGGGTGTGTGTGGCCCAGTTAGTGGAAACGAGGGAGACTGTGGTTGGAGTCCCCTCGCTTTTGAAAAAAGAACCAAGATGAACAAGTCATGGCTCTCAGAGGACTTTTCTTCCCCTGGGTCATCCAGGGGAGGTGAAAGGCACGCATATTTTTGAGAGTGCTTCATGCAAAGCATCTTTGTAAGCTTGAAAATGGGGGTCAACTGATGCCAGTCAAGTGGGTTGTGTGTGGCCCAGTTAATGGAAACGAGGGAGACTGTGGTTGGAGTCCCCTCGCTTTTGAAAAAAGAACCAAGATGAACAAGTCATGGCTCTCAGAGGACTTTTCTTCCCCTGGGTCATCCAGGGGAGGCGAAAGGCACGCGTATTTTTGAGAGTGCTTCATGCAAAGCATCTTTGTAAGCTTGAAAATGGGGGTCAACTGATGCCAGTCAAGTGGGGTGTGTGTGGCCCAGTTACTGGAAACGAGGGAGACTGTGGTTGGAGTCCCCTCGCTTTTGAAAAAAGAACCAAGATGAACAAGTCATGGCTCTCAGAGGACTTTTCTTCCCCTGGGTCATCCAGGGGAGGCGAAAGGCACGCGTATTTTTGAGAGTGCTTCATGCAAAGCATCTTTGTAAGCTTGAAAATGGGGGTCAACTGATGCCAGTCAAGTGGGGTGTGTGTAGCCCAGTAAGTGGAAACGAGGGAGACTGTGGTTGGAGTCCCCTCGCTTTTGAAAAAGAACCAAGATGAACAAGTCATGACTCTCAGAGGAATTTTCTTCTCCTGGGTCATGCAGGGGAGGCGATAGGCACGCGTATTTTTGAGCGTACTTCATGCAAAGCATCTTTGTAAGCTTAAAAATGGGGGTCAACTGATGCCAGTCAAGTGGGGTGTGTGTGGCCCAGTTAGTGGAAACGAGGGAGACTGTGGTTGGAGTCCCCTCGCTTTTGAAAAAAGAACCAAGATGAACAAGTCATGGCTCTCAGAGGACTTTTCTTCCCCTGGGTCATCCAGGGGAGGTGAAAGGCACGTGTATTTTTGAGAGTGCTTCATGCAAAGCATCTTTGTAAGCTTGAAAATTGGGGTCAACTGATGCCAGTCAAGTGGGGTGTGTGTGGCCCAGTTAGTGGAAATGAGGGGGACTGTGGTTGGAGTCCCCTCGCTTTTGAAAAAAGAACCAAGATGAACAAGTCATGGCTCTCAGAGGACTTTTCTTCCCCTGGGTCATCCAGGGGAGGCGAAAGGCACGCGTATTTTTGAGAGTGCTTCATGCAAAGCATCTTTGTAAGCTTGAAAATGGGGGTCAACTGATGCCAGTCAAGTGGGGTGTGTGTGGCCCAGTTAGTGGAAACGAGGGAGACTGTGGTTGGAGTCCCCTCGCTTTTGAAAAAAGAACCAAGATGAACAAGTCATGGCTCTCAGAGGACTTTTCTTCCCCTGGGTCATCCAGGGGAGGTGAAAGGCACGTGTATTTTTGAGAGTGCTTCATGCAAAGCATCTTTGTAAGCTTGAAAATTGGGGTCAACTGATGCCAGTCAAGTGGGGTGTGTGTGGCCCAGTTAGTGGAAATGAGGGAGACTGTGGTTGGAGTCCCCTCGCTTTTGAAAAAAGAACCAAGATGAACAAGTCATGGCTCTCAGAGGACTTTTCTTCCCCTGGGTCATCCAGGGGAGGCGAAAGGCACGCGTATTTTTGAGAGTGCTTCATGCAAAGCATCTTTGTAAGCTTGAAAATGGGGGTCAACTGATGCCAGTCAAGTGGGGTGTGTGTGGCCCAGTTAGTGGAAACGAGGGAGACTGTGGTTGGAGTCCCCTCGCTTTTGAAAAAAGAACCAAGATGAACAAGTCATGGCTCTCAGAGGACTTTTCTTCCCCTGGGTCATCCAGGGGAGGTGAAAGGCACGCATATTTTTGAGAGTGCTTCATGCAAAGCATCTTTGTAAGCTTTAAAATGGGGGTCAACTGATGCCAGTCAAGTGGGGTGTGTGTGGCCCAGTTACTGGAAACGAGGGAGACTGTGGTTGGAGTCCCCTCGCTTTTGAAAAAAGAACCAAGATGAACAAGTCATGGCTCTCAGAGGACTTTTCTTCCCCTGGGTCATCCAGGGGAAGTGAAAGGCACGCATATTTTTGAGAGTGCTTCATGCAAAGCATCTTTGTAAGCTTGAAAATGGGGGTCAACTGATGCCAGTCAAGTGGGGTGTGTGTGGCCCAGTTACTGGAAACGAGGGAGACTGTGGTTGGAGTCCCCTCGCTTTTGAAAAAAGAACCAAGATGAACAAGTCATGGCTCTCAGAGGACTTTTCTTCCCCTGGGTCATTCAGGGGAGGCGAAAGGCACGCGTATTTTTGAGAGTGCTTCATGCAAAGCATCTTTGTAAGCTTGAAAATGGGGGTCAACTGATGCCAGTCAAGTGTGGTGTGTGTGGCCCAGTTAGTGGAAACGAGGGAGACTGTGGTTGGAGTCCCCTCGCTTTTGAAAAAAGAACCAAGATGAACAAGTCATGGCTCTCAGAGGACTTTTCTTCCCCTGGGTCATCCAGGGGAGGCGAAAGGCACACGTATTTTTGAGAGTGCTTCATGCAAAGCATCTTTGTAAGCTTGAAAATGGGGGTCAACTGATGCCAGACAAGTGGGGTGTGTGGCCCAGTTAGTGGAAACGAGGGAGACTGTGGTTGGAGTCCCCTCGCTTTTGAAAAAAGAACCAAGATGAACAAGTCATGGCTCTCAGAGGACTTTTCTTCCCCTTGGTCATCCAGGGGAGGCGAAAGGCACGCGTATTTTTGAGAGTGCTTCATGCAAAGCATCTTAGTAAGCTTGAAAATGTGGGTCAACTGATGCCAGTCAAGTGGGGTGTGTGTGGCCCAGTTAGTGGAAACGAGGGAGACTGTGGTTGGAGTCCCCTCGCTTTTGAAAAAAGAACCAAGATGAACAAGTCATGGCTCTCAGAGGACTTTTCTTCTCCTGGGTCATGCAGGGGAGGCGATAGGCACGCGTATTTTTGAGCGTACTTCATGCAAAGCATCTTTGTTAGCTTAAAAATGGGGGTCAACTGATGCCAGTCAAGTGGGGTGTGTGTCGCCCAGTTAGTGGAAACGAGGGAGACTGTGGTTGGAGTCCCCTCGCTTTTGAAAAAAGAACCAAGATGAACAAGTCATGGCTCTCAGAGGACTTTTCTTCCCCTGGGTCATCCAGGGGAGGTGAAAGGCACGTGTATTTTTGAGAGTGCTTCATGCAAAGCATCTTTGTAAGTTTGAAAATGGGGGTCAACTGATGCCAGTCAAGTGGGGTGTGTGTGGCCCAGTTAGCGAAAATGAGGGGGACTGTGGTTGGAGTCCCCTCGCTTTAAAAAAAAGAACCACGATGAACAAGTCATGGCTCTCAGAGGACTTTTCTTCCCCTGGGTCATCCAGGGGAGGCGAAAGGCACGCGTATTTTTGAGAGTGCTTCATGCAAAGCATCTTTGTAAGCTTGAAAATGGGGGTCAACTGATGCCAGTCAAGTGGGGTGTGTGTGGCCCAGTTAGTGGAAACGAGGGAGACTGTGGTTGGAGTCCCCTCGCTTTTGAAAAAAGAACCAAGATGAACAAGTCATGGCTCTCAGAGGACTTTTCTTCCCCTGGGTCATCCAGGGGAGGTGAAAGGCACGCATATTTTTGAGAGTGCTTCATGCAAAGCATCTTTGTAAGCTTGAAAATGGGGGTCAACTGATGCCAGTCAAGTGGGTTGTGTGTGGCCCAGTTAATGGAAACGATGGAGACTGTGGTTGGAGTCCCCTCGCTTTTGAAAAAAGAACCAAGATGAACAAGTCATGGCTCTCAGAGGACTTTTCTTCCCCTGGGTCATCCAGGGGAGGCGAAAGGCACGCGTATTTTTGAGAGTGCTTCATGCCAAGCATCTTTGTAAGCTTGAAAATGGGTGTCAACTGATGCCAGTCAAGTGGGGTGTGTGTGGCCCAGTTACTGGAAACGAGGGAGACTGTGGTTGGAGTCCCCTCGCTTTTGAAAAAAGAACCAAGATGAACAAGTCATGGCTCTCAGAGGACTTTTCTTCCCCTGGGTCATCCAGGGGAGGCGAAAGGCACGCGTATTTTTGAGAGTGCTTCATGCAAAGCATCTTTGTAAGCTTGAAAATGGGGGTCAACTGATGCCAGTCAAGTGGGCTGTGTGTAGCCCAGTAAGTGGAAACGAGGGAGACTGTGGTTGGAGTCCCCTCGCTTTTGAAAAAAGAACCAAGATGAACAAGTCATGGCTCTCAGAGGACTTTTCTTCCCCTGGGTCATCCAGGGGAGGCGAAAGGCACGCGTATTTTTGAGAGTGCTTCATGCAAAGCATCTTTGTAAGCTTGAAAATGGTGGTCAACTGATGCCAGTCAAGTGGGGTGTGTGTGGCCCAGTTACTGGAAACGAGGGAGACTGTGGTTGGAGTCCCCTCGCTTTTGAAAAAAGAACCAAGATGAACAAGTCATGGCTCTCAGAGGACTTTTCTTCCCCTGGGTCATCCAGGGGAGGCGAAAGGCACGCGTATTTTTGAGAGTGCTTCATGCAAAGCATCTTTGTAAGCTAAAAAATGGGGGTCAACTGATGCCAGTCAAGTGGGGTGTGTGTGGCCCAGTTAGTGGAAACGAGGGAGACTGTGGTTGGAGTCCCCTCGCTTTTGAAAAAAGAACCAAGATGAACAAGTCATGGCTCTCAGAGGACTTTTCTTCCCCTGGGTCATCCAGGGGAGGTGAAAGGCACGCATATTTTTGAGAGTGCTTCATGCAAAGCATCTTTGTAAGCTTGAAAATGGGGGTCAACTGATGCCAGTCAAGTGGGTTGTGTGTGGCCCAGTTAATGGAAACGATGGAGACTGTGGTTGGAGTCCCCTCGCTTTTGAAAAAAGAACCAAGATGAACAAGTCATGGCTCTCAGAGGACTTTTCTTCCCCTGGGTCATCCAGGGGAGGCGAAAGGCACGCGTATTTTTGAGAGTGCTTCATGCCAAGCATCTTTGTAAGCTTGAAAATGGGTGTCAACTGATGCCAGTCAAGTGGGGTGTGTGTGGCCCAGTTACTGGAAACGAGGGAGACTGTGGTTGGAGTCCCCTCGCTTTTGAAAAAAGAACCAAGATGAACAAGTCATGGCTCTCAGAGGACTTTTCTTCCCCTGGGTCATCCAGGGGAGGCGAAAGGCACGCGTATTTTTGAGAGTGCTTCATGCAAAGCATCTTTGTAAGCTTGAAAATGGGGGTCAACTGATGCCAGTCAAGTGGGCTGTGTGTAGCCCAGTAAGTGGAAACGAGGGAGACTGTGGTTGGAGTCCCCTCGCTTTTGAAAAAAGAACCAAGATGAACAAGTCATGGCTCTCAGAGGACTTTTCTTCCCCTGGGTCATCCAGGGGAGGCGAAAGGCACGCGTATTTTTGAGAGTGCTTCATGCAAAGCATCTTTGTAAGCTTGAAAATGGTGGTCAACTGATGCCAGTCAAGTGGGGTGTGTGTGGCCCAGTTACTGGAAACGAGGGAGACTGTGGTTGGAGTCCCCTCGCTTTTGAAAAAAGAACCAAGATGAACAAGTCATGGCTCTCAGAGGACTTTTCTTCCCCTGGGTCATCCAGGGGAGGCGAAAGGCACGCGTATTTTTGAGAGTGCTTCATGCAAAGCATCTTTGTAAGCTAAAAAATGGGGGTCAACTGATGCCAGTCAAGTGGGGTGTGTGTGGCCCAGTTAGTGGAAACGAGGGAGACTGTGGTTGGAGTCCCCTCGCTTTTGAAAAAAGAACCAAGATGAACAAGTCATGGCTCTCAGAGGACTTTTCTTCCCCTGGGTCATCCAGGGGAGGTGAAAGGCACGCGTATTTTTGAGAGTGCTTCATGCAAAGCATCTTTGTAAGCTTGAAAATGGGGGTCAACTGATGCCAGTCAAGTGGGGTGTGTGTGGCCCAGTTAGTGGAAATGAGGGAGACTGTGGTTGGAGTCCCCTCGCTTTTGAAAAAAGAACCAAGATGAACAAGTCATGGCTCTCAGAGGACTTTTGTTCCCCTGGGTCATCCAGGGGAGGCGAAAGGCACGCGTATTTTTGAGAGTGCTTCATGCAAAGCATCTTTGTAAGCTTGAAAATGGGGGTCAACTGATGCCAGTCAAGTGGGGTGTGTGTGGCCCAGTTAGTGGAAACGAGGGAGACTGTGTTTGGAGTCCCCTCGCTTTTGAAAAAGAACCAAGATGAACAAGTCATGGCTCTCAGAGGACTTTTCTTCCCCTGGGTCATCCAGGGGAGGTGAAAGGCACGCGTATTTTTGAGAGTGCTTCATGCAAAGCATCTTTGTAAGCTTGAAAATTGGGGTCAACTGATGCCAGTCAAGTGGGTTGTGTGTGGCCCAGTTAGTGGAAACGAGGGAGACTGTGGTTGGAGTCCCCTCGCTTTTGAAAAAAGAACCAAGATGAACAAGTCATGGCTCTCAGAGGACTTTTCTTCTCCTGGGTCATGCAGGGGAGGCGATAGGCACGCGTATTTTTGAGCGTACTTCATGCAAAGCATCTTTGTAAGCTTAAAAATGGGGGTCAACTGATGCCAGTCAAGTGGGGTGTGTGTGGCCCAGTTAGTGGAAACGAGGGAGACTGTGGTTGGAGTCCCCTCGCTTTTGAAAAAAGAACCAAGATGAACAAGTCATGGCTCTCAGAGGACTTATCTTCCCCTGGGTCATCCAGTGGAGGTGAAAGGCACGTGTATTTTTGAGAGTGCTTCATGCAAAGCATCTTTGTAAGCTTGAAATTGGGGGTCAACTGATGCCAGTCAAGTGGGGTGTGTGTGGCCCAGTTAGTGGAAATGAGGGAGACTGTGGTTGGAGTCCCCTCGCTTTTGAAAAAAGAACCAAGATGAAGAAGTCATGGCTCTCAGAGGACTTTTCTTCCCCTGGGTCATCCAGGGGAGGCGAAAGGCACGTGTATTTTTGAGAGTGCTTCATGCAAAGCATCTTTGTAAGCTTGAAAATGGGGGTCAACTGATGCCAGTCAAGTGGGGTGTGTGTGGCCCAGTTAGTGGAAACGAGGGAGACTGTGGTTGGAGTCCCCTCGCTTTTGAAAAAAGAACCAAGATGAACAAGTCATGGCTCTCAGAGGACTTTTCTTCCCCTTGGTCATCCAGAGGAGGCGAAAGGCACGCGTATTTTTGAGAGTGCTTCATGCAAAGCATCTTAGTAAGCTTGAAAATGTGGGTCAACTGATGCCAGTCAAGTGGGGTGTGTGTGGCCCAGTTAGTGGAAACGAGGGAGACTGTGGTTGGAGTCCCCTCGCTTTTGAAAAAAGAACCAAGATGAACAAGTCATGGCTCTCAGAGGACTTTTCTTCCCCTGGGTCATCCAGGGGAGGTGAAAGGCACGCGTATTTTTGAGAGTGCTTCATGCAAAGCATCTTTGTAAGCTTGAAAATGGGGGTCAACTGATGCCAGTCAAGTGGGGTGTGTGTGGCCCAGTTAGTGGAAATGAGGGAGACTGTGGTTGGAGTCCCCTCGCTTTTGAAAAAAGAACCAAGATGAACAAGTCATGGCTCTCAGAGGACTTTTGTTCCCCTGGGTCATCCAGGGGAGGCGAAAGGCACGCGTATTTTTGAGAGTGCTTCATGCAAAGCATCTTTGTAAGCTTGAAAATGGGGGTCAACTGATGCCAGTCAAGTGGGGTGTGTGTGGCCCAGTTAGTGGAAACGAGGGAGACTGTGGTTGGAGTCCCCTCGCTTTTGAAAAAGAACCAAGATGAACAAGTCATGGCTCTCAGAGGACTTTTCTTCCCCTGGGTCATCCAGGGGAGGTGAAAGGCACGCGTATTTTTGAGAGTGCTTCATGCAAAGCATCTTTGTAAGCTTGAAAATTGGGGTCAACTGATGCCAGTCAAGTGGGGTGTGTGTGGCCCAGTTAGTGGAAACGAGGGAGACTGTGGTTGGAGTCCCCTCGCTTTTGAAAAAAGAACCAAGATGAACAAGTCATGGCTCTCAGAGGACTTTTCTTCTCCTGGGTCATGCAGGGGGGCGATAGGCACGCGTATTTTTGAGCGTACTTCATGCAAAGCATCTTTGTAAGCTTAAAAATGGGGGTCAACTGATGCCAGTCAAGTGGGGTGTGTGTGGCCCAGTTAGTGGAAACGAGGGAGACTGTGGTTGGAGTCCCCTCGCTTTTGAAAAAAGAACCAAGATGAACAAGTCATGGCTCTCAGAGGACTTATCTTCCCCTGGGTCATCCAGTGGAGGTGAAAGGCACGTGTATTTTTGAGAGTGCTTCATGCAAAGCATCTTTGTAAGCTTGAAATTGGGGGTCAACTGATGCCAGTCAAGTGGGGTGTGTGTGGCCCAGTTAGTGGAAATGAGGGAGACTGTGGTTGGAGTCCCCTCGCTTTTGAAAAAAGAACCAAGATGAAGAAGTCATGGCTCTCAGAGGACTTTTCTTCCCCTGGGTCATCCAGGGGAGGCGAAAGGCACGTGTATTTTTGAGAGTGCTTCATGCAAAGCATCTTTGTAAGCTTGAAAATGGGGGTCAACTGATGCCAGTCAAGTGGGGTGTGTGTGGCCCAGTTAGTGGAAACGAGGGAGACTGTGGTTGGAGTCCCCTCGCTTTTGAAAAAAGAACCAAGATGAACAAGTCATGGCTCTCAGAGGACTTTTCTTCCCCTTGGTCATCCAGAGGAGGCGAAAGGCACGCGTATTTTTGAGAGTGCTTCATGCAAAGCATCTTAGTAAGCTTGAAAATGTGGGTCAACTGATGCCAGTCAAGTGGGGTGTGTGTGGCCCAGTTAGTGGAAACGAGGGAGACTGTGGTTGGAGTCCCCTCGCTTTTGAAAAAAGAACCAAGATGAACAAGTCATGGCTCTCAGAGGACTTTTCTTCTCCTGGGTCATGCAGGGGAGGCGATAGGCACGCGTATTTTTGAGCGTACTTCATGCAAAGCATCTTTGTTAGCTTAAAAATGGGGGTCAACTGATGCCAGTCAAGTGGGGTGTGTGTCGCCCAGTTAGTGGAAACGAGGGAGACTGTGGTTGGAGTCCCCTCGCTTTTGAAAAAAGAACCAAGATGAACAAGTCATGGCTCTCAGAGGACTTTTCTTCCCCTGGGTCATCCAGGGGAGGTGAAAGGCACGTGTATTTTTGAGAGTGCTTCATGCAAAGCATCTTTGTAAGTTTGAAAATGGGGGTCAACTGATGCCAGTCAAGTGGGGTGTGTGTGGCCCAGTTAGCGAAAATGAGGGGGACTGTGGTTGGAGTCCCCTCGCTTTAAAAAAAAGAACCAAGATGAACAAGTCATGGCTCTCAGAGGACTTTTCTTCCCCTGGGTCATCCAGGGGAGGCGAAAGGCACGCGTATTTTTGAGAGTGCTTCATGCAAAGCATCTTTGTAAGCTTGAAAATGGGGGTCAACTGATGCCAGTCAAGTGGGGTGTGTGTGGCCCAGTTAGTGGAAACGAGGGAGACTGTGGTTGGAGTCCCCTCGCTTTTGAAAAAAGAACCAAGATGAACAAGTCATGGCTCTCAGAGGACTTTTCTTCCCCTGGGTCATCCAGGGGAGGTGAAAGGCACGCATATTTTTGAGAGTGCTTCATGCAAAGCATCTTTGTAAGCTTGAAAATGGGGGTCAACTGATGCCAGTCAAGTGGGTTGTGTGTGGCCCAGTTAATGGAAACGATGGAGACTGTGGTTGGAGTCCCCTCACTTTTGAAAAAAGAACCAAGATGAACAAGTCATGGCTCTCAGAGGACTTTTCTTCCCCTGGGTCATCCAGGGGAGGCGAAAGGCACGCGTATTTTTGAGAGTGCTTCATGCCAAGCATCTTTGTAAGCTTGAAAATGGGTGTCAACTGATGCCAGTCAAGTGGGGTGTGTGTGGCCCAGTTACTGGAAACGAGGGAGACTGTGGTTGGAGTCGCCTCGCTTTTGAAAAAAGAACCAAGATGAACAAGTCATGGCTCTCAGAGGACTTTTCTTCCCCTGGGTCATCCAGGGGAGGCGAAAGGCACGCGTATTTTTGAGAGTGCTTCATGCAAAGCATCTTTGTAAGCTTGAAAATGGGGGTCAACTGATGCCAGTCAAGTGGGCTGTGTGTAGCCCAGTAAGTGGAAACGAGGGAGACTGTGGTTGGAGTCCCCTCGCTTTTGAAAAAAGAACCAAGATGAACAAGTCATGGCTCTCAGAGGACTTTTCTTCCCCTGGGTCATCCAGGGGAGGCGAAAGGCACGCGTATTTTTGAGAGTGCTTCATGCAAAGCATCTTTGTAAGCTTGAAAATGGTGGTCAACTGATGCCAGTCAAGTGGGGTGTGTGTGGCCCAGTTACTGGAAACGAGGGAGACTGTGGTTGGAGTCCCCTCGCTTTTGAAAAAAGAACCAAGATGAACAAGTCATGGCTCTCAGAGGACTTTTCTTCCCCTGGGTCATCCAGGGGAGGCGAAAGGCACGCGTATTTTTGAGAGTGCTTCATGCAAAGCATCTTTGTAAGCTAAAAAATGGGGGTCAACTGATGCCAGTCAAGTGGGGTGTGTGTGGCCCAGTTAGTGGAAACGAGGGAGACTGTGGTTGGAGTCCCCTCGCTTTTGAAAAAAGAACCAAGATGAACAAGTCATGGCTCTCAGAGGACTTTTCTTCCCCTGGGTCATCCAGGGGAGGTGAAAGGCACGCGTATTTTTGAGAGTGCTTCATTGAAAGCATCTTTGTAAGCTTGAAAATGGGGGTCAACTGATGCCAGTCAAGTGGGGTGTGTGTGGCCCAGTTAGTGGAAATGAGGGAGACTGTGGTTGGAGTCCCCTCGCTTTTGAAAAAAGAACCAAGATGAACAAGTCATGGCTCTCAGAGGACTTTTGTTCCCCTGGGTCATCCAGGGGAGGCGAAAGGCACGCGTATTTTTGAGAGTGCTTCATGCAAAGCATCTTTGTAAGCTTGAAAATGGGGGTCAACTGATGCCAGTCAAGTGGGGTGTGTGTGGCCCAGTTAGTGGAAACGAGGGAGACTGTGGTTGGAGTCCCCTCGCTTTTGAAAAAGAACCAAGATGAACAAGTCATGGCTCTCAGAGGACTTTTCTTCCCCTGGGTCATCCAGGGGAGGTGAAAGGCACGCGTATTTTTGAGAGTGCTTCATGCAAAGCATCTTTGTAAGCTTGAAAATTGGGGTCAACTGATGCCAGTCAAGTGGGGTGTGTGTGGCCCAGTTACTGGAAAAGAGGGAGACTGTGGTTGGAGTCCCCTCGCTTTTGAAAAAAGAACCAAGATGAACAAGTCATGGCTCTCAGAGGACTTTTCTTCCCCTGGGTCATCCAGGGGAGGCGAAAGGCACGCGTATTTTTGAGAGTGCTTCATGCAAAGCATCTTTGTAAGCTTGAAAATGGGGGTCAACTGATGCCAGTCAAGTGGGGGGGGTGTGGCCCAGTTAGTGGAAACGAGGGAGACTGTGGTTGGAGTCCCCTCGCTTTTGAAAAAAGAACCAAGATGAACAAGTCATGGCTCTCAGAGGACTTTTCTTCCCCTGGGTCATCCAGGGGAGGCGAAAGGCACGCGTATTTTTGAGAGTGCTTCATGCAAAGCATCTTTCTAAGCTTGAAAATGAGGGTCAACTGATGCCAGTCAAATGGGGTGTGTGTCTCCCAGTTAGTGGAAACGAGGGAGACTGTGGTTGGAGTCCCCTCGCTTTTGAAAAAAGAACCAAGATGAACAAGTTATGGCTCTCAGAGGACTTTTCTTCCCCTTGGTCATCCAGGGGAGGCGAAAGGCACGCGTATTTTTGAGAGTGCTTCATGCAAAGCATCTTTGTAAGCTTGAAAATGTGGGTCAACTGATGCCAGTCAAGTGGGGTGTGTGTGGCCCAGTTAGTGGAAACGAGGGAGACTGTGGTTGGAGTCCCCTCGCTTTTGAAAAAAGAACCAAGATGAACAAGTCATGGCTCTCAGAGGACTTTTCTTCTCCTGGGTCATGCAGGGGAGGCGATAGGCACGCGTATTTTTGAGCGTACTTCATGCAAAGCATCTTTGTAAGCTTAAAAATGGGGGTCAACTGATGCCAGTCAAGTGGGGTGTGTGTGGCCCAGTTAGTGGAAACGAGGGAGACTGTGGTTGGAGTCCCCTCGCTTTTGAAAAAAGAACCAAGATGAACAAGTCATGGCTCTCAGAGGACTTATCTTCCCCTGGGTCATCCAGTGGAGGTGAAAGGCACGTGTATTTTTGAGAGTGCTTCATGCAAAGCATCTTTGTAAGCTTGAAATTGGGGGTCAACTGATGCCAGTCAAGTGGGGTGTGTGTGGCCCAGTTAGTGGAAATGAGGGAGACTGTGGTTGGAGTCCCCTCGCTTTTGAAAAAAGAACCAAGATGAAGAAGTCATGGCTCTCAGAGGACTTTTCTTCCCCTGGGTCATCCAGGGGAGGCGAAAGGCACGCGTATTTTTGAGAGTGCTTCATGCAAAGCATCTTTGTAAGCTTGAAAATGGGGGTCAACTGATGCCAGTCAAGTGGGGTGTGTGTGGCCCAGTTAGTGGAAACGAGGGAGACTGTGGTTGGAGTCCCCTCGCTTTTGAAAAAAGAACCAAGATGAACAAGTCATGGCTCTCAGAGGACTTATCTTCTCCTGGGTCATGCAGAGGAGGCGAAAGGCAAGCGTATTTTTGAGCGTACTTCATGCAAAGCATCTTTGTAAGCTTAAAAATGGGGGTCAACTGATGCCAGTCAAGTGGGGTGTGTGTGGCCCAGTTAGTGGAAACGAGGGAGACTGTGGTTGGAGTCCCCTCGCTTTTGAAAAAAGAACCAAGATGAACAAGTCATGGCTCTCAGAGGACTTTTCTTCCCCTGGGTCATCCAGGGGAGGTGAAAGGCACGTGTATTTTTGAGAGTGCTTCATGCAAAGCATCTTTGTAAGCTTGAAAATGGGGGTCAACTGATGCCAGTCAAGTGGGGTGTGTGTGGCCCAGTTAGTGGAAATGAGGGAGACTATGGTTGGAGTCCCCTCGCTTTTGAAAAAAGAACCAAGATGAACAAGTCATGGCTCTCAGAGGACTTTTCTTCCCCTGGGTCATCCAGGGGAGGCGAAAGGCACGCGTATTTTTGAGAGTGCTTCATGCAAAGCATCTTTGTAAGCTTGAAAATGGGGGTCAACTGATGCCAGTCAAGTGGGGTGTGTGTGGCCCAGTTAGTGGAAATGAGGGAGACTGTGGTTGGAGTCCCCTCGCTTTTGAAAAAAGAACCAAGATGAACAAGTCATGGCTCTCAGAGGACTTTTCTTCCCCTGGGTCATCCAGGGGAGGTGAACGGCACGCATATTTTTAAGAGTGCTTCATGCAAAGCATCTTTGTAAGCTTGAAAATGGGGGTCAAGTGATGCCAGTCAAGTGGGTTGTGTGTGGCCCAGTTAATGGAAACGAGGGAGACTGTGGTTGGAGTCCCCTCGCTTTTGAAAAAAGAACCAAGATGAACAAGTCATGGCTCTCAGAGGACTTTTCTTCCCCTTGGTCATCCAGGGGAGGCGAAAGGCACGCGTATTTTTGAGAGTGCTTCATGCAAAGCATCTTTGTAAGCTTGAAAATGGGGGTCAACTGATGCCAATCAAGTGGGGTGTGTGTGGCCCAGTTACTGGAAACGAGGGAGACTGTGGTTGGAGGCCCCTCGCTTTTGAAAAAAGAACCAAGATGAACAAGTCATGGCTCTCAGAGGACTTTTCTTCCCCTGGGTCATCCAGGGGAGGCGAAAGGCACGCGTATTTTTGAGAGTGCTTCATGCAAAGCATCTTTGTAATCTTGAAAATTGGGGTCAACTGATGCCAGTGAAGTGGGGTGTGTGTGGCCCAGTTAGTGGAAATGAGGGAGACTGTGGTTGGAGTCCCCTCGCTTTTGAAAAAAGAACCAAGATGAACAAGTCATGGCTCTCAGAGGACTTTTCTTCCCCTGGGTCATCCAGGGGAGGCGAAAGGCACGCGTATTTTTGAGAGTGCTTCATGCAAAGCATCTTTGTAAGCTTGAAAATGGGGGTCAACTGATGCCAGTCAAGTGGGGTGTGTGTGGCCCAGTTAGTGGAAACGAGGGAGACTGTGGTTGGAGTCCCCTCGCTTTTGAGAAAAGAACCAAGATGAACAAGTCAAGGCTCTCAGAGGACTTTTCTTCCCCTGGGTCATCCAGGGGAGGTGAAAGGCACGCATATTTTTGAGAGTGCTTCATGCAAAGCATCTTTGTAAGCTTGAAAATGGGGGTCAAGTGATGCCAGTCAAGTGGGTTGTGTGTGGCCCAGTTAATGGAAACGAGGGAGACTGTGGTTGGAGTCCCCTCGCTTTTGAAAAAAGAACCAAGATGAACAAGTCATGGCTCTCCGAGGACTTTTCTTCCCCTGGGTCATCCAGGGGAGGCGAAAGGCACGCGTATTTTTGAGAGTGCTTCATGCAAAGCATCTTTGTAAGCTTGAAAATGGGGGTCAACTGATGCCAGTCAAGTGGGGTGTGTGTGGCCCAGTTACTGGAAACGAGAAAGACTGTGGTTGGAGTCCCCTCCCTTTTGAAAAAAGAACCAAGATGAACAAGTCATGGCTCTCAGAGGACTTTTCTTCCCCTGGGTCATCCAGGGGAGGCGAAAGGCACGCGTATTTTTGAGAGTGCTTCATGCAAAGCATCTTTGTAAGCTTGAAAATGAGGGTCAACTGATGCCAGTCAAGTGGGGTGTGTGTCGCCCAGTTAGTGGAAACGAGGGAGACTGTGGTTGGAGTCCCCTCGCTTTTGAAAAAAGAACCAAGATGAACAAGTTATGGCTCTCAGAGGACTTTTCTTCCCCTTGGTCATCCAGGGGAGGCGAAAGGCACGCGTATTTTTGAGAGTGCTTCATGCAAAGCATCTTAGTAAGCTTGAAAATGTGGGTCAACTGATGCCACTCAAGTGGGGTGTGTGTGGCCCAGTTAGTGGAAACGAGGGAGACTGTGGTTGGAGTCCCCTCGCTTTTGAAAAAAGAACCAAGATGAACAAGTCATGGCTCTCAGAGGACTTTTCTTCCCCTGGGTCATCCAGGGGAGGTGAAAGGCACGTGTATTTTTGAGAGTGCTTCATGCAAAGCATCTTTGAAAGCTTGAAAATGGGGGTCAACTGATGCCAGTCAAGTGGGGTGTGTGTGGCCCAGTTAGTGGAAATGAGGGAGACTGTGGTTGGAGTCCCCTCGCTTTTGAAAAAAGAACCAAGATGAAGAAGTCATGGCTCTCAGAGGACTTTTCTTCCCCTGGGTCATCCAGAGGAGGCGAAATGCACGCGTATTTTTGAGAGTGCTTCATGCAAAGCATCTTTGTAAGCTTAAAAATGGGGGTCAACTGATGCCAGTCCAGTTGGGTGTGTGTGGCCCAGTTAGTGGAAACGAGGGAGACTGTGGTTGGAGTCCCCTCGCTTTTGAAAAAAGAACCAAGATGAACAAGTCATGGCTTTCAGAGGACTTTTCTTCCCCTGGGTCATCCAGGGGAGGCGAAAGGCACGCGTATTTTTGAGAGTGCTTCATGCAAAGCATCTTTGTAAGCTTGAAAATGGGGGTCAACTGATGCCAGTCAAGTGGGGTGTGTGTGGCCCAGTTACTGGAAACGAGGGAGACTATGGTTGGAGTCCTCTCGCTTTTGAAAAAAGAACCAAGATGAACAAGTCATGGCTCTCAGAGGACTTTTCTTCCCCTGGGTCATCCAGGGGAGGCGAAAGGCACGCGTATTTTTGAGAGTGCTTCATGCAAAGCATCTTTGTAATCTTGAAAATGTGGGTCAACTGATGCCAGTGAAGTGGGGTGTGTGTGGCCCAGTTAGTGGAAATGAGGGAGACTGTGGTTGGAGTCCCCTCGCTTTTGAAAAAAGAACCAAGATGAACAAGTCATGGCTCTCAGAGGACTTTTCTTCCCCTGGGTCATCCAGGGGAGGCGAAAGGCACGCGTATTTTTGAGAGTGCTTCATGCAAAGCATCTTTGTAAGCTTGAAAATGGGGGTCAACTGATGCCAGTCAAGTGGGGTGTGTGTGGCCCAGTTAGTGGAAACGAGGGAGACTGTGGTTGGAGTCCCCTCGCTTTTGAAAAAAGAACCAAGATGAACAAGTCATGGCTCTCAGAGGACTTTTCTTCCCCTGGGTCATCCAGGGGAGGTGAAAGGCACGTGTATTTTTGAGAGTGCTTCATGCAAAGCATCTTTGAAAGCTTGAAAATGGGGGTCAACTGATGCCAGTCAAGTGGGGTGTGTGTGGCCCAGTTAGTGGAAATGAGGGAGACTGTGGTTGGAGTCCCCTCGCTTTTGAAAAAAGAACCAAGATGAAGAAGTCATGGCTCTCAGAGGACTTTTCTTCCCCTGGGTCATCCAGAGGAGGCGAAATGCACGCGTATTTTTGAGAGTGCTTCATGCAAAGCATCTTTGTAAGCTTAAAAATGGGGGTCAACTGATGCCAGTCAAGTGGGGTGTGTGTGGCCCAGTTAGTGGAAATGAGGGAGACTGTGGTTGGAGTCCCCTCGCTTTTGAAAAAAGAACCAAGATGAACAAGTCATGGCTCTCAGAGGACTTTTCTTCCCCTGGGTCATCCAGGGGAGGCGAAAGGCACGCGTATTTTTGAGAGTGCTTCATGCAAAGCATCTTTGTAAGCTTGAAAATGGGGGTCAACTGATGCCAGTCAAGTGGGGTGTGTGTGGCCCAGTTACTGGAAACGAGGGAGACTGTGGTTGGAGTCCTCTCGCTTTTGAAAAAAGAACCAAGATGAACAAGTCATGGCTCTCAGAGGACTTTTCTTCCCCTGGGTCATCCAGGGGAGGCGAAAGGCACGCGTATTTTTGAGAGTGCTTCATGCAAAGCATCTTTGTAATCTTGAAAATGGGGGTCAACTGATGCCAGTGAAGTGGGGTGTGTGTGGCCCAGTTAGTGGAAATGAGGGAGACTGTGGTTGGAGTCCCCTAGCTTTTGAAAAAAGAACCAAGATGAACAAGTCATGGCTCTCAGAGGACTTTTCTTCCCCTGGGTCATCCAGGGGAGGCGAAAGGCACGCGTATTTTTGAGAGTGCTTCATGCAAAGCATCTTTGTAAGCTTGAAAATGGGGGTCAACTGATGCCAGTCAAGTGGGGTGTGTGTGGCCCAGTTAGTGGAAACGAGGGAGACTGTGGTTGGAGTCCCCTCGCTTTTGAAAAAAGAACCAAGATGAACAAGTCATGGCTCTCAGAGGACTTTTCTTCCCCTGGGTCATCCAGGGGAGGTGAAAGGCACGCATATTTTTGAGAGTGCTTCATGCAAAGCATCTTTGTAAGCTTAAAAATGGGGGTCAAGTGATGCCAGTCAAGTGGGTTGTGTGTGGCCCAGTTAATGGAAACGAGGGAGACTGTGGTTGGAGTCCCCTCGCTTTTGAAAAAAGAACCAAGATGAACAAGTCATGGCTCTCAGAGGACTTTTCTTCCCCTGGGTCATCCAGGGGAGGCGAAATGCACGCGTATTTTTGAGAGTGCTTCATGCAAAGCATCTTTGTAAGCTTGAAAATGGGGGTCAACTGATGCCAGTCAAGTGGGGTGTGTGTGGCCCAGTTACTGGAAACGAGGGAGACTGTGGTTGGAGTCCCCTCGCTTTTGAAAAAAGAACCAAGATGAACAAGTCATGGCTCTCAGAGGACTTTTCTTCCCCTGGGTCATCCAGGGGAGGCGAAAGGCACGCGTATTTTTGAGAGTGCTTCATGCAAAGCATCTTTGTAAGCTTGAAAATGAGGGTCAACTGATGCCAGTCAAGTGGGGTGTGTGTCGCCCAGTTAGTGGAAACGAGGGAGACTGTGGTTGGAGTCCCCTCGCTTTTGAAAAAAGAACCAAGATGAACAAGTTATGGCTCTCAGAGGACTTTTCTTCCCCTTGGTCATCCAGGGGAGGCGAAAGGCACGCGTATTTTTGAGCGTACTTCATGCAAAGCATCTTTGTAAACTTAAAAATGGGGGTCAACTGATGCCAGTCAAGTGGGGTGTGTGTGGCCCAGTTAGTGGAAACGAGGGAGACTGTGGTTGGAGTCCCCTCGCTTTTGAAAAAAGAACCAAGATGAACAAGTCATGGCTCTCAGAGGACTTTTCTTCCCCTGGGTCATCCAGGGGAGGCGAAAGGCACGCGTATTTTTGAGAGTACTTCATGCAAAGCATCTTTGTAAGCTTGAAAATGGGGGTCAACTGATGCCAGTCAAGTGGGGTGTGTGTGGCCCAGTTACTGGAAACGAGGGAGACTGTGGTTGGAGTCCTCTCGCTTTTGAAAAAAGAACCAAGATGAACAAGTCATGGCTCTCAGAGGACTTTTCTTCCCCTGGGTCATCCAGGGGAGGCGAAAGGCACGCGTATTTTTGAGAGTGCTTCATGCAAAGCATCTTTGTAATCTTGAAAATGGGGGTCAACTGATGCCAGTGAAGTGGGGTGTGTGTGGCCCAGTTAGTGGAAATGAGGGAGACTGTGGTTGGAGTCCCCTCGCTTTTGAAAAAAGAACCAAGATGAACAAGTCATGGCTCTCAGAGGACTTTTCTTCCCCTGGGTCATCCAGGGGAGGCGAAAGGCACGCGTATTTTTGAGAGTGCTTCATGCAAAGCATCTTTGTAAGCTTGAAAATGGGGGTCAACTGATGCCAGTCAAGTGGGGTGTGTGTGGCCCAGTTAGTGGAAACGAGGGAGACTGTGGTTGGAGTCCCCTCGCTTTTGAAAAAAGAACCAAGATGAACAAGTCATGGCTCTCAGAGGACTTTTCTTCCCCTGGGTCATCCAGGGGAGGTGAAAGGCACGTGTATTTTTGAGAGTGCTTCATGCAAAGCATCTTTGAAAGCTTGAAAATGGGGGTCAACTGATGCCAGTCAAGTGGGGTGTGTGTGGCCCAGTTAGTGGAAATGAGGGAGACTGTGGTTGGAGTCCCCTCGCTTTTGAAAAAAGAACCAAGATGAAGAAGTCATGGCTCTCAGAGGACTTTTCTTCCCCTGGGTCATCCAGAGGAGGCGAAATGCACGCGTATTTTTGAGAGTGCTTCATGCAAAGCATCTTTGTAAGCTTAAAAATGGGGGTCAACTGATGCCAGTCCAGTTGGGTGTGTGTGGCCCAGTTAGTGGAAACGAGGGAGACTGTGGTTGGAGTCCCCTCGCTTTTGAAAAAAGAACCAAGATGAACAAGTCATGGCTTTCAGAGGACTTTTCTTCCCCTGGGTCATCCAGGGGAGGCGAAAGGCACGCGTATTTTTGAGAGTGCTTCATGCAAAGCATCTTTGTAAGCTTGAAAATGGGGGTCAACTGATGCCAGTCAAGTGGGGTGTGTGTGGCCCAGTTACTGGAAACGAGGGAGACTGTGGTTGGAGTCCTCTCGCTTTTGAAAAAAGAACCAAGATGAACAAGTCATGGCTCTCAGAGGACTTTTCTTCCCCTGGGTCATCCAGGGGAGGCGAAAGGCACGCGTATTTTTGAGAGTGCTTCATGCAAAGCATCTTTGTAATCTTGAAAATGGGGGTCAACTGATGCCAGTGAAGTGGGGTGTGTGTGGCCCAGTTAGTGGAAATGAGGGAGACTGTGGTTGGAGTCCCCTCGCTTTTGAAAAAAGAACCAAGATGAACAAGTCATGGCTCTCAGAGGACTTTTCTTCCCCTGGGTCATCCAGGGGAGGCGAAAGGCACGCGTATTTTTGAGAGTGCTTCATGCAAAGCATCTTTGTAAGCTTGAAAATGGGGGTCAACTGATGCCAGTCAAGTGGGGTGTGTGTGGCCCAGTTAGTGGAAACGAGGGAGACTGTGGTTGGAGTCCCCTCGCTTTTGAAAAAAGAACCAAGATGAACAAGTCATGGCTCTCAGAGGACTTTTCTTCCCCTGGGTCATCCAGGGGAGGTGAAAGGCACGCATATTTTTGAGAGTGCTTCATGCAAAGCATCTTTGTAAGCTTAAAAATGGGGGTCAAGTGATGCCAGTCAAGTGGGTTGTGTGTGGCCCAGTTAATGGAAACGATGGAGACTGTGGTTGGAGTCCCCTCGCTTTTGAAAAAAGAACCAAGATGAACAAGTCATGGCTCTCAGAGGACTTTTCTTCCCCTGGGTCATCCAGGGGAGGCGAAATGCACGCGTATTTTTGAGAGTGCTTCATGCAAAGCATCTTTGTAAGCTTGAAAATGGGGGTCAACTGATGCCAGTCAAGTGGGGTGTGTGTGGCCCAGTTACTGGAAACGAGGGAGACTGTGGTTGGAGTCCCCTCGCTTTTGAAAAAAGAACCAAGATGAACAAGTCATGGCTCTCAGAGGACTTTTCTTCCCCTGGGTCATCCAGGGGAGGCGAAAGGCACGCGTATTTTTGAGAGTGCTTCATGCAAAGCATCTTTGTAAGCTTGAAAATGAGGGTCAACTGATGCCAGTCAAGTGGGGTGTGTGTCGCCCAGTTAGTGGAAACGAGGGAGACTGTGGTTGGAGTCCCCTCGCTTTTGAAAAAAGAACCAAGATGAACAAGTTATGGCTCTCAGAGGACTTTTCTTCCCCTTGGTCATCCAGGGGAGGCGAAAGGCACGCGTATTTTTGAGCGTACTTCATGCAAAGCATCTTTGTAAACTTAAAAATGGGGGTCAACTGATGCCAGTCAAGTGGGGTGTGTGTGGCCCAGTTAGTGGAAACGAGGGAGACTGTGGTTGGAGTCCCCTCGCTTTTGAAAAAAGAACCAAGATGAACAAGTCATGGCTCTCAGAGGACTTTTCTTCCCCTGGGTCATCCAGGGGAGGTGAAAGGCACGTGTATTTTTGAGAGTGCTTCATGCAAAGCATCTTTGTAAGCTTGAAAATGGGGGTCAACTGATGGCAGTCAAGTGGGGTGTGTGTGGCCCAGTTAGTGGAAATGAGGGAGACTATGGTTGGAGTCCCCTCGCTTTTGAAAAAAGAACCAAGATGAACAAGTCATGGCTCTCAGAGGACTTTTCTTCCCCTGGGTCATCCAGGGGAGGCGAAAGGCACGCGTATTTTTGAGAGTGCTTCATGCAAAGCATCTTTGTAAGCTTGAAAATGGGGGTCAACTGATGCCAGTCAAGTGGGGTGTGTGTGGCCCAGTTAGTGGAAATGAGGGAGACTGTGGTTGGAGTCCCCTCGCTTTTGAAAAAAGAACCAAGATGAACAAGTCATGGCTCTCAGAGGACTTTTCTTCCCCTGGGTCATCCAGGGGAGGTGAACGGCACGCATATTTTTAAGAGTGCTTCATGCAAAGCATCTTTGTAAGCTTGAAAATGGGGGTCAAGTGATGCCAGTCAAGTGGGTTGTGTGTGGCCCAGTTAATGGAAACGAGGGAGACTGTGGTTGGAGTCCCCTCGCTTTTGAAAAAAGAACCAAGATGAACAAGTCATGGCTCTCAGAGGACTTTTCTTCCCCTGGGTCATCCAGGGGAGGCGAAAGGCACGCGTATTTTTGAGAGTGCTTCATGCAAAGCATCTTTGTAAGCTTGAAAATGGGGGTCAACTGATGCCAGTCAAGTGGGGTGTGTGTGGCCCAGTTACTGGAAACGAGGGAGACTGTGGTTGGAGTCCCCTCGCTTTTGAAAAAAGAACCAAGATGAACAAGTCATGGCTCTCAGAGGACTTTTCTTCCCCTGGGTCATCCAGGGGAGGCGAAAGGCACGCGTATTTTTGAGAGTGCTTCATGCAAAGCATCTTTGTAATCTTGAAAATGGGGGTCAACTGATGCCAGTGAAGTGGGGTGTGTGTGGCCCAGTTAGTGGAAATGAGGGAGACTGTGGTTGGAGTCCCCTCGCTTTTGAAAAAAGAACCAAGATGAACAAGTCATGGCTCTCAGAGGACTTTTCTTCCCCTGGGTCATCCAGGGGAGGCGAAAGGCACGCGTATTTTTGAGAGTGCTTCATGCAAAGCATCTTTGTAAGCTTGAAAATGGGGGTCAACTGATGCCAGTCAAGTGGGGTGTGTGTGGCCCAGTTAGCGGAAATGAGGGAGACTGTGGTTGGAGTCCCCTCGCTTTTGAAAAAAGAACCAAGATGAACAAGTCATGGCTCTCAGAGGACTTTTCTTCCCCTGGGTCATCCAGGGGAGGTGAAAGGCACGCATATTTTTGAGAGTGCTTCATGCAAAGCATCTTTGTAAGCTTGAAAATGGGGGTCAAGTGATGCCAGTCAAGTGGGTTGTGTGTGGCCCAGTTAATGGAAACGAGGGAGACTGTGGTTGGAGTCCCCTCGCTTTTGAAAAAAGAACCAAGATGAACAAGTCATGGCTCTCCGAGGACTTTTCTTCCCCTGGGTCATCCAGGGGAGGCGAAAGGCACGCGTATTTTTGAGAGTGCTTCATGCAAAGCATCTTTGTAAGCTTGAAAATGAGGGTCAACTGATGCCAGTCAAGTGGGGTGTGTGTCGCCCAGTTAGTGGAAACGAGGGAGACTGTGGTTGGAGTCCCCTCGCTTTTGAAAAAAGAACCAAGATGAACAAGTTATGGCTCTCAGAGGACTTTTCTTCCCCTTGGTCATCCAGGGGAGGCGAAAGGCACGCGTATTTTTGAGAGTGCTTCATGCAAAGCATCTTAGTAAGCTTGAAAATGTGGGTCAACTGATGCCAGTCAAGTGGGGTGTGTGTGGCCCAGTTAGTGGAAACGAGGGAGACTGTGGTTGGAGTCCCCTCGCTTTTGAAAAAAGAACCAAGATGAACAAGTCATGGCTCTCAGAGGACTTTTCTTCCCCTGGGTCATCCAGGGGAGGTGAAAGGCACGTGTATTTTTGAGAGTGCTTCATGCAAAGCATCTTTGAAAGCTTGAAAATGGGGGTCAACTGATGCCAGTCAAGTGGGGTGTGTGTGGCCCAGTTAGTGGAAATGAGGGAGACTGTGGTTGGAGTCCCCTCGCTTTTGAAAAAAGAACCAAGATGAAGAAGTCATGGCTCTCAGAGGACTTTTCTTCCCCTGGGTCATCCAGGGGAGGCGAAATGCACGCGTATTTTTGAGAGTGCTTCATGCAAAGCATCTTTGTAAGCTTAAAAATGGGGGTCAACTGATGCCAGTCCAGTTGGGTGTGTGTGGCCCAGTTAGTGGAAACGAGGGAGACTGTGGTTGGAGTCCCCTCGCTTTTGAAAAAAGAACCAAGATGAACAAGTCATGGCTTTCAGAGGACTTTTCTTCCCCTGGGTCATCCAGGGGAGGCGAAAGGCACGCGTATTTTTGAGAGTGCTTCATGCAAAGCATCTTTGTAAGCTTGAAAATGGGGGTCAACTGATGCCAGTCAAGTGGGGTGTGTGTGGCCCAGTTACTGGAAACGAGGGAGACTGTGGTTGGAGTCCCCTCGCTTTTGAAAAAAGAACCAAGATGAACAAGTCATGGCTCTCAGAGGACTTTTCTTCCCCTGGGTCATCCAGGGGAGGCGAAAGGCACGCGTATTTTTGAGAGTGCTTCATGCAAAGCATCTTTGTAATCTTGAAAATGGGGGTCAACTGATGCCAGTGAAGTGGGGTGTGTGTGGCCCAGTTAGTGGAAATGAGGGAGACTGTGGTTGGAGTCCCCTCGCTTTTGAAAAAAGAACCAAGATGAACAAGTCATGGCTCTCAGAGGACTTTTCTTCCCCTGGGTCATCCAGGGGAGGCGAAAGGCACGCGTATTTTTGAGAGTGCTTCATGCAAAGCATCTTTTTAAGCTTGAAAATGGGGGTCAACTGATGCCAGTCAAGTGGGGTGTGTGTGGCCCAGTTAGTGGAAACGAGGGAGACTGTGGTTGGAGTCCCCTTGCTTTTGAAAAAAGAACCAAGATGAACAAGTCATGGCTCTCAGAGGACTTTTCTTCCCCTGGGTCATCCAGGGGAGGTGAAAGGCACGCATATTTTTGAGAGTGCTTCATGCAAAGCATCTTTGTAAGCTTGAAAATGGGGGTCAAGTGATGCCAGTCAAGTGGGTTGTGTGTGGCCCAGTTAATGGAAACGAGGGAGACTGTGGTTGGAGTCCCCTCGCTTTTGAAAAAAGAACCAAGATGAACAAGTCATGGCTCTCAGAGGACTTTTCTTCCCCTGGGTCATCCAGGGGAGGCGAAAGGCACGCGTATTTTTGAGAGTGCTTCATGCAAAGCATCTTTGTAAGCTTGAAAATGGGGGTCAACTGATGCCAGTCAAGTGGGGTGTGTGTGGCCCAGTTACTGGAAACGAGGGAGACTGTGGTTGGAGTCCCCTCGCTTTTGAAAAAAGAACCAAGATGAACAAGTCATGGCTCTCAGAGGACTTTTCTTCCCCTGGGTCATCCAGGGGAGGCGAAAGGCACGCGTATTTTTGAGAGTGCTTCATGCAAAGCATCTTTGTAAGCTTGAAAATGAGGGTCAACTGATGCCAGTCAAGTGGGGTGTGTGTCGCCCAGTTAGTGGAAACGAGGGAGACTGTGGTTGGAGTCCCCTCGCTTTTGAAAAAAGAACCAAGATGAACAAGTTATGGCTCTCAGAGGACTTTTCTTCCCCTTGGTCATCCAGGGGAGGCGAAAGGCACGCGTATTTTTGAGAGTGCTTCATGCAAAGCATCTTAGAAAGCTTGAAAATGTGGGTCAACTGATGCCAGTCAAGTGGGGTGTGTGTGGCCCAGTTAGTGGAAACGAGGGAGACTGTGGTTGGAGTCCCCTCGCTTTTGAAAAAAGAACCAAGATGAACAAGTCATGGCTCTCAGAGGACTTTTCTTCCCCTGGGTCATCCAGGGGAGGTGAAAGGCACGTGTATTTTTGAGAGTGCTTCATGCAAAGCATCTTTGAAAGCTTGAAAATGGGGGTCAACTGATGCCAGTCAAGTGGGGTGTGTGTGGCCCAGTTAGTGGAAATGAGGGAGACTGTGGTTGGAGTCCCCTCGCTTTTGAAAAAAGAACCAAGATGAAGAAGTCATGGCTCTCAGAGGACTTTTCTTCCCCTGGGTCATCCAGGGGAGGCGAAATGCACGCGTATTTTTGAGAGTGCTTCATGCAAAGCATCTTTGTAAGCTTAAAAATGGGGGTCAACTGATGCCAGTCCAGTTGGGTGTGTGTGGCCCAGTTAGTGGAAACGAGGGAGACTGTGGTTGGAGTCCCCTCGCTTTTGAAAAAAGAACCAAGATGAACAAGTCATGGCTCTCAGAGGACTTTTCTTCCCCTGGGTCATCCAGGGGAGGCGAAAGGCACGCGTATTTTTGAGAGTGCTTCATGCAAAGCATCTTTGTAAGCTTGAAAATGAGGGTCAACTGATGCCAGTCAAGTGGGGTGTGCGTCGCCCAGTTAGTGGAAACGAGGGAGACTGTGGTTGGAGTCCCCTCGCTTTTGAAAAAAGAACCAAGATGAACAAGTCATGGCTCTCAGAGGACTTTTCTTCCCCTGGGTCATCCAGGGGAGGCGAAAGGCACGCGTATTTTTGAGAGTGCTTCATGCAAAGCATCTTTGTAAGCTTAAAAATGTGGGTCAACTGATGCCAGTCAAGTGGGGTGTGTGTGGCCCAGTTAGTGGAAACGAGGGAGACTGTGGTTGGAGTCCCCTCGCTTTTGAAAAAAGAACCAAGATGAACAAGTCATGGCTCTCAGAGGACTTTTCTTCCCCTGGGTCATCCAGGGGAGGTGAAAGGCATGTGTATTTTTGAGAGTGCTTCATGCAAAGCATCTTTGAAAGCTTGAAAATGGGGGTCAACTGATGCCAGTCAAGTGGGGTGTGTGTGGCCCAGTTAGTGGAAATGAGGGAGACTGTGGTTGGAGTCCCCTCGCTTTTGAAAAAAGAACCAAGATGAAGAAGTCATGGCTCTCAGAGGACTTTTCTTCCCCTGGGTCATCCAGGGGAGGCGAAATGCACGCGTATTTTTGAGAGTGCTTCATGCAAAGCATCTTTGTAAGCTTAAAAATGGGGGTCAACTGATGCCAGTCCAGTTGGGTGTGTGTGGCCCAGTTAGTGGAAACGAGGGAGACTGTGGTTGGAGTCCCCTCGCTTTTGAAAAAAGAACCAAGATGAACAAGTCATGGCTTTCAGAGGACTTTTCTTCCCCTGGGTCATCCAGGGGAGGCGAAAGGCACGCGTATTTTTGAGAGTGCTTCATGCAAAGCATCTTTGTAAGCTTGAAAATGGGGGTCAACTGATGCCAGTCAAGTGGGGTGTGTGTGGCCCAGTTACTGGAAACGAGGGAGACTGTGGTTGGAGTCCCCTCGCTTTTGAAAAAAGAACCAAGATGAACAAGTCATGGCTCTCAGAGGACTTTTCTTCCCCTGGGTCATCCAGGGGAGGCGAAAGGCACGCGTATTTTTGAGAGTGCTTCATGCAAAGCATCTTTGTAAGCTTGAAAATGGGGGTCAACTGATGCCAGTCAAGTGGGGTGTGTGTGGCCCAGTTAGTGGAAACGAGGGAGACTGTGGTTGGAGTCCCCTCGCTTTTGAAAAAAGAACCAAGATGAACAAGTCATGGCTCTCAGAGGACTTTTCTTCCCCTGGGTCATCCAGGGGAGGTGAAAGGCACGCATATTTTTGAGAGTGCTTCATGCAAAGCATCTTTGTAAGCTTGAAAATGGGGGTCAAGTGATGCCAGTCAAGTGGGTTGTGTGTGGCCCAGTTAATGGAAACGAGGGAGACTGTGGTTGGAGTCCCCTCGCTTTTGAAAAAAGAACCAAGATGAACAAGTCATGGCTCTCAGAGGACTTTTCTTCCCCTGGGTCATCCAGGGGAGGCGAAAGGCACGCGTATTTTTGAGAGTGCTTCATGCAAAGCATCTTTGTAAGCTTGAAAATGGGGGTCAACTGATGCCAGTCAAGTGGGGTGTGTGTGGCCCAGTTACTGGAAACGAGGGAGACTGTGGTTGGAGTCCCCTCGCTTTTGAAAAAAGAACCAAGATGAACAAGTCATGGCTCTCAGAGGACTTTTCTTCCCCTGGGTCATCCAGGGGAGGTGAAAGGCACGCATATTTTTGAGAGTGCTTCATGCAAAGCATCTTTGTAAGCTTGAAAATGGGGGTCAACTGATGCCAGTCAAGTGGGTTGTGTGTGGCCCAGTTAATGGAAACGATGGAGACTGTGGTTGGAGTCCCCTCGCTTTTGAAAAAAGAACCAAGATGAACAAGTCATGGCTCTCAGAGGACTTTTCTTCCCCTGGGTCATCCAGGGGAGGCGAAAGGCACGCGTATTTTTGAGAGTGCTTCATGCAAAGCATCTTTGTAAGCTTGAAAATGGGTGTCAACTGATGCCAGTCAAGTGGGGTGTGTGTGGCCCAGTTACTGGAAACGAGGGAGACTGTGGTTGGAGTCCCCTCGCTTTTGAAAAAAGAACCAAGATGAACAAGTCATGGCTCTCAGAGGACTTTTCTTCCCCTGGGTCATCCAGGGGAGGCGAAAGGCACGCGTATTTTTGAGAGTGCTTCATGCAAAGCATCTTTGTAAGCTTGAAAATGGGGGTCAACTGATGCCAGTCAAGTGGGCTGTGTGTAGCCCAGTAAGTGGAAACGAGGGAGACTGTGGTTGGAGTCCCCTCGCTTTTGAAAAAAGAACCAAGATGAACAAGTCATGGCTCTCAGAGGACTTTTCTTCCCCTGGGTCATCCTGGGGAGGCGAAAGGCACGCGTATTTTTGAGAGTGCTTCATGTAAAGCATCTTTGTAAGCTTGAAAATGGTGGTCAACTGATGCCAGTCAAGTGGGGTGTGTGTGGCCCAGTTACTGGAAACGAGGGAGACTGTGGTTGGAGTCCCCTCGCTTTTGAAAAAAGAACCAAGATGAACAAGTCATGGCTCTCAGAGGACTTTTCTTCCCCTGGGTCATCCAGGGGAGGCGAAAGGCACGCGTATTTTTGAGAGTGCTTCATGCAAAGCATCTTTGTAAGCTTGAAAATGGGGGTCAACTGATGCCAGTCAAGTGGGGTGTGTGTAGCCCAGTAAGTGGAAACGAGGGAGACTGTGGTTGGAGTCCCCTCGCTTTTGAAAAAAGAACCAAGATGAACAAGTCATGGCTCTCAGAGGACTTTTCTTCCCCTGGGTCATCCAGGGGAGGCGAAAGGCACACGTATTTTTGAGAGTGCTTCATGCAAAGCATCTTTGTAAGCTTGAAAATGGGGGTCAACTGATGCCAGTCAAGTGGGGTGTGTGTGGCCCAGTTAGTGGAAATGAGGGAGACTGTGGTTGGAGTCCCCTCGCTTTTGAAAAAAGAACCAAGATGAACAAGTCATGGCTCTCAGAGGACTTTTGTTCCCCTGGGTCATCCAGGGAAGGCGAAAGGCACGCGTATTTTTGAGAGTGCTTCATGCAAAGCATCTTTGTAAGCTTGAAAATGGGGGTCAACTGATGCCAGTCAAGTGGGGTGTGTGTGGCCCAGTTAGTGGAAACGAGGGAGACTGTGGTTGGAGTCCCCTCGCTTTTGAAAAAGAACCAAGATGAACAAGTCATGGCTCTCAGAGGACTTTTCTTCCCCTGGGTCATCCAGGGGAGGTGAAAGGCACGCGTATTTTTGAGAGTGCTTCATGCAAAGCATCTTTGTAAGCTTGAAAATTGGGGTCAACTGATGCCAGTCAAGTGGGGTGTGTGTGGCCCAGTTACTGGAAACGAGAGAGACTGTGGTTGGAGTCCCCTCGCTTTTGAAAAAAGAACCAAGATGAACAAGTCATGGCTCTCAGAGGACTTTTCTTCCCCTGGGTCATCCAGGGGAGGAGAAAGGCACGCGTATTTTTGAGAGTGCTTCATGCAAAGCATCTTTGTAAGCTTGAAAATGGGGGTCAACTGATGCCAGTCAAGTGGGGGGTGTGTGGCCCAGTTAGTGGAAACGAGGGAGACTGTGGTTGGAGTCCCCTCGCTTTTGAAAAAAGAACCAAGATGAACAAGTCATGGCTCTCAGAGGACTTTTCTTCCCTTGGGTCATCCAGGGGAGGCGAAAGGCACGCGTATTTTTGAGAGTGCTTCATGCAAAGCATCTTTCTAAGCTTGAAAATGAGGGTCAACTGATGCCAGTCAAGTGGGGTGTGTGTCGCCCAGTTAGTGGAAACGAGGGAGACTGTGGTTGGAGTCCCCTCGCTTTTGAAAAAAGAACCAAGATGAACAAGTTATGGCTCTCAGAGGACTTTTCTTCCCCTTGGTCATCCAGGGGAGGCGAAAGGCACGCGTATTTTTGAGAGTGCTTCATGCAAAGCATCTTTGTAAGCTTGAAAATGTGGGTCAACTGATGCCAGTCAAGTGGGGTGTGTGTGGCCCAGTTAGTGGAAACGAGGGAGACTGTGGTTGGAGTCCCCTCGCTTTTGAAAAAAGAACCAAGATGAACAAGTCATGGCTCTCAGAGGACTTTTCTTCTCCTGGGTCATGCAGGGGAGGCGATAGGCACGCGTATTTTTGAGCGTACTTCATGCAAAGCATCTTTGTAAGCTTGAAAATGGGGGTCAACTGATGCCAGTCAAGTGGGGTGTGTGTGGCCCAGTTAGTGGAAATGAGGGAGACTATGGTTGGAGTCCCCTCGCTTTTGAAAAAAGAACCAAGATGAACAAGTCTTGGCTCTCAGAGGACTTTTCTTCCCCTGGGTCATCCAGGGGAGGCGAAAGGCACGCGTATTTTTGAGAGTGCTTCATGCAAAGCATCTTTGTAAGCTTGAAAATGGGGGTCAACTGATGCCAGTCAAGTGGGTTGTGTGTGGCCCAGTTAGTGGAAACGAGGGAGACTGTGGTTGGAGTCCCCTCGCTTTTGAAAAAAGAACCAAGATGAACAAGTCATGGCTCTCAGAGGACTTATCTTCTCCTGGGTCATGCAGGGGAGGCGATAGGCACGCGTATTTTTGAGCGTACTTCATGCAAAGCATCTTTGTAAGCTTAAAAATGGGGGTCAACTGATGCCAGTCAAGTGGGGTGTGTGTGGCCCAGTTAGTGGAAACGAGGGAGACTGTGGTTGGAGTCCCCTCGCTTTTGAAAAAAGAACCAAGATGAACAAGTCATGGCTCTCAGAGGACTTTTCTTCCCCTGGGTCATCCAGGGGAGGCGAAAGGCACGCGTATTTTTGAGAGTGCTTCATGCAAAGCATCTTTGTAAGCTTGAAAATGGGGGTCAACTGATGCCAGTCAAGTGGGGTGTGTGTGGCCCAGTTAGTGGAAATGAGGGAGACTGTGGTTGGAGTCCCCTCGCTTTTGAAAAAAGAACCAAGATGAACAAGTCATGGCTCTCAGAGGACTTTTCTTCCCCTGGGTCATCCAGGGGAGGTGAACGGCACGCATATTTTTGAGAGTGCTTCATGCAAAGCATCTTTGTAAGCTTGAAAATGGGGGTCAAGTGATGCCAGTCAAGTGGGTTGTGTCTGGCCCAGTTAATGGAAACGAGGGAGACTGTGGTTGGAGTCCCCTCGCTTTTGAAAAAAGAACCAAGATGAACAAGTCATGGCTCTCAGAGGACTTTTCTTCCCCTGGGTCATCCAGGGGAGGCGAAAGGCACGCGTATTTTTGAGAGTGCTTCATGCAAAGCATCTTTGTAAGCTTGAAAATGGGGGTCAACTGATGCCAGTCAAGTGGGGGGTGTGTGGCCCAGTTAGTGGAAACGAGGGAGACTGTGGTTGGAGTCCCCTCGCTTTTGAAAAAAGAACCAAGATGAACAAGTCATGGCTCTCAGAGGACTTTTCTTCCCCTGGGTCATCCAGGGGAGGCGAAAGGCACGCGTATTTTTGAGAGTGCTTCATGCAAAGCATCTTTCTAAGCTTGAAAATGAGGGTCAACTGATGCCAGTCAAATGGGGTGTGTGTCGCCCAGTTAGTGGAAACGAGGGAGACTGTGGTTGGAGTCCCCTCGCTTTTGAAAAAAGAACCAAGATGAACAAGTTATGGCTCTCAGAGGACTTTTCTTCCCCTTGGTCATCCAGGGGAGGCGAAAGGCACGCGTATTTTTGAGAGTGCTTCATGCAAAGCATCTTTGTAAGCTTGAAAATGTGGGTCAACTGATGCCAGTCAAGTGGGGTGTGTGTGGCCCAGTTAGTGGAAACGAGGGAGACTGTGGTTGGAGTCCCCTCGCTTTTGAAAAAAGAACCAAGATGAACAAGTCATGGCTCTCAGAGGACTTTTCTTCTCCTGGGTCATGCAGGGGAGGCGATAGGCACGCGTATTTTTGAGCGTACTTCATGCAAAGCATCTTTGTAAGCTTAAAAATGGGGGTCAACTGATGCCAGTCAAGTGGGGTGTGTGTGGCCCAGTTAGTGGAAACGAGGGAGACTGTGGTTGGAGTCCCCTCGCTTTTGAAAAAAGAACCAAGATGAACAAGTCATGGCTCTCAGAGGACTTATCTTCCCCTGGGTCATCCAGTGGAGGTGAAAGGCACGTGTATTTTTGAGAGTGCTTCATGCAAAGCATCTTTGTAAGCTTGAAATTGGGGGTCAACTGATGCCAGTCAAGTGGGGTGTGTGTGGCCCAGTTAGTGGAAATGAGGGAGACTGTGGTTGGAGTCCCCTCGCTTTTGAAAAAAGAACCAAGATGAAGAAGTCATGGCTCTCAGAGGACTTTTCTTCCCCTGGGTCATCCAGGGGAGGCGAAAGGCACGCGTATTTTTGAGAGTGCTTCATGCAAAGCATCTTTGTAAGCTTGAAAATGGGGGTCAACTGATGCCAGTCAAGTGGGGTGTGTGTGGCCCAGTTAGTGGAAACGAGGGAGACTGTGGTTGGAGTCCCCTCGCTTTTGAAAAAAGAACCAAGATGAACAAGTCATGGCTCTCAGAGGACTTTTCTTCCCCTGGGTCATCCAGGGGAGGTGAAAGGCACGTGTATTTTTGAGAGTGCTTCATGCAAAGCATCTTTGTAAGCTTGAAAATGGGGGTCAACTGATGCCAGTCAAGTGGGGTGTGTGTGGCCCAGTTAGTGGAAATGAGGGAGACTATGGTTGGAGTCCCCTCGCTTTTGAAAAAAGAACCAAGATGAACAAGTCATGGCTCTCAAAGGACTTTTCTTCCCCTGGGTCATCCAGGGGAGGCGAAAGGCACGCGTATTTTTGAGAGTGCTTCATGCAAAGCATCTTTGTAAGCTTGAAAATGGGGGTCAACTGATGCCAGTCAAGTGGGGTGTGTGTGGCCCAGTTAGTGGAAATGAGGGAGACTGTGGTTGGAGTCCCCTCGCTTTTGAAAAAAGAACCAAGATGAACAAGTCATGGCTCTCAGAGGACTTTTCTTCCCCTGGGTCATCCAGGGGAGGTGAACGGCACGCATATTTTTAAGAGTGCTTCATGCAAAGCATCTTTGTAAGCTTAAAAATGGGGGTCAAGTGATGCCAGTCAAGTGGGTTGTGTGTGGCCCAGTTAATGGAAACGAGGGAGACTGTGGTTGGAGTCCCCTCGCTTTTGAAAAAAGAACCAAGATGAACAAGTCATGGCTCTCAGAGGACTTTTCTTCCCCTGGGTCATCCAGGGGAGGCGAAAGGCATGCGTATTTTTGAGAGTGCTTCATGCAAAGCATCTTTGTAAGCTTGAAAATGGGGGTCAACTGATGCCAGTCAAGTGGGGTGTGTGTGGCCCAGTTACTGGAAACGAGGGAGACTGTGGTTGGAGTCCCCTCGCTTTTGAAAAAAGAACCAAGATGAACAAGTCATGGCTCTCAGAGGACTTTTATTCCCCTGGGTCATCCAGGGGAGGCGAAAGGCACGCGTATTTTTGAGAGTGCTTCATGCAAAGCATCTTTGTAATCTTGAAAATGGGGGTCAACTGATGCCAGTGAAGTGGGGTGTGTGTGGCCCAGTTAGTGGAAATGAGGGAGACTGTGGTTGGAGTCCCCTCGCTTTTGAAAAAAGAACCAAGATGAACAAGTCATGGCTCTCAGAGGACTTTTCTTCCCCTGGGTCATCCAGGGGAGGCGAAAGGCACGCGTATTTTTGAGAGTGCTTCATGCAAAGCATCTTTGTAAGCTTGAAAATGGGGGTCAACTGATGCCAGTCAAGTGGGGTGTGTGTGGCCCAGTTAGTGGAAACGAGGGAGACTGTGGTTGGAGTCCCCTCGCTTTTGAAAAAAGAACCAAGATGAACAAGTCATGGCTCTCAGAGGACTTTTCTTCCCCTGGGTCATCCAGGGGAGGTGAAAGGCACGCATATTTTTGAGAGTGCTTCATGCAAAGCATCTTTGTAAGCTTGAAAATGGGGGTCAAGTGATGCCAGTCAAGTGGGTTGTGTGTGGCCCAGTTAATGGAAACGAGGGAGACTGTGGTTGGAGTCCCCTCGCTTTTGAAAAAAGAACCAAGATGAACAAGTCATGGCTCTCCGAGGACTTTTCTTCCCCTGGGTCATCCAGGGGAGGCGAAAGGCACGCGTATTTTTGAGAGTGCTTCATGCAAAGCATCTTTGTAAGCTTGAAAATGGGGGTCAACTGATGCCAGTCAAGTGGGGTGTGTGTGGCCCAGTTACTGGAAACGAGGGAGACTGTGGTTGGAGTCCCCTCGCTTTTGAAAAAAGAACCAAGATGAACAAGTCATGGCTCTCAGAGGACTTTTCTTCCCCTGGGTCATCCAGGGGAGGCGAAAGGCACGCGTATTTTTGAGAGTGCTTCATGCAAAGCATCTTTGTAAGCTTGAAAATGAGGGTCAACTGATGCCAGTCAAGTGGGGTGTGTGTCGCCCAGTTAGTGGAAACGAGGGAGACTGTGGTTGGAGTCCCCTCGCTTTTGAAAAAAGAACCAAGATGAACAAGTTATGGCTCTCAGAGGACTTTTCTTCCCCTTGGTCATCCAGGGGAGGCGAAAGGCACGTGTATTTTTGAGAGTGCTTCATGCAAAGCATCTTTGAAAGCTTGAAAATGGGGGTCAACTGATGCCAGTCAAGTGGGGTGTGTGTGGCCCAGTTAGTGGAAATGAGGAAGACTGTGGTTGGAGTCCCCTCGCTTTTGAAAAAAGAACCAAGATGAAGAAGTCATGGCTCTCAGAGGACTTTTCTTCCCCTGGGTCATCCAGGGGAGGCGAAATGCACGCGTATTTTTGAGAGTGCTTCATGCAAAGCATCTTTGTAAGCTTAAAAATGGGGGTCAACTGATGCCAGTCCAGTTGGGTGTGTGTGGCCCAGTTAGTGGAAACGAGGGAGACTGTGGTTGGAGTCCCCTCGCTTTTGAAAAAAGAACCAAGATGAACAAGTCATGGCTTTCAGAGGACTTTTCTTCCCCTGGGTCATCCAGGGGAGGCGAAAGGCACGCGTATTTTTGAGAGTGCTTCATGCAAAGCATCTTTGTAAGCTTGAAAATGGGGGTCAACTGATGCCAGTCAAGTGGGGTGTGTGTGGCCCAGTTACTGGAAACGAGGGAGACTGTGGTTGGAGTCCCCTCGCTTTTGAAAAAAGAACCAAGATGAACAAGTCATGGCTCTCAGAGGACTTTTCTTCCCCTGGGTCATCCAGGGGAGGCGAAAGGCATGCGTATTTTTGAGAGTGCTTCATGCAAAGCATCTTTGTAATCTTGAAAATGGGGGTCAACTGATGCCAGTGAAGTGGGGTGTGTGTGGCCCAGTTAGTGGAAATGAGGGAGACTGTGGTTGGAGTCCCCTCGCTTTTGAAAAAAGAACCAAGATGAACAAGTCATGGCTCTCAGAGGACTTTTCTTCCCCTGGGTCATCCAGGGGAGGCGAAAGGCACGCGTATTTTTGAGAGTGCTTCATGCAAAGCATCTTTGTAAGCTTGAAAATGGGGGTCAACTGATGCCAGTCAAGTGGGGTGTGTGTGGCCCAGTTAGTGGAAACGAGGGAGACTGTGGTTGGAGTCCCCTCGCTTTTGAAAAAAGAACCAAGATGAACAAGTCATGGCTCTTAGAGGACTTTTCTTCCCCTGGGTCATCCAGGGGAGGTGAAAGGCACGCATATTTTTGAGAGTGCTTCATGCAAAGCATCTTTGTAAGCTTGAAAATGGGGGTCAAGTGATGCCAGTCAAGTGGGTTGTGTGTGACCCAGTTAATGGAAACGAGGGAGACTGTGGTTGGAGTCCCCTCGCTTTTGAAAAAAGAACCAAGATGAACAAGTCATGGCTCTCAGAGGACTTTTCTTCCCCTGGGTCATCCAGGGGAGGCGAAAGGCACGCGTATTTTTGAGAGTGCTTCATGCAAAGCATCTTTGTAAGCTTGAAAATGGGGGTCAACTGATGCCAGTCAAGTGGGGTGTGTGTGGCCCAGTTACTGGAAACGAGGGAGACTGTGGTTGGAGTCCCCTCGCTTTTGAAAAAAGAACCAAGATGAACAAGTCATGGCTCTCAGAGGACTTTTCTTCCCCTGGGTCATCCAGGGGAGGCGAAAGGCACGCGTATTTTTGAGAGTGCTTCATGCAAAGCATCTTTGTAAGCTTGAAAATGAGGGTCAACTGATGCCAGTCAAGTGGGGTGTGTGTCGCCCAGTTAGTGGAAACGAGGGAGACTGTGGTTGGAGTCCCCTCGCTTTTGAAAAAAGAACCAAGATGAACAAGTTATGGCTCTCAGAGGACTTTTCTTCCCCTTGGTCATCCAGGGGAGGCGAAAGGCACGCGTATTTTTGAGAGTGCTTCATGCAAAGCATCTTAGTAAGCTTGAAAATGTGGGTCAACTGATGCCAGTCAAGTGGGGTGTGTGTGGCCCAGTTAGTGGAAACGAGGGAAACTGTGGTTGGAGTCCCCTCGCTTTTGAAAAAAGAACCAAGATGAACAAGTCATGGCTCTCAGAGGACTTTTCTTCCCCTGGGTCATCCAGGGGAGGTGAAAGGCACGTGTATTTTTGAGAGTGCTTCATGCAAAGCATCTTTGAAAGCTTGAAAATGGGGGTCAACTGATGCCAGTCAAGTGGGGTGTGTGTGGCCCAGTTAGTGGAAATGAGGGAGACTGTGGTTGGAGTCCCCTCGCTTTTGAAAAAAGAACCAAGATGAAGAAGTCATGGCTCTCAGAGGACTTTTCTTCCCCTGGGTCATCCAGGGGAGGCGAAATGCACGCGTATTTTTGAGAGTGCTTCATGCAAAGCATCTTTGTAAGCTTAAAAATGGGGGTCAACTGATGCCAGTCCAGTTGGGTGTGTGTGGCCCAGTTAGTGGAAACGAGGGAGACTGTGGTTGGAGTCCCCTCGCTTTTGAAAAAAGAACCAAGATGAACAAGTCATGGCTTTCAGAGGACTTTTCTTCCCCTGGGTCATCCAGGGGAGGCGAAAGGCACGCGTATTTTTGAGAGTGCTTCATGCAAAGCATCTTTGTAAGCTTGAAAATGGGGGTCAACTGATGCCAGTCAAGTGGGGTGTGTGTGGCCCAGTTACTGGAAACGAGGGAGACTGTGGTTGGAGTCCCCTCGCTTTTGAAAAAAGAACCAAGATGAACAAGTCATGGCTCTCAGAGGACTTTTCTTCCCCTGGGTCATCCAGGGGAGGCGAAAGGCACGCGTATTTTTGAGAGTGCTTCATGCAAAGCATCTTTGTAATCTTGAAAATGGGGGTCAACTGATGCCAGTGAAGTGGGGTGTGTGTGGCCCAGTTAGTGGAAATGAGGGAGACTGTGGTTGGAGTCCCCTCGCTTTTGAAAAAAGAACCAAGATGAACAAGTCATGGCTCTCAGAGGACTTTTCTTCCCCTGGGTCATCCAGGGGAGGCGAAAGGCACGCGTATTTTTGAGAGTGCTTCATGCAAAGCATCTTTGTAAGCTTGAAAATGGGGGTCAACTGATGCCAGTCAAGTGGGGTGTGTGTGGCCCAGTTAGTGGAAACGAGGGAGACTGTGGTTGGAGTCCCCTCGCTTTTGAAAAAAGAACCAAGATGAACAAGTCATGGCTCTCAGAGGACTTTTCTTCCCCTGGGTCATCCAGGGGAGGTGAAAGGCACGCATATTTTTGAGAGTGCTTCATGCAAAGCATCTTTGTAAGCTTGAAAATGGGGGTCAAGTGATGCCAGTCAAGTGGGTTGTGTGTGGCCCAGTTAATGGAAACGAGGGAGACTGTGGTTGGAGTCCCCTCGCTTTTGAAAAAAGAACCAAGATGAACAAGTCATGGCTCTCAGAGGACTTTTCTTCCCCTGGGTCATCCAGGGGAGGCGAAAGGCACGCGTATTTTTGAGAGTGCTTCATGCAAAGCATCTTTGTAAGCTTGAAAATGGGGGTCAACTGATGCCAGTCAAGTGGGGTGTGTGTGGCCCAGTTACTGGAAACGAGGGAGACTGTGGTTGGAGTCCCCTCGCTTTTGAAAAAAGAACCAAGATGAACAAGTCATGGCTCTCAGAGGACTTTTCTTCCCCTGGGTCATCCAGGGGAGGCGAAAGGCACGCGTATTTTTGAGAGTGCTTCATGCAAAGCATCTTTGTAAGCTTGAAAATGAGGGTCAACTGATGCCAGTCAAGTGGGGTGTGTGTCGCCCAGTTAGTGGAAACGAGGGAGACTGTGGTTGGAGTCCCCTCGCTTTTGAAAAAAGAACCAAGATGAACAAGTTATGGCTCTCAGAGGACTTTTCTTACCCTTGGTCATCCAGGGGAGGCGAAAGGCACGCGTATTTTTGAGAGTGCTTCATGCAAAGCATCTTAGTAAGCTTGAAAATGTGGGTCAACTGATGCCAGTCAAGTGGGGTGTGTGTGGCCCAGTTAGTGGAAACGAGGGAGACTGTGGTTGGAGTCCCCTCGCTTTTGAAAAAAGAACCAAGATGAACAAGTCATGGCTCTCAGAGGACTTTTCTTCCCCTGGGTCATCCAGGGGAGGTGAAAGGCACGTGTATTTTTGAGAGTGCTTCATGCAAAGCATCTTTGAAAGCTTGAAAATGGGGGTCAACTGATGCCAGTCAAGTGGGGTGTGTGTGGCCCAGTTAGTGGAAATGAGGGAGACTGTGGTTGGAGTCCCCTCGCTTTTGAAAAAAGAACCAAGATGAAGAAGTCATGGCTCTCAGAGGACTTTTCTTCCCCTGGGTCATCCAGGGGAGGCGAAATGCACGCGTATTTTTGAGAGTGCTTCATGCAAAGCATCTTTGTAAGCTTAAAAATGGGGGTCAACTGATGCCAGTCCAGTTGGGTGTGTGTGGCCCAGTTAGTGGAAACGAGGGAGACTGTGGTTGGAGTCCCCTCGCTTTTGAAAAAAGAACCAAGATGAACAAGTCATGGCTTTCAGAGGACTTTTCTTCCCCTGGGTCATCCAGGGGAGGCGAAAGGCACGCGTATTTTTGAGAGTGCTTCATGCAAAGCATCTTTGTAAGCTTGAAAATGTGGGTCAACTGATGCCAGTCAAGTGGGGGGTGTGTGGCCCAGTTAGTGGAAACGAGGGAGACTGTGGTTGGAGTCCCCTCGCTTTTGAAAAAAGAACCAAGATGAACAAGTCATGGCTCTCAGAGGACTTTTCTTCCCCTGGGTCATCCAGGGGAGGCGAAAGTCACACGTATTTTTGAGAGTGCTTCATGCAAAGCATCTTTGTAAGCTTAAAAATGGGGGTCAACTGATGCCAGTCAAGTGGGGTGTGTGTGGCCCAGTTAGTGGAAATGAGGGAGACTGTGGTTGGAGTCCCTCGCTTTTGAAAAAAGAACCAGGATTAACAAGTCATGGCTCTCAGAGGACTTTTCTTCCCCTGGGTCATCCAGGGGAAGTGAAAGGCACGCATATTTTTGAGAGTGCTTCATGCAAAGCATCTTTGTAAGCTTGAAAATGGGGGTCAACTGATGACAGTCAAGTGGGGTGTGTGTGGCCCAGTTAATGGAAACGAGGGAGACTGTGGTTGGAGTCCCCTCGCTTTTGAAAAAAGAACCAAGATGAACAAGTCATGGCTCTCAGAGGACTTTTCTTCCCCTGGGTCATCCAGGGGAGGCGAAAGGCACGCATATTTTTGAGAGTGCTTCATGCAAAGCATCTTTGTAAGCTTGAAAATGGGGGTCAACTGATGCCAGTCAAGTGGGGTGTGTATGGCCCAGTTAGTGGAAACGAGGGAGACTGTGGTTGGAGTCCCCTCGCTTTTGAAAAAAGAACCAAGATGAACAAGTCATGGCTCTCAGAGGACTTTTCTTCCCCTGGGTCATCCAGGGGAGGCGAAAGGCACGCGTATTTTTGAGAGTGCTTCAAGCAAAGCATCTTTGTAAGCTTGAAAATGGGGGTCAACTGATGCCAGTCAAGTGGGGTGTGTGTCGCCCAGTTAGTGGAAACGAGGGAGACTGTGGTTGGAGTCCCCTCGCTTTTGAAAAAAGAACCAAGATGAACAAGTTATGGCTCTCAGAGGACTTTTCTTCCCCTTGGTCATCCAGGGGAGGCGAAAGGCACGCGTATTTTTGAGAGTGCTTCATGCAAAGCATCTTTGTAAGCTTGAAAATATGGGTTAACTGATGCCAGTCAAGTGGGGTGTGTGTGGCCCAGTTAGTGAAAATGAGGGAGACTGTGGTTGGAGTCCCCTCGCTTTTGAAAAAAGAACCAAGATGAACAAGTCATGGCTCTCAGAGGACTTTTCTTCTCCTGGGTCATGCAGGGGAGGCGATAGGCACGCGTATTTTTGAGCGTACTTCATGCAAAGCATCTTTGTAAACTTAAAAATGGGGGTCAACTGATGCCAGTCAAGTGGGGTGTGTGTGGCCCAGTTAGTGGAAACGAGGGAGACTGTGGTTGGAGTCCCCTCGCTTTTGAAAAAAGAACCAAGATGAACAAGGCATGGCTCTCAGAGGACTTTTCTTCCCCTGGGTCATCCAGGGGAGGCGAAAGGCATGCGTATTTTTGAGCGTGCTTAATGCAAAGCATCTTTGTAAGCTTGAAAATGGGGGTCAACTGATGCCAGTCAAGTGGGGTGTGTGTGGCCCAGTTAGTGGAAATGAGGGAGACTGTGGTTGGAGTCCCCTCACTTTTGAAAATAGAACCAAGATGAACAAGTCATGGCTCTCAGAGGACTTTTCTTCCCCTGGGTAATCCAGGGGAGGCGAAAGGCACGCGTATTTTTGAGAGTGCTTCATGCAAAGCATCTTTGTAAGCTTGAAAATGGGGGTCAACTGATGCCAGTCAAGTAGGGGGTGTGTGGCACAGTTAGTGGAAACGAGGGAGACTGTGGTTGGAGTCCCCTCGCTTTTGAAAAAAGAACCAAGATGAACAAGTCATGGCTCTCAGAGGACTTTTCTTCCCCTGGGTCATCCAGGGGGGGTGAAAGGCTCGCATATTTTTGAGAGTGCTTCATGCAAAGCATCTTTGTATGCTTGAAAATGGGGGTCAACTGATGCCAGTCAAGTGGGGTGTGTGTGGCCCAGTTAGTGGAAACGAGGGAGACTGTGGTTGGAGTCCCCTCGCTTTTGAAAAAAGAACCAAGATGAACAAGTCATGGCTCTCAGAGGACTTTTCTTCCCCTGGGTCATCCAGGGGAGGTGAAAGGCACGCGCATTTTTGAGCGTGCTTCATGCAAAGCATCTTTGTAAGCATAAAAATGGGGGTCAACTGATGCCAGTCAAGTGGGGTGTGTGTGGCCCAGTTAGTGGAAACGAGGGAGACTGTGGTTGGAGTCCCCTCGCTTTTGAAAAAAGAACCAAGATGAACAAGTCATGGCTCTCAGAGGACTTTTCTTCCCCTGGGTCATCCAGGGGAGGCGAAAGGCAACCGTATTTTTGAGAGTGCTTCATGCAAAGCATCTTTGTAAGCTTAAAAATGGGGGTCAACTGATGCCAGTGAAGTGGGGTGTGTGTGGCCCAGTTAGTGGAAATGAGGGAGACTGTGGTTGGAGTCCCCTCGCTTTTGAAAAAAGAACCAAGATGAACAAGTCATGGCTCTCAGAGGACTTTTCTTCCCCTGGGTCATCCAGGGGAGGCGAAAGGCACGCGTATTTTTGAGAGTGCTTCATGCAAAGCATCTTTGTAAGCTTGAAAATGGGGGTCAACTAATGCCAGTCAAGTGGGGTGTGTGTGGCCCAGTTAGTGGAAACGAGGGAGACTGTGGTTGGAATCCCCTCGCTTTTGAAAAAAGAACCAAGATGAACAAGTCATGGCTTTCAGAGGACTTTTCTTCCCCTGGGTCATCCAGGGGAGGCGAAAGGCACGCGTATTTTTGAGAGTGCTTCATGCAAAGCATCTTTGTAAGCTTGAAAATGTGGGTCAACTGATGCCAGTCAAGTGGGGTGTGTGTGGCCCAGTTAGTGGAAACGAGGGAGACTGTGGTTGGAGTCCCCTCGCTTTTGAAAAAAGAACCAAGATGAACAAGTCATGGCTCTCAGAGGACTTTTCTTCCCATGGGTCATCCAGGGGAGGCGAAAGGCACGCGTATTGTTGAGCGTGCTTCATGCAAAGCATATTTGTAAGCTTAAAAATGGGTGTCAACTGATGCCAGTCAAGTGGGGTATGTGTGGCCCAGTTAGTGGAAACGAGGGAGACTGTGGTTGGAGTCCCCTCGCTTTTGAAAAAAGAACCAAGATGAACAAGTCATGGCTCTCAGAGGACTTTTCTTCCCCTGGGTCATCCAGGGGAGGCGAAAGGCACGCGTATTTTTGAGAGTGCTTCATGCAAAGCATCTTTGTAAGCTTAAAAATGGGGGTCAACTGATGCCAGTCAAGTGGGGTGTGTGTGGCCCAGTTAGTGGAAATGAGGGAGACTGTGGTTGGAGTCCCCTTGCTTTTGAAAAAAGAACCAGGATGAACAAGTCATGGCTCTCAGAGGACTTTTCTTCCCCTGGGTCATCCAGGGGAGGCGAAAGGCACGCGTATTTTTGAGAGTGCTTCATGCAAAGCATCTTTGTAAGCTTGAAAATGGGGGTCAACTGATGCCAGTGAAGTGGGGTGTGTGTGGCCCAGTTAGTGGAAATGAGGGAGACTGTGGTTGGAGTCCCCTCGCTTTTGAAAAAAGAACCAAGATGAACAAGTCATGGCTCTCAGAGGACTTTTCTTCCCCTGGGTCAACCAGGGGAGGCGAAAAGCACGCGTATTTTTGAGAGTGCTTCATGCAAAGCATCTTTGTAAGCTTGAAAATGGGGGTCAACTAATGCCAGTCAAGTGGGGTGTGTGTGGCCCAGTTAGTGGAAACGAGGGAGACTGTGGTTGGAGTCCCCTCGCTTTTGAAAAAAGAACCAAGATGAACAAGTCATGGCTTTCAGAGGACTTTTCTTCCCCTGGGTCATCCAGGGGAGGCGAAAGGCACGCGTATTTTTGAGAGTGCTTCATGCAAAGCATCTTTGTAAGCTTGAAAATGGGGGTCAACTGATGCCAGTCAAGTGGGGTGTGTGTGGCCCAGTTAGTGGAAACGAGGGAGACTGTGGTTGGAGTCCCCTCGCTTTTGAAAAAAGAACCAAGATGAACAAGTCATGGCTCTCAGAGGACTTTTCTTCCCATGGGTCATCCAGGGGAGGCGAAAGGCACGCGTATTGTTGAGCGTGCTTCATGCAAAGCATCTTTGTAAGCTTAAAAATGGGGGTCAACTGATGCCAGTCAAGTGGGGTATGTGTGGCCCAGTTAGTGGAAACGAGGGAGACTGTGGTTGGAGTCCCCTCGCTTTTGAAAAAAGAACCAAGATGAACAAGTCATGGCTCTCAGAGGACTTTTCTTCCCCTGGGTCATCCAGCTGAGGCGAAAGGCACGCGTATTTTTGAGAGTGCTTCATGCAAAGCATCTTTGTAAGCTTAAAAATGGGGGTCAACTGATGCCAGTCAAGTGGGGTGTGTGTGGCCCAGTTAGTGGAAATGAGGGAGACTGTGGTTGGAGTCCCCTTGCTTTTGAAAAAAGAACCAGGATGAACAAGTCATGGCTCTCAGAGGACTTTTCTTCCCCTGGGTCATCCAGGGGAGGCGAAAGGCACGCGTATTTTTGAGAGTGCTTCATGCAAAGCATCTTTGTAAGCTTGAAAATGGGGGTCAACTGATGCCAGTGAAGTGGGGTGTGTGTGGCCCAGTTAGTGGAAACGAGGGAGACTGTGGTTGGAGTCCCCTCGCTTTTGAAAAAAGAACCAAGGTGAACAAGTCATGGCTCTCAGAGGACTTTTCTTCCCCTGGGTCATCCAGGGAAGGCGAAAGGCACGCGTATTTTTGAGAGTGCTTCATGAAAAGCATCTTTGTTAGCTTGAAAATGGGGGTCAACTGATGCCAGTCAAGTGGGGTGTGTGTGGCCCAGTTAGTGGAAACGAGGGAGACTGTGGTTGGAGTCCCCTCGCCTTTGAAAAAAGAACCAAGATGAACAAGTCATGGCTCTCAGAGGAGTTTTCTTCCCCTGGGTCATCCAGGGGAGGCGAAAGGCACGCGTATTTTTGAGAGTGCTTCATGCAAAGCATCTTTGTAAGCTTGAAAATGGGGGTCAACTGATGCCAGTCAAGTGGGGTGTGTGTGGCCCAGTTAGTGGAAACGAGGGAGACTGTGGTTGGAGTCCCCTCGCTTTTGAAAAAAGAACCAAGATGAACAAGTCATGGCTTTCAGAGGACTTTTCTTCCCCTGGGTCATCCAGGGGAGGCGAAAGGCACGCGTATTTTTGAGAGTGCTTCATGCAAAGCATCTTTGTAAGCTTGAAAATGGGGGTCAACTGATGCCAGTCAAGTGGGGTGTGTGTGGCCCAGTTAGTGGAAACGAGGGAGACTGTGGTTGGAGTCCCCTCGCTTTTGAAAAAAGAACCAAGATGAACAAGTCATGGCTCTCAGAGGACTTTTCTTCCCATGGGTCATCCAGGGGAGGCGAAAGGCACGCGTATTGTTGAGCGTGCTTCATGCAAAGCATCTTTGTAAGCTTAAAAATGGGGGTCAACTGATGCCAGTCAAGTGGGGTATGTGTGGCCCAGTTAGTGGAAACGAGGGAGACTGTGGTTGGAGTCCCCTCGCTTTTGAAAAAAGAACCAAGATGAACAAGTCATGGCTCTCAGAGGACTTTTCTTCCCCTGGGTCATCCAGGGGAGGCGAAAGGCACGCGTATTTTTGAAAGTGCTTCATGCAAAGCATCTTTGTAAGCTTAAAAATGGGGGTCAACTGATGCCAGTCAAGTGGGGTGTGTGTGGCCCAGTTAGTGGAAATGAGGGAGACTGTGGTTGGAGACCCCTTGCTTTTGAAAAAAGAACCAGGATGAACAAGTCATGGCTCTCAGAGGACTTTTCTTCTCCTGGGTCATCCAGGGGAGGCGAAAGGCACGCGTATTTTTGAGAGTGCTTCATGCAAAGCATCTTTGTAAGCTTGAAAATGGGGGTCAACTGATGCCAGTCAAGTGGGGTGTGTGTGGCCCAGTTAGTGGAAACGAGGGAGACTGTGGTTGGAGTCCCCTCGCTTTTGAAAAAAGAACCAAGGTGAACAAGTCATGGCTCTCAGAGGACTTTTCTTCCCCTGGGTCATCCAGGGAAAGCGAAAGGCACGCGTATTTTTGAGAGTGCTTCATGAAAAGCATCTTTGTTAGCTTGAAAATGGGGGTCAACTGATGCCAGTCAAGTGGGGTGTGTGTGGCCCAGTTAGTGGAAACGAGGGAGACTGTGGTTGGAGTCCCCTCGCCTTTGAAAAAAGAACCAAGATGAACAAGTCATGGCTCTCAGAGGAGTTTTCTTCCCCTGGGTCATCCAGGGGAGGCGAAAGGCACGCGTATTTTTGAGAGTGCTTCATGCAAAGCATCTTTGTAAGCTTGAAAATGGGGGTCAACTGATGCCAGTCAAGTGGGGTGTGTGTGGCCCAGTTAGTGGAAACGAGGGAGACTGTGGTTGGAGTCCCCTCGCTTTTGAAAAAAGAACCAAGATGAACAAGTCATGGCTCTCAGAGGACTTTTCTTCCCCTGGGTCATCCAGGGAAGGTGAAAGGCACGCGTATTTTTGAGAGTGCTTCATGCAAAGCATCTTTGTAAGCTTGAAAATGGGGGTCAACTGATGCCAGTCAAGTGGGGTGTGTGTGGCCCAGTTAGTGGAAACGAGGGAGACTGTGGTTGGAGTCCCCTCGCTTTTGAAAAAAGAACCAAGATGAACAAGTCATGGCTCTCAGAGGACTTTTCTTCCCCTGGGTCATCCAGGGGAGGCGAAAGGCACGCGTATTTTTGAGAGTGCTTCATGCAAAGCATCTTTGTAAGCTTAAAAATGGGGGTCAACTGATGCCAGTCAAGTGGGGTGTGTGTGGCCCAATTAGTGGAAACGAGGGAGACTGTGGTTGGAGTCCCCTCGCTTTTGAAAAAAGAACCAAGATGAACAAGTCATGGCTCTCAGGGGACTTTTCTTCCCCTGGGTCATCCAGGGGAGGCGAAAGGCACGCGTATTTTTGAGAGTGCTTCATGCAAAGCATCTTTGTAAGCTTGAAAATGGGGGTCAACTGATGCCAGTTAAGTGGGGTGTGTGTGTGGCCCAGTTAGTGGAAACGAGAGAGACTGTGGTTGGAGTCCCCTCGCTTTTGAAAAAAGAACCAAGATGAACAAGTCATGGCTCTCAGAGGACTTTTCTTCCCCTGGGTCATCCAGGGGAGGCGAAAGGCACGCGTATTTTTGAGAGTGCTTCATGCAAAGCATCTTTGTAAGCTTGAAAATGGGGGTCAACTGATGCCAGTCAAGTGGGGTGTGTGTGGCCTAGTTAGTGGAAATGAGGGAGACTGTGGTTGGATTCCCCTCGCTTTTGAAAAAAGAACCAAGATGAACAAGTCATGGCTCTCAGAGGACTTTTCTTCCCCTGGGTCATCCAGGGGAGGCGAAAGGCACGCGTATTTTTGATAGTGCTTCATGCAAAGCGTCTTTGTAAGCTTGAAAATGGGGGTTGTGAGGTAGCGACCACCAATGTTGTTGATGGTCGCAGTGGAGAAGGATCCCCCTGTGATATTGAACTGAAGGTGTGACTGTGGGACTTGTAGTTCCACAGAACTTGGGTTGTAATTAAGGGTTAGGTTCCCTTTAAACTGTGACCAGTGTGATGGACAGAGCTGGAGAATCACATACCTCCACCTGTGGGTGTATCCGATTGGGTTTTAAGAGACTGTTAGTTTTAGAAACAGGGGGAAGCCTGAGAGTGCTGCACATGGAGGATGTGTGCTGGAGATCTCAGTCTGTGTGAAGACTGAAGAGAGACTCCTGGAAATCAGTCCCGGTGATGACTGGGGAAAAATACTGCAGCCTGGCTGGAGAGGGCTGGAGGCTGCAGGAAGCACCACAGTGACTTGTGTTCGCTGGCTGGAGCCAAAGTGTGGAGAATCCACTATGGACACTTAATTGGACTGGAAGCCCACAGTATGTGGATGTTATATTTTCCTTTAAGCCAGGAGAGGCTTCATTGTGTTTTGGAAGGGCAGTTTATGTTGGTTACTAATAAACTGCTGCATTTTTGAGAGAGACTGTGTTGCCTGTGTATGCCTAAGCTACCCTGCACCGCTGCAAGCGAGTAAAACCCCCGAGTTGCGGTAAGCAACGTTCACATAGGGTGGAGAATGCGGGCAGCAATCCAGGCAGCACATCTAGCAACTGCAGAGGTGTTGTTCCTGTGGATCAGCCGGGTCCACGAAGGTTTTTTTTTTTTCTGCTGTCTACACACTGCAAGGAAGTGTTGCCTGTGGATTGGCGGGTCCACGAAAACAATTTTCGAAGCTGTCTGCAGTGGATCGGCGGGTCCACGATAATCGTGTTGGCGCACTCAAACAGCTGGCGGTGGATCGGTGGGTCCACGAACAGGGACAGCGTACTCCAGCTGCTGGCGGTGAATCTGCGGGTCTGCGGGGTTCCGTGCTGCAGTGGCGAGAGACCAGTGACTGGAGGTTCCAGGCCAACCCAGAAATGCGGGGCCCTGTTTGGTGAGCAGTGATACACCACAGGCTGGAGATCCTGGTTGTACGGGCGGTACAACCTGGAAAGGTTAGTGGTTCTCTAACCCCCCCCCTCTTTAGACCACCGGGTATTACCCATTGGAGCGCCCCTCCTGTTTGTTTTCTTGTTTCAGCATGGAGGGCGCACAAATGGATGCTATGGAAGAGCTGTACCAGTTCCTTGTGCGTGGACAGCAGGAGTCGTCAGTGCGCACTGATGTGGCAGCAGTGGACCAGTTGATGAACTCCCTTCTGTGGCCAATACGAACACAGGGTGCCCAGCGAGATAAAGGGGAACTGTGTGAATTCGGGTCTAAAGACACTGCAAGGAAGCCACAGAAATCCCAAAAGGAGGCGGAGTCCCAGAAAGGGGTGGTTTTGCCAAAAGGGGACAGAGGCCCGGAAAGGGGTAGTCGCTCAAAAGGGGGTGGAGTCCCGGAAAGGGGCGGTTACCCAAACGGGGACAGAGGCCCGGAAAGGGGTGGTTACCCAAAAGGGGGCGGGGTCCCAGAAAACGGTGGTGACACGAAAAGGGGCGGAGCATCCCAAATCCGAAGGTGTAGTGGCACCAATGGACAGTAGCCAAGGACAATGGTGTTCATGCTATTCGTGTCCGGTCTGCGGTACAGACTGCCCGGCTGACGAGAAGTCACGTCTGTGTTCTGTGGAAGTTGATGGCAAATGTGTGACTGGGCTGGTAGACTCGGTGAGCTTGGTGTCCCTGGTGAGGGCCACGCTCGATACCTACCCAATTCTTGGAAGGATGGAAGCCCGCTGCACACATGGGAACATTGGAGAGTATCCACGGTCCCGAGTGGTCGTTGAGACGGATGGGGTGTTTGGATCCGTTAATGTTGGGGTAGTGCCTGACTTACCGCATCCCATTATAATAGGCCGGGACTTTAATTTTTTTGAGGACTTGTGGTCGATGGCAGAAATGGCCAGCTGCTTGTGTAACAGCCGGAAAGGCTCAAAGGAAGCCCTATCACAGCGGGAGGCTGAAAGTGTTCCTAGTAGTATGATATTGTGTAATAAGGGGAAGACCGTTAAAAATGGGAGAGCTCCAGACAGGGGGTTCAAAACTTGGTTAAGTGGGGGCTTGTTAGTCCAGGACACCAGGGGGAGTGACACTGACTCTAGTAACCTGACGACTGAGTACAGTGAGGTACAGACAGTTGAGAAAGATAAAAGCTCCTCTCGACGCCGAAGACGTAATAAGCGCCGAGGGGTAGTGCAATGTATATCGTCTGAGTGGGGAGAGAAGGTTGAGGAAGGCACGTTGACAGTAGCAACCGCTAATGTAGAGTCAGACAGTGAAATCCTGAAAAAGAAAGAGTCAGAAACTGAACAGACACACTGTAACGACAGAAATCAGCAGGGTGAAAGTGCAAAAAAGGAGCCGACCAAAACAGTATTGGTGATGTCCCCTATGATTTCCTGGTGTGAAGCTAATGGTCTGTTGAGTGAAAACACTATAGGAGAAGAAATCCTGGAGGCTGTTGGTGGAGGAAAAATCCACAAAGGTCATGGTGAGCAGACCAGTGATCCACCCAGTGCTGGGGTGAATAATAGTGCAAACGGCACAAAAGCTGTTGTAGACCCCAGAGAATCTGAGGTTGAAGGTATGGAGTGCAAGAAAGCCTCTGAAGTTGCAGAGAATCAAGAGGAAATTGAGTTAGATGCTGCAGAGTCCCAAGAGATGGATGAAGCTGCAGAAATTGAGAGAACCCTTAAAGTAGGGAAATCTAGCCCAGAAGTCCCATCAGCAGCTGAGAGCTTAACTGAACTTACTGGTAAGACCAAGATGGAGGCCATAAAGATGGACTTGGTACAGAAGATTGAGAATCTTGAGGCCAAAGATGAGGAAAAATTCAAAGGCTCTGAGGCTATGGAAAAACCTGAGGAGAATGCAACTCCAAAGGTGGAGCCTGTGATAAGAAAAGAGGATGGATATGGAAGACCCAAGGAACGGTCCGATGGCCTTACAGGTAAAGAAATTCGGCCAGTCTTTACGTGCATGGTAGAAGTCCCTGCAGACTTGAGAAAAGCCTGTGCCAGTGAGGCGGTACATGAAAAATTCAAGACGGTCGTAGGAGCCTATAAAGTGTACTTTGCCCCAGAGTCTTGTCGGTTGCTGGTGTGCTCTGTAAGTGATGTCACAAAGAAGCGGGTGGCTATCCTGAGTGGCATGCATCTACAGTGTCTTCGCACGAAGTGGCTCATCTCTACAAAGATGGAAGAAGACACCAGACGATTGGAGCATATGAAGCGGCTCACCGCAGCGTTTCAGGAAGTGGTGGTTGTGAAGAAACCATTAATTGGGCTTGCAATAAGAGCGCTGAAAAGTAACATTCAGCAAGCCAGGAAGGTCCAGGTATTACAGCTATTGAATTGGAAAAAACCAGTGGAACATTCCGAATCTATGGGAAAACTGCAGGAGCAGTCAAGACAGCTCGGAAGTTGTTGGAGTTTGTGGAGGAGGTCACACAAGTGCCCAGAGAACTGGTTAAGAAGCTGATTGGAAGAAATGGAAGAGTCATGCAGGAGATGGTTGACAAGTCCGGTGTGACGAGAGTAAGAATTAATATTCATAATGAAGCCAAGATACTCTGTGAAGTCGGTATGGTTCCATGTGTCATTGTGGGAACAAAGGAGTGTGTTGAAAATGTACGAGTCCTCCTAGAGTACCACCTGGGTTACCTGGAAGAACTAAGGCAGTTGAACCTAAAAAGGCAGAATATTGCAGAACAACTCCATCAAGTGGGTATGAGGTGGAGACCGCTTTCAGGCTGGGGCCAGGAGAAGGGTTGCCCACCTGATAAAGGTGTTGCTTCAGTTGGCACAGAAAGTAGGTCCTATAATGAAAGGAACCAAGGCCATGGAAGACCTAACTACACTTTGGGCTATAGCATAGACTCTGAATGGTCCAAGTCCTCTACTCTAAACTCCAAAGGAATGGATGAAGGGAGTGATGTATCTACAGCGAAGGATGGTCTTGAAAGAACACACCAACAGAGGGATGACAACCGAAGATGCCATGGCAGAACAAGCCATAGTATATCTGCAAAAAGAGAATGCAGACAGTCTAGATATAGCAGATCGTCTATCCGCTCAGTGCTGAGGTGCCCAGACAGTAGCCCTTCTAGTGGATTAGATAGCTCAGAATCAGACCAGACAGTAGTTTCGACTGGAAGAGACTTTCGCTACTACACTAGCCGTTGGAGACAGTCATGGAGAGATAGGTCTGACCGGGGGACGTACCTGACAAGGAGGTTGACTGAGACAAGTCTGGTGACAATGACCGACTTTCTGTCAGGAGCTAAAGCTCAAATTTATCAGAGAGGGCCCTCTCAACTTGTAGGGCAAGGTAACATTTATGCCCTGTCTCAGGGCCCCTGTGGGTTATCAAATGTTCAACCCTACAAGTTTGAACAGAGGGGGGGATATGTGAGGTAGCGACCACCAATGTTGTGGATGGTCACAGTGGAGAAGGATCCCCCTGTGATATTGAACTGAAGGTGTGACTGTGGGACTTGTAGTTCCACAGAACTTGGGTTGTAATTAAGGGTTAGGTTCCCTTTAAACTGTGACCAGTGTGATGGACAGAGCTGGAGAATCACATACCTCCACCTGTGGGTGTATCCGATTGGGTTTTAAGAGACTGTTAGTTTTAGAAACAGGGGGAAGCCTGAGAGTGCTGCACATGGAGGATGTGTGCTGGAGATCTCAGTCTGTGTGAAGACTGAAGAGAGACTCCTGGAAATCAGTCCCGGTGATGACGGGGGAAAAATACTGCAGCCTGGCTGGAGAGGGCTGGAGGCTGCAGGAAGCACCACAGTGACTTGTGTTCGCTGGCTGGAGCCAGAGTGTGGAGAATCCACTATGGACACTTAATTGGACTGGAAGCCCACAGTATGTGGATGTTATATTTTCCTTTAAGCCAGGAGAGGCTTCATTGTGTTTTGGAAGGGCAGTTTATGTTGGTTACTAATAAACTGCTGCATTTTTGAGAGAGACTGTGTTGCCTGTGTATGCCTAAGCTACCCTGCACCGCTGCAAGCGAGTAAAACCCCCGGGTTGCGGTAAGCAACGTTCACAGGGTCAACTGATGCCAGTCAAGTGGGGTGTGTGTGGCCAAGTTAGTGGAAACGAGGGAGACTGTGGTTGGAGTCCCCTCGCTGTGTTTTACATGCTTTTAGAAGGGCATGACATGGCTTAGAGGTTGACTTTCAGCATCTGGAAACTGTTGGCTACCAAAATGCTGCCTTTCCAACCTTTTTAACCGAAGATTTTCGAGACCTTATGCCCATCGCAGTGCCCCAAGAGCCGATGCCCAGGCGCCACTCCTTCTCCAACAAAGGCGTGCACGACCTACACCAGCATGTGGCACTAAACATCACTGATTCCTTGAGAAACTCTGTGTGACAGGGTGCATTTCACCACAGATAATTGGCCCAGTAAGCATGGACAGGGGCGTTACATGTCGCTGACTGGGCAATGGGTTACTGTGGGGAGAGATGGAGAAAGGTCTGCTGTACAAGTCTTGCCGTCCCCACGAGTTGTGTCAATCCTTCTGTATGTAGAAGTTAATACACTGCTTCTGCCTCTTCAACCTCGTGTGGGTCCTCCACCTTGGCCCAAACCCTGTGTGGTCAGGCCACCCTTCCTTGTAACTGCGCACAAGGAATACCACACACCTCCTTACTATGCTGGCAGCAGAGCTCAATGCCATCAGGCGGTCAAAGGTTTATTTTGAAATGTATGGGAAATGTGAGTCACACCGCTGAGAAGTTGTGGACGGTTAGCTCTGGAGACCGAGTTTCATCAATGGTTGTCTCCACTCAACCAGCAGCCAGGGAAGGCCAGGTGCGACAATGATGCAAACATGGGTGCGGCCCTTTGCTGTGACAATGTGACACACGTGCCTTGTGTGGCTCACGTGTTGAACCTGGTTGTCCAGCAATTTTTAAAGCACTATCCTGGCCCACATGGCCTTCTGCAGAGAGCACGGTGTAACGCCTTCCTTGATCCACACACTCAGATGGGCTGTAAATGATAGGCTAGAGGGAAGCCACTCACCAAGCAGGACCCCTAGAACCCTGAAACCCTTTAACCCCTATACAGGGATTAGGAATTACACAGGGCCCAAGGTGATCAATACCTGTGGAAGGCTGCAGTTCCAGAGAATAGTAGTCAGGCAGGGTCAAAACATTAATTGAGGAACAGGAACAGAATGGGACGGCCAGGACTTAATCAGAAAACAAGCAGAGGTGAAATGCGGATCGGCCAACAAGGTACATAAACAGCAAGCAGGAAAAGTAGTCAGGTAACAAGCACACAAAATCATAAACCTGAACTGGGGGTAAAAGTAACCAGAGGTTCATAGCTATGTCTGGCAGTGGTCTGCAGACAGGATGGGCATAAAAAAGGGTGTGGTGTCTTCCCATTGGTTGTAGCTGAATGATGGTACTTCATCTGTGAGATACCCACCAGCTAAATTCAGCCAGAGATTCTGCATCTGTCAAGGTAATGCAGCCCAGTGGGTGAGCATAACCTGCGTCCACCTGCGCCGCTGGCATCGACTCCTCTCCCATCATCAGCACTATGCATGAAAGGAACACGTTGTCACCTGGCGACCGGAGTACAAATTGACGGAGCGGACTCCGTTGGGGACTTAACAGCCGTGTGCGGCAATGATGCAAACCTGGCTGCGGGTCATCGTCAGGGCAATGTGACACACATGCCTTGTATGGCTCACGTGTTGAACCTAATTCTCCAGCAATTTTTAAAACACCATCCCGGCCTACATGGCCTTGTGCAGCGGGCACGCTCGCTATGTGCTCACTTCCATCGTGCGCACACAGCAGCTCAACAACTTTCGTCGCTACAGAAGTCTTTAGGTCTGGTGGTTAAACGCCTGAAATGCGATGTGCCGACACGCAGGAATTTTAATCTGCACATGTTGCAGCGTTTGTGGCAGCACCGCCGAACCCTGCTGCAATACGTTATGACATATAGCCTGGGATAACTTGATCCAAAGGTGGTGCAGATCACGCTGCTGGAGTGGTGTCAGATCAAGGACCTATGCACCCTTCTACACAGTTTACAAATGTCGACGAAGATGTTTAGCACTGGCGATGCCATTCTCAGCGTGACAATTGTGGTCATCTACATGATGGAGCACACTGTAAATATAATTCGGAGTCAGGTGTTGGGACAAGAGGAAGGGGAGGAAGTTCAGGAGGAGTCATATGCGGAAGGGATAACAAGATCTACGAGGTCCAGATGGTCAGCAGCACCTAGGCGGCAGTCATGGTGAAGGAGAGGGATTAAGAAGGGCGCATAGTATCAGCAAAAAGTGTTGAGGAAGGTGCAGGAGCCCATGAAGAAATGGAGGACGAACTGGCGATGGGCATGGAAGACTCAGCAGATGAGTGAGAGATTGCTCACATTTCGGTTGTGCGAGGTTGTGGGGAGAGGGCAGAGGAAGGAGGCACGATTCTCACCTCTCTGCCAGCAACACACCAAGGACTTGGTCCTCCTGGATGCACAAGACACATGAGCGCCTTCTTCCTGCACTACCTACAACATGACCCTCGGATTGTACGAATTCAAAGTAATCCTGACTACTGGGTTGCCACACTGTTAGATCCCCGGTACAAGACAAAATTTGGCAAAATAATTCCTGCCATAGAAATGGACGCACGTATACAGGAGTATCTGCAGAAGGTGGGACGCAATCTTAGATCTGCTTTTCCACTAAACACCAGTGCTGCACAGAGTGAATCTCAACGCTTTGTCATGGATAGGAGGAAATGGTCTTTTACTTGTCCACATCTGAGGGACCGAGGGCTGGCTGCTGTGCTGAGATGGCATTGATTACGGTGTCCCTGCAGAGTTGCACTTTTGGTCATATACAAAATGAGTTAAAAAAGGACAAATGCTGGTGGAAAGGGGAACAGGTGTGTTGGAAAGGGGAAAAAAGTTTTTGTCCGTGGATTTGGTGGTTAAGCAACAGTAACATTTGCTGAAGAAACACCATCTGTTACAGTGGGACTGGCAGATTTGGATAAGGTGGTATATACTATGTTACCGCTATATACCGAAAATTATTAAGAAAAGAAAGAGAAAGGTATATATCCCCATCAGCAGTCAGTGCCCACCGTGCTCCCAGATGGAAAAGGAGAGGTTGGCAACTGGAAGGTTTGGTGGATGATACAGAGCTGTGTGGCTATGAAACTAATAGTAGCCTGAACCGAGTTAGACGCCATTCGGGTCTGGAGACTGGGAGCCCTGTTAGCGTCACAGGGTCCACATGCCCACCCAGCCCAGGAACTCCCTGTTAACAACACAGGGGCCATTGAGTACGCTGACCGTGTGCGTAGGGGCCACACCTGTGGACAGCAGGTGCATCAGCAGCAGCAGGCCTGTTAATGCCACTGGGCTGCACAAGCAGGACTGGTAGGACAGGAGCTGGTCTTAACCGTTCTGCGTTACCAACTGTGGTGGTGGCCTGCATCGACACCCTATCCCTGCCTACCTCTGGCCTAAAGCCGCAATGGGTTCAACACATGGAGGTGTGCACTTTCGGAGCATAATAGAAGACTGCGCACCTCCTTGTTGGCTCCAGCCCCTTCTATAACCTGGGTCCGCCCCAAACCAGGGTGAACCACAATGCACCTCCTGGAGACAAAAGCAGAGTGACACGTCATGACTGGCATAACTAGCGTCCTATTTGGAACCGCAACTTCAATGATGACCTCATGGCTGCCATGACCCAAACACCTCACCAGTCATCGTCTGACCATCAATAATGCGGTGACAAGTCATAGGGGCGGGCCTCTGCAAGCCATTTGGGAGTGGCCTGGCCACATCGTCAGGACACCTGATGCCCTGTGGTCTATATGGGACCCCCACATCAGGGGCAGGGCCAAAGAGTTCATTACCGGACATAGTCTCTGATGCAGTAAGTGCCTGAGCATGCTCAGTATCATGAAATACAGTGTCTGAAAAAAGACTATCAGCTTTATGGTGTCTAGGCACAACACAGGACCTAGACCCGGCACGGAGTGCAAGTACCTGTGCAAAGAGGCTTTTCGCTCTAAGTGTGGGAGCATGCGCTGTATCCTGAAATGAAGACTTAGCCTCAGCAATGGCACAGTCAGGCTGAGCATACTCACTAGGCGAAACACTGTAGTTAGGCTGCGGCTGGGGTAAATTGGCACACGCATGCGCACTAGCTGCCTCTCCACACTTAGACGTGGAGGAGAAAGCAGCCAGCTGGACAACCCAAGGCACAGCCCTAAATGGCAGCTGACGCCTGGGCGCAAATGAAACCGCAGCAGGCTTCAGGTTACAGGTTTTGTAACAACAAATACCATCCAAAAGAACAGGTGTACTTCTTCCCATGGATAATCTGATATGATCCTTTTTTTCACGGACACAACCATCGCTAACAAATGTAGATGAGGCTAAAACAGCAGCTGCTTCAATGGATCTGAAGTGCTCCATAAAGTGGCCTCTCCTCCACCCCAGTTTCAAGATCCCAAATACTCCATTCCTCTGTGGTGTCAATCCAATCGCACTTGCTTCCTAACAGCTCTCAAGTTTCCACCAGCCCTGCTGAGTATGGGGTAACAGAGATGGTTGAGTTTGCATAGCTGTTCAGTCGCACTATAGCCTGGGAATCAGAGGTCTGCTCCAAAGCTGCAATGAGTACAGACAAGGAAGTTATTATTATTTTTATTATTATTGATTTATAGAGCACCATTGATTCCATGGTGCTGTACATGAGAAGGGGGTTACATACAGAATACATATACAAGTAACTATAGACAGACTGGTACAGAGGGAAGAGGGCCCTGCCCTTGCGGGATTACATTCTAAAGGATTTTTGGGAGGAGACAGTAGGAGTGGTGTAGGTTGAGCGTCAAGTACGTATGGTGGTGGTGTCATTGAAGGTTATAGTCATTTCTGAACAGATGAGTTTTCAGATTCCGTTTGAAGCTTTGCGGGTGTAGCAGATAATCTGACGTGTTGAGGTAGCGAGTTCCATGAGACAGGGGAAATGATCTGCGCAGATGGCCAGAAGCTTTGTGAGTGGGATCCAGGCCCCGATGAAGAAGGTGCTGAGCCTAATCTACACCCTCATTTCCAAAAAGTAAATCCTCCTGGTGGAGACAATGGGGAACATGATGAGGAGCACAGATACCTGATTGGAATGACAACTTTACTATTCGGTCAGGGCAGGAAGAGGTTTTCTCGGAGGACTCAGGACGAGGGGAATGAAAACACACAGGGTTATTGATGAGGTTGGAGACCACACTTACTGTCAAACCAAAGTCAGCCAGTCGATGAGGTCAGCAGAGGAGGTGGAAGAGGATGCTACTGACGACGAGGTTACGTTGCGTCTTCCTGGCCAGAGACAAAGTACTGGAAGCACGTCAACAACTGAATCCTGGACCACAACTTTGACTCTGAGCAGAAGTCGTGTTGGTTATGCAGGTCGCATGGGCTGTAAGCCTTGCCTAGCCTGTGAATTTTTGGACATCGCAAAGGATCACCCAAGTCATGGAATCTGTAAGATTTGTCAACAATCTGTAAGTAGAAGGCAAAAACTCACACCTTTGAGTAGTTCCTCCATGAAGTGTCACATGGATATGAATTGATAGCGTGAAGGTGTATTGCTCAGCTTTAGCCACTGTCAATGCAACATGCTTATTTGCCATTGCATGCATTGTTGCAGACTACACACAAGGGGCTGCTGTTTTTTTGGATCTGCCTTTGTTTGGTCACTATAGCAATATCAAATTGCTCTTCAGATGTGGACTTGGAGATGCTGTCTATGAACAGAAGGAAAAGTTAAAGGTGTGTGTTACAGCAAGGAGCCACCGCGGAAACACTTCGTTCAATTGTGAGGGGAGTCATGTTGTACTTTGATGATGAGCCCCGTAATGCCAGTGAGCAGCATCCTGTGCCACAGACCAACATTCTTACAGTGCTGTCTATACTGTTTACTGTGAGAGGAGCGTAAAGTCTGTATTTCTGGAAACTGGACATCACAGTACCCGCGTACGGTAGGCTGTGCCCAGACAATAATGCGGGCACGCAACACTTTGTTTTATTAGCAAAAAACATATCTGTTCTGGGTAGGCTGACTATATAGACAATAAGACTTGCTGCCTCTGCACTGTCAAATTGTCACGTACAGTTTAAATCATAGAGGGACAGCAACACATGTTTGCATTGACTGTTGCTTTACAAGATTTCCATGACTGTGTTGCAGAGCTGTGTGGTTTGCATTCACACTGTTATCATCTGCATTATCTGTGAGGCTTCAGCTAACAAGGGTATTCAGGGGGGGTAATGTGTTTTGACTATGTTTGGGTAGATAACTTGGAAGCTCTTGTGATGCGCCACTGGTAAGTCGTGTTCAAACACACACACACACACACACACACACACACGCACTACACAGAGGGATTAGCAGGTAGTAGGCAACAGAATAGATTGTTCAATTATTTAAATTGTATGCATGGTTCTTATTGTTTGTTTTGGTAATGTTAAACAATCATTTATCAACCCAACTGCCTAGAGTCCTTTTCCTTTTGCCTGGTTTTGCTACATACTGGGTAGCCCACCCTGTACACAACTTAAAATGAAGCATAAGTCGCAATGTGAATTTCACTGTGCTACAATGCGGCCTAGCGTGCCTGTGCAACCAGCGCCTGCCCCATCAAGTGCATTTGCGTGCTCTTCATCCTCTGTGACTGTGGGGACAGCAGTCACACATGGTTTTTCACACTGAACTTCCACTCCTTTACCCGCAACAGGGAGTGTGATTGGCAGGTCATCACTTGTTTTGGAAGAGGAAACAGAAGGTATTGTTGAGCTGTCAGACATCGAGAGAACCATCATTGGATGCAGGCTACATTATATCCACGCCTGCACCTTCGTCACAGATTGGCTGGACTACCTGCAGTTAATAATTGCATTCCAGAAATGGAAAGGAGAGTAGAATGCACATGTGTTGTACCTTGCTTGGCAGCAAAGGAACACTAACTTAGTATTCCAGACAATTTTAGGATGGCTGAAAAAGAGTCAGCTCTTTGGGCAAATTAAATAGCGTGGCCAAAGTGGACAGATGGGTACAGTGGCCGTGTTCTGTGGGTACCAGGACAGTAAAAGAAGCCTCACTTTCTATCCCTCCTAATGATCAAATGCAGCAAGGAATTCCCTGAGTTTGCTATAAAATTAGCATTGCTAAATGTGCATGAGGGTAGAATGCAGAGGTGCTTGAGATTGCTTGGCACAAGTGGCACAAAAAAGGAGTCTAACAGCCACTTTTTGTATGCCACTAAATGGCAGTATTTTTTGCTATCATTATAGCTTATTAAAAACAGAGCAGGAGGGTGTCCTGCACAGGTGCTAGAAATAGCTTGGCACCAGTGGGGCACTAATGGAATACAACAGCCAGTTCTATGATGCCACAAAATGGCAGTATTTTTTGCTATCATTATAGCTTATTAAAAACAGAGCAGGAGGGTGTCCTGCACAGGTGCTAGAAATAGCTTGGCACCAGTGGGGCACTAATGGAATACAACAGCCAGTTCTATGATGCCACTAAATGGCAGTATTTTTTGTAATCATTATAGCTTATTAACCCCTTCACCCCCGGCCACTAAAACACCCTAATGACCGGGCCATTTTTTGCAATTCTGACCAGTGTCACTTTGACAGGTTATAACTCTGGGACGCTTCAACGGATCCTGGCGATTCTGAGATTGTTTTTTCGTGACATATTGTACTTCATGTCAGTGGTAAATTTAGGCCGATATTTTTTGCGTTTATTTGTGAAAATTTAGGAAATTTGGCGAAAATTTTGAAAATTTCGCAATTTTCAAACTTTGAAAATTTATGCCCATAAATCTGAGAAATAGGTCACACAAAATAGTTACTAAATAACATTTCCCACTTGTCTACTTTACATCAGCGTAATTTTCGAAACAAATTTTTTTTTCGTTAGGAAGTTAGAAGGGGTCAAAGTTCATCAGCAATTTCTCATTTTTCCAACAAAATTTAGAAAATAATTTTTTTTAGGGACCACATCACATTTGAGGTGACTTTGAGAGACCGAGGTGACAGAAAATACCCAAAAGTGACCCCATTCTAAAAACTGCACCCCTCACTCTGCTCAAAACCACATCCAAAAAGTTTATTAACCCTTTAGGTGCTTCACAGGAACCAAAGCAATGTGGAAGGAAAAAATGAAAATGTTACTTTTTAACACAAAAATGTTACTTTAGCCATACAATTTTCATTTTCACAAGGGAGAAAAGAGAAAGTGCACCCTACAATTTATTGTGCATTTTCTCCTGAGTACGCCGATACCCCATATGTGGTAAAAATCAATTGTTTGGGTGCACAGCGGAGCTCGGAAGGGAAGGAGCGCCATTTGAATTTTTGAACGCAAAATTAGCTGCACTCATTAGCGGACGCCATGTCGGGTTTGAAGACCCCCTGAGGTGCCTAAACAATGGAGCTCCCCCACAAGTGACCCCATTTTGGAAACTAGAGCCCTCAAATATTTTTTCTAGATGTTTGATGAGCACTTTGAACACCTGGGGGCTTCACAGAAGTTTATAACGTTGAGCCGTGAAAAGAAAAAAAAAATTTTTTACCACAAAACTGTTGCTTCAACTAGGTAGCTTTTTTTTTCACAAGGGTATCGGGAAAAAATGCAACATAAAATGTATTGTCCATTTTCTCCTGAGTACGCAGATACCTCATATGTGGTGGAAATCAAATGTTTGGACACACGGCAGTGCTTGGAATGCAAGGAGCGCCATTTGAATTTTTGAACGCAAAATTAGCTGCACTAATTAGCGGACGCCATGTCGGGTTTGAAGACCCCCTGAGGTGCCTAAACAATGGAGCTCCCCCACAAGTGACCCCATTTTGGAAACTAGAGCCCTCAAATATTTTTTCTAGATGTTTGATGAGCACTTTGAACACCTGGGGGCTTCACAGAAGTTTATAACGTTGAGCCGTGAAAAGAAAAAATTTTTTTTTTACCACAAAACTGTTGCTTCAACTAGGTAGCTTTTTTTTTCACAAGGGTATTGGGAAAAAATGCAACATAAAATATATTGTCCATTTTCTCCTGAGTACGCAGATACCTCATATGTGGTGGAAATCAAATGTTTGGACACACGGCAGTGCTCGGAATGCAAGGAGCGCCATTTGAATTTTTGAACGCAAAATTAGCTGCACTAATTAGCGGACGCCATGTCGGGTTTGAAGACCCCCTGAGGTGCCTAAACAATGGAGCTCCCCCACAAGTGACCCTATTTTGGAAACTAGAGCCCTCAAATATTTTTTCTAGATGTTTGATGAGCACTTTGAACACCTGGGGGCTTCACAGAAGTTTATAACGTTGAGCCGTGAAAAGAAAAATTTTTTTTTTTACCACAAAACTGTTGCTTCAACTAGGTAGCTTTTTTTCACAAGGGTATCGGGAAAAAATGCAACATAAAATGTATTGTCCATTTTCTCCTGAGTACGCAGATACCTCATATGTGGTGGAAATCAAATGTTTGGACACACGGCAGTGCTCGGAAGGCAAGGAGCGCCATTTAAATGCAAAATTAGCTGCACTAATTAGCGGACGCCATGTCGGGTTTGAAGACCCCCTGAGGTGCCTAAACAATGGAGCTCCCCCACAAGTGACCCCATTTTGGAAACTAGAGCCCTCAAATATTTTTTCTAGATGTTTGATGAGCACTTTGAACACCTGGGGGCTTCACAGAAGTTTATAACGTTGAGCCGTGAAAAGAAAAAATTTTTTTTTACCACAAAACTGTTGCTTCAACTAGGTAGCTTTTTTTTTCACAAGGGTATTGGGAAAAAATGCAACATAAAATGTATTGTCCATTTTCTCCTGAGTACGTAGATACCTCATATGTGGTGGAAATCAAATGTTTGGACACACGGCAGTGCTCGGAAGGCAAGGAGCGCCATTTAAATGCAAAATTAGCTGCACTCATTAGCGGACACCATGTCAGGTTTGAAGACCCCCTGAGGTGCCTAAACAATGGAGCTCCCCCACAAGTGACCCCATTTTGGAAACTAGAGCCCTCAAATAATTTTTCTAGATGTTTGGTGAGCACTTTGAACACCTGGGGGCTTCACAGAAGTTTATAGCGTTGAGCCGTGAAAAGAAAAAAAATTTTTTTACCACAAAACGGTTGCTTCAATTAGGTAGCTTTTTTTTTCACAAGGGTAACAGGAAAAAATGCACCATAAAATGTATTGTGCATTTTCTCCTGAATACGCAGATACATCATATGTGGTGGAAAGTAATTGTTTGGGCGCATGGCGGGGCTCAGAAGAGAAGGAGCGCCATTTGACAGCAAAATTGGTTGGAATCATTAGCGGACGCCATGTCACGTTTGGAGACCCCCTATGGTGCCTAAACAGTGGAGCTCCCCCACAAGTGACACCATTTTGGAAACTAGAGCCCTCAAATAATTTTTCTAGATGTTTGGTGAGCACTTTGAACACCTGGGGGCTTCACAGAAGTTTATAGCGTTGAGCCGTGAAAAGAAAAAAATTTTTTTTACCACAAAACGGTTGCTTCAACTAGGTAGCTTTTTTTTCACAAGGCTATCAGGAAAAAGTGCACCATAACACGTATTGTGCATTTTCTCCTGAGTACGCAGATACCTCATATGTGGTGGAAAGTAATTGTTTGGGCGCATGGCGGGGCTCAGAAGAGAAGGAGCGCCATTTGACTTTTCAAACGCACAGACGCAGTGCACTGATCGGCCGCTGCAGGACGCACGGTCGGATGCGATAAAAAAAGCGTCTGGGATACGTAAAAAAAAAAGTCACGCCAAAAATTGACCATGGATGCAGATATGTTATGTGCATCCCTGATCAGCGCTCGGCGGGACGCACGGACGGATGCCATACAAAAATTGTCGCGAATACGGAAAAAAAGTCACGCCAAAAATTGAGCAGGGATGCCGATCCGTTATCTGCATCCCTGATCAGCGCTCGGCGGGACGCACGGACGGATGCGATACAAAAAGCGTCGCGAATACGGAAAAAAGTCACGCCAAAAATTGAGCAGGGATGCCGATCCGTTATCTGCATCCCTGATCAGCGCTCGGCGGGACGCACGGTCGGACGCGATACAAAAAGCGGCGCGAATACGGAAAAAAGTCACGCAAAAAATTGAGCAGGGATGCCGATCCGTTATCTGCATCCCTGATCAGCGCTCGGCGGGACGCACGGACGGACGCGATACAAAAAGCGTTGCGAATACGGAAAAAAGTCACGCCAAAAATTGAGCAGGGATGCCGATCCGTTATCGGCATCCCTGATCAGCGCTTGGCGGGACGCACGGACAGATGAAGTGTAAAAATGGACAGGATACAAGAAAAAAAAAAAAAAAGTTATACTCACAGTACCAAGAGGATCACTGACCAGAAGAGTTGCAGAGGAACAAGAAGGCAGTGAGATAGACAGCTTTACACCAGCAGCAGGCAGGACGTTGGACAGATCAGCAGAAGGACCCAGCGATGGAGGCAGATGTGATCGGGCCAGTGAAGACCTCGGACGACCCGTGAAGGCAGGTAAGAGGACGTCGGGGGGGGCAGGGGGGGATGGGGAGAGGGGGGGGCAGATGGGGGGGTTAGAGGGAGAGCAGAGGGGGCGGAGAAGCAAAGGCAGAAGGAAGGAACCTTGGAAGCAGAATAGAGATGACAGAGGAGGCAGGCAGATCGCGTGGGGAGCAGATCGGGATGCCGGGGGGCAGATCGGGGCGTAGGGGGGCAGATCGGGGCGTAGGGGGGCAGATCTGGGGGGGCACGGGCAGGGGCCTTCACGGGAGCGCGCAGGGGCCTTCACGGGAGCGCGCAGGGGCCATCGCCGGAGCGCAATACTTACCTTTGGAGCTGGCGCGGTGACAGCAGAGGCGGCGTCTGCGGCGGCAGCAGCGGTGGCGTGGTACCAAAAGTACCAGCCACTCCACGCTGCAGCCATGTTGGGGGAGGGTCCCCAGAGCAGTACAGGCCTGGGGAGGGCGGCCACCGGCAGATCAGACCGCCCCACTGCACACTGATTGGAGCGATTGCGCGTCATAGCACGATCGCTCCAATCAGTGCTGCAGGGGCTGGGGGCGGCATGTTTGAGGTCCACCTATGATATGCTGCAGCAGCTGCGGCATGTCATAGCTGGATCTCACAGGATCGCACTAATTCGGGCATTATTTTTGCCGAAATTAGTGCGATCGATGTGGTTGGCGGTTCAGATTTGAACAGCCAATCACATCGATCGTCGATGGGGGGTGGCGATGCCACCCCCCCTGGGGTCAAGCAAAGGTCCCCTGCTGTAAGAAACAGCAGGGGACATCATTTGAAAGCCGTTGCTATGGCCACGGCAATCAAATGAAGTTTAGGCAGTAAAATTACGTCCCTGGTCGTTAAGTCACGTTAAAATAGGACGTAATTTTACTGCCCGCGGTCGTGAAGGGGTTAAAAACAGAGCAGGAGGGTGTCCTGCACAGGTGCTAGAAATAGCTTGCCACCAGTGGGGCACTAATGGAATACAACAGCCAGTTCTATGATGCCACTAAATGGCAGTATTTTTTGCTATCATTATAGCTTATGAAAAACAGAGCAGGAGGGTGTCCTGCACAGGTGCTAGAAATAGCTTGCCACCAGTGGGGCACTAATGGAATACAACAGCCAGTTCTATGATGCCACTAAATGGCAGTATTTTTTGCTATCATTATAGCGTATTAAAAACAGAGAAGGAGGGTGTCCTGCACAGGTGCTAGAAATAGCTTGCCACCAGTGGGGCACTAATGGAAAACAACAGCCAGTTCTATGATGCCACTAAATGGCAGTATTTTTTGCTATCATTATAGCTTATTAAAAACAGAGCACGAGGGTGTCCTGCAAAGGTGCTAGAAATAGCTTGGCACCAGTGGGGCACTAATGGAATACAACAGTCACTTCTATGATGCCACTAAATGGCAGTATTTTTTGCTATCATTATAGCTTATTAAAAACAGAGCAGGAGGGTGTCCTGCACAGGTGCTAGAAATAGCTTGGCACCAGTGGGGCACTAATGGAATACAACAGCCAGTTCTATGAAGCCACTAAATGGCAGCATTTTTTGCTATCATTATAGCTTATTAAAAACAGAGCAGAAGGGTGTCCTGCACAGGTGCTAGAAATAGCTTGGCACCAGTGGGGCACTAATGGAATACAACAGCCACTTCTATGATGCCACTAAATGGCAGTATTTTTTGCTATCATTATAGCTAATTAAAAACAGAGCAGGAGGCTGTCCTGCACAGGTGCTAGAAATAGATTGCCACCAGTGGGGCACTAATGGAATACAACAGCCAGTTCTATGATGCCACTTAATGGCAGTATTTTTTGCTATCATTATAGCTTATTAAAAACAGAGCAGGAGGGTGTCCTGCACAGGTGCTAGAAATAGCTTGCCACCAGTGGGGCACTAATGGAATACAACAGCCAGTTCTATTATGCCACTAAATGGCAGTATTTTTTGCTATCATTATAGCTAATTAAAAACAGAGCAGGAGGGTATCCTGCACAGGTGCTAGAAATAGCTTGCCACCAGTGGGGCACTAATGGAATACAACAGCCAGTTCTATGATGCCACTAAATGGCAGTATTTTTTGCTATCATTATAGCTTATTAAAAACAGAGCAGGAGGGTGTCCTGCACAGGTGCTAGAAATAGCTTGGCACCAGTGGGGCACTAATGGAATACAACAGCCAGTTCTATGATGCCACTAAATGGCAGTATTTTTTGCTATCATTATAGCTTATTAAAAACAGAGCAGGACGGTGTCCTGCACAGGTGCTAGAAATAGCTTGCCACCAGTGGGGCACTAATGGAATACAACAGCCAGTTCTATGATGCCACAAAATGGCAGTATTTTTTGCTATCATTATAGCTTATGAAAAACAGAGCAGGAGGGTGTCCTGCACAGGTGCTAGAAATAGCTTGCCACCAGTGGGGCACTAATGGAATACAACAGCCAGATCTATGATGCCACTAAATGGCAGTAGTTTTTGCTATCATTATAGCTTATTAAAAACAGAGCAGGAGGGTGTCCTGCACAGGTGCTAGAAATAGCTTGGCACCAGTGGGGCACTAATAGAATACAACAGCCAGTTCTATGATGCCACTAAATGGCAGCATTTTTTGCTATCATTATAGCTTATTAAAAACAGAGCAGAAGGGTGTCCTGCACAGGTGCTAGAAGTAGCTTGGCACCAGTGGGGCACTAATGGAATACAACAGCCACTTCTATGATGCCACTAAGTGGCAGTATTTTTTGCTATCATTATAGCTTATTAAAAACAGAGCAGGAGGGTGTCCTGCACAGGTGCTAGAAATAGCTTGCCACCAGTGGGGCACTAATGGAATACAACAGCCAGTTCTATGATGCCACTTAATGGCAGTATTTTTTGCTATCATTATAGCTTATTAAAAACAGAGCAGGAGGGTGTCCTGCACAGGTGCTAGAAATAGCTTGGCACCAGTGGGGCACTAATGGAATACAACAGCCAGTTCTATGATGCCACTAAATGGCAGTATTTTTTGCTATCATTATAGCTTATTAAAAACAGAGCAGGAGGGTGTCCTGCACAGGTGCTAGAAATAGCTTGCCACCAGTGGGGCACTAATGGAATACAACAGCCAGTTCTATGATGCCACTAAATGGCAGTATTTTTTGCTATCGTTATAGCTTATTAAAAACAGAGCAGGAGGGTGTCCTGCACAGGTGCTAGAAATAGCTTGGCACCAGTGGGGCACTAATGGAACACAACAGCCAGTTCTATGATGCCAATAAATGGCAGTATTTTTGCTATCATTATAGCTTATTAAAAACAGAGCAGGAGGGTGTCCTGCACAGGTGCTAGAAATAGCTTGGCACCAGTGGGGCACTAATGGAATACAACAGCCACTTCTATGATGCCACTAAATGGCAGTATTTTTTGCTATCATTATAGCTTATTAAAATCAGAGCAGGAGGGTGTCCTGCACAGGTGCTAGAAATAGCTTGCACCAGTGGGGCACTAATGGAATACAACAGCCAGTTCTATGATGCCACTAAATGGCAGTATTTTTTGCTATCATTATAGCTTATGAAAAACAGAGCAGGAGGGTGTCCTGCACAGGTGCTAGAAATAGCTTGCCACCAGTGGAGCACTAATGGAATACAACAGCCAGTTCTATTATGCCACTAAATGGCAGTATTTTTTGCAATCATTATAGCTAATTAAAAACAGAGCAGGAGGGTGTCCTGCACAGGTGCTAGAAATAGCTTGCCACCAGTGGGGCACTAATGGAATACAACAGCCAGTTCTATGATGCCACTAAATGGCAGTATTTTGTGCTATCATTATAGCTTATTAAAAACAGAGCAGGAGGGTGTCCTGCACAGGTGCTAGAAATAGCTTGGCACCAGTGGGGCACTAATGGAATACAACAGCCAGTTCTATGATGCCACTAAATGGAGAATTTTTTGCTATCATTATAGCTTATTAAAAACAGAGCAGGAGGGTGTCCTGCACAGGTGCTAGAAATAGCTTGGCACCAGTGGGGCACTAATGGAATACAACAGCCACTTCTATGATGCCACTAAATGGCAGTATTTTTTGCTATCATTATAGCTTATTAAAATCAGAGCAGGAGGGTGTCCTGCACAGGTGCTAGAAATAGCTTGCACCAGTGGGGCACTAATGGAATACAACAGCCAGTTCTATGATGCCACTAAATGGCAGTATTTTTTGCTATTATTATAGCTTATTAAAAACAGAGCAGGAGGGTGTCCTGCACAGGTGCTAGAAATAGCTTGCCACCAGTGGGGCACTAATGGAATTCAACAGCCAGTTCTATGATGCCACTAAATGGCAGTATTTTTTGCTATTATTATAGCTTATTAAAAACAGAGCAGGAGGGTGTCCTGCACAGGTGCTAGAAATAGCTTGCCACCAGTGGGGAACTAATGGAATACAACAGCCAGTTCTATGATGCCACTAAGTTTACTCAATTTTTTGTATTATAACGTCTTAGTAAGTGACAATGAGTTTGAGTGTGCAATGCAGGCAGACGTGCTGCAAATATCTTTGCACTAGTGGGACTATACAAAAGTCCAATAGCCACGTTTAGGATGCCACTAGGTACACTCAGTGTTTGCTAGTATAATGGCTTAGTAACAATGAGTTTGAGTGTGCAATGCAGGCAGAGGTGCTGCAAATATCTTTGCACTAGTGGGACTATACAAAAGTCCAATAGCCACGTTTAGGATGCCACTAGGTTCAATCAGTGTTTGCTAGTATAATGGCTTAGTAACAATGAGTTTGAGTGTGCAATGCAGGCAGATGTGCTGCAAATATCTTTGCACTAGTGGGACTATACAAAAGTCCAATAGCCACGTTTAGGATGCCATTAGGTTCACTCAGTGTTTGCTAGTATAATGGCTTAGTAACAATGAGTTTGAGTGTGCAATGCAGGCAGACGTGCTGCAAATATCTTTGCACTAGTGGGACTATACAAAAGTCCAATAGCCACGTTTAGGATGCCACTAGGTTCAATCAGTGTTTGCTAGTATAATGGCTTAGTAACAATGAGTTTGAGTGTGCAATTCAGGCAAACGTGCTGCAAATATCTTTGCACTAGTGGGACTATACAAAAGTCCAATAGCCACGTTTAGGATGCCATTAGGTTCACTCAGTGTTTGCTAGTATAATGGCTTAGTAACAATGAGTTTGAGTGTGCAATGCAGGCAGACGTGCTGCAAATATCTTTGCACTAGTGGGACTATACAAAAGACCAATAGCCACGTTTAGGATGCCACTAGGTTCAATCAGTGTTTGCTAGTATAATGGCTTAGTAACAATGAGTTTGAGTGTGCAATGCAGGCAGACGTGCTGCAAATATCTTTGCACTAGTGGGACTATACAAAAGTCCAATAGCCACGTTTAGGATGCCACTAGGTTCACTCAGTGTTTGCTAGTATAATGGCTTAGTAACAATGAGTTTGAGTGTGCAATGCAGGCAGACGTGCTGCAAATATCTTTGCACTAGTGGGACTATACAAAAGTCTAATAGCCACGTTTAGGATGCCACTAGGTACACTCAGTGTTTGCTAGTATAATGGCTTAGTAACAATGAGTTTGAGTGTGCAATGCAGGCAGACGTGCTGCAAATATCTTTGCACTAGTGGGACTATACAAAAGTCCAATAGCCACGTTTAGGATGCCACTAGGTTCACTCAGTGTTTGCTAGTATAGTGGCTTAGTAACAATGAGTTTGATTGTGCAATGCAGGCAGAGGTGCTGCAAATATCTTTGCACTAGTGGGACTATACAAAAGTCCAATAGCCACGTTTAGGATGCCACTAGGTAAACTCAGTGTTTGCTAGTATAATGGCTTAGTTATAATGAGTTGGAGTGTGCAGAGGACAGGAGGGTACAGTGCCAGGGTTGTGGGTCTCTGGGTAGAGGAATGGAAGCCTGCCTTTCTATCCCTCCTAATGGGGAAATGCAGCGAGGAAATCCCTGACCTTAGCTACACAGACGCTGTCTTTGTTTTCAAGACCTGTCACCTATGGCTCTGACCCTGCCCGTACGAGCCCTTAAAAGGACTGATAGAAAGTGCTCTCCCTAAGCTGTCCAGCGCTGTGTATGGAGCGCATACAGCAGTATCGGCGATAGGACTCAGGACGGAGCTGCGCCAGTGATGTCTGACACCAAGTACGCAGAAGAGATAATGGCGTCCGAACGGGTAGATACTCGTTTTTATAATGCAGGGACATGTGACATGGACATCCTATCACACATGCCGTTGCTTCTCTGGCTAAAAGTACACTTAGCTGTGTGTGTGTCTGGGATTGGCTGACATAATGGCCCTCCCCACTACACGCGCGCGCTTAGGGAAGGAAGACAAGGAAAAAAAAAAAAAATGGCGCTCGCCATTATCCATACAGCAGTGATCTGAATGCGCTTTTCCCGCACACTATACACTGAAATGTCATAATAGTGTGAGTCACAGAGTGACTTACACTATTACAGCGGAAAGCCAGCTATGAATTAGCTGTTTTTTTTGCTGCTAGAACCGTTCTCGAACATATCTAGAACTATCGAGCTTTTGCATAAAGCTCGAGTTCTAGTTCGATCTAGAACAGCCCCCAAAATCACTCGAGCCGTGAACTGGAGAACCTCGAACCGCGCTCAACTGTAGTGATGACCTGCCAATCACACTCCCTGTTGCGGGTAAAGGAGTGGAAGTTCAGTGTGAAAAACCATGTGTGACTGCTGTCCCCACAGTCACAGAGGATGAAGAGCACGCAGATGCACTTGATGGGGCAGGCCGTGGTTGCACAGGCACGCTAGGCCGCATTGTAGCACAGTGAAATTCACATTGCGACTTATGCTTCATTTTAAGTTGTGTACAGGGTGGGCTCCCCAGTATGCAGCAAAACCAGGCAACAGGAAAAGGACTCTAGGCAGTTGGGTTGATAAATGATTGTTTAACTTTACCAAAACAAACAATAAGAACCATGCATACAATTTAAATAATTGAACAATCCATTCTGTTGCCTACTACCTACTAATCCCTCTGTGTAGCAGTAATTGTGTGTTTGTGCGTGTGTGTGTGTGTGTGTGTGTGTGTGTGTTTGAACACGACTTACCAGTGGCGCATCACAAGAGCTTCCAAGTTATCTACCTAAACATAGTCAAAACACATTACCCCCCCGAATACCCTTGTTAGCTGAAGCCTCACAGATAATGCAGATGATAACAGTGTGAATGCAAACCACACAGCTCTGCAACACAGTCATGGAAATCTTGAAAAGCAACAGTCAATGCAAACATGTGTTGCTGTCCCTCTATGATTTAAACTGTACGTGACAATTTGACAGTGCAGAGGCAGCAAGTCTTATTGTCTATATAGTCGACCTACCCAGAACAGATATGTGTTTTGCTAATAAAACAAAGTGTTGCGTGCCCGCATTATTGTCTGGGCACAGCCTACCGTACCCGGGTACTCTGATGTCCAGTTTCCAGAAATACAGACTTTACGCTCCTCTCACGGTAAACAGTATAGACAGCACTGTAAGAATGTTGGTCTGTGGCACAGGATGCTGCTCACTGGCATTACGGGGCTCATCATCAAAGTACAACATGACTCCCCTCACAATTGAACGAAGTGTTTCCGCGGTGGCTCCTTGCTGTAACACACACCTTTAGCTTTTCCTTCTGTTCATAGACAGCATCTCCAAGTCCACATCCGAAGAGCAATTTGATATTGCTATAGTGACCAAACAAAGGCAGATCCAAAAAAACAGCAGCCCCTTGTGTGTAGTCTGCAACAATGCATGCAATGGCAAATAAGCATGTTGCATTGACAGTGGCTAAAGCTGAGCAATACACCTTCACGCTATCAATTCATATCCATGTGACACTTCATGGAGGAACTACTCAAAGGTGTGAGTTTTTGCCTTCTACTTACAGATTGTTGACAAATCTTACAGATTCCATGACTTGGGTGATCCTTTGCGGTGTCCAAAAATTCACAGGCTAGGCAAGGCTTACAGCCCATGCGACCTGCATAGCCAACACGACTTCTGCTCAGAGTCAAAGTTGTGGTCCAGGATTCAGTTGTTGACGTGCTTCCAGTACTTTGTCTCTGGCCAGGAAGACGCAACGTAAACTCGTCATCAGTAGCATCCTCCTCCACCTCCTCTGCTGACCTCATCGACTGGCTGACTTTGGTTTGACAGTAAGTGTGGTCTCCAACCTCATCAATAACCCTGTGTGTTTTCATTCCCCTCGTCCTGAGTCCTCCGAGACAACCTCTTCCTGCCCTGACCGAATAGTAAAGTTGTCATTCCAATCAGGTATCTGTGCTCCTCATCATGTTCCCCATTGTCTCCACCAGGAGGATTTACTTTTTGGAAATGAGGGTGTAGATTAGGCTCAGCACCTTCTTCATCGGGGCCTGGATCCCACTCACAAAGCTTCTGGCCATCTGCGCAGATCATTTCCCCTGTCTCATGGAACTCGCTACCTCAACACGTCAGATTATCTGCTACACCCGCAAGCTTCAAACGGAATCTGAAAACTCATCTGTTCAGAAATGACTATAACTTTCAATGACACCACCACCATACGTACTTGACGCTCAACCTACACCACTCCTACTGTCTCCTCCCAAAAATCCTTTAGAATGTAATCCCACAAGGGCAGGGCCCTCTTCCCTCTGTACCAGTCTGTCTATAGTTACTTGTATATGTATTCTGTATGTAACCCCCTTCTCATGTACAGCACCATGGAATCAATGGTGCTCTATAAATCAATAATAATAAAAATAATAACTTCCTTGTCTGTACTCATTGCAGCTTTGGAGCAGACCTCTGATTCCCAGGCTATAGTGCGACTGAACAGCTATGCAAACTCAACCATCTCTGTTACGCCATACTCAGCAGGGCTGGTGGAAATTTGAGAGCTGTTAGGAAGCAAGTGCGATTGGATTGACACCACAGAGGAATGGAGTATTTGGGATCTTGAAATTGGGGTGGAGGAGAGGCCACTTTATGGAGCACTTCAGATCCATTGAAGCAGCTGCTGTTTTGGCCTTATCTACATTTGTTAGCGATGGTTGTGTCCGTGAAAAAAAGGATCATATCAGATTATCCATGGGAAGAAGTACACCTGTTCTTTTGGATGGTATTTGTTGTTACAAAACCTGTAACTTGAAGCCTGCTGCAGTTTCATTTGCGCCCAGGCGTCAGCTGCCATTTAGGGCTGTGCCTTGGGTTGTCCAGCTGGCTGCTTTCTCCTCCACGTCTAAGTGTGGAGAGGCAGCTAGTGCACATGCATGTGCCGATTTACCCCAGCCGCAGCCTAACTACAGTGTTTCGCCTAGTGAGTATGCACAGCCTGACTGTGCCATTGCTGAGGCTAAGTCTTCATTTCGGGATACAGCGCATGCTCCCACACTTAGTGCGAAAAGCCTCTTTGCACAGGTACTTGCACTCCGTGCCGGGTCTAGGTCCTGTGTTGTGCCTAGACACCATAAAGCTGATAGTCTTTTTTCAGACACTGTATTTCATGCTACTGAGCATGCTCAGGCACTTACTGCATCAGAGACTATGTCCGGTAATGAACTCTTTGGCCCTGCCCCTGATGTGGGGGTCCCATATAGACCACAGGGCATCAGGTGTCCTGACGATGTGGCCAGGCCACTCCCAAATGGCTTGCAGAGGCCCGCCCCTATGACTTGTCACCGCATTATTGATGGTCAGACGATGACTGGTGAGGTGTTTGGGTCATGGCAGCCATGAGGTCATCATTGAAGTTGCGGTTCCAAATAGGACGCTAGTTATGCCAGTCATGACGTGTCACTCTGCTTTTGTCTCCAGGAGGTGCATTGTGGTTCACCCTGGTTTGGGGCGGACCCAGGTTATAGAAGGGGCTGGAGCCAACAAGGAGGTGCGCAGTCATATGCTCCAAAAGAGCACACCTCCATGTGTTGAACCCATTGCGGCTTTAGGCCAGAGGTAGGAAGGGATAGGGTGTCGATGCAGGCCACCACCACAGTTGGTAACGCAGAACGGTTAAGACCAGCTCCTGTCCTACCAGTCCTGCTTGTGCAGCCCAGTGGCATTAACAGGCCTGCTGCTGCTGATGCACCTGCTGTCCACAAGTGTGGCCCCTACGCACACGGTCAGCGTACTCAATGGCCCCTGTGTTGTTAACAGGGAGTTCCTGGGCTGTGTGGGCATGTGGACCCTGTGACACTAACAGGGCTCCCAGTCTCCAGATCCGAATGGCGTCTAACTCGGTTCAGGCTACTATTAGTTTCATAGCCACACAGCTCTGTATCATCCACCAAACTTTCTAGTTGCCAACCTCTCCTTTTCCATCTGGGAGCACGGTGGACACTGACTGCTGATGGGGATATATACCTTTCTCTTTCTTTTCTTAATAATTTTCGGTATATAGCGGTAACATAGTATATACCACCTTATCCAAATCTGCCAGTCCCACTGTAACAGATGGTGTTTCTTCAGCAAATGTTACTGTTGCTTAACCACCAAATCCACGGACAAAAACTTTTTTCCCCTTTCCAACACACCTGTTCCCCTTTCCACCAGCATCTGTCCTTTTTCAACTCATTTTGGTATATGACCAAAAGTGCAACTCTGCAGGGACACCGTACTCAACGCCATCTCAGCACAGCAGCCAGCCCTCGGTCCCTCAGATGTGGACAAGTAAAAGACCATTTCCTCCTATCCATGACAAAGCGTTGAGATTCACTCTGTGCAGCACTGGTGTTTAGTGAAAAAGCAGATCTAAGATTGTGTACCACCTTCTGCAGATACTCCTGTATACGTGCGTCCATTTCTATGGCAGGAATTATTTTGCCAAATTTTGTCTTGTACCGGGGATCTAAAGGGTACTTTACACACTGCAACATCGCTAGCGATCTCATTAGCGATGTGAAATTTTAGAGCGCAAGTGCGATTTTTCTAGATCGCACATGCGTAAAATGACCTATGTGCGATCTCAAAAGATCGCACTTGCGATCCAGAATTTCACATCGCTAATGAGATCGCTAGCGATATCGCAGTGTGTAAAGTACCCTTAACAGTGTGGCAACCCAGTAGTCAGGATTACTTTGAATTCTTACAATCCGAGGGTCATGTTGTAGGTAGTGCAGCAAGAAGGCGCTCATGTGTCTTGTGCATCCAGGAGAACCAAGTCCTTGGTGTGTTGGTGGCAGAGAGGTGAGAATCGTGCCTCCTTCCTCTGCCCTCTCCCCACAACTTCGCACAACTGAAATGTGAGCAAGCTCTCACTCATCTGCTGAGTCTTCCATGCGCATCGCCAGTTCGTCCTCCATTTCTTCATGGGCTCCTGCACCTTCCTCAACACTTTTTGCTGATACTATGTGCCCTTGTTAATCCCTCTCCCTCACCATGACTGCCGCCTAGGTGCCGCTTACCATCTGGACCTTGTAGATCTTGTTATCCCTTCCGCATATGACTCCTCCTGTACTTCCTCCCCTTCCTCTTGTCCCAACACCTGACTCCGAATAATAATTACAGTGTGCTCCATCATGTAGATGACCAGAATTGTCACGATGAGAATGGCATCGCCAGTGCTAAACATCTTCGTCGACATTTGTAAACTGTGTAGAAGGGTGCATAGGTCCTTGATCTGACACCACTCCAGCAGCGTGATCTGCACCACCTCTGGATCAAGTTATCCCAGGCTATATGTCATAACGTATTGCAGCAGGGTTCGGCGGTGCTGCCACAAACGCTGCAACATGTGCAGATTAAAATTCCTGCGTGTCGGCACATCGCATTTCAGGCGTTTAACCACCAGACCTAAAGACTTCTGTAGCGACGAAAGTTGTTGAGCTGCTGTGTGCGCACGATGGAAGTGAGCACATAGCGAGCGTGCTTGCTGCACAAGGCCATGTAGGCCGGGATGGTGTTTTAAAAATTGCTGGAGAATTAGGTTCAACACGTGAGCCATACAAGGCATGTGTGTCACATTGCCCTGACGATTGCCCGCAGCCAGGTTTGCATCATTGCCGCACACGGCTGTTAAGTCACCAACGGAGTCCGCTCCGTCAATTTGTATTCCGGTCGCCAGGTGACAACGTGTTCCTTTCATGCATAGTGCTGATGATGGGAGAGGAGTGGATGCCAGCGGCGCAGGTGGACGCAGGTTATGCTCACCCACTGGGCTGCATTACCTTGACAGATGCAGAATCTCTGGCTGAATGTAGCTGGTGGGTATCTCACAGATGAAGTCCCATCATTCAGCTACAACCAATGGGAAGACACCACACCCTTTTTTATGCCCATCCTGTCTGCAGACCACTGCCAGACATAGCTATGAACCTCTGGTTACTTTTACCCCCAGTTCGGTTTTATGATTTTGTGTGCTTGTTACCTGACTACTTTTCCTGCTTGCTGTTTATGTACCTTGTTGGCCGATCCGCATTTCACCTCTGCTTGTTTTCTGATTAAGTCCTGGCCGTCCCATTCTGTTCCTGTTCCTCAATTAATGTTTTGACCCTGCCTGACTACTACTCTCTGGAACTGCAGCCTTCCACAGGTATTGATCACCTTGGGCCCTGTGTAATTCCTAATCCCTGTATAGGGGTTAAAGGGTTTCAGGGTCCTAGGGGTCCTGCTTGGTGAGTGGCTTCCCTCTAGTCTATCATTTACAGCCCATCTGAGTGTGTGGATCAAGGAAGGCGTTACACCGTGCTCTCTGCAGAAGGCCATGTGGGCCAGGATAGTGCTTTAAAAATTGCTGGACAACCAGGTTCAACACGTGAGCCACACAAGGCACATGTGTCACATTGTCACAGCGAAGGGCCGCACCCATGTTTGCATAATTGTCGCACCCGGCCTTCCCTGGCTGCTGGTTGAGTGGAGACAACCATTGATGAAACTCGGTCTCCAGAGCTAACCATCCACAACTTCTCAGCGGTGTGACTCACATTTCCCATACATTTCAAAGTAAACCTTTGACCGCCTGATGGCATTGAGCTCTGCTGCCAGCATAGTAAGGAGGTGTGTGGTATTCCTTGTGCGCAGTTACAAGGAAGGGTGGCCTGACCACACAGGGTTTGGGCCAAGGTGGAGGACCCACACGAGGTTGAAGAGGCAGAAGCAGTGTATTAACTTCTACATACAGAAGAAGGATTGACACAACTCGTGGGGACGGCAAGACTTGTACAGCAGACCTTTCTCCATCTCTCCCCACAGTAACCCATTGCCCAGTCAGCGACATGTAACGCCCCTGTCCATGCTTACTGGGCCAATTATCTGTGGTGAAATGCACCCTGTCACACAGAGTTTCTCAAGGAATCAGTGATGTTTAGTGCCACATGCTGGTGTAGTGCGTGCACGCCTTTGCTGGAGAAGGAGTGGCGCCTGGGCATCGGCTCTTGGGGCACTGCGATGGGCATAAGGTCTCGAAAATCCTTGGTTAAAAAGGTTGGAAAGGCAGCATTTTGGTAGCCAACAGTTTCCAGATGCTGAAAGTCAACCTCTAAGCCATGTCATGCCCTTCTAAAAGCATGTAAAACACAGCGAGGGGACTCCAACCACAGTCTCCATCGTTTCCACTAACTGGGCCACACACAGCCCACTTGACTGGCATCAGTTGACCCCCATTTTCAAGCTTACAAAGACGCTTTGCATGAAGCACTATCAGAAATACGCGTGCCTTTCACCTCCCCTTGATGACCCAGGGGAAGAAAAGTCCTCTGAGAGCCATGACTTGTTCATCTTGGTTCTTTTTTCAAAAGCGAGGGGACTCCAACCACAGTCTCCCTCGTTTCCACTAACTGGGCCACACACACCCCACTTGACTAGCATCAGTTGACCCCCATTTTCAAGCTTACAAAGATGCTTTGCATGAAGCACTCTCAAAAATACGCGTGCCTTTTGCCTCTCCTGGATGACCCAGGGGAAGAAAAGTCCTCTGAGAGCCATGACTTGTTCATCTTGGTTCTTTTTTCAAAAGCGAGGGGACTCCAACCACAGTCTCCCTCGTTTCCACTAACTGGGCCACACACACCCCACTTGACTGGCATCAGTTGACCCCCATTTTCAAGCTTACAAAGATGCTTTGCATGAAGCACTATCAAAAATACGCGTGCCTTTCGCCTCCCCTTGATGACACAGGGGAAGAAAAGTCCTCTGAGAGCCATGTCCACATTGTCAGTGGACAGACACGTGAGCTTATCTGCCAGCAGACCCCCAGCAGCACTGAAAACAGGTTCCGAGAGAACGCAGGCTGCAGGACACGACAAGATCCCCAAGGCGTACGTGGCAAGCTCAGGCAATTTATCCAGATTGGAAGCCTAAAATGAGCAGGGCTCAAGTTGCACAGTAATGGCATCGACGTTTCCTTGCATATACTCATATATCTGTGTGTCCTCCTCTTTTTCCTTGTCCTTCTCCTTTATTTTCGCATGAGTATATGTCCTTGTCACTTTCCCATGTGTTTGTGTTGTGTTGTGAGTTGTTTGTCACCTTTTGGACACCTTTGAGGGTGTTTTCTAGGTGTTTTTATGTGTTTGTGAATGCCTGCCATTGTTTCCTATGCGGTTCGAGTTCGGTTCGTCGAACGTTCGATGAACTGAACTCGAACGGGACCTCCGTTCGGCGAACCGACCTCGAGCCGAACTGGGACCGGTTCGCTAATCTCTAGTTTTGACCTCTACTAACAGAATCACGACAAATTTTACACATCACATAATTTGGGCGATCTTTTTCTATGTCAAAAAAGGACCAGGCTAGGCAAGGCTTCGAGGACATGCGACCTGCTGAGACCCCCCGACTAGTGCTCAGAGGCAGAGTGGTGGCTGATGATGCAGTTGTAGACGTGCTACTAGTGCTCCGACTCTGTCCAGGAAGGCGCAAGGTAACTTCGTCGTCGGTTGCATCCTCCTCCACCGCCTCTGTTGACCTCCTCGAGTGCCTGACTGGGGGTTGACAGTAGGTGGGATCTAGAACTTCATCATCAATTGTTGTGTTTGCACTCCCCTCCCCCTCAGACCGAGCCTCTTCTTGCCCTGACCGAATATTTAAGTTGTCATCCCAATCTGGTATCTGCGTCTCATCGTCATCAGTATGTTCCTCATTGTCTATAACCACAGGTGTTACAGTTTGTGACAAAGGGTCAACATTATGCTCAGAAACTTGGTCCTGACGGCCTGAATCAGAGTCACAAAGGTTCTGGGCATCACTGCAGACCATTTCCTGGTCTGTACTCACTGTAGCTTGGGAGCAGACCTCTGATTCCCAGGCTATAGTGTGACTGAACATCTCTGCAGACTCAGCCATCTCAGTTCCACCATACTGTGCAGGGCTGATGGAGACTTCAGAGCTGGGAGAAAGCAAGTTTGATTGGGATGACAACTCAGAGGACTGGTGTTTTTTGGATGCGGTACTTGAGGTGGCTGAGAGGGCACTTGTTGGACCACTTGAGATCCATTCAAGCATTTTCATTTTTTGGCCATCATCTACCTTTGTTCCTGTTGTTCATGTCCGTAAAAAAGGGAGCACATCGGATTGTCCACGGTAAGTAGTAGACATCTTACTTTTGCTGGTAGATGGTCTATCTTCAGCAGATGATAATCGAACTTTGCCACCTTCCCCACGGACAAACCCTTTTTTTCCTTTTCCACCACGCCTCTTCCCCTTTCCACCAGCATCTGTCATTTTGCCACTCATGTTGATTGCGACAAGATTGTGCACTGAAAATGTGGTAGTAAAAATTGAGAGGTGATGTAGATTGCAGCGGTGGGCTAGCTTTATTAACAGCAGAATAATAAAGAATAAATATCCCTGACAATGCAACTACGGCCCTTAAACTGGCAGCATAAATTGCTAGTATAATGGCTAAGTTATAATGAGTTTGAGTGTGCAATGCAGGCAGACGTGCTGCAAATATCTTTGCACTACTGGGACTATACAGAAGTCCAATAGCCACGTTTAGGATGCCACTAAGTTCACTCAGTGTTTGCTAGTATAATGGCTTAGTTATAATGAGTTTGAGTGTGCAATGCAGGCAGACGTGCTGCAAATATCTTTGCACTACTGGGACTATACAGAAGTCCAATAGCCACGTTTAGGATGCCACTAAGTTCACTCAGTGTTTGCTAGTATAATGGCTTAGTTATAATGAGTTTGAGTATGCAATGCAGGCAGACGTGCTGCAAATATCTTTGCAATACTGGCACTATACAGAAGTCCAATAGCCAAGTTTAGGATGCCACTAAGTTCACTCAGTGTTTGCTAGTATAATGGCTTAGTTATAATGAGTTTGAGTGTGCAATGCAGGCAGACGTGCTGCAAATATCTGTGCACTACTGGGACTATACAGAAGTCCAATAGCCACGTTTAGGATGCCACTAAGTTCACTCAGTGTTTGCTAGTATAATGGCTTAGTAACAATGAGTTGGAGTGTGCAAAGGGCAGGAGGGTACAGTGGCAGGGTTGTGAGTCTCTGGGTAGAGGAAAGGAAGCCTGCCTTTCTTTCCCTCCTAATGGGGAAATGCAGCGAGGAAATCCCTGACATTAGCTACACAGACGCTGTCATCTTGTGTAGCTGTTAAACTCTGTTTTCAGGACCTGTCACCTATGGCTCTGACCCTGCCGGTATGAGCCCTTAAAAGGACTGATAGAAAGTGCTATCCCTAAGCTGTCCAGCGCTGTGTATGGAGCGTATTCAGCTGTATCGGCGATAGGAGCTGCGCCAGTGATGTCTGACACCAAGGACGCAGAAGGCAGATAATGGCGTGCTGGAGGAAAATGTCAGTTTTTATAATGCAGGGACATGTGACATGGACATCCTATCACACATGCCGTTGCTTCTCTGGCTAAAAGTCCACTTAGCTGTGTGTGTGTCTGGGATTGGCTGACATGCTGGCCCTCCCCACTACACGCGCGCGCTTAGGGAAGGAAGACAAGGGAAAAAAAAAAAAATGGCGATCGCCATTATCCAAACAGCAGTGATCTGAATGCGCTGTTCCCGCACACTATACACTGAAATGTCATAATAGTGTGAGTCACAGAGTGACTTACACTATTACAGCGGAAACCCAGCTAGGAATTAGCTGGGTTTTTTGCTGCTAGAACCATTCTCGAACGTATCTAGAACTATCGAGCTTTTGCAAAAAAGCTCGAGTTCTAGTTCGATCTAGAACAGCCCCCAAAATCACTCGAGCCGCGAACTGGAGAACCACGAACCGCGAACCGCGCTCAACTCTAAATATGATGTCAGAGTAATAAGTCTGTGGATTGGAAATTGCATGTTATTCTCATAGAGTTGTTTAACTCATGAAACAGCAAGTCGTATATTTAAAAATTGAAAACTATACAAAGGTTTTATAAAGAGACTCTTTGCCGCAACCTTTAAAAAAAACTTTTGAAAACTTTATTTTCACCATAAAAGAAATGTATTCTAAATTATTTTTAGGATACTTTTATTATTTCACTGTTTTCACACCCTCTGTGCCTATCATATTACCACTCCACATGCAGTATGCCTACTAACTATCACATGGCAACCTCTTTCATTTCTACTTTCTTCAATCCAAACAATGAGAGAATAAGAAGATAAAGCGGTTAGCATTTTATTGTCTATGCAAATTACATATTGAGCAGTAATATGACGAGCTCAGAGAGTGTGAAAACATCCAAATCTTAACAGTAAATGATACAATGTTAGGCATGAGAGTGAAATCCTACGAATGTCCTGCACACCTTTTAAAGATAACCTGGCACCTCAAGAAATGCTATTTGTCTTTAGATATAAGATTATTCGGTAGGTAAATAACATTTATATGCTGGTTAGCCGGCTTACTGGAAAAGAATTGTCTACTGGGAGAAAACTGTTTTAATCAATCTGCTGCCACTCACTTCCTTTTATAGGGTCGGTGCTAGGAGCCATTACAATCACCGTTTACTATAAAGTGAGAGTGCCATAATAATCTGCAGCACTTTGAATGTAACATCTTCCAAGGAACCCAAACTCTGGCTCGGCATCTTAGAGCAACTAATATGGCAGCAACACATGGCAACCCATTATAAACCCACAAATGGGTCACCGGGTAGCTCATGGTAGCTGGTGAGTGCATGAACCATCTAACTGCAGCCGTAAGTAATTGAAAAGGACAATTACATGTTTAAAACAGCACCAATATAGATTAGCTCTGATGATTGCTGTTAAAGGCAGATGCCAGCTATGTATTACAGCCAACATCTGCCCATTATGGGGCAAGCTCAGCTCCGAAGCCCACTGCGTACAAGAACATCCTTATGGTGATATAGTTATGTCTAGGTATGCAAAAAGGTTCATTTCACTTGTCTGTTCCTAAACATGGTTAGGCAAGTGGAAATCCCTTACTGGTGTGAATGAGAACTTGCACACAAGACATGCACACCAGATATGCAAACATACAGACACGCACACTTGTTCACATACAATACACATACATGCTCATATACTACGTATATGTGGCGCCCCTGAGGCTGCCATCACTACAGAGGTACTGCACCTCAGCCAGAGGTGTGGAATCCCATCCCGGGTAAGGTAAAGAGAGTCAATACCGGTTCACAGACAAAACCTACACAAACTAATTATTAGGTCACACACCAGGTCAGGGTTTTAGGCAGGTACTCCATTGATGCTCGAAAGTAGCAACCAGTATACCTGGTTATGGATCCTTAAGTCCCATTCACGGTCCTGGAGTGGTGGAGCCTGGCAGGAGGGGAGTGTAGGTCTAGTGTGAGAGAACCCGTTGTAGCGAGTTTGAACCAGTCAGTGGGAGGTGACCATTGGAGGTGAGAGTGGAGTGAAGGGGTTCCAGAGTGCCACGGATATGCGGGAGGCCTTCGTGGGCTTGTTCCACCAAGAACAGCGGGTGGAGGAATCTGGCCACAACAATAGGGACAGTCCCCAGGCTAAAGAAAGAAATACATTTAATTTAGTAATCCGATGGCCTGGATGAGTGCTGTAGGCACCCGAGGCCACAACCTGCCACCCATCCTCTGCAAGGGAGGCTTAAAAAGGACCACGTTCAGCTGCCCTTTAGTCAGGGCTTGGTGGAGGAGGCTCGGGACAGTCGAGTGGAGGTCAGGGCTAGAGAGACAGCCAGTGAAGGAATTGACCGAGGGAACACTGGTCTTGACCTTTGACCTGCTCGGGATCGGCGGTGACCCATCACAGCGGACCCCAGCTCACTGGGGGTCTCTGTCGGCCGACTGAAGCAAAAGTGAGTAAAGAACCGTTTCTTCAATCCCTGGTGTCGCATTCTTCCTGCGCCTTGTCAGTCCTGCAGCATACTGCCAGTAGTACTACAACTCCCATCCATTCTGCTCCTGCCACTGAAGTGCACCCTGTCCCTACCACAGACTCTCCTAACGGTCGCCCCGTGGTTACCCGCTCCACCTGTGGGGAGCAGAAACACCTCAGCTGCCACAACTCCAGCCCCAGGAGTCCCATCCAGTAGTCGCGGCCCCATAGCCGCCATCCACAGGTGGCGTCATGAACTTTATTTACTATTGTCTATAACTCCCATCATCATCAAACTTTATCATTTAAAAAGACACCGCCAGGGTCACAGAGCCGAGTACCGCCACCGCTGACATCCCCGGACTAGTCCGGCCCGGTTCTGAGTGCCTCCGGCCCTGGAGTTGGGTGTGTCAAAGTGTGGCGCCCCTAAGGCTTCAGGTGTCACACATACATGCACACGCAATGCAGACATGCACTCTTGTTCACATATAATATACAGACATGTACACATAGAATGCAGACATGCTATGCAGACATGCACACATGATATGCAGACATGCACACATTCCAATGCATACAAACACACATGTGCACACAATTAAGGGTATTTTAACATGGGGAAGCCAGCTCACATGCTTTACTGAAGATCCTCTTCAGCATGAATGTGGCTGTTTAGGGTGCACTGAGTGTCATCACTTTAGTTGACATCGCTGGGCACAGTGCACTGCGTAGCCGTGTTTGCTAACTGTGACGTGGCAAGGCTGGTTGATAATGAGACACAGGCAGCCATGAAAACCTGCTAGTGCCCCTCTGCCCAGCAGGCCCCTGGCAACAATAAGTTAAGGGTAGTGATTTCTGTCTGCAAGTGGTATGTGATATTCTAAGTTCTTAATTGTTATGTTAATGTGCGGAATGGCAAAGGATGAATTCATTCTCTATGGATATCATGGATACTTTTGGATTTCATGGTTACAGATGGACAGAGAGGCATTAATTCACTTTTCATTTCAGGCAGTAGGAAATCATTTATGTATATCATCCCTGACTATAAATATTAATCATAAAAACGTTATAAATATAAGCTAAATACTATAAAGTAGCTCCATTTTACATATCAATTTTTATAGATGCAGTAGAGCATATTTAAAAGTTTCCCTCCAACAGCTATTCTGCACCAACCCAAGTGTCATTGACAGAGATAGATAGATAGATAGATAGATAGATAGATAGAGGGATAGATAGATAGATAGATAGATTGATTTTAAATGGATCAAAAACTGGTAGTATTGAAGAAATCCAAAGGGCCTGAGTAGTTAGCAATATGAAGTTCATAACATCTTAAAGATGGCCCTGACCAGATCAGTTATAAGACCAAAGGAACTTAAATCCCTATGACCTATTCCCTGCATAGTCATTACTTTAAGATATTTTTTAAGGAAATAAATTAAGTATATATAATATAATTTAGTAGTCAAATCCAATCTAATTTTCTTATCTTTAAGGCTATATTACTAATATAGAATGGATATGACCACTATTCATTTGTGGTTTACAGATGAAACAGTTAATCTAAATCAGTATGTGCTTGATTTGTGGAGAGAGATTCCAGTTTTCATTAAGTTTAGTTATTAATATTTCTCTAGTATCCCCCAGCAATGTAAAAAAAGAGATTATAGTATCTACCTTATTCAAAATATTGCATTAAATATTTAAGTATTTATAATATAGAATTTCAAGAGCCGAAAGTCATTATGGCCACTTTATTTGTGTCCTGAGGAGGTAAAAGATAGGAAGATGAGAAAAAAAGAAAGATTTTAACTATATAATTTTGAACTTTTGAATTCTCAAAAAATTAATACATTCTTGAGAGTCTGTTCTTCTTGAAAGGTATAAAAAAAATCTACTTCAAGAAAACAAAATACCGTATTTTTTGCTTTATAAGACGTACCTGATTATAAGATGCACCCCCAAATTTGGTGAAGGAATAGAGAATCTTTTAATAAAAGGGGTCCGTCTTATAATGCCAGTGTCCGTCTAACAAGTCATAAAGTGTATATGTCCCTCATAGTCCCCTGTTACACGTCGTGGCTCTCTTATTGCAAGGAATGAGGTGGTCCCCCCTTCCTTGTCTGCCACGAGCCCTCCTGCTCAGCAGTGCCAAAGGTCTGCGAGACTGCAGGAGTTGCCTTCTCAGAGACACAGCAGAAGGGTGACACCTAGTGGTTCTTCCCTTGCAAGGAATGGAGCAGTCTCCCATCCCTTTCCTGCCACGAGCTCTCCTGCTCAGCATCACGGAGGCTCTGAGAGGTTGCACAGTGTGCAAAGAATAGATGCTCAGGGAAGCAGCAAGACTTCCCATGTCTCTGCACATTGTGAAACCGGGGATCCCGCCTTTATGACCCAGAGGCAAGAAGATGAGCATGTGCTCCACGTGACGTCTTCTGATTCGCTCACTGATATCACACGGCCCGATGACGAGGCTGGTGATGTGCTGAATCCTGACTGGCTGGGCCAGGACGTCACGAATCCTGATTGGGTCACGCCCGTCTCGCGCCCGCCCTTGGGTGGAGCTACACCTCCTTAAAAGCTCCCCCTGCCATCATTGCGGCGCGCGACTGTCCTTCTATGTTTGGATGTCTGGCAGTGTGCTGCCACGCCACTGCTTAGGCATTATTGTCTTTTGTGGGCTTTGCCCTTGCTGCTCAGGCAGCACCTAGTTTGCAGGTCTTGCCCCTGCCTTGCTGCTCCGGCAGTATCCCGTTTAGCAGGCTGTGTTCCTGTCCCAGGTGAGCTCCTCGAGTCTCTGTCGGACTCACTTGGTTTCTGAAGCACACGTGCGTGGGCACCTCTGTGCTACCCCCGTGCCATATTCCTGTGACTCCCGCTGGCACACGTGTGTAGGCACCTCTGTGCATCCCCGTGCAACAGGTACACCGTACGAGAAGCCCCGAGCCATACAACCCTCACGGGTTACGGCGGACCGGTGTACATAGATCGTCTGTGACGTTCCAGATGATCACTAGCAGCAACCCGCTCACTCTTTCCTGACCATAGCAGCGGTCCCTTACACCGCACAGTGGACCTTGACCGGCGGAAGCTGTCCATTTCCCATCTTGGCACGCTTCCCCGGGTCCCCCTCGTAACAGTCCCCCATCCTAAAATTAGCCCCCTTAATCTGGATATGGCCACCTTATATTTAATGAAGAAAAAACAAAAAGCCAGCACCAAATGTGCACTTCAGCACTAAACATTCCAAACTGTACTTATTATAAAAAATTTTTGAGATTTTTGGCAAAAAATTGCAATTTCTTGAGCTGCCTCGCCACGTCACGGCAAATCTCATTAGAGGCAGTCCTACACTAAAATATTTTTATAAAATGTGCCAAACGGCCTCACATATGAATAGTAGAACTGCTCTCAGCAGCACTCACCTGGTCTATTTCAATCCCGTACCCATGACTGAGTCATGGCTGTGGGCGGGACAGGTCCAAGCAAATGCTGCATGAAGTATATAGCCTGTGGACAAAGCCTGATGACTCAATGTGAACAGTCACCAACCGCCAAAATCTAGACAGATTGAATACATCCCAAATTGGGGTGCATAGCAAGGTGGAGGTCACCCACCGACCAATTCAATGAAGAAAAAACAAAAAGCCAGCACCAAATGTGCACTTCAGCACTAAACATTCCAAACTGTACTTATTATAAAAATTTTTTGAGATTTTTGGCAAAAAATTGCAATTTCTTGAGCTGCCTCGCCACGTCACGGCAAATCTCATTAGAGGCAGTCCTACACTAAAATATTTTTATAAAATGTGCCAAACGGCCTCACATATGAATAGTAGAACTGCTCTCAGCAGCACTCACCTGGTCTATTTCAATCCCGTACCCATGACTGAGTCATGGCTGTGGGCGGGACAGGTCCAAGCAAATGCTGCATGAAGTATATAGCCTGTGGACAAAGCCTGATGACTCAATGTGAACAGTCACCAACCGCCAAAATCTAGACAGATGGAATACATCCCAAATTGGGGTGCATAGCAAGGTGGAGGTCACCCACCGACCAATTCAATGAAGAAAAAACAAAAAGCCAGCACCAAATGTGCACTTCAGCACTAAACATTCCAAACTGTACTTATTATAAAAAAATTTTGAGATTTTTGGCAAAAAATTGCAATTTCTTGAGCTGCCTCGCCACGTCACGGCAAATCTCATTAGAGGCAGTCCTACACTAAAATATTTTTATAAAATGTGCCAAACGGCCTCACATATGAATAGTAGAACTGCTCTCAGCAGCACTCACCTGGTCTATTTCAATCCCGTACCCATGACTGAGTCATGGCTGTGGGCGGGACAGGTCCAAGCAAATGCTGCATGAAGTATATAGCCTGTGGACAAAGCCTGATGACTCAATGTGAACAGTCACCAACCGCCAAAATCTAGACAGATGGAATACATCCCAAATTGGGGTGCATAGCAAGGTGGAGGTCACCCACCGACCAATTCAATGAAGAAAAAACAAAAAGCCAGCACCAAATGTGCACTTCAGCACTAAACATTCCAAACTGTACTTATTATAAAAAATTTTTGAGATTTTTGGCAAAAAATTGCAATTTCTTGAGCTGCCTCGCCACGTCACGGCAAATCTCATTAGAGGCAGTCCTACACTAAAATATTTTTATAAAATGTGCCAAACGGCCTCACATATGAATAGTAGAACTGCTCTCAGCAGCACTCACCTGGTCTATTTCAATCCCGTACCCATGACTGAGTCATGGCTGTGGGCGGGACAGGTCCAAGCAAATGCTGCATGAAGTATATAGCCTGTGGATAAAGCCTGATGACTCAATGTGAACAGTCACCAACCGCCAAAATCTAGACAGATGGAATACATCCCAAATTGGGGTGCATAGCAAGGTGGAGGTCACCCACCGACCAATTCAATGAAGAAAAAACAAAAAGCCAGCACCAAATGTGCACTTCAGCACTAAACATTCCAAACTGTACTTATTATAAAAAATTTTTGAGATTTTTGGCAAAAAATTGCAATTTCTTGAGCTGCCTCGCCACGTCACGGCAAATCTCATTAGAGGCAGTCCTACACTAAAATATTTTTATAAAATGTGCCAAACGGCCTCACATATGAATAGTAGAACTGCTCTCAGCAGCACTCACCTGGTCTATTTCAATCCCGTACCCATGACTGAGTCATGGCTGTGGGCGGGACAGGTCCAAGCAAATGCTGCATGAAGTATATAGCCTGTGGACAAAGCCTGATGACTCAATGTGAACAGTCACCAACCGCCAAAATCTAGACAGATGGAATACATCCCAAATTGGGGTGCATAGCAAGGTGGAGGTCACCCACCGACCAATTCAATGAAGAAAAAACAAAAAGCCAGCACCAAATGTGCACTTCAGCACTAAACATTCCAAACTGTACTTATTATAAAAAATTTTTGAGATTTTTGGCAAAAAATTGCAATTTCTTGAGCTGCCTCGCCACGTCACGGCAAATCTCATTAGAGGCAGTCCTACACTAAAATATTTTTATAAAATGTGCCAAACGGCCTCACATATGAATAGTAGAACTGCTCTCAGCAGCACTCACCTGGTCTATTTCAATCCCGTACCCATGACTGAGTCATGGCTGTGGGCGGGACAGGTCCAAGCAAATGCTGCATGAAGTATATAGCCTGTGGACAAAGCCTGATGACTCAATGTGAACAGTCACCAACCGCCAAAATCTAGACAGATGGAATACATCCCAAATTGGGGTGCATAGCAAGGTGGAGGTCACCCACCGACCAATTCAATGAAGAAAAAACAAAAAGCCAGCACCAAATGTGCACTTCAGCACTAAACATTCCAAACTGTACTTATTATAAAAAATTTTTGAGATTTTTGGCAAAAAATTGCAATTTCTTGAGCTGCCTCGCCACGTCACGGCAAATCTCATTAGAGGCAGTCCTACACTAAAATATTTTTATAAAATGTGCCAAACAGCCTCACATATGAATAGTAGAACTGCTCTCAGCAGCACTCACCTGGTCTATTTCAATCCCGTACCCATGACTGAGTCATGGCTGTGGGCGGGACAGGTCCAAGCAAATGCTGCATGAAGTATATAGCCTGTGGACAAAGCCTGATGACTCAATGTGAACAGTCACCAACCGCCAAAATCTAGACAGATGGAATACATCCCAAATTGGGGTGCATAGCAAGGTGGAGGTCACCCACCGACCAATTCAATGAAGAAAAAACAAAAAGCCAGCACCAAATGTGCACTTCAGCACTAAACATTCCAAACTGTACTTATTATAAAAAATTTTTGAGATTTTTGGCAAAAAATTGCAATTTCTTGAGCTGCCTCGCCACGTCACGGCAAATCTCATTAGAGGCAGTCCTACACTAAAATATTTTTATAAAATGTGCCAAACGGCCTCACATATGAATAGTAGAACTGCTCTCAGCAGCACTCACCTGGTCTATTTCAATCCCGTACCCATGACTGAGTCATGGCTGTGGGCGGGACAGGTCCAAGCAAATGCTGCATGAAGTATATAGCCTGTGGACAAAGCCTGATGACTCAATGTGAACAGTCACCAACCGCCAAAATCTAGACAGATGGAATACATCCCAAATTGGGGTGCATAGCAAGGTGGAGGTCACCCACCGACCAATTCAATGAAGAAAAAACAAAAAGCCAGCACCAAATGTGCACTTCAGCACTAAACATTCCAAACTGTACTTATTATAAAAAATTTTTGAGATTTTTGGCAAAAAATTGCAATTTCTTGAGCTGCCTCGCCACGTCACGGCAAATCTCATTAGAGGCAGTCCTACACTAAAATATTTTTATAAAATGTGCCAAACGGCCTCACATATGAATAGTAGAACTGCTCTCAGCAGCACTCACCTGGTCTATTTCAATCCCGTACCCATGACTGAGTCATGGCTGTGGGCGGGACAGGTCCAAGCAAATGCTGCATGAAGTATATAGCCTGTGGACAAAGCCTGATGACTCAATGTGAACAGTCACCAACCGCCAAAATCTAGACAGATGGAATACATCCCAAATTGGGGTGCATAGCAAGGTGGAGGTCACCCACCGACCAATTCAATGAAGAAAAAACAAAAAGCCAGCACCAAATGTGCACTTCAGCACTAAACATTCCAAACTGTACTTATTATAAAAAAAATTTGAGATTTTTGGCAAAAAATTGCAATTTCTTGAGCTGCCTCGCCACGTCACGGCAAATCTCATTAGAGGCAGTCCTACACTAAAATATTTTTATAAAATGTGCCAAACGGCCTCACATATGAATAGTAGAACTGCTCTCAGCAGCACTCACCTGGTCTATTTCAATCCCGTACCCATGACTGAGTCATGGCTGTGGGCGGGACAGGTCCAAGCAAATGCTGCATGAAGTATATAGCCTGTGGACAAAGCTTGATGACTCAATGTGAACAGTCACCAACCGCCAAAATCTAGACAGATGGAATACATCCCAAATTGGGGTGCATAGCAAGGTGGAGGTCACCCACCGACCAATTCAATGAAGAAAAAACAAAAAGCCAGCACCAAATGTGCACTTCAGCACTAAACATTCCAAACTGTACTTATTATAAAAAAAATTTGAGATTTTTGGCAAAAAATTGCAATTTCTTGAGCTGCCTCGCCACGTCACGGCAAATCTCATTAGAGGCAGTCCTACACTAAAATATTTTTATAAAATGTGCCAAACGGCCTCACATATGAATAGTAGAACTGCTCTCAGCAGCACTCACCTGGTCTATTTCAATCCCGTACCCATGACTGAGTCATGGCTGTGGGCGGGACAGGTCCAAGCAAATGCTGCATGAAGTATATAGCCTGTGGACAAAGCCTGATGACTCAATGTGAACAGTCACCAACCGCCAAAATCTAGACAGATGGAATACATCCCAAATTGGGGTGCATAGCAAGGTGGAGGTCACCCACCGACCAATTCAATGAAGAAAAAACAAAAAGCCAGCACCAAATGTGCACTTCAGCACTAAACATTCCAAACTGTACTTATTATAAAAAATTTTTGAGATTTTTGGCAAAAAATTGCAATTTCTTGAGCTGCCTCGCCACGTCACGGCAAATCTCATTAGAGGCAGTCCTACACTAAAATATTTTTATAAAATGTGCCAAACGGCCTCACATATGAATAGTAGAACTGCTCTCAGCAGCACTCACCTGGTCTATTTCAATCCCGTACCCATGACTGAGTCATGGCTGTGGGCGGGACAGGTCCAAGCAAATGCTGCATGAAGTATATAGCCTGTGGACAAAGCCTGATGACTCAATGTGAACAGTCACCAACCGCCAAAATCTAGACAGATGGAATACATCCCAAATTGGGGTGCATAGCAAGGTGGAGGTCACCCACCGACCAATTCAATGAAGAAAAAACAAAAAGCCAGCACCAAATGTGCACTTCAGCACTAAACATTCCAAACTGTACTTATTATAAAAATTTTTTGAGATTTTTGGCAAAAAATTGCAATTTCTTGAGCTGCCTCGCCACGTCACGGCAAATCTCATTAGAGGCAGTCCTACACTAAAATATTTTTATAAAATGTGCCAAACGGCCTCACATATGAATAGTAGAACTGCTCTCAGCAGCACTCACCTGGTCTATTTCAATCCCGTACCCATGACTGAGTCATGGCTGTGGGCGGGACAGGTCCAAGCAAATGCTGCATGAAGTATATAGCCTGTGGACAAAGCCTGATGACTCAATGTGAACAGTCACCAACCGCCAAAATCTAGACAGATGGAATACATCCCAAATTGGGGTGCATAGCAAGGTGGAGGTCACCCACCGACCAATTCAATGAAGAAAAAACAAAAAGCCAGCACCAAATGTGCACTTCAGCACTAAACATTCCAAACTGTACTTATTATAAAAAATTTTTGAGATTTTTGGCAAAAAATTGCAATTTCACGTCACGAATCCTGATTGGGTCACGCCCGTCTCGCGCCCGCCCTTGGGTGGAGCTACACCTCCTTAAAAGCTCCCCCTGCCATCATGGCGGCGCGCGACCGTCCTTCTATGTTTGGATGTCTGGCAGCGTGCTGCCACGCCACTGCTTAGGCATTATTGTCTTTTGTGGGCTTTGCCCTTGCTGCTCAGGCAGCACCTAGTTTGCAGGTCTTGCCCCTGCCTTGCTGCTCCGGCAGTATCCCGTTTAGCAGGCTGTGTTCCTGTCCCAGGTGAGCTCCTCGAGTCTCTGTCGGACTCACTTGGTTTCTGAAGCACACGTGCGTGGGCACCTCTGTGCTACCCCCGTGCCATATTCCTGTGACTCCCGCTGGCACACGTGTGTAGGCACCTCTGTGCATCCCCGTGCAACAGGTACACCGTACGAGAAGCCCCGAGCCATACAACCCTCACGGGTTACGGCGGACCGGTGTACATAGATCGTCTGTGACGTTCCAGATGATCACTAGCAGCAACCCGCTCACTCTTTCCTGACCATAGCAGCGGTCCCTTACACCGCACAGTGGACCTTGACCGGCGGAAGCTGTCTATTTCCCATCTTGGCACGCTTCCCCGGGTCCCCCTCGTAACAGTCCCCCATCCTAAAATTAGCCCCCTTAATCTGGATATGGCCACCTTATATTTAATGAAGAAAAAACAAAAAGCCAGCACCAAATGTGCACTTCAGCACTAAACATTCCAAACTGTACTTATTATAAAAAAATTTTGAGATTTTTGGCAAAAAATTGCAATTTCTTGAGCTGCCTCGCCACGTCACGGCAAATCTCATTAGAGGCAGTCCTACACTAAAATATTTTTATAAAATGTGCCAAACGGCCTCACATATGAATAGTAGAACTGCTCTCAGCAGCACTCACCTGGTCTATTTCAATCCCGTACCCATGACTGAGTCATGGCTGTGGGCGGGACAGGTCCAAGCAAATGCTGCATGAAGTATATAGCCTGTGGACAAAGCCTGATGACTCAATGTGAACAGTCACCAACCGCCAAAATCTAGACAGATGGAATACATCCCAAATTGGGGTGCATAGCAAGGTGGAGGTCACCCACCGACCAATTCAATGAAGAAAAAACAAAAAGCCAGCACCAAATGTGCACTTCAGCACTAAACATTCCAAACTGTACTTATTATAAAAAAATTTTGAGATTTTTGGCAAAAAATTGCAATTTCTTGAGCTGCCTCGCCACGTCACGGCAAATCTCATTAGAGGCAGTCCTACACTAAAATATTTTTATAAAATGTGCCAAACGGCCTCACATATGAATAGTAGAACTGCTCTCAGCAGCACTCACCTGGTCTATTTCAATCCCGTACCCATGACTGAGTCATGGCTGTGGGCGGGACAGGTCCAAGCAAATGCTGCATGAAGTATATAGCCTGTGGACAAAGCCTGATGACTCAATGTGAACAGTCACCAACCGCCAAAATCTAGACAGATGGAATACATCCCAAATTGGGGTGCATAGCAAGGTGGAGGTCACCCACCGACCAATTCAATGAAGAAAAAACAAAAAGCCAGCACCAAATGTGCACTTCAGCACTAAACATTCCAAACTGTACTTATTATAAAAAATTTTTGAGATTTTTGGCAAAAAATTGCAATTTCTTGAGCTGCCTCGCCACGTCACGGCAAATCTCATTAGAGGCAGTCCTACACTAAAATATTTTTATAAAATGTGCCAAACGGCCTCACATATGAATAGTAGAACTGCTCTCAGCAGCACTCACCTGGTCTATTTCAATCCCGTACCCATGACTGAGTCATGGCTGTGGGCGGGACAGGTCTAAGCAAATGCTGCATGAAGTATATAGCCTGTGGACAAAGCCTGATGACTCAATGTGAACAGTCACCAACCGCCAAAATCTAGACAGATGGAATACATCCCAAATTGGGGTGCATAGCAAGGTGGAGGTCACCCACCGACCAATTCAATGAAGAAAAAACAAAAAGCCAGCACCAAATGTGCACTTCAGCACTAAACATTCCAAACTGTACTTATTATAAAAAATTTTTGAGATTTTTGGCAAAAAATTGCAATTTCTTGAGCTGCCTCGCCACGTCACGGCAAATCTCATTAGAGGCAGTCCTACACTAAAATATTTTTATAAAATGTGTCAAACGGCCTCACATATGAATAGTAGAACTGCTCTCAGCAGCACTCACCTGGTCTATTTCAATCCCGTACCCATGACTGAGTCATGGCTGTGGGCGGGACAGGTCCAAGCAAATGCTGCATGAAGTATATAGCCTGTGGACAAAGCCTGATGACTCAATGTGAACAGTCACCAACCGCCAAAATCTAGACAGATGGAATACATCCCAAATTGGGGTGCATAGCAAGGTGGAGGTCACCCACCGACCAATTCAATGAAGAAAAAACAAAAAGCCAGCACCAAATGTGCACTTCAGCACTAAACATTCCAAACTGTACTTATTATAAAAAAATTTTGAGATTTTTGGCAAAAAATTGCAATTTCTTGAGCTGCCTCGCCACGTCACGGCAAATCTCATTAGAGGCAGTCCTACACTAAAATATTTTTATAAAATGTGCCAAACGGCCTCACATATGAATAGTAGAACTGCTCTCAGCAGCACTCACCTGGTCTATTTCAATCCCGTACCCATGACTGAGTCATGGCTGTGGGCGGGACAGGTCCAAGCAAATGCTGCATGAAGTATATAGCCTGTGGACAAAGCCTGATGACTCAATGTGAACAGTCACCAACCGCCAAAATCTAGACAGATGGAATACATCCCAAATTGGGGTGCATAGCAAGGTGGAGGTCACCCACCGACCAATTCAATGAAGAAAAAACAAAAAGCCAGCACCAAATGTGCACTTCAGCACTAAACATTCCAAACTGTACTTATTATAAAAAATTTTTGAGATTTTTGGCAAAAAATTGCAATTTCTTGAGCTGCCTCGCCACGTCACGGCAAATCTCATTAGAGGCAGTCCTACACTAAAATATTTTTATAAAATGTGCCAAACGGCCTCACATATGAATAGTAGAACTGCTCTCAGCAGCACTCACCTGGTCTATTTCAATCCCGTACCCATGACTGAGTCATGGCTGTGGGCGGGACAGGTCCAAGCAAATGCTGCATGAAGTATATAGCCTGTGGACAAAGCCTGATGACTCAATGTGAACAGTCACCAACCGCCAAAATCTAGACAGATGGAATACATCCCAAATTGGGGTGCATAGCAAGGTGGAGGTCACCCACCGACCAATTCAATGAAGAAAAAACAAAAAGCCAGCACCAAATGTGCACTTCAGCACTAAACATTCCAAACTGTACTTATTATAAAAAATTTTTGAGATTTTTGGCAAAAAATTGCAATTTCTTGAGCTGCCTCGCCACGTCACGGCAAATCTCATTAGAGGCAGTCCTACACTAAAATATTTTTATAAAATGTGCCAAACGGCCTCACATATGAATAGTAGAACTGCTCTCAGCAGCACTCACCTGGTCTATTTCAATCCCGTACCCATGACTGAGTCATGGCTGTGGGCGGGACAGGTCCAAGCAAATGCTGCATGAAGTATATAGCCTGTGGACAAAGCCTGATGACTCAATGTGAACAGTCACCAACCGCCAAAATCTAGACAGATGGAATACATCCCAAATTGGGGTGCATAGCAAGGTGGAGGTCACCCACCGACCAATTCAATGAAGAAAAAACAAAAAGCCAGCACCAAATGTGCACTTCAGCACTAAACATTCCAAACTGTACTTATTATAAAAAATTTTTGAGATTTTTGGCAAAAAATTGCAATTTCACGTCACGAATCCTGATTGGGTTACGCCCGTCTCGCGCCCGCCCTTGGGTGGAGCTACACCTCCTTAAAAGCTCCCCCTGCCATCATGGCGGCGCGCGACCGTCCTTCTATGTTTGGATGTCTGGCAGCGTGCTGCCACGCCACTGCTTAGGCATTATTGTCTTTTGTGGGCTTTGCCCTTGCTGCTCAGGCAGCACCTAGTTTGCAGGTCTTGCCCCTGCCTTGCTGCTCCGGCAGTATCCCGTTTAGCAGGCTGTGTTCCTGTCCCAGGTGAGCTCCTCGAGTCTCTGTCGGACTCACTTGGTTTCTGAAGCACACGTGCGTGGGCACCTCTGTGCTACCCCCGTGCCATATTCCTGTGACTCCCGCTGGCACACGTGTGTAGGCACCTCTGTGCATCCCCGTGCAACAGGTACACCGTACGAGAAGCCCCGAGCCATACAACCCTCACGGGTTACGGCGGACCGGTGTACATAGATCGTCTGTGACGTTCCAGATGATCACTAGCAGCAACCCGCTCACTCTTTCCTGACCATAGCAGCGGTCCCTTACACCGCACAGTGGACCTTGACCGGCGGAAGCTGTCCATTTCCCATCTTGGCACGCTTCCCCGGGTCCCCCTCGTAACAGTCCCCCATCCTAAAATTAGCCCCCTTAATCTGGATATGGCCACCTTATATTTAATATAGCCCCCTTGTGCTGGCACACGTCCCTCAGTGATGCCACATGTCCCCTATGGCTGGCACACGTCCCCTATGGCTGGCACACATCCTCTATGGCTGGCAGACGCCCCTATGGCTAGCACACGGCCCCCTGTGGCTGGCGCACAGCCCCCAGTGAGGCCACATGTCCCCTATTGCTGGCACACATCCCCTATGGCTGGCACATGGCCCTTATGGCTGGCACATGACCCCCTGTGGCTGGCACATGGCCCCCTGTGGCTGGCACATGGTCCACTGTGGCTGCACATGGTCCACTGTGGCTGCACATGGCCCCCTGTGGCTGGCCCACAGCCCACTGTGGCTGCACATGGCCCCCCGTGGCTGCACATGGCCCCCCGTGGCTGCACATGGCCCCCCATGGCTGGCACATGGCCCCCTGTGGCTGGCACATGGCCCCCTGTGGCTGGCACATGGCCCCCTGTGGCTGGCACATGGCCCCCTGTGGCTGGCACATGGCCCCCTGTGGCTGGCACATGGCCCCCTGTGGCTGGCACATGGCCCACTGTGGCTGGCACATGGCCCACTGTGGCTGGACATGGTCCACTGTGGCTGCACATGGCCCACTGTGGCTGGCACACGGTCCCCTGTGGCTGCACATGGCCCCCTGTGGCTGGCACACAGCACCCTGTGTTAGATATGGCCCCCATGCTGCTGCTTTTAGTAAAATAAACTCTTTCCTTACCTTCTCCAGCACTGTCCTGTCTTGTGACTCCCTCGTTGGGGTTGAGCTCCAGCCTCCTGCTTGCATTTCCTGGCTCTCGGCCGGTCATGTGATCGGCACAGCAGAGTGATATCATCTCTGCGTGCATGACCACAGCAGCAGGAGGGAGACCAGGAGATCAGCGCTGGAGGAGGTGAGTAAAGAGTGTTTTATTTTACTATGGGCAGCAGCATGAGGGCCATAGCTAACACAGGGAGGGCATGTGCGATCAAAGGAGGCCGCAGGCAGATATAATATGCGCCGCTAGCCCCAGCCCATCATGGAGGTGCGGTTTCAGCACCATGGTGATGGACAGCGGCTGTGCATATTATATGAGCGGGAGCAGGAGATCAAACGCTGCCGCCCGCTGCTTTCACCTGCCCCCAACACCACTCCAGAGCTTCCCCCACCTCCCCTGGACTCTGTAGTGTGTATATATATATATATATATATATATATATACACCCCCGTATATTCGTATTATAAGACACACACCCTATTTTCCCTCATAATTTGGAGGAACAAAAGTGCGTCTTATAAAGCAAAAAATACGGTACTTCTTGATCACTTTTAATCACTTTAACCACTTAATGTCCCTGAAAACATAATTTTCAGAGATCATTAAAGGGTCGCAGCCTCAGTGCAGCCTTTTTTGGCTCTTAGAAATAAACAGCAATCAAAAAAAAGTTATGTATTTAAAAATAACAAAATAAAAACTTCAACTCATCTCACAAAAAACAATCCCTTAATCAGCTCCATAAAAAAAACTTATAGCTTTAAGAATATGGTTTAAATACAAAATAATCATACTGACCCAAAGAATTAAATTGGCTATCACTAATCACTGTTAGGTTGTTCATTCTTCCCCCCAAAATCAATATAAGGTTAGATGTTGATTGATTCTCTGCTCTACATTAAGCACTTATGCGAGCGTCACACGAGACGATCTATCGTGCGATATGTCGTCGGGGTCACGGTTTTTGTGACGCACATCAGGCATCGTTTGCAACGTCGTTTCGTGTGACACCTCCGATCTACTCTGATCGTTCGCAAATCGGTTACAAATCATGTATTGTTGCTAATTTTTAAAATATCGTTTATTTTTAATGCCGCCGGTTGTTCATCGAACCCGGGGCAGCACACATCGCTCCGTGTGACACCCCGGGAATGATGAACACAGCTCACCTGCGTACTGCGGCTTCCGCTGGCTATGTGGAAGGAAGGAGGTGGGCGGGATGTTTACGTCCCGCTCATCTCCGTCCCTCCGCTTCTATTGGCCGCTGTGTGACGTCGCTGTGACGCCGAACGTCCCACCCCCTTCATGAAGTGGATGTTCGCCGCCCACAGCGATGTCGCTCAGCAGGTAAGTACGTGTGATGGCTGTTTAACAACTTTGTGCGCCACGGGCAACTAATTGCCCGTGACGCACAAACGACGAGGGCGGGTACGATCGCTTGTGCGATCACACGATAGATCGTACCGTGTGACGCCCGCATTACTTCAAGGTTTCTATTTAAACCAGTCCAGTCTCCAAACAGCAAATGGTTCCCCTTCCAAGTTTCCAATAACATAAAAGCATCATAGCAATCGAGACAAATTGCACAATAAATTGTTGGGTCTATTTTCACCTTTTAAGCCTTGTGTAAATGAAAAATTTGCATATCATAAAAAAATTGTAAAAATGTTTCATAATTTTAAGGTTGAAAAAAGACACAACACCATGATTTTTAACCTACAACCTAACATGATATTTATGAGAAAAGCAAAACCCCATGAGGTAGTTGTTAATATTAGAGGAACAATTCTTTCCTGACTTTAAATACGGCAGTCAGACTAGTTCTCTGGATTAGCCTTCCAATCATAGAACGTAGTGCCTGTAATTTGTAATATATTTTTCAAGAAAGGCCCTGTATGAAATGTTTTATTGAATTAACAATTACAAGGTTCCACAATCTTAATACTTGCACAGCTGTGTTCTTTTTATACATTTCAGTAAATATGGTTAGGGCTCTGCTACAACTATGAAAGTGCTCAGAAAAAAAGATAATAATGAAGAGCTTATTTCTGGCACACATACGGATTTGGTAAATAGGGTAATTTTTTCAATTAAATTTCTGCAAAAGTTAATACCATCAGTGGACTACACCACCCATCAGTCTATTCATCGGACTTCCTTTTTTCATCCAGGCTGTCTAGCTCAGGCACCAGGACAATGTGTGCGCCCACCTTAACTACCTAACCAGGCCTCAGACTACCTCAGGATAATATTGCATTGAAGAAGGCTTAGAATGAGCTGAAATGGTAGCAACTGATGATATTGACTTTTGTAGAAATATAAGAAAAAGTTGTTACACAATTTACCAAATCAGTATGTGTGCCAGAAATAATCTCTCCTTTTTATTCATTGCATGCCAATATTGTACATATTACAAAATGTCGGACCTATTTAGTAACCAGTATATTGGCAAGACAATGATTCTCTTAAAAATCCCATATTTTTTTTGTTTGCCTTGGCAACTACAGAATGGCCATAGTCACTATATTTGAATTAGCTGTTCATTCAAACACTTAAGTCTTTTTTGGTTGACAGTTTTACCTGGTGTTTTACCATTTACTACATGATTGCACATTTTATTTACTTGGCCCAAGTGGATATCCTTTCACTTAGCTAAAATAATGGTCTGTCTATCAAAGCAATTCATTCCAGCAGAACTTTGGGGTGAGTCAGGTAAACTCTGGAACTTTGCGAATTTAAAGGATGAAACAATTCTGGGCAGTTGCTGGCTTGTATTTTTAGGCAAAGGGGGCCAAGATCTATGGTGTCTCCCATTCCTATAATACCAGCCCCCACTTGTCTGCTTTACTGTGGCTGTATATGAGAAATAGTGGGACCCTATTTATTTTTCTCCTCTATTTTGATAATCAGTCATGGTAAAGCTCTCAGGTAGGGGCTGCAGCCTGCCGCAGTAGTTTTAGCCGTGCTTTCTATCAAAATATGGTGGGAGCCTACGTCATTTTTTTAAAAATGATTTATTTCTTTTTACACTACTATATAGAAAATCGACTGCAATTAATCACAGACTCGGACACAGGCTAAAGGGCGTGTATAGAAGTCTGCAACCAATCACAGACACTGGCACAGAGGGTGGGCGGAAAAAGCAGTGAATATTAATGGACCTTAGTTAGTGGGCCCGGAAGAGAGTCTGACTGTGCCGTGATCCCCCGGGAAACACGGTATTACTATCCTGCTCTTTATACCAATTAACTTCAACCACAGTCCTAGCCCTAGCACTTACTGTGGCAATTTATAGCCATTTAAGAGCCCAAAATTATAATAATATAGAAGAAAAGCATTACTGCAACTGCAAACAGTTACCAAATAAAACTGATCATTGCCGATTATTTAGAAAAATGCTTGGGCTTTCAAACATGAATTCAAATGGGCAAGGCTTGTGCTGACTAGAGTTGAGCGCGGTTCGTGGTTCGTGGTTCTCCAGTTCTAGGCTCGAGTGATTTTTGGGCTGTTCGAGATCGAACTAGAACTCGAGCTTTTTGCTAAAAGCTCGATAGTTCTAGATACGTTCGAGAACGGTTCTAGCAGCAAAAAGCAGGGCTTTTTACAGCTACAGTGAGCAGGAGCCATCGCTGGCAGCCTGCCACAAGCTGGTAACCAAGATAAACATCGGGTATCCAAGCAAAGCGCTTTGGTTAGTAACCCGATGTTTATCTTAGTTACGTGCAGGAAGCCCACACTTTCCCGCTCAGCTCGCTCCACCCCCTCCTGCCCGCGGCATGTACACATACATACACATACACAAACACACACACACACACACATCCACCCCCCCCCCCCCGCCCGCCCGCCCGCCCGCTCGCTCGCTCGCTCGCTCGGCTTACCTGCGGTGATGAAGTCCCGCCATCCCGACCTCAGCGCTGTCACTGTCCTCCATGGCCGCCGCTTGTCACATCACCTATCGCTTCCGACCCGAGACTGACACTGGCGGTGACGTCACGGACCTCTCGCGATACTTGATGTGAAGGCGCCGGTCATTGACCTCAGTGACAGGGGCTGTCAGTGTGCTGGAGATCAGCGCAGGTAATGTACCTCACTGACAGCAGCACTTGTCACCCCCCTGCAGTGACCTGGGCTGACCCATTGATGTTAGCTCAGGTCACTGCACTGCTCTCCCAGCCAATGGGGAACATCCTGCTCTTCATTGACTGGGACAGTGTGCATCGTCATGGCAACCCCTTGGATTACACCAGACTTGGATTTGTTTTTCAATCTAATAAATTGGTTAAAGAGGGAATGTTTTGGGGAGTGTTTTTTCAAATAAAAATGTGTTTGTCGTGTATTTTTTTTTTTATTACTGACTGGGTTGGTGATGTCGGGTATCTGATAGACGCCTGACCTCACCAACCCCAGGGCTTGATGCCAGGTGACATTACACATCTGGTATTAACCCCAAATATTACCCCGTTTGCCACCGCACCAGGGCGTGGGATGAGCTGGGGCGAAGCACCAGGATTGGCGCATCTAATGGATGCGCCACTTCTGGGGCGGCTGCGGCCTGCTATTTTTAGGCTGGGGAGATTCCAATAACCATGGACCTCCCTAGTCTGAGAATATCAGGCCCCAGCTGTCTGCTTTACCTTGGCTGGTGATCCAATTTTGGGGGACCCCTACGTGTTTTTTTTTTTAATTATTTATTTAATTTAAAATAACAGCGTGGGGTGCCCTCAGTTTTGGATTACCAGCCAAGGTGAGGTTGCCAGCTGTGGTCTGCAGGCTGCAGCCGTCTGCTTTACCCTAGCTGGCTACAAAACTAGGGGGAACCCTATGTCATTTTTTTTTCATTTTTTTGGCTAAATACAAAGCTAAGCACCCCTTAGTGCCACATGAAAGGTACCAAAGGGTGTTCCACTTTTTCTCCATTTTTTTCTCCACTTTCTCTCCACTTTTTCTCCACTTTTTCTCCATTTTTTTCTCCACTTATTCTCCACTTTTTCTCCTCTTATTCTCCACTTTTTCTCCACTTTTTCTCCTCTTAATCTCCACTTTTTCTCCTCTTATGCTCCACTTTTTCTCCACGTTTTCTCCACTTTTTTCTCCACTTTTTCTCCTCTTATGCTCCACTTTTTCTCCACTTTTTCTCCACTTTTTCTCCACGTTTTCTCCACGTTTTCTCCACTTTTTTCTCCACTTTTTCTCCTCTTATGCTCCACTTTTTCTCCACTTTTTCTCCACTTTTTCTCCACTTTTTCTCCTCTTATGCTCCACTTTTTCTCCACTTTTTCTCCACTTTTTCTCCTCTTATGCTCCACTTTTTCTCCACTTTTTCTCCACTTTTTTCTCCACTTTTTCTCCTCTTATGCTCCACTTTTTCTCCACTTTTTCTCCACTTTTTCTCCACTTTTTCTCCTCTTATGCTCCACTTTTTCTCCACTTTTTCTCCACTTTTTCTCCATTTTTTTCTCCACTTATTCTCCACTTTTTCTCCTCTTATTCTCCACTTTTTCTCCTCTTATTCTCCACTTTTTCTCCACTTTTTCTCCACTTTTTCTCCACTTTTTCTCCTCTTATTCTCCACTTTTTCTCCACTTTTTCTCCACTTTTTCTCCATTTTTTTCTCCACTTTCTCCACTTTTTCTCCACTTTTTTCTCCACCTTTTCTCCTCTTATGCTCCACTTTTTCTCCTCTTAATCTCCACTTTTTCTCCACTTTTTCTCCACTTTTTCTCCACTTTTTTCTCCACTTTTTCTCCTCTTATGCTCCACTTTTTCTCCACTTTTTCTCCACTTTTTCTCCACTTTTTCTCCACGTTTTCTCCACTTTTTCTCCATTTTTTTCTCCACTTTCTCCACTTTTTCTCCACTTTTTTCTCCACTTTTTCTCCTCTTATGCTCCACTTTTTCTCCTCTTAATCTCCACTTTTTCTCCACTTTTTCTCCACTTTTTCTCCACTTTTTCTCCACTTTTTTCTCCACTTTTTCTCCTCTTATGCTCCACTTTTTCTCCACTTTTTCTCCACTTTTTCTCCACTTTTTCTCCACTTTTTCTCCTCTTATGCTCCACTTTTTCTCCACTTTTTCTCCACTTTTTCTCCTCTTAATCTCCACTTTTTCTCCACTTTTTCTCCACTTTTTCTCCACTTTTTTCTCCACTTTTTCTCCACTTTTTCTCCTCTTATGCTCCACTTTTTCTCCACTTTTTCTCCACGTTTTCTCCACGTTTTCTCCACTTTTTTCTCCACTTTTTCTCCTCTTATGCTCCACTTTTTCTCCACTTTTTCTCCTCTTAATCTCCACTTTTTCTCCACTTTTTCTCCACTTTTTCTCCACTTTTTCTCCACTTTTTCTCCACTTTTTTCTCCACTTTTTCTCCACTTTTTCTCCTCTTATGCTCCACTTTTTCTCCACTTTTTCTCCACTTTTTCTCCTCTTATGCTCCACTTTTTCTCCACTTTTTCTCCACTTTTTCTCCTCTTATGCTCCACTTTTTCTCCACTTTTTCTCCACTTTTTTCTCCACTTTTTCTCCTCTTATGCTCCACTTTTTCTCCACTTTTTCTCCACTTTTTCTCCACTTTTTCTCCTCTTATGCTCCACTTTTTCTCCACTTTTTCTCCACTTTTTCTCCATTTTTTTCTCCACTTACTCTCCACTTTTTCTCCACTTTTTCTCCTCTTATTCTCCACTTTTTCTCCACTTTTTCTCCACTTTTTCTCCTCTTATGCTCTACTTTTTCTCCACTTTTTTCTCCACTTTTTCTCCACTTTTTCTCCTCTTATGCTCCACTTTTTCTCCACTTTTTCTCCACTTTTTCTCCACTTTTTCTCCTCTTATGCTCCACTTTTTCTCCACTTTTTCTCCACTTTTTCTCCTCTTATGCTCCACTTTTTCTCCACTTTTTCTCCACTTTTTTCTCCACTTTTTCTCCTCTTATGCTCCACTTTTTCTCCACTTTTGCTCCACTTTTTCTCCACTTTTTCTCCTCTTATGCTCCACTTTTTCTCCACTTTTTCTCCACTTTTTCTCCATTTTTTTCTCCACTTTTTCTCCACTTTTGCTCCACTTTTTCTCCACTTTTTCTCCTCTTATTCTCCACTTTTTCTCCACTTTTTCTCCACTTTTTCTCCTCTTATTCTCCACTTTTTCTCCACTTTTTCTCCACTTTTTCTCCACTTTTTCTCCATTTTTTTCTCCACTTTCTCCACTTTTTCTCCACTTTTTTCTCCACTTTTTCTCCTCTTATGCTCCACTTTTTCTCCTCTTAATCTCCACTTTTTCTCCACTTTTTCTCCACTTTTTCTCCACTTTTTCTCCACTTTTTTCTCCACTTTTTCTCCTCTTATGCTCCACTTTTTCTCCACTTTTTCTCCACTTTTTCTCCACTTTTTCTCCTCTTAATCTCCACTTTTTCTCCACTTTTTCTCCACTTTTTCTCCACTTTTTTCTCCACTTTTTCTCCACTTTTTCTCCTCTTATGCTCCACTTTTTCTCCACTTTTTCTCCACGTTTTCTCCACGTTTTCTCCACTTTTTTCTCCACTTTTTCTCCTCTTATGCTCCACTTTTTCTCCACTTTTTCTCCTCTTAATCTCCACTTTTTCTCCACTTTTTCTCCACTTTTTCTCCACTTTTTCTCCACTTTTTCTCCACTTTTTTCTCCACTTTTTCTCCACTTTTTCTCCTCTTATGCTCCACTTTTTCTCCACTTTTTCTCCACTTTTTCTCCTCTTATGCTCCACTTTTTCTCCACTTTTTCTCCACTTTTTCTCCTCTTATGCTCCACTTTTTCTCCACTTTTTCTCCACTTTTTTCTCCACTTTTTCTCCTCTTATGCTCCACTTTTTCTCCACTTTTTCTCCACTTTTTCTCCACTTTTTCTCCTCTTATGCTCCACTTTTTCTCCACTTTTTCTCCACTTTTTCTCCATTTTTTTCTCCACTTACTCTCCACTTTTTCTCCACTTTTTCTCCTCTTATTCTCCACTTTTTCTCCACTTTTTCTCCACTTTTTCTCCTCTTATGCTCCACTTTTTCTCCACTTTTTTCTCCACTTTTTCTCCACTTTTTCTCCTCTTATGCTCCACTTTTTCTCCACTTTTTCTCCACTTTTTCTCCACTTTTTCTCCTCTTATGCTCCACTTTTTCTCCACTTTTTCTCCACTTTTTCTCCTCTTATGCTCCACTTTTTCTCCACTTTTTCTCCACTTTTTTCTCCACTTTTTCTCCTCTTATGCTCCACTTTTTCTCCACTTTTGCTCCACTTTTTCTCCACTTTTTCTCCTCTTATGCTCCACTTTTTCTCCACTTTTTCTCCACTTTTTCTCCATTTTTTTCTCCACTTTTTCTCCACTTTTGCTCCACTTTTTCTCCACTTTTTCTCCTCTTATTCTCCACTTTTTCTCCACTTTTTCTCCACTTTTTCTCCTCTTATTCTCCACTTTTTCTCCACTTTTTCTCCACTTTGTCTCCACTTTTTCTCCATTTTTTTCTCCACTTTCTCCACTTTTTCTCCACTTTTTTCTCCACTTTTTCTCCTCTTATGCTCCACTTTTTCTCCTCTTAATCTCCACTTTTTCTCCACTTTTTCTCCACTTTTTCTCCACTTTTTCTCCACTTTTTTCTCCACTTTTTCTCCTCTTATGCTCCACTTTTTCTCCACTTTTTCTCCACTTTTTCTCCACTTTTTCTCCTCTTAATCTCCACTTTTTCTCCACTTTTTCTCCACTTTTTCTCCACTTTTTTCTCCACTTTTTCTCCACTTTTTCTCCTCTTATGCTCCACTTTTTCTCCACTTTTTCTCCACGTTTTCTCCACGTTTTCTCCACTTTTTTCTCCACTTTTTCTCCTCTTATGCTCCACTTTTTCTCCACTTTTTCTCCTCTTAATCTCCACTTTTTCTCCACTTTTTCTCCACTTTTTCTCCACTTTTTTCTCCACTTTTTCTCCACTTTTTCTCCTCTTATGCTCCACTTTTTCTCCACTTTTTCTCCACGTTTTCTCCACGTTTTCTCCACTTTTTTCTCCACTTTTTCTCCTCTTATGCTCCACTTTTTCTCCACTTTTTCTCCTCTTAATCTCCACTTTTTCTCCACTTTTTCTCCACTTTTTCTCCACTTTTTCTCCACTTTTTCTCCACTTTTTTCTCCACTTTTTCTCCACTTTTTCTCCTCTTATGCTCCACTTTTTCTCCACTTTTTCTCCACTTTTTCTCCTCTTATGCTCCACTTTTTCTCCACTTTTTCTCCACTTTTTCTCCTCTTATGCTCCACTTTTTCTCCACTTTTTCTCCACTTTTTTCTCCACTTTTTCTCCTCTTATGCTCCACTTTTTCTCCACTTTTTCTCCACTTTTTCTCCACTTTTTCTCCTCTTATGCTCCACTTTTTCTCCACTTTTTCTCCACTTTTTCTCCATTTTTTTCTCCACTTACTCTCCACTTTTTCTCCACTTTTTCTCCTCTTATTCTCCACTTTTTCTCCACTTTTTCTCCACTTTTTCTCCTCTTATGCTCCACTTTTTCTCCACTTTTTTCTCCACTTTTTCTCCACTTTTTCTCCTCTTATGCTCCACTTTTTCTCCACTTTTTCTCCACTTTTCTCCACTTTTTCTCCTCTTATGCTCCACTTTTTCTCCACTTTTTCTCCACTTTTTCTCCTCTTATGCTCCACTTTTTCTCCACTTTTTCTCCACTTTTTTCTCCACTTTTTCTCCTCTTATGCTCCACTTTTTCTCCACTTTTGCTCCACTTTTTCTCCACTTTTTCTCCTCTTATGCTCCACTTTTTCTCCACTTTTTCTCCACTTTTTCTCCATTTTTTTCTCCACTTTTTCTCCACTTTTGCTCCACTTTTTCTCCACTTTTTCTCCTCTTATTCTCCACTTTTTCTCCACTTTTTCTCCACTTTTTCTCCTCTTATTCTCCACTTTTTCTCCACTTTTTCTCCACTTTTTCTCCATTTTTTTCTCCACTTTCTCCACTTTTTCTCCACTTTTTTCTCCACTTTTTCTCCTCTTATGCTCCACTTTTTCTCCTCTTAATCTCCACTTTTTCTCCACTTTTTCTCCACTTTTTCTCCACTTTTTCTCCACTTTTTTCTCCACTTTTTCTCCTCTTATGCTCCACTTTTTCTCCACTTTTTCTCCACTTTTTCTCCACTTTTTCTCCTCTTAATCTCCACTTTTTCTCCACTTTTTCTCCACTTTTTCTCCACTTTTTTCTCCACTTTTTCTCCACTTTTTCTCCTCTTATGCTCCACTTTTTCTCCACTTTTTCTCCACGTTTTCTCCACGTTTTCTCCACTTTTTTCTCCACTTTTTCTCCTCTTATGCTCCACTTTTTCTCCACTTTTTCTCCTCTTAATCTCCACTTTTTCTCCACTTTTTCTCCACTTTTTCTCCACTTTTTCTCCACTTTTTCTCCACTTTTTTCTCCACTTTTTCTCCACTTTTTCTCCTCTTATGCTCCACTTTTTCTCCACTTTTTCTCCACTTTTTCTCCTCTTATGCTCCACTTTTTCTCCACTTTTTCTCCACTTTTTCTCCTCTTATGCTCCACTTTTTCTCCACTTTTTCTCCACTTTTTTCTCCACTTTTTCTCCTCTTATGCTCCACTTTTTCTCCACTTTTTCTCCACTTTTTCTCCACTTTTTCTCCTCTTATGCTCCACTTTTTCTCCACTTTTTCTCCACTTTTTCTCCATTTTTTTCTCCACTTATTCTCCACTTTTTCTCCACTTTTTCTCCTCTTATTCTCCACTTTTTCTCCACTTTTTCTCCACTTTTTCTCCTCTTATGCTCCACTTTTTCTCCACTTTTTCTCCACTTTTTTCTCCACTTTTTCTCCACTTTTTCTCCTCTTATGCTCCACTTTTTCTCCACTTTTTCTCCACTTTTTCTCCACTTTTTCTCCTCTTATGCTCCACTTTTTCTCCACTTTTTCTCCACTTTTTCTCCTCTTATGCTCCACTTTTTCTCCACTTTTTCTCCACTTTTTTCTCCACTTTTTCTCCTCTTATGCTCCACTTTTTCTCCACTTTTTCTCCACTTTTTCTCCACTTTTTCTCCTCTTATGCTCCACTTTTTCTCCACTTTTTCTCCACTTTTTCTCCATTTTTTTCTCCACTTATTCTCCACTTTTTCTCCACTTTTTCTCCTCTTATTCTCCACTTTTTCTCCACTTTTTCTCCACTTTTTCTCCTCTTATTCTCCACTTTTTCTCCACTTTTTCTCCACTTTTTCTCCACTTTTTCTCCATTTTTTTCTCCACTTTCTCCACTTTTTCTCCACTTTTTTCTCCACTTTTTCTCCTCTTATGCTCCACTTTTTCTCCTCTTAATCTCCACTTTTTCTCCACTTTTTCTCCACTTTTTCTCCACTTTTTCTCCACTTTTTTCTCCACTTTTTCTCCTCTTATGCTCCACTTTTTCTCCACTTTTTCTCCACTTTTTCTCCACTTTTTCTCCTCTTAATCTCCACTTTTTCTCCTCTTATGCTCCACTTTTTCTCCACTTTTTCTCCACTTTTTCTCCACTTTTTCTCCACTTTTTCTCCTCTTATGCTCCACTTTTTCTCCACTTTTTCTCCACTTTTTCTCCACTTTTTCTCCACTTTTTCTCCACTTTTTCTCCACTTTTTCTCCACTTTTTCCTCCACTTTTTTCTCCACTTTTTTCTCCACTTTTTCCTCCACTTTTTCCTCCACTTTTTCCTCCACTTTTTCCTCCACTTTTTCCTCCACTTTTTCCTCCACTTTTTTCTCCACTTTTTTCTCCACTTTTTTCTCCACTTTTTTCTCCACTTTTTTCTCCACTTTTTCTCTACTTTTTCTATGGTCGGTCTACCCATTAGCTCTGCCATGCATAGTGTAGCTCTACACCTACTGCACTTGTTACTTTATGATTGACATCTCTTTCGTACCAGAGCTGTCTAAGTCTACTCTGACCCCATATTTGTCATTACTATATTGTCCTTGTACTGTATTATGACATTTGTATCATGTGTTTCATTTCTTGCTGTGTTGCAATTTTTTTGCTGCATCCCAATTGTACCTCTACATTGTTCGAGTTTATGTTATTGTTCTCTCACTCTTATGTGATACTGATTATTGTCATTTTTCATGATTACATGCAGATAAGTCCAATCTGACGAAGGCTCAGGCCGAAACGTCATTTGTAACTTGTTTTGGACAAAAACATATATGCTTATGAAAAAAAAAATTTCTTAATACGGACCAATAAAGAGTGATTTTGCATTACTATCCGTTGTGACTTACTGACTTAGTCTGGGAGATATAGAGTGCCGAGGTTACTCACTAATTTTATCTATTATTACCTCTGAGCACCTATATACCAGTGAGCAGAGCTTCCTCTACAGTAGTTGTCCTGATTAGGCATGCCCTTACCTCATGAGCAGGGCATTGCAGCTTTGGTAGCAACCATTACGACATGGACTCTGCTGCTGTGGACCCGGGGAGAGTGAGTGCAGATTCATTGCACCCACACTCCTCACATGAAGGGTCCGCACTCCTAGAAAATGGGGGATACGTTCCCTGAGTGTCTCCCCCCATATTCTAGACGGTCCAGAGTCGTCGTGGGACCCCTTTATTTTTTTTCTTACAATAAATTGGTGAAAGAGGAAATGTTTTGGGGACTGTTTTTTCAAATAAATTTCTTTTGTCGATTTTTTGTTTTTGTTAGTACTGACAGTTTATGATGTTGGGTATCTAATAGACGCCATGACATCACAAACTGCTGGGCTTGATCTCAGGTGACTTTACAGCTAGTATCAACCCGATTTATTACCCCGTTTGCCACTGCACCAGGGCACGGGATGAGCTGGGGTGAAGCGCCAGGATTGGCGCATCTAGTGGATGCGCCACGTCTGGGGTGCCTGCGGCCTGCTATTTTTAGGCTGTGAAGGCCCAATAACTATGGACCTTCCCACCCTGAGAATACCAGACCACAGCTGTCCGCTTTACCTTGGCTGTTGATCCAATTTGGGGGGTCCCCTACTTTTATTGTGTAATTATTAATATTTATAAAATAATTATAAAAAAGAGCCTGAGGGGACCTCCACATTGGATCCCCAACCGTGGTAAAGCTGCCAGCTGTGGTTTTCAGGCTACAGCCGTCTGCTTTACCCTAGCTGGCTATCAAAAATGGGGGGACCCAACGTAATTTTTTTTTTTTAACTATTTTTTAAATAGAAAAAATTAATGGGCTTCCCTGTATTTTGATTGCCAACCAAGGTAACGGCAGGCAGATGGGGGTGGCAACCCATAGCTGTCTGCTTTATCTGCGCTGAGAATCAAAAATACCGCGGAGCGCTACGTCATTTTTTTAAAGATTTATTTTTACAGCACTGTGATGTCCAGCAATCAAAATACAGGGAAGCCCATTTTATTTTTAGTTATTTAAATAAATAATTAAAAAAAATATATGTTAGCTCCCACTGCATTTTTTGTATTGCTAGCTAAGGGTAATCCAAGCAGCTACTGGCTGCTAACCCCCACTGCTTGGTGTTACCTTCACTGGCAATGGAAAATCCAGGGAAGCATTTTTTTTTTTTTTTGCCAAAAAGCTACAAAAAAAGGACGTGAGCTTCGCCATATTTTTGTATGCTAGCCAGGTATAGCAGGCAGGTGCTGGAAGAGTTGGATACAGCGCCAGAAGATGGCGCTTCTATGAAAATGCCATTTTCTGAGGTGGCTGCAGACTGCAATTCGCAGCAGTGGGGCCCAGAAAGCTCAGGCCAACCGGTGGTGCGGATTCCAATCCCAGCTGCCTAGTTGTACCTGGCTGGACACAAAAATGGGGCAAAGCCTACGTCATTTGTTTTCTAATTATTTCATGAAATTCATGAAATAATAAAAAAAGGGCTTCCCTTTATTTTTGGTTCCCAGCCGGGTACAAATAGGCAACTGGGGGTTGGGGGCAGCCGTACCTGCCTGCTGTACCTGGCTAGCATACAAAAATATGGCGAAGCCACATAATTTTTTCAGGGGGCAAAAAACTTCTGCATACAGTCCTGGATGGAGTATGCTGAGCCTTGTAGTTCTGCAGCTGCTGTCTGTCTGTATGGAGAAGAGCAGACAGCAGCTGCAGAACTACAAGGCTCAGCATACTCCATCCAGGACTGTATGCAGAAGTTTTTTGCCCACCAAAAAAATGACGTGGGCTTCGCCATATTTTTGTATGCTAGCCAGGTACAGCTGGCAGCCACGGGCTGCCTCCAACCCCCAGTTGCCTATTTGTACCCGGCTGGGAAGCAAAAATATAGGGAAGCCCGTTTTTTTTAATTATTTCACTTATTTCATGAAATAATTAAAAAACAAATGACATGGGCTTCGCCCTATTTTTGTGTCCAGCCGGGTACAACTAGGCAGCTGGGGATTGGAATCCGCAGCACAGGTTAGCCCGAGGTTTGTGGGCGCCTCTGCTGCGGATTTCAGTCCGCAGCCGTCCCAGAAAATGGCGCTCTCATAGAAGCGCCATCATCTGGCGCTGTATCCAACTCTTCCAACAGCCCTGGAGCCGGGTGGCTTGTTGGGTAATCATGAGTTAATACTGGCTTTGTTTTACCAGCCAGTATTAAGCCAGAGATTCTTAATGTCAGGCACGTTTGACCCGGCCATTAAGAATCTCCAATAAAGGGTTAAAAAAAGACACCACACAGAGAAAAAATACTTTAATAGAAATAAATACACAGACACATTAGAGACTCCATCTTTATTACCCCTGTCAGCCCTCCACGATCCTGCTCTTCTGTCTTCTTTCTTTCTAGTGTAGTAGTAGTGACGATTGTAGTGAGGGGCATCACTTGGGGCTGGGGAACCTCCATCCTAACTACAATGCTCACTACAATCGGGAAGCAGCGTGCAGCCTTCACTCCGTGAGTGATCAGTGCTGGCTGCTAGCGGTAACGCTGACAGACGCGTTACCATAGCAACGGTGCTCCCGGAGCCGCGGTTAGCGGTGACGTCACCGCTAACTGCGTTGCTATGGCAACGGTGATCTCCGTTAATGACCGGCTGTGTCAGCCGGTCCCTAACGGAACGGGGAGTCGACCGTGTGCTAGAGCATGTCGCCGGTACACGGCGATACACATATGTGCACCGTGTACCGGAGAGATGCACTCGCAGGTCCTACATGACGTGTCATAGTCATGTGACCAGTCTGTAGCCAATGAGATAATAGCCACGTGACTGGTCACATGGCTATTTTGACGTCACGATAGGTCCTGCTTCTCTGCTGGCAGTGCAGGTCACCGGGAGGATTCAGCGATCATCGGATGGAATAGCGGCAGGAGACAGAGTGCAGAAGGGATCGCGAGGACCGGTAAGTGTTATGGCAATGTTTATTAACTGTTTGTGTACATTTATAATGCATTTTTATGTGTTTGTGATTGCCTCCCATTATAGCCTATACGTTCGAGTTCGGTTCGTCGAACGTTCGACGAACCGAACTCGAACGGGACCCCCGTTCGGCGAACCGGCCTCGAGCCGAACCGGGACCGGTTCGCTCATCTCTAGTGCTGACTTTGAAATTGCTGAACCTTTTTCGAACAAGTTCACTCATCTCTAGTCTCTGCTCCTACATTAGGCTCCTCTCAGATGGGGTAGTAAAAATCTGGTAACAGATTTTCTTTAAATGGGATATTTATGAAATAAGGATAAGCTACTTTAAGACCATAACAATTTTTGGTATAACTAAACCTTTTTATTTGTCTGCATAACTCTAGCATGTATTGTATGCAGCTAGTTCATTAACCCCTGGGTATGTCATGGATCATGTCACTATGATCGCCGTGGACTGCTATGGGCAGTCCGCGGCGATCCACACACATATCAGCTGATTTCAACAGCTGCCATATGTGCCTGCTAGTTGCGAGTGGAATCGCATTCCATCCGCAACTATTAACCCCTTACATCTTGCTGCTAAAATCTGGCAGTGAGATGTATATGCGCGCGGCTATAACTTTGACTTAACCCGCCCACATCGGAAGTCATGTGTGTGATCATGTGACGTCCGGTGGTTGCCATGGTAGCACAAGGTCATGTGATGATGCCTGTAGTTAACATGAGTCGCTTTCTTTCAGTGTCGGCATAGTACCAGCATTGAGACTAAAGCAGCATATCTGCAGATCTCAGCTCTGTAGCTGTGATCTGAAGCTACGAAAGAATGATCAGATTGCTGATCGTTATAGTCCCCTAAGAGACCAAGTAAAATAAAAAAAAAGTTAAAAAAAGTTTTAAAAAATAAAAAAAATAAAAAAAACCTAAAAGTTCAAATCACCCACCGTTCGCCCCATTGAAAATGAAAGGGTTAAAAAAATAAAAAATATATACATATTTGGTATCACCGCATTCATAAATGCTTGATCTATCAAAATATAAAATCAATTAATCTGTTCGGTAAACGGTATAGCGGCAAAATAATTCCAAATGGTGAAATTACATTTTTTGGTCACCGCAAATTTTGCGAAAAAATGCAATAACAGGCAATCAAAATGTAGCATCTGCGCAAAAATGATACCATTAAAAATATCAGCTCGAGACACAAAAAATAAGCCATTACTGAGCCACAGATCCATAAAAATAAGAACACTACAGGTTTCGTAAAATGGCGCAAAATGTACAGCACTCTTTCTGGACAAGCTTGTGAATTTTTTTAACCTCTTAGATACAAGTAAACCTATTCATGTTTGGGGTCTACAAACTCGCACTGACCTCAAACATCACAGTGATACATCAGTTTTACCATATAGGGAACATCGTGAATAAAATATCCCAAAAACAATTGTGTGATCACACTTTTTTTTGCAGTTTTTCCACACTTGGAATTTTTTTGCTATTTTCCAGTACAGTATATGGTGAAACTTATGGTTTCATTTACAACTACAACTTGTCCCGCAAAAAACAAGCCTTTATATGGCAAGATTGACAGAACAATAAAAACGTTACGGCTCTCGGAAGAAAGAGAGAAAAAAAACACAAAATGCCCGGGGGCTTAAGGGGTTAAGATACATTGATCTTTTAGTGAACTAGTTAAATATTAAACTGCCATGCACCAAAAATTTTAGTCCATACTCCAGTACCCTTACTTGTTTGCTTGCGTGCAATTCAACCATAAAGTAAGGGGCTTGCATACATTTCAAACATAATTTATGCCACTATAGTTGCATAACTTATGATTATTTTTTCAGGCAGGATTCACCACCCTGCACCAGCACTGCCCGCTTTGATGGAGTTGACCAGGCCTGGCATAAAAATGCCAAAAGTTCCATATTTTTGCAAACTTTAAGTTGAGCAAAAAAAAAATGCAACATTTCAAGATGTTTTATGCCAGATTTGTGGTGAAAACACTATGATCAGTTTCCATTACTTAGGGCAAGTTAACTAAAACTAGAATTAAAATGATCACCGATTTCAAAGGGAGTTTGTAAGTGTAATATAAAGAAATATTGTTGCTGTAAGATCATTTATCATGAAGCAGATGAAATAAAATCAGTACAGGAGAAGTAATAGAAATTAAAGAGCAACTCACCTGTAACAGTGATCATGTCATATATGTGATAGAATGCAGTTGCAGCTTACAATACGTAGGTTGGACTACACAGTCGTTACACTTACATATGAAGGGGCATAGACATATTGCCAAGAATGGGGTTTTGAAATTTAGCCTTTCGAGGTATCTTGGAATTTTGCATAAAAGCCTTTCGAGGTATCTTGGAATTTTGCATAAAAGTTACTCCAGAAGAAAGTGGAGGAGAGGATGAACTCAATAGAAAAAAAACATTAGGCCTCTGCCACACTCACGTGGAAATTACGCACGTGCCGCGAGACACGTATTTTCCCTGCGTGTTGCGTGTGGTAAGTACGTGTCTCCGGTACGTGCGGTCCACGTGTGTTCTCCGCGTGCTGTCCGCGATAACACACGGAGAACCAGTAATTTGCATACTCACGTGGTAGATGCTGGTGTCCAGGGTTCTGATCTTTGGCTCCAGCCCCGCCCACTCCCTGATGCTGATTCTGGCCAAGCGGAGGGGCGGAGATTAGAGCCCGTGACAGCAATCCCACCTCCATAACACGCTCATAACGAGCGGCAACCGGCAGCAACTGTTTGCTGCCGAAGATTCTGCAGGGCTGGTGGAGGTGAGTATGTGTTTTTTTTATTTTGAAATAATGACACGTGTTTCTACGGCGCATGTCACACGTGACCGCATCCACACTACATCCGTGTGGTATGGGTGCGGGCCCTGTGACACCCGTGCTGCCGGAGAAAACATGGACATGTCAGCATGCGAAACACACGGACACACGTAAGTATGGAACGGACACACGTTCTGTCCCAAAATACTTACGTGTGTCCAAACCATTATGAAATCATATGTCCACATGTGCACGTGCCTCCGGTACGTGAAAAAACTGCCAAACACGTACCGGAGGCACGAACGTGTGACAGAGGCCTTAAACCGTATGGAATCATATTGGTTATGTAGACTGCAGAGATTACATTTGGAAGGTTTCAATGTTACTATAGTGCAAATATATTAAGAACAAGAAAAAATAAATCATATAGTATATTCAATATTATTAAAAAAAATACACAAAAAAAGACTTTTGAAGAAAATGAGAAAAAAAGAAAGGGTTAAATATTTTTTCCAAAAAAGGTAATAAATTAGATAACTCAAGAGGGAGGGTTACATATATGATATTGTACTTGCTTTTGAATGCATATATATATATATATATATATATATATATATATATATATATATATATATACTGTGTGTGTATATATATATATATATATATATATATATATATATATATATATATATATACAGTATATACTATGTGTGTATATATATATATATACGTATATATATATGCATGGTAAAAGCCAGCTAAACAAGTACATTTCAAGTCATTGTATGTCAATTGACAACATCTTTGTTTGATGAATATGTATGACTAAAGAGGTCTTTTTATTTTATTTTTTTAATTACTGTTTCCTAACTAATATCGTTTCATTTTGTAAGAGAAAGGAAGAAAAAGAGATTTTGTAATAAAGTGTTAAGTAGCCCATTATATGAAAAGGAATTTTAAAAAAGCAAATACACTGCAGATTGAGCGGCACTCTAATTAACCAGAGTTCCCACCCTAAAGGCCCCATCACATGCTACGATATATCTAACGATATGTCGTCGGGGTCACGGAATTTGTGATGCACATCCGGCATCGTTAGAGATGTCATAGCGTGTGACACCTCCGAACAACTGTTAACGAGCAAAAATACTCACCTTATCATTGCTCGTTGACACGTCGTTCATTTTCATAATGTTGTTCCTCTTTCTGCGTGCCGGTTGTTCGTCGTTCCTGAGGCAGCACACATCGCTACATGTGACACCCTGGGAACTACGAACACAGCTTACCTGCGTCCCGCCAGCAATGAGAAAGGAAGGAGGTGGGCGGGGTGTTCTGGCCGCTCATTTCCACCCCTCCACTTCTATTGGGCGGCCGCTGTGTGGCGTCGCTGTGACGCCAAACGTCCCACCCCCTTCAGGAAGAGGATGTTCACCGCCCACAGCGATGTCGTTAGGGATTTAAGTACGTGTGATGGGGGTTAACAACATTGTGTGCCATGGGCAACAAATTGCCCGTGACACACAAACGACGGGGGCGGGTGCGATCGCTCATGCGATCGCACGATATATCGTAGCATGTAACGCTGCCTTTAAGCCCATTTCACACGTCAGTGAAAAACACTGACGTTCTTCACTGACGTGTAAAACACGCACATGTCCCTCCATGTTCCGTGATTCATGGCACACGTAGGTTGTCCATGTGCAATCTGTGATCCGTGATCCGTGATCCGTGATTGCATATGGACATTACTCACCTGCCTTCACTGCTGCTGTCCATGGTGCTGAACTCCTCGGCTTTCCAGCGTCCGCCCACCGCTCTCAGCACCTACTTCCTGGTCAGCATTTCCTGCTCTCATGAATATTCATGAGCCAGGCAGGAGCTGCCGAGAGCGGAGCAGGCACAGCGAATCGCAGGCATGGTAAGCTGAAAATTTTTAATATTTAATATGTCCGTGATTTTCTGGTATGTGTTTCACTGACCACACACGGACCACACCATAGTGTGGTCCGTGGGTCATCAGTAATGCCAGAGAAAAACTGACATGTCTCTGTGCAGAATCACGGCCAAGGGTGCACGCTGCATGGAGATACGTTCAGTGAAAAATCACTGATGTGTGAGCAGACCCATTGATTAGAATGGGTCTGTGTATGTCAGTGATTCTGGTACGTTTTAGACCCGCATCACACATCCGTTTAATTTGTACGTGTGCGGTACGTATTTGCACGTACCGGAGACACGTACATACGGAGACCCATGTTATTCAATGGTAGATGGCACACACACGTAAAATCACACGGAACGTGTGACCATGTGGTAAGTACGTGTGCGCTTTTCTACACGGACGACATGTCCGTTTTTGGCCGGCAGCACGCAGGCACGGACCCGCTTTAGTCTATAGGTCCGTGCCTGCACGTACTGCACACGGAGTATGTCCATATTCAGCACGTTTAGTGCATGTGCATTTTTACACTAGCGATCTTATTTTTTGTTTTTTTTAAATTAAAGTCAGTATACTTACCTTTTATTCTGCTGTTCTCAGTCATACTTACATTGGCGCTCGGTTTTTTTCTTCCCCTGGCTCATACCGCTCCCCAATCACCAGCGCAGCGAGGAACAGCTGTGCAGAAAATACGCGGCAACAATTACTTTGAATATGCCGGCCACTCATTAATCAATCTCGTATTCCCTGCTTTCCCCACCCACAGACGCCTGTGATTGGTTGCAGTCAGACACGCCCCCCACGCTGAGTGACAGTTGTCTCACTGCACCCAATCACAGCAGCCGGTGGGCGTGTCTATACTGTGCAGTAGAATAAATAAATAATTAAAAAAACGGCGTGCGGTCCCCCCAAATTTTAATACCAGCCAGATAAAGCCATACGGCTGAAGGCTGGTATTCTCAGGATGGGGAGCCCCACGTTATGGGGAGCCCCCCAGACTAACAATATCAGTCAGCAGCCGCCCAGATTTGCCGCAAACATTATATGCGACAGTTCTGGGACTGTACCCGGCTCTTCCCGATTTGCCCTGGTGCGTTGGCAAATCGGGGTAATAAGGAGTTATTGGAAGCCCATAGCTGCCAATAAGTCCTAGATTAATCATGTCAGGCATCTCTCCGAGATACCTTCCATGATTAATCTGTAAATTACAGTAAATAAACACACACACCCGAACAATCCTTTATTAGAAAAAAAAACACTAACAAATTGCCTTGTTCACCAATTTAATAAGCCCGAAAAAGCCCTCCATGTCCGGCGTACTCCAGGATGGTCCAGCGTCGCTTTCAGCTCTGCTGCATGGAGGTGACTGGAGCAGCAGAAGACACATCTGCTCCTGACAGCTCCACGCAGCTAATGAAGGGAATAGCGCGATCAGCTGTATTCAGTGTTGGCCGCGAGTAACCTCAGTGACAGCTCAGCTGATCACGCTATTCCCTTCATTAGCTGCGTGGAGCTGACAGGAGCGGCGGTGTCTTCTGCAGCTCCGGTCACTTTCATGCAGCACAGCTGGATGCGACGTTGGACCATCCTGGATTTCGCCGGACATGGAGGGCTTTTTCGGGCTTATTAAATTGGTGAACAAGGCAATTTGTTAGTGTTTTTTTTTCTAATAAAGGATTGTTCGGGTGTGTGTGTTTATTTACTGTAATTTACAGATTAATCATGGAAGGTATCTCGGAGAGACGCCTGACATGATTAATCTAGGACTTATTGGCAGCTATGGGCTGCCAAAAACTCCTTATTACCCCGATTTGCCAATGCACCAGGGCAAATCGGGAAGAGCCGGGTACAGTCCCAGAACTGTCGCATATAATGTATGCGGCAATTCTGGGCGGCTGCTGACTGATATTGTTAGGCTGGGGGGCTCCCCATAATGTGGGGCTCCCCATCCTGAGAATACCAGCCTTCAGCCGTATGACTTTATCTGGCTGGTATTAAAATTGGGGGGGACCGCACGCAGTTTTTTTAAATTATTTATTTATTTATTTTACTGCACAGTATAGACACGCCCACCGGCTGCTGTGATTGGATGCAGTGAGACACCTGTCACTCAGCGTGGGGGGGGTGTCTGACTGCAACCAATCACAGGCGTCTGTGGGTGGGGAAAGCAGGGAATACGAGATTGATTAATGAGCGGCCGGCATATTCAAAGTAATTGTTGCCGTGTATTCTCTGCACAGCTGTTCCTTGCCGCGCTGGTGATCGGGGAGCGGTAAGTATGAGAGAGGGCTGCTCACTTCAGTCACTCAGCGGTCACTGGTGAATCCTTCACAGGTGACCGCTAATCAGTACGCGGCACACAGACAGAGCTGCGGCATGACAATGAAGTCGGGTGAAGTTCACCTGAGTTCATTCTCATCGCGCAACTCTGTCTGCTGTCAGCCGACATGTATCAACGACATTGTGCAATACACAAACGGACGTTCCACACGGACATTCCACGTACACATTCACGGGCATTTTACACACAAACACGGACATTTTACACATGCACACGGCTCACATACGCCATCACATGAATGCCATACGTACCGGAGAAATGCCCCAAAAAAACGGAACATGGACCCGAACAACGGACCGTGTAACACAGACATTTTTTTTGCGGAAGTGTGTTTTAGGCATTAAAAAAGCACAAACGTACCAGAATCATTGACGTGTGAAAGGGGCCTTACTCTGAACATTTGCACTTGAATATTTAACAGAGCATATATACTTGTAGCTGAACATGCAGATACGTCTTTTTTTAATGTTTGATTGACCTGAAGAAGGCTTCTAAGTAAGCTGAAATGCATGTGTATAATGCACAACATTAATTTAATATGTATGTGCCTTTGAAAAATAAAATTATTTTACAGAGCGATTAACTAGATTCACTGTGAGTGCAATTTGAGATCCTCCCCTTCCTTTATTACATGCATTCTCAGGTACTTCTAAAAAATCAAAAATGTCACAATGACTGTTAAGATGATCAATAATAAAATAGGTTGTTTTGCTAGTTTCTTTTAATATATGATGAATTGCATTTATCTTTTATAAAATATTTCTGGACTTGACATGTTTTACCTTCAACTAACTTCCATTTAGCTCCACACTCTTGTCACTCACAAGCAGTAGAATACACTGTAGCAAATTTCAGATACTATTGTGTATAGTAAGTTAAAGTATTTGCTTTGTTGCTGAATATTGTGACAAAACCAATTTCCTTTCTTTAACTCGTGCACCTGAGAGTTTTAAAGGCTCAAAGCTGAGAATCCACAACTAAACTGTCATTTATACTGCAGTAACAAGAAACTGAAATGTCATTTGTTCTGTGTTTTATGCCAAAAGAAAATAGTTTCATAACCCCTTTCAGTATGTACTGAAAGAAAGTAACCTACTTTTTTAATAAGCAATAAGAATCGGGCTTCAAAAATCCCCTCTGTATTAGTAACAACAGAAAACAAAATAAATGCATCTGTGGAGTTGACTAAACTTATTAAAAGAAATAGCCACATTTTATTATACCTTTAATCTGATATGCACAATAATCTAAAAAAGGTAGTATATGATGATCAAATAGAGGCACAAATAATTGTAGTACAATTGTAAAATTCTAAGGTCCACTCAAATTTGAACAGTTTACTGATTAATGTGAGCAGATCAAACTCCAAGAAATGCTCGGCACCATTTCACACTCTGAATAAGAGTTTCATAGAGGACTAATGAGGACATGCATGGTCAGAAGGGCTTCACCATAATGACCTGCAGCTACTCGACCATATGTTCTAATAGAGACAATCAGAGGGGACAACCATGGAAAGAATAAAATAAAAGGACTGACCAAACTGCATAATTTCTCTCACATGGTGTTTGGCTCTAAACTCGCCAAGTGTCATCTCCACTCCACACCATGCTTTCTCTGGTGCTTCTGATTTGCACAGATTGGCTCAGGCATTGACTAGCTTAGTGCTCATTTGTGATAGGGCTAGCAAGAGTTAATTTTTGCTAGCCTGCTCGTTGCTTTTTGGATCATATGTTGTGAGAGACCTATCACAGTTGCTCCCTGCCTTTTTAAGATGAAGAATTCTGTCTTGCCATGCCTACTATAGCTTTTTCTCAATCAGTCCATGGCTGTTTTGTTCCAGAAACTGGTGATTTACTGTGCGTTGTTTTATGTGCTGCAGAATTACTCTTGTCATCTTGTTATTTCCTCCCTGCTCTTTATTTTCCTCCTTATCATTTGTTGCCTAATTAGTCTCTATGAGTGTTTGGCTTGCTAGTGTTTTTGGTTTCTCAGTTTGTACATATCTGTGTGTTCTACCACTCCTGTTCCAGTTCTTCCCTGGTTTAGGGAGATGGGGTATTAGATCATGGCTGGCCAGGAACAGGAAAAGGAAGGTGGCCCAGACATCTTCACCATTAGAGGTATCTCTATGAGTAAGGCCAGTTTAGCAGCCCAGTCTCCTGTTATCCGCTCACATTATAGTTGGCCATGCTTAAACTGTAACATGGACTAAATTGCTACATTCTCTAGGCAATTATGGTCCTTGTCCCTCCAGGTGGCAGACCTAAAGGGCAGTACAGCAACTATCACAGTCGGCCAGTCCAGCACAATCGATGTTGGTTGCCAAACTCAAACTGCCACATCTGGAAAGATTTTCAGGGAAGTTCATCCAGTTTGTTTCTTTCAGGGAATGGCATTTCCATCTTTGTCCTCACTCCTCTGGTAGTGAGACGCAGAAGGAGCGAATTGTGGTCTTGCTCCTTAGTGGTCACCCACAAGCATGGGGTTTTTTCCTTGCACCCTGAGTCATCTGTGTTTTTGTTGCGGAACAGATTTTTATGTGCACTTGGTCTAATCTATGATGAACCCAATAATGCATCTTTAGCTGAGTGTGAAATCTGTTCACTGTACCAGGGGAATCGGCCTGCAGAGGATTATTGTGCTGAATTCCTGCAATGGTCCATTGACACTCAGTGGAATAACCCTGCACTCAAAAAAACCTGTTTTTTCAGAGAGTATCTGAGAGGGTAAAAGATATGATGGTGATGGATGAAAATCCACCTTCTCTTGAGTGTGCCATATCTTTTGTAATCCATATTGACTGCATATTGATTGAACTTTCTTAGAGTTTGGTAATGTGATCTCTCAAAAGGGTTAGCAGGAGCTGCCGCCGCACTGACCTTATGCCTGCACCATAAAATTGAAGCCAGGGGCCAAGTTGCCCAAGTGCAACCTGTATAATATGTCCGAGACAAGCTCTCAAGGAGTACATAATGGAGAATTTTGCTAATGGGCACATTAAGCTATCATCTTCCCCTGTAACTGCAGTTTTCTTTTTTTGTCAATATGAAGGATGATAGACTGTGTCCGTGTCTGCATTTTCGTGAGCTTAACCATTTTACGGTTTGTGACCTGTATCCAATGCCACTCTTTTAGGACATATTCAACCAGATTATGGATGTTAGATGCTTCTCCAAACTTGACCTCAGGGGGGCCTGTAATCTGATTTGAGTCTGACAGCGGGATGAGTGGAAGACTGCATTCAATACGCCTAAGGGATTCGCTTGGCCTGACCAATGCGTCTGTGGTGTTTTAATATTTTGTAAATGATGTATTTGCTCACCTGTTGGCGAAATTTCTTATCATTTACTTGGATGACATTCTCTTCCTTTCACAGGATTTTGGGTCACATTTAAAACATATTAAACAGGTTTTGCAGATTCTAGATAAGTGTGTATTTGCCATTCAGGAACTTCCATTTTTGGGTTACATAAATTCTGCTTCTGGGTTTAGAATGGATCCCTCTAAGTTGCAGGCTATATTAAAATGGGACAGTACTAAGAACCTTAAACGTACTGGGTACTACATGGATCATGTGAGGTCAATCCCCACCGCCTGCCATGGACATCCCACGGCGATGTCAGCTGATTTCAACAGCTGACATGTGTGCCTGCCAGGCGCGAGTGGAATCACGTTCCACCTGCGCCTATTAACCCCTTACATCTCGCTGCCAAAATCTGACAGTGAGATGTAACAGCGTGCCACCATAAACATAAATGACCCAGCACCATTGGAAGTCACATGATGTGATCACGTGACTTCCGGTGGTTGCCATGGTAGCACAAGGTCATGTGATGACTCCTATAGCTATCATGAGTCACTTTCTCACACTGCCGGCAGACTGCTGTGTGTGATAATAAAGCAGCTTTTTTCCCGATCTCAGCTGTGTAACTGTGATCTTGAGAAATGGAAGAGCGATCAGACAGCTGATCATTACAGTCCCCTAAGGGACCGAGTTAAATTAAAAAAAGTTAAAAAATAAGTTTTACAAAATTAAAAAAAATAAAAAACCTAAAAGTTCAAATCACCCCTCATTTGGCCCATTGAAAATGAAAGGGTTAAAAAAATAAAAATTATACCCATATTTGGTACAGCCGCATTAAGAAATGCCCGATCTATCGAAATATCAAATCAAATAATCTGATCAGTAAATTGCGTAGCGGGAAAAAAAATCCAAATGCCAAAATTACTTTTTTTGGTTGCCGCAATTAAATGAGAACACTACAGGTTTCAGGAAATGGCGCAAATTTTTTTTTGCTGTTTTCCAGTACACTATATGGTAAAATGTATGGTTTCATTTAAAAGTACAGCTCGTCCAGCAAAAAACAAGCCCTCACATGGCAAGATTGATGGAAAAATAAAAAAAAATTTCTCTCGGAAGAAGAGGAGCAAAGAAAAAAAATGGAAAAATGGAAAATTGCCCGGGGGTGAAGGGGTTAAGGCACAGCATCATTTCTTGAGGTTTGCAAATTATTACTGAAAGTTTATTAAAAAAAAATTCGGTCTTTGCAAGACCTCTTACTGACATGACGAAAAAAGGTACGGACTTTTTTAACTGGTCTGAGGGTGCTTTACATGCATTTGACTGTGTAAAAAAATGATTTGAATCAGCACCTGCATTAATACAGCCTGATGTGTCTCTTCCTTTCATGGTGGAAGTTGAAGCATCAGAGGTGAGGATGAGAGCTGTATTGACTCAAGGTCCGGCTGTTGGTAAACTGCATTCATGTGCATTTTTCTCCAAGATGTTATCTCCGGCCGAACATAGTTACGGCATTGGTAATAGGTAACTACTCTCTATCAAATATTTAAAAAAAACTGACTCGCACATCAAACAGCGTAAATAGGTGCTAGCTGAAAAAACATAGTCAATTTAAGATGCATACAGCTGCACACTAAAAAGCAAACAATGTATAAGGGAACTCTGGTACTGCATTACTGCTATATGAAAAAATGAGATTTTTTAGTTTATGTATTGGCCAATGCATGTAAGCCGTGACACCAATGGCAAGGTAATCTCTATAATATGGCTGCCTAACTTAAATGCCACTATCTAGGTTAAAAAACATCCATGTCTGGGCAGCTAGACTAAAAAATGTAACTTGAAATGCCACTATTTGGACTAACCTCCATGTTTGGGCAGCTAGACTCCTGCTATAAAGGTTATGAACACAGCCTGGTTTATAGGGCGGAGTGCTCAGTCAGTAAGAGACTCACTACAAATGTTTAAAAAAAACTGACCAATACATCCTACAAGTGTGTATAGGTGCCAGCTGAAAAAAACATAGAAAATATAAGATGCATACAGCTTCACACTAAAAAGCCAACAATGTATAAGGGAACTCTGGTACTGCATTACTGCTATATGAAAAAATGAGATTTTTAGTTTATGTATTGGTCAATGCATGTAAGCCCGGACATCAACAGCAAGGTAACAATTTTAGTGTGCAGCTGTATGCATCTTATACTCCCTATCAAATTAACATTTGAGGAGTGCCGACACTTTTTTGAGGCAGCTATTACTCCTCCTTAAAAATCTCCTCTACCTCCAGTCAGAAAAACAACTTAAAGCCACGTCACACTAAGCAACATCGCTAGCAACATTGCTGCTAAGGAACAACTTTTGTGACGTAGCAGCGATGTTGCTAGCGATGTTGATGTGTGTGACATCCAGTAACAACCTGGCCCCTGTTGTGAGGTCGTTGGTTGTTGCTGAATGTCCTGGGCCATTTTTTAATTTTTGCTCTCCCGCTGTGTGTGACAGCGACAGAGCAACAACTAAATGTGCAGTCAGAAGGAGCCGGCTTCTACGGACGCTGGTAACCACGGTAAACATCGGGTAACCAAGAAGCCCTTACCTTGGTTACCCAATATTTACCTTCGTTACAAGCGTCCGCCGCTCTCAGCTGAGAGTGCCGGCTCCCTGCTCTCTGCACACGTAGCCGGAGTACACATCGGGTAATTAACCCGATGTGTACTGTGGCTATGTGTGCAGAGAGCAGGGAGCCGGCATTGGCAGTGTGAGAGTGGCGGACGCTGGTAACGAAGGTAAATATCGGGTAACCAAGGTAAGGGCTTCTTGGTTACCCGATGTTTACCGTGGTTATCAGCATCCGCAGAAGCCGGCTCCTGCTGCCTGCACACGTAGCAGAGTACACATTGGGTAATTAACCCGATGTGTACTGTGGCTAGGTGTGCAGGGAGCCAGCGCTAAGTGGTGTGCGCTGGTAACCAAGGTAAATAATGGGTTGGTTACCCGATATTTACCTTAGTTACCAAGCGCAGCATCGCTTCCACGCGGTGCTGGGGGCTGGTCACTGGTTGCTGGTGAGATCTGCCTGTGTGACAGCTCACCAGCAAGCCATGTAGCGATGCTCCAGCGATCCCTGCCAGTTCAGGTTGCTGGTGGGATCGCTGGAGCGTCGCTTAGTGTGACATCTCACCAGTGACCTACTAGCAACTTACCAGCGATCCCTATCAGGTTGTATTGTTGTTGGGATCGCTGGTAAGTTGTTTAGTGTCACTGGGCCTCAGCGAGACAAGGTTGGTGGTCATTATTTTAAATAGGTTTAACTTTTTAATGACTTATTGTCTGGGATCTAAAAACACAAAGGCTGATGCATTGTCTAGGAGTTTTCTGGGGAGAGAATCTTGTGAGGAACCTGTGCCCATCCTGCAGAAGAGAAGGCTGGTGTTGGAGCTTAGTACTGAGGTTGAAGCTGAGATTGAAGAGGTCCAGGATGAGGCATCATCTGGGGTCCCAGATAACTAGGCATTTGTTCCCCTGAATCTTCACTTAAGGGTTCTGCGGGAACAACAAGGTTATTATAAAATCATTGATCTGTGACATGCTACATTAACAGAAAAGGACCTTAGTTACTGCATTTTTTTAATCTTCACAGTCTGCCATTGTAAACCTGGAGAACAGATTAAACCCTAATGCCAAAGCCTGTTTTCACCTTCCTGACAAAGACATATTTTTCAATTCTGACCAAATGTCAATTTATGTGGTAATAACTCTGAAATGCTTCAACATATCTCAGTTTTTCTGACGTTGTTTTTTCTCATGACATATTCTACTTGTTAGTGGTTAATTTAGGTCGATAAGATTTGTGTTTATTCATTAAAAAATTTTAAGTTTGATGAACTTAGAAAAAACTTGCAATTTTTGAGCTGTGATATTTTAAGCCCTTAAAACAGATAGTCATACCACTAAAAATAATTAATGAGTAACACTTTCTACATGTCTACTGTATATCAGAATGAATTTGTAAACACTTTTTTCTGTTTGAACTGCCTGAAGTCATGGAGGTTCTAATTCCTGAAAGCCCAGTGGACTGATGAGTCTCTGAAACTTGCACCATCTCATTTCCTTGCTGGAAATATACTATACGCTATTGTCTGTTGATAACCCAATAAAGTCTTGTCGAAATGTGGTACCCTCACCCGACTTGTCTGAGTAACGTTCTGCCCATGAGGAAGGAGTATGGCCATCAGTGGGATGAGCCTCAGCCCATGCAGTCTTTCCAAACACAACCATGCCAGTGGACGAGAATAGTCCTCACCCTCGTGTGTCCACAAGGGTACTGGGGTTAACCTGGAAACAATATTGTGATGAAAGAAGCAGACTAACACCTACGTCTTTTCTGCTGTCAGGTTTGGGAGTATGTGAATATTGTAGCCAACCACATGAAAGAGCAGATTTCAGTGAGAGCCAGTGGGTTAAGGGAATTAGAAATAAAGAACTGTATTATACAGGGGAGTTTGTGAAACTTGTACCATCTCATGTCCTTGTTGGAAATATACTAAATGCTATTGTCTGTTGGTGACCCAATAAAGTCTTGCCGAAATGTGGTAGCCTCAACTGAGTTGTCTGAGTAGTGTTCTGCCCATGAGAAAGGAGTACGGCCTTCAGTGGGATGAGCCCCAGTCCATGCAGTCTTTCTAAAGACTGCTAGGCTAGCAGACGAGAACACCCCTGACCCTTGTGTGTCCACAAAGATACTGGGGGTTAACCTGGGAAGCATAGTGTCATAAGGAGCAGAATATATATATATATATATATATATATATATATATATATATATATATATATATATATATATATATATATATATATATATACTGTATATATTTTTGTGTGTCTATACTGTATATGTGTATGTTTGTACATTTATATATTTTTTGCCCCCTGGTTCCCCCCGGATGTATAACTTTTGCCCTAGGATGTGTGTTTGCTTTACTTTCAGGTTTAATTTTCTTATTTTTATGCTTCATGTTGCGAGTAAATTTTATTTTTGAGGCCTGATGATATTGCTGCCTATTATCTCGGCGCTCATTGTACTAGATTTTAGAATACCACCTTGTGTCCAATGTTCTACAATTTTTTTATAAAGGGGAATATTAGTCTACTAGTGTTTAGCACAAATGTGCACACATATTGCTTGGAGATTTGTTTCCCTAGTAAATGAGCTCTATCATTGTTTGCAGAGTGGTTCATTCTATTCTTACTACTATTTGGGTTCCGCATTCTGATGTTATTGTAGCCTTGTAAAGGGATTTTGAGCATTGTATATCGGACTGTTAACTGATATTTTTTAAGCACTATATATTGACATTAGTTATTGTGATTTTTGGGTATATATTGTTTTTTGGTATATTGGAATTTTTGGAGCACTGTCTATTTGTATTAAATGATGGGATTTTTTGGTACATATTTGGGCTCTATATGTTTCAGGAAATTGTTTCACTGTATATTGCTATTATTTGTTTTTCATTATTTGAGCACTGTATTTTGGCATTATTTGGGCACTGTATATTGGAATTATTTTAACAATGTATAATGATGTGTTACTGTGTATTTGTTGCTTGAATTCTTTATTTGTGTGTTTAATGCCTGTACTCTCTATTTTTTGTATGAATTGTGTATTTGCTATGTGTATTTATTCTGTTTTATGTGTTATTGCATATTTATTGTCTGTATTGTGTTTTTGTTGTCTGTATAATGCATTTGAGGTCTGTATTATGTATTTTTTGTGGATATTTTGTATTGGGAATTTTGATATCTGTATTGTGTATTTATTGTATGTATAGTATATTTGATTTATCAATTGTTTATTTGTTTTATGCATTGTTTATTTCATGTATGTATTGTCTTTTTGTTGTCTGTATTGTGTACTTGATGTCTAATTTGCGTATTTGATGTTTGCATTGTGTATTTGTCTGTATGGTGTATGCGTTGTGTGCATTGTATTTTTGTTTATATTATTAATTTGATTTCTATATAGTGTATTTAATGTTTGTATTGTGTATTTGATGTCTGTATTGTGCATTTGTTTTGTTCATTGTGTATTTGCTGTCTGTATTGTGTTTTGTGATGTATGTATTGTGTATTTGATGTCTAAATTGTGCAATGGATGTATTTTTCTGTATTGAGTATTTGGCATATATATTGTGTTTTTATTCTGTATATTGTGTATTTGATGTTTAAATGGTGTATTTGATGTCTGTTTCATATATTTATTGTGTCTACTGTGTATTTGATATATGTATTGTTTTTTTCTGTATTGTATGTTTGTTGTGTGTATTTGTGTGGATCGGTTATGCTGAAAGCCATGCCATCAGCAATGTATTTTGCCATCAGGGGCAACAAATGCGGACAGTTTTTCAATTGAGGTACCAAATTATGCACACTGTTTGGTAGCAGGACATTGCATGATGAGGAGGTTTGTATTGACAAAATATAACTGATTCACTGAGGCTCCTTCATGGGAGCCACATTAATGTGAGGAAAAAAGGCCTGTCAATCTACTTGCGTACTATTCCAAGAAAACAAGAAAACTTGATGAAAAGTACAACTAAAGACTATGATATAATGCTTGAAGATGTGCCCCTAGGTCAAAAGGCATTCAATAAGCTATAGGGGAAGAGCCAATGGTCGACCTGAGTATGATAAAGTTTCATGATGCACAAGGATTAAAGCCACAAGGATGTCTTGGTGAAATATTGCTGCATGGAAAGGGAAAAGTTATCATAAATTGGGGAATTTGGAATGTACGAACCATAAATCAAAGGAAACTTGACATCATCAAAGCTGAAATAGACAAAACAAAACAGAATTCGACTTACTCAGAATTAGTGAACTAAGATTGACTCAATCTGGACATTTCCAGTCAAACAAACACTGGGTCTAATATTCTGGCAATTATTACCTAAAAAAATGGTGTCGTTTTTAGTGTCAATTGAAAATTGGTTGGCATTATCTTGAAGTAGAATGCAGTCAGTAATAGAGTTATTTTGATACAACTACAAGAAGCGCCAATCCTTGCCCCAGTTATACAAGTCTGCGCACCAACCACAGATGCCAAGGAGGTGGACGTGGAACGCTTCAAAGATTAAGTTCAAGATGTAATTTGCAATATGGAAAAACACGACTTACTCATTATCGTGGGAAACTTGAATGCCAAGGTGGGCTACAGTAAGCATGGATTCGTTGTTGGAAACTTTGGACTTGGTGAATTAAACAAGGCTGGAGGATGTTTCATTGACATTTGCACAACAAATCAACTGTCTGTCATAAACATCTTCTTCCACAATCACAAACAGAGACTTTACATATGGACATTTTTGAATGGGGCCTATAAGAATCAGGATTATTAAATATGTGTTTGACAAAGATGGAGGTCACCTATCATTACCCGCAAAACAAGGCCAAGAGCTGACTGTGGAACTGATCATGAACTATTCAATTGAAATACTATGTCCCAAGAATGACAAAAGTATTTTAGGAGTGATACCTTTATAGGCTAACCAGAAAAAATATATTAGCAAGCTTTCAGAGCACAGAGGCTCCTTCTTCAGGCAAATTACAAAACTATGAACTACAATATGGATGCCAATTGTTTTATTGTCCTTCTTATCGCTGGTTTGTTATAACCAGTGCGGCCTAAATACATTCCCTCCTCATCCAGAGAGATGTCTGTGCAGGAGGCACCATCTCCACCAGTGCTGCTCAAACCTGAGGGGCCTATTTATATAGGTAAATTTGGCACATTTCCTGCTCCTTCCACAAAAAGAAAGTTTAATATATAAATTTGGGGCAAAATTTTTCATTTATTTGACCATACGTCCAAACTGCAAACTTGATTAAAACATGCAAAAAAAATAAATATATACACAAAAAAGACAAAAGGTCTGCATTGTAACCATAGGGCTTGGTTATGGGCCCCTGATTGTTCTGACACAGGGGTCCATGTTGTCTCCATGTGTCAGCGTTGCGGGGGTCCAGCGTCATCTGGACCACCACATACCTATAGGAGGAGAGCACAGCGCCGAGGTTGTAATATAAACTAGGACGTCATCAATCTTTATACTGTGGATAAAACTGTAAGCGAATGAGATATCTGTATAGAATGATGGATTTGTGAATAATTTTGGGGTTGTTCTAATTACTTTCATGTTTCTGCAAATTGTTTCTATGTACAGATTACAACTACAACTACATGAACTATTGAAAGCAAGACTCAAACTGCTCAAAAGGACTAGTGTCATGCAGTGTTCAGCTTTACACTCGCTGGGTATCATGATGTCGTCAGACTCTATTCACACCATAGAGTCTGACAAACAACCTGGGGTCTCTTAGTTGCTTAGCCTGACTTGGGCATAAGCTGTTTTAACTTCACTGTTCTCCAGTCCAGCAGGAGATAAATTCTGCTGGCTTTGTGTACTGCTGTTAGGAGCTCAGGCTGCTTTTACCACTCACAGCCACTTTCACTCTTTAAAAGATACTGGATCTGGATATTCCTTACTGAATATAGTTCAGTGTTGTTTCAGCTATATCAGTCCATATTATAGTGATCCAGAACCTAGTGAGCTGTCGTGTGCTTTCCTGTGTGGTGTGGAAAGATCCCTGTTGATAATTCATTTCTTTCTTGTGTTTTTTCTTCTTGGGCTTCCCTTGTGTTTGATTGAAGTGTGCATGTGTTTTAGTTCTTCTCTTGTCTGTGGTATTTGTGGGGTTTGCTTCTCCACTCCTGGTCCTCTCCTGTGGTGGGGGAGAAGGGGTGTTTGATCAGGGTTTGGACAGGAGTTATGGTCACACTGATGGTCCAGACCTGGCTACCATCAAGCCTACCTCTGGGATAGAGGACAGCACAGGGTCCCTCATCTGAGGAAAAAAAGTTTTCAGCTTACCTAGGTAGTTGCCTCAGGGTTTTATAGGGCGATGCACGAGAACCTCCAAGAGGTCAGCCAGACCTGGTGTAGCAAAGGAGCAAGGAAATAATAGAACAATGGCTTCAGCACTAGCAAGTTAAAAATAAAAACCTTTATTCCATATTCTTTAAAACAGCAGCAACATTATACTCAAAAGGGCAGCATCAGGAATATAGGAAACCTAACGCGTTTCAGACAAGAAATAAATCAAAGGAATAAAACTAAGAAATGTCCTTAATCATAGGTGTGATAAGGACATTTCTTGGTTTTATTTATTCCTTGTCTGAAATGCATTAGTTTCCTATATTCCTGATGCTTCCCTTTTGAATATAATGTTGCTGTTTTAAAGAATATGGAATAAAGATTTTTATTTTTTACTTGCTGGTGCTGAAGCCATTGTTCTATTTTTTTCTTGCTCCCTAGTCTGAGGGCCAGTTTAGGGGGTCACTGCTCCAGTTACTCTGACACCTTGTTACGTCCTGGGGGTGGATTCACGGAACCGTGCACTGGACTCCCGCAGTGAGGCAACCCAGAGCTTACCCCTATACAGGGACTGTCCGATCACCCGCACCAGATGGCCTAGATGCACAGTAGCCGGAACACTAGGATTACAGGATAAGAGTCCTTCAAGGATCCAAACAGGAATGTCACTGAGTCCAACGGACACCGTGGGCAGGACAGATGAGAGGAACCGGATACAGGTACCAGGAAGGAACAGAAGACGGGGTCCGGGTCCAACAAGACGTGCAGGCTGATGTTTCCCAGGTGAAGTCGGGAATTGGTGATGGGTTCAGGCTGATGGTAGATGGCGGGATCCTCAGCAGACAGTCACCGGGGGACTTCCTGGGGAATCAGACGTCAGGACCGGGTTAGGGTGGCAGGCGGGCTCTGCAGAAGAGACAGGGTTAACGAAAGCAAGGCACAAGGGGACCTGAACACCTAGCTCTGGGAACACGTTGATCAGGCACCGCCCACATGGAAAGGAAGTCTTCATATACCCTGTACCTGTAATTGACCATATCCTGTATCCGGGACGCTGGCCCTTTAAGAAGAGGTGAGTGACCGCGCGCGCGCCCTAATGCGCATGCGCAAGGCTCATGTGCCGGAGACCAGAGCAGGAAGCAGTGCAGGAGATGCAGGGGAACCAGACAGAGCATCCTGTATCGCAGGGAGACGCCGGGGCCGGCGGGCAGGAGGCACGGAGGACGCAGAGGAGGGAGAGTGAGAGGGGCAGAAGAACCAGGGACCGGGGCGGTGAGTGACAGATGGCCCCGGGACACGAGGAGCGTGACACACCTCCATGACAAATAGACAACACATCATTTCGAACTTTGATTTCACCAATATAACCGAAGTTTTTGGAACAGTTTGCACAACTGATTTATGTCTCCGGACATTGAAAAAAAGGAATCTTCAGGAATTAGGGACATAAATAAAAAGAATATTATTACTAGGAAAGCCAGAAAGACAATAAACACTAGGCAAAAGAGACCCCTGTAGCCAAAGATAAAGAGAGCAATTCAAGCAGATAAAGAACTTTATTTCAAAAAGATATTGCTAGAAATAGAATATGAACATCTGAAGGGCAAGACCAGGAAATCACATTAAAAAGATCAAAGCGATACAACAAAAGTTTCAACCAAGAGTGGCAATGTTGAAAGATGCCAATGGGAACAAACTAACTGAGCCAGATCAGATCAAGGAAAGATGGAAAGAATGCAAGGAGCACCTCTATATGAATGACTCACTGATACTAGAAGAAACAGAAACTGGAAATGATATTGAACCAAAAATCTTAAAAGACAAAGTCGTTGCTGTGATAAAGCTTCTGTCAAAAAAACAAAGAACCTTGATGTGACAATATTCCAATAGAACTAATAAAGTCTTTTGAAGCAACAGTTAATATCATCACACACCTGCGTCAACAGATATGGACAACTGGTAAATGGTCAAGGACTGGATAAAATAGGTGTTTATTAGTGATGAGCGAGTACTAAAAAGCTCGGGTGCTCGAGGCTCGGGCCGAGCATCCCAAGATACTCGTGTACTCGGCCCGAGCACCGAGCCCAATGTTATCCTATGGGAGACCCGAGTATTTTTGTGAAATGACCCCCAGCAGCATGTAGAAACCCTAAAAATGTCACAAAAGTCTCAGAAGAGTGCTCAAATGACATGGCAACAGCATGGGGAAGACCCCTTGAAGCATTTATCACTCAAAAGTCACAGCTGTGAACAATTTTGTCCGCGTTTTACACCATTTTTACGGACTCACCAGAAAACCTTCAAAAATGACACCAAAATGAATTTTCATGGCGGAAATGTTAAGGGCACATACCCAATAGTGAGATAGAGCTAATGTATGTTACTTTTTGAGATTAATACATGAAAGATTTTACGTAAAACATTGTGTGGCACTCCGATGTCCCTGAGAAGAGACGTACATAAAGGCCTCTGAGTCTAATGTGCCCATTTTGAGGAAGTGAGTCTTTGTAGTATTTTCCTTTGCCAGGGCAGTCCAAAATTGGGAGGTTCACCAATGCCCCTGCATACAGACGTGCATGAGGGCCTGTAAACCTGAAGTGCCCATTGTAAGGAAGTGGGTCTATTGTAGTATAGCCCTTAGGCAGGGCAGCCAAAAATTGGGAGGCTCCACGTTGTCACTGGATAGAGACGTGCATGAGGGCCTCAAAACATTAAGTGTCCATTGTCAGGAAGTGGGTGTATTATAGTATAGCCCTTAGGCAGGGCAGCCAAAAATTGGGAGGCTCCACGTTGTCCCTGGATAGAGACGTGCATGATGGCCTGTAAACCTGAAGTGCCCATTGTAAGGAAGTGGGTCTATTGTAGTATAGCCCTTAGGCAGGGCAGCCAAAAATTGGGAGGCTCCACGTTGTCCCTGGATAGAGACGTGCATGATGGCCTGTAAACCTGAAGTGCCCATTGTAAGGAAGTGGGTCTATTGTAGTATAGCCCTTTTGCAGGGCAGCCAAAAATTGGGAGGCTCCACGTTGTCCCTGGATAGAGACGTGCATGAGGGCCTCAAAACATTAAGTGTCCATTGTCAGGAAGTGGGTGTATTATAGTATAGCCCTTAGGCAGGGCAGCCAAAAATTGAGAGGCTCCACGTTGTCCCTGGATAGAGACGTACATGATGGCCTGTAAACCTGAAGTGTCCATTGTAAGGAAGTGGGTCTATTGTAGTATAGCCCTTAGGCAGGGCAGCCAAAAATTGGGAGGCTCCACGTTGTCCCTGGATAGAGACGTGCATGATGGCCTGTAAACCTGAAGAGCCCATTGTAAGGAAGTGGGTCTATTGTAGTATAGCCCTTTGGCAGGGCAGTCAAAAATTGGGAGGCTCCATGTTGTCCCTGGATAGAGACGTGCATGATGGCCTGTAAACCTGAAGTGCCCATTGTAAGGAAGTGGGTCTATTGTAGTATAGCCCTTAGGCAGGGCAGCCAAAAATTGGGAGGCTCCACGTTGTCCCTGGATAGAGACGTGCATGAGGGCCTCAAAACATTGTTCCCATTGCAAAGGAGCGGGTCTCCTGTCGTTGTAATGTCCATTCTGCAAAGAATGGGCGAAAAAATTTACCACTGGGGGTATACCTGAAACAAAGGCCTAACTATTGTAACGGTCATCATGGTGGCGCATGAGGAGAAGGAGGAGCAGTCCAGCGATTATCCAAAATCCAGAAGTGTGTACCCATGGGTGAGTGGAGGTACATGGCAAATTCCCGTTACAAACTTTAAATTCCGCACTCATTTGCTGGTGGTGTGGTGAAGTCTGGCCCAATCCAACCCTTGTTCATCTTGATCAGAGTCAGCCTGTCAGCATTTTCAGTTGACAGGCGGGTGCGTTTATCTGTAATGATTCCACCTGCGGCACTAAAAACACGCTCTGACAAAACGCTAGCGGCAGGGCAGGCCAGGACTTCCAAGGCGTAGAGAGCCAATTCATGCCACATGTCCACCTTGGATACCCAATAATTGTAAGGCACAAAGGAATGTCGGAGTACAGTTGTTCGATCTGCAAGGTACTCCTTGAGCATCTGGGCAAACTTAGGATTTCTTGTGTCACTACCCCGCACCTCAGGGGCTGTGGTACGTGAGGGGCTGAGAAAACTGTCCCACATCTTAAAGACTGTTCCCCTACCTCTGGCGGATTGGACTTGTGCCTCTCTCGGCTGTACGCCTTGGTTGTCCACTGATTCCTGACCTATGCCGCTAGCGTTTTGTGAGGGGAATGCTTTGCCTACTTCCGTGACTATGGCCTTCCGGAACTGCTGCATTTTGGTTGACCTCTCCGCCTCGGGAATAAGAGACATAAAGTTCTCCTTGTAGCGTGGGTCTAACAGTGTTACCAACCAGTAATGATTGTCGGCTAAGATGTTCTTAACGCGAGGGTCACGAGACAGGCAGCTTACCATAAAGTCAGCCATGTGCGCCAGACTCTTAACAGCCAGGACTTCAGTAGCCTGACCAACACGATGACTGAACATGCTGTCCTCCTCCTCCTCCTCCTCCTCATCTACCCTGTCCTCTGGCCAGCCACGCTGAACCGAGGATATGACTGGTGTGCATGTCATATCCTCAATTTGGCCGGAGAGTTGCTCCATGTCTTCATCCTCCTCCTCGTCATAGTCCTCCACTGCACGTTGTGATGAGACGAGGCTGGGCTGTGTGTTATCACCCACACCCACTACTGTTTCTTGCTGCAACTCATCGCACTCCGCCTGCAATGCATCATGTTTGTTTTTGAGCAGAGACCGTTCTAGAAGGCAGAGTAGCGGTATGGTGACGCTAATAATGGCGTCATCACCACTCACCATCTTGGTGGAGTCCTCAAAGTTTTGGAGGATGGTACATAGGTCGGACATCCATCTCCACTCCTCAGGTGTTATGTGTGGAGTTTGACCCATTTCCCGACGGCTTAGGTGATGCAGGTACTCAACAACTGCCCTCTTCTGCTCACATATCCTGACCAACATGTGCAGGGTTGAATTCCAACGCGTGGGGACATCACACACCAGTCTGTGAGCCGGAAGATGCAAACGGCGCTGAAAGCCGGCAAGGCCGGCTGAAGCAGTAGGTGACTTTCGAAAATGTGCAGACAGGCGGCAAACTTTTACCAGCAGATCAGACAGCTCTGGGTATGACTTTAGAAACCGCTGAACCACGAGGTTGAGCACATGGGCCACGCATGGAACATGTGTCAGCTGACCTCGCCTCAAAGCCGCCACCAGGTTCCGGCCATTGTCACACACGACCTTTCCTGGCTTTAGGTTCAGAGGTGTGAGCCAGTGATCTGCCTGCTGTTTCAGAGCTGTCCACACCTCTTCTGCATTGTGGGGTTTGTCACCTATGCAGATTAGCTTCAGCACAGCCTGTTGACGCTTCGCCGAGGCAGTGCTGCAGTGCTTTCACCTTGGGACTGGTGTGGAGGGTAAAGTGGATGAGGATGCGCAGGAGGAGGAGGAGGCTGAAGAGCATGACATTCCGGAGCTGTAGAGTGTGGGTGAAACCCTGACTGAGGTAGGGCCTGCAAACCTTGGTGTGGGAAGGACGTGTTCCGTCCCTCGCTCAGACTGGGTCCCAGCTTCCACAATATTAACCCAGTGTGCCGTCAACGAGATGTAGCGGCCTTGCCCACAAGCACTTGTCCACGTGTCTGTGGTTAGGTGGACTTTGGGTGAAACAGCGTTGTTCAGGGCACGTGTGATGTTTTGTGACACGTGGTTATGCAACGCGGGGACGGCACACCGGGAGAAATGGTGGCGGCTGGGGACCGAGTAACATGGGACAGCTGCCGCCATCAGGTCGCGGAATGCTTCTGTCTCCACCAGCCTAAAAGGCAACATTTCCAGCGCAAGCAGTCGCGAAATGTTAGAATTTAGAACTGTGGCATGTGGGGCGTTGGCAGTGTATTTGCGCCTGCGTTCAAAGGTTTGCTGAATGGATAACTGAACGCTGCGCTGGGACAAGGACGTGCTTGATGATGGTGTTATTTCTGCGTAGGCAACTGCAGGTGCAGGACCGGAGGAGGCTTGTTCGCAGGCAGCATGGACAGGGGATTGGCTCGCATGCACAACCAGCAAAGATGTAGCAGTGACATCAGCAAGCACTGCTCCTCGACTCTGTTGTACTTCCCACAAAGTCGGGTGCTTGGCTGACATGTGCCTGATCATGCTGGTGGTGGTCAGGCTGCTAGTTTTGGTACCCCTGCTGATGCTGGCACGGCAGGTGTTGCAAATGGCCTTTTTAGAATCATCTGGAGCCAACTTAAAAAACTGTTAGACTCGGGAAGACCTAACATTTGTACAGGCACCTTGTGTCGTGTTGTTGTTCCGGGGAACGATTGCCTGACTTCTGCCTGGAGCCACCACCCTGCTTCTTACTGCCTGTTGGGATGCTACGCCTCCCTCCCCCTGTGCACTGCTGTCCTCGCTCTGCATATCCTCCTGCCAGGTTGGGTCAGTTACTGGATCATCCACCACGTCGTCTTCCTCTTCCGCACCCTGCTCCTCCTCCTGACTTCCTGACAATTGTGTCTCATCATCGTCCACCCCTTGTTGAGATACGTTGCCAACTTCGTGAGAACGTGGCTGCTCAAATATTTGGGCATCTGTACATACGATCTCCACATGACCCACTTCAACATGAGCTGGCGAGAGGCCAGAATGTGCGAATTGAAACGTGAACAGCTCTTCCGAGTGTCCAAGTGTGGGATCATTAATGTCCGAGGACGTGTACTCAGCCTGGTGGTAGGAAGGAGGATCAGGTTCTGAAATGTGCGGTGCAGTATCACGGCTACTGACACTTGACCGTGTGGAAGACAGAGTGTTTGTGGTGGTGCCAATCTGACTGGAAGCATTATCCGCTATCCAACTGACAACCTGTTGACACTGGTCTTGGTTCAAGAGCGGTGTACTGCTGCGGTCCCCAAGAATTTGGGACAGGACGTGCGAGCGACTAGATGTGGCCCTTTGTTGTGGTGAAATTAGAGCTTGCCCACGACCATGGCCTCTGCCTGCACCACCATCACGTCCACTTTCTTGTTCCTTGCCAACGCCCTTGTGCATTTTGCAATGCTGTGCTGACGTGTATTCACTAGACTTGTGCGTTATATCCAAGTTTGTGCAAATTGTGCACCTGTACGCTGCCACCGACAGGCACACACGTGCGGTTTTTAAATGCAAGCACGGACGCACTAAGAACCTAACAGGTTTTTAGGAGCAAAAATTACTGAGAAGTCTGACACTATCAGCCACTGCTGACTGACGTGTATTATTCACTAGACTTGTGCGTTATATAATAGTTTGTGCAAAACGCACACAAGTGCACCTGTACGCTGCCACCGACAGGCACACACGTGCGGTTTTTAAATGCAAGCACGGACGCACTAAGAACCTAACAGGTTTTTAGGAGCGACAATTACTGAGAAGTCTGACACTATCAGCCACTGCTGACTGACGTGTATTATACACTACACTTGTGCGTTATATAATAGTTTGGTAAAAACGCACACAAGTGCACCTGTACGCTGCCAAGGACAGGCACACACGTGCGGTTTTTAAATGCAAGCACGGACGCACTAAGAACCTAACAGGTTTTTAGGAGCAAAAATTACTGAGAAGTCTGACACTATCAGCCACTGCTGACTGACGTGTATTATAGACTACACTTGTGCGTTATATAATAGTTTGGTAAAAGCGCACACAAGTGCACCTGTACGCTGCCACCGACAGGCACACACGTGCGGTTTTTAAATACAAGCACGGACGCACTAAGAACCTAACAGGTTTTTAGGAGCAAAAATTAATGAGAAGTCTGACACTATCAGCCACTGCTGACTGACGTGTATTATACACTACACTTGTGCGTTATATAATAGTTTGGTAAAAACGCACACAAGTGCACCTGTACACTGCCACCGACAGGCACACACGTGCGGTTTTTAAATACAAGCACGGACGCACTAAGAACCTAACAGGTTTTTAGGAGCAAAAATTACTGAGAAGTCTGACACTATCAGCCACTGCTGACTGACGTGTATTATACACTACTCTTGTGCGTTATATAATAGTTTGTGCAAAACGCACACAAGTGCACCTGTACGCTGCCACCGACAGGCACACACGTGCGGTTTTTAAATGCAAGCACGGACGCACTAAGAACCTAACAGGTTTTTAGGAGCGACAATTACTGAGAAGTCTGACACTATCAGCCACTGCTGACTGACGTGTATTATACACTACACTTGTGCGTTATATAATAGTTTGGTAAAAACGCACACTAGTGCACCTGTACGCTGCCACCGACAGGCACACACGTGCGGTTTTTAAATACAAGCACGGACGCACTAAGAACCTAACAGGTTTTTAGGAGCAAAAATTAATGAGAAGTCTGACACTATCAGCCACTGCTGACTGACGTGTATTATAGACTACACTTGTGCGTTATATAATAGTTTGGTAAAAACGCACACAAGTGCACCTGTACGCTGCCACCGACAGGCACACACGTGCGGTTTTTAAATACAAGCACGGACGCACTAAGAACCTAACAGGTTTTTAGGAGCGACAATTACTGAGAAGTCTGACACTATCTGGACTGTTTAAGACTGTGTACACCAGCCCCAGATATGATGAAGGCTGGTATACGGTCACCACTAGGAATGGCTATATACCCTGCCTGCCTGCCTGTATACTGCTACAATAGTCCTGACAAGGACTCTTCTGGTCACTAGCCTGTATTCCGACCTGGCTATACCCTGCCTGTATATAGCAACAATAGTCCTGAGAAGGACTCTGCTACTGTACTCCGACCTGGCTATACCCTGCCTGCCTGTATACAACTAGAATAGTCCTGAGAAGGACTTCTGGTCACACTGTTTGCAGCGCTGCTACGGAAATAGCTATAAAGGGCCGCAAACCTTTCCCTAAAGCAGCAACACTCTCCCTGCACTGACTGTCTGGATGGCTGTGAGCAGAGCACAGCGCGCCCGCCGGTATAAAGGCTCGGTCACGCTGTGCGGGCCGGCCAATCACTGCAATTCCACAACTAACAGTGCTGTGGCATTGCAGTGGTCTGCCAGCCAATCCCTGCATGAGGGCTGGCTCTCAAAAGAGCGCCAACATGCAGGGATGAAGACCACGAGTACAGCACGAGTATCGCGAGATTACTCGGTCCCCGCCGAGTAGCCCGAGTACAGTGATACTCGTGCGAGTACCGAGTAGTAACAAGCATGCTCGCTCATCACTAGTGTTTATTCCTATTGCGAAGAAGAGCGATGTTATAGACAGTAGAAATTATTGGACTATTGTGCTCATACTTCATGCCAGCAATATACTACTGAAGAACCTATAAAAACAGCTACAGCCTTATTTTGATAAAGAGCTGCTAGAGGAAAAAGCAAGATTACAAAAATGCAGAGGAACAAGAGATCTAATTGCTAACATTAGATGGATGATATAAAAAGCCAAAGAATATAACAAAGACTTCTATTTTTGCTTCATCAACTACAGCAAAGCCTTTGACTGTGTTAATCACCAGAACCTTTGGAAAATTATTAAGAATATGGGTGTCCCAAACCATCTGATCAGCCTAATTAGGCACCTTTACATCATCTAAAAACGAACAGTTAGAAGAGAAAAGGGTGACCTAGCATGGTTCAACGTATGTGAGGTGTCAGACAAGGCTGCGTCCTGTCACCATTTCTTTTTAGTTTATATGCAGAAGCTATTTTCGGGAAGACTGGACTTGCCAAAAAGAAGAAAGAAATAAAAATTGATAGCAACAAGCATAGATAGAATGAAAGACTGATTACGGAGTGTCAAAATGGAATGCTCAAACATGGATCTCCTACTCAATACAAAAAAGACAAAGATATTAACTACTGCCAGTTATGTCCAGGACACAATTGAGGTGGATGGCAACAAACTGGAAGTTTTAAAGGACTTTAACCTACTCGGATAAATGATCACTCAAGATTCAGCGACAACACCAGAAGTCAATATGAGAATTAAGTCACTTGAAAAAGTCCTGAAACAAAGGAACATTTCACAGGTGACAAAGACACAGCTCATACATACTCTGTTATTTTCTGTCGTCACATATTTATACGAAACCTGGATGATAAACAAGCAAGTCAAAAGGAGAATCAACGCTTTTGAAATGTGATGCTGGAGAAGAATGTAATCAAAACCATGGATGACACAAAGAACAAAACAAATCAATTTTGGAACAAATCAAGCCAGACATGTTATTCGAAGCAAGGATGACCAGGCTACAACTTGCCTACTTTGGACACATCATACAAAGAGAACAATCACTGGAAGACATCATGGTCAAAACAATAGAAGGAACAAGGTTAAGAGGAAGACCAGCAACCCAATGGCTTGATACTATCAAGATAAAGGTAGTGAAGACCCTGGTTGACCTACCTAGGCTTGCCCAAGATTGATCCTCCTACAGAACGTTCATCCATTAAGTCATCATGCCTTGAGAACAAGTTGATGGCCATTAAAAAAAGAATAAAAGCAGATAATCAACTAACTAGAGATTAGAGCAGACAATACTATGCAAAGGTAAACAAATATATATGCTCGACCATAATACATCAAGAGATTGAGATTGGTTTGAAACTTTTTGAAATAGACACAAAAACAATAAGTGAATTCCAAATTTTTAAACCTGTAATAAAAAGGGGAGATGTTCACACTTGACACTAGTTAGACAGTAGAATTAGTGCGTATATATGAAAAATGAAATCATGCAGTAATAAGGGAAGATGTTCACACTTGACAGGGGATAGACAGAAGAATCAGTGAGTATATACCAAAAATGAAATCTTGCCATAACAAGGAGAGATATTCACATTGTACTGTGCTGTTACCTAGCCTGTTATTTAACATTGGCTTTCAACCATTTTCTCTGAGCCAATTGGGTTGAAGTCACTTGGATATTATTGAATGTTCTCCCCATATTTGCTTGAATTTCCTCAGGGTGCTCCAGTTTTCTCCCAGTTTAAAAGGACATATTGATAGGGTATGAATATTGTAAGCCGCAATCTCTGTAAACTGCTGCGTTATATGATGGTGCTATATAAGCAATGCATAATAAACTAAAAATGGTATGATTTCAGTAAAGAGCTAAAAGGGTTTCAATACAGCTTTAGCAGGCCTGCTTTTTCAGGTCAATTAGAGACATTGCCTTATCAAGCTTCAGATTAAATTGTATGTGAAAATTTAGCATAGCAGGCTCATTCCAATATAAAGAGATTCGATCATCTCTATTAGTGTTCTTGATGTGTGGTTTCTTTACATATAACATGAGGGCTTATTAGAAATACTTAGCCCATTTTCTGTTCTTTAGGATTACTCTAATAGCTATTAGTCACCTATACAATTGTAATGGATGTTATTTTGACAAGTATTGCTGTAATTTGAGGCTGTGCTACTGCTCCAATGGTGATGGTGATGGGGGAAAAGATATCTGAGCTCTTTCTGTTGACTTGAGCTTAGCTAATGCTATGGAAAGGGCATATAGCATAGTTGTGTTTTATCGGCCTCCTTTCAGGAATCCAGAGGCTGCAGCAAGAAAAAATGGAGGGCACAGGGAATCCGCTGTTTTCTTTTGTGTGTTTTTTCTATTTTTAACACTTTATGGTGTTTAGTTTCCTTTGTTTGTTTTACACTCTTGAATAGTCAAGGGATTACACCACTTTAAATTACTTTGATTATTATTAATAATAATAATAATAATAATAGCAACAATAATAATGTTTTATAAAATGAATGGTTATAGATTTAGAAAACACTATGTTATCACTTATTTTAATCTGGTTATGCAGATTTTCTATTAGTGATGAGTCAGTTGGAAGCAAGGCAAAAGTATTTTAATGAGATTGCTTTACTAGCCCTAAGGAAGGTCCCAAGGCTACTTAGAACAGTCCAGTTTCCCGTTACTTTAATGTAAATGAGTTATCTACTAACTAAACTATTCGCGGAATATATTTTTGGCATATTGAAAGTTGCTTATGTAGAACATCTGACCTTACTTTAAATAGACAGTGACAGTTTCTCAATGACAGATGTGAATTTAAATTAGTAATGTGTGATCATGCTGAAGATTTACTGTAAATAAAATAAAAATAACACTTAAGTAAATTGACCTTTATTATGCAAGTTAAAATAGGAATGCTATTGTTAGGCGCTGCAATATAAAGATTAAAACGTGAACACCTACAAATAAAAATAACAGGGTTCTATAAATACAAATGAATAAGTAAAACATGTTATAAAAAGGAAATTAGCAAGCAAGACGAACATGGGCTAACAGATGGCATATACATTGCTGTTAGTGACAAAAAGACTTGTTAGACATTTGTATGGGGTTTTGCAGGCAGGGGTTTACTGGTAATGGCGGAAAAGATACATAAAACATTGACAGCAGTGTTTTGGTGGAGGAGGGTAAGCTCTTTTAGAGACCAGAAAGACAATTTGTTCTCCTAATGGTGCTGACACCTTGGCAATTTAATCTTAGGAACCTTTAGATTTATGCCAACAGTGTACATATACAATTGTTTTTTTTATTCTTCAGACAAGATGATGTAAGCAGTGGATACCATCCAAGTAACTCTATTTTCTCATCTGTTAGATAGTACCATAGGGGATTTCCTAAATTCCTGATTAATCGTTTAAGACAATATGCCAGCATTTTTTCGGATTTATGCTTATCAGCAAATTGTTGCAATGTCCCTAGGGGTTGAAATGTAGAATGGAATCATGATAATGGAAAGCAAAGTTATGGGTCTTAAATAAAAATCTATTTGAACACATTTACATTATTGTATTGTAAAAATATAAATATAATAAGGCTTAAAAGTTTTATTAGGGTATTGTTACAGTTTCCCGCAGCATAATGGAGGTTTTTTTTTAGTTGGAGGAGCGAGAATTATTGAGCCGCAAACAGCAAACATATAAAATTGTTTTAATTACAAAATTTATCTTTGCAGATGTATCATTTAAAAGATTATGGGCTAACAGCATGAACCAAGTTTTCCAATTATGCTGAAATGTGAATGGTACTCACTTAGGATGTAACCATGACCTCATTAGATCCCATGCTGTATATGACTGGAATTCTTTTAATCACAAATAACAAGCTCAATTAAGGGGTGCTGTACAGAATATATTAAATATGTGTGTGCAAGCTAAATCTGTCCATGACAAATAACAAATGAAATACGAAGTTTGTTGATTATTCTGCACAATGCGGAGGATTATTTTAAATATCTGTATAAGTCAACAAATAAATCATAATAATACTGCCTATTTTCCAAGGTGCTTGTAAAATTAAAGATGGAAACAATTTCTCAATATTATAATTAAGCATTCAGTATGTGCCTGAATAGAAGACATTTTTTTAAGAAAAAATATATGCACTTGCGGCCAGTATCCTACAAAGAAAAGAAATAGAAAAGATCACTATAGTTATCCCACTATGATGTTGACTTTTTATTCAAGAGTAAAGATGAGCAAATTTCTGCAAGTGGAACAAAATTCTAATAATATATTATTTTTGTTTCTAATTCGCTTCTGTCACTGATCACTATTTTAATGAACAGTAAAGGGACATCAAAAGGTTGAAAAACAAGATCCATCCAGTCCTCGTCACGTCTTATCATTGCTACGAGCGCTGAATCCCCAGGCTCCTTCCCACTATGTTGGGAGTTCCAACTCTGATGAATTTTGAGATTTTTTTTTTAGGCACAAGGTCATGTCACATGTCATGACATGATGACATTAAGACTTTACATGCTTACAAAGAACTGTGCTTACTCAGGGCTAGACGTTCCAGGCTAGTGTGATGAGGCTCAGCACTCTGCAGCGGTGATAAGAAGATGTAAGTTAGCCTGGACGGGTAATGACGAGGAGCGAAAAGGCTGGAGAGGTGAGTGGTAAGATGAGAACAGTGGCACCTTGGATTAAGAGTAACTTGGTTTGAGAGCGTTTTGCAAGACAAGCAAAGCTTTTTAAAAATGTGTAACTTGGTTTAAGAGCAATCATTCGCAATAAGAGCAAATACTCACTGTGCACACTTTCGGTTCTGTACTTTCACCATGCTCTAACCCGCTCTGGAGGTAACTTTCTGTATATATGTACACAGTATACCATTGTACAATACAATATATACTATATAGCATGTCTATCAATTTACATTTGTGGATACAGTATTGCACTTTCTTTCGGCTAACCAGTATAGCACTTTGCTTATACTGTAATCTAATTGCATGTGCAGTATTCCTACCCCACATTTGGCTTATTTTTCCCATTATTTTAGGGAGAATAGATTTGGGCTGTGTTTTTTTGTGTATTGTGCTAGAATAAAGATTGTCCTATTTATATAATATTTTTTCTCTCTAAAGTGTACCTCCCGCACACCAATTCTATTGTAAACTAACATGTAGTTTAATTTGTTTTTGTTGCTTTTACTGTACTGTACAGTATTTTGTATTAGTGTATTGTAATAATTTTATATGAATACAGTACATTATTTTGTATTACTGTAATAAGTTTGTATAAATACAGTCAATATTTTTGGGTTGTGGAGCAATTGTCTGCGTTTCAATTATTTCCTGTGGGAAAATTCACTTTGATATAAGAGTAACTTGGTTTAATAGCACTCTCCCGGAACGAATTATGCTCGTAATCCAATGTTCCACTGTATAAGTTTTGGGGTTTTTTTTTAACCTGAAGGGACATTCAGTTTGCGGAGCATAACTTCTGTGCTATTCAAATTTTTTGGTAAAACTTATCTTGATCTGCTCAACTCTATTCAAAAGTTAAATCTTAAACTTTTGTAATCCTTGTAATATTATTTATGACACTTAGTCCACTTTATGAGTTTGTTTGCTTACAAACTTATTCTGTTGCAAGTAGGAGGTTTTACTACCATGTAGCAAAGAATATTCAACCTGCTGTTGTTCCCTCCCTATAAGCATTCAATAGCAGCTGCATTGTCTGTCTATATGAGATACAAACTCTTGTTTCCAGTAGCTGAAGGTCAACAGCTCACAAAATACTAAAATGATAATATGTCTGTGGGATATTACCAGCAGATGTAAATAAAATACATATTTCCTCTCTTAATGGGAACATGTAACCAGGGTTTTTTGCTACCACATCTTCTGAGCATAATGTAGGGAAATAGATGCTGTCTCCAATGATTTATTAGTTAATTTACTGGTTGCAAAATTTGAGACAAAATCAGAGTTCTCAGTTGTAGGATGAGTTAAGAAAGATAACCCCTCCACACCAGGCTCCTTATGTACATAGTTTATTGACAGCTGCTTATGACAGGAGGGGTGTGGTCGGACTAGCAAGTGTGTGAGCTCCAGACCTGGTGTGAAGTAGTGTGGGACAGTAGTCATGGGCAAGGGATTGACTTTGGATGCCTGGACACGCTACATGGAATTGCTGGTCCTCTCTGTGTACAGTTGAAACCAGAAGTTTACATACACTATCTAAAAAGACACATCTGCATGTTTTTCTCACTCGCTGGTATGAAATCAGAATAAACCTTTCCCATTTTACGTCAATTTTTGGTATTAAAATTATTTATATTTGCCAAATGCCAGGAAAATGAGAGAGAAGGTTTTAAGGTATTTTTTTACTTTCTGCAAAGTCAATCCTTTACATACATTTCATTATTATTTGGTAGCATTGCCATTAAACTGTATGACTTGGGTCAAACATTTTGGATATCCTTCCACAAGCGTCTCACAATAGTTTGTAGGAATTTGGGCCCATTCCTCCTGATAGAACTAGTATAACTGAGCCATGTTTTTAGGTCGCCTTGCTCATACCTGCCTTTTAAGCTTTGTCCATACATTTTCAATAGGATTGACATAAGAGCTTTGTGATGGCCACTGCACTTTGTTATCTTTAAGCCACTTTGTAACCAGTTTGGCAGTATGCTTCTGGTCATTGTCCATTTGGAAGACCCAGTACTGTCCCAGCTTTAAGTTCCTGGCTGCTGTCTTGGTACATTGCTTCAGTATTGCCACATAATTTTTATTCCTCATGATGCTATCTATTTTGTGAAGTGCACCAGTGCGTCCTGGAGCAAAACAACCCACCAACATGATGCTGCCACCCACGTGTTTCACAGTTGAGATGTTGTTCTTATGCGAGCTTCACACAGTACGATCTATCGTGCGATTGCGCGAGCGATCGTACCCGCCCCGTCGTTTGTGCGTCACGGGCAATTAGTTGCCCGTGGCGCAGTCGTTTATCCCATCACAAGTACTTACCTGCTGAGCAACCTCGCTGTGGGCGGTGAACATCCACTTCCTGAAGGGGGAGGGATGTTCGGCGTCACAGCGACGTCACACAGCGGCCAGCCAATAGAAGCGGAGGGGCGGAGATGAGCGGGACGTAAACATCCCGCCCTCCTCCTTCCTTCCACATTGCCGGCGGGAGCAGCGGGACGCAGATAAGCTGTGTTCATCGTTCCCGGGGTGTCACACGGAGCGATGTGTGCTGCCCCGGGTACAATGAAAAACGGACGCCATTAAAAATAAGCAAATTTTTAAAAATAAACAACGAGTACACGACTCACGATTTGTGAGCGATTCTGCGTTGCTCGGAGGTGTCACATGAAACGACGTTGCAAGCGATGCCGGATGTGCGTCACGAAAACCGTGACCCCGACGATGCATCGCGCGATAGCTCGTCTCATGTGACGCCCTCATAAGACTACAAAGCTTCTCCCTTTTCCTTCAATGTAATGATGGTCATTATGACCAAATAGTTCAATTTTAGTTTCGTCAGACCACAGAAAATGTCTCCAAAAATTAAAGTATTTGTTCCTGTGTGCATTTGCAAACATTAATCTAGCTTTTATATGTTTCTTTTGTTGTAGTGGCTTCTTTCTGGCAGAGTGGCCTTCCAGCCCTTGTTAATACAGTACGCGTTTCACTGTGGATGATGACACAATCTTTTCAGCTTCCACCAGCATCTTCACAAGGTCTTTTGCTTTTGTTCTTCGGTTGATATGCACATGTCTGTCCAAAGCATGTTAATTTTTGGTACACAGAAGCCATCTCCTTCCTGAGGAGTATGATGTCTCAACATTCCCATCTTGTTTGTATTTGCATATAATTGTTTTTACAGATGAACAAGGCACATTCAGGTATCTGGATGTTACACCCAAGGATTAACCAGACTGGTGCAAGTCCACAATTCTCTTTCTGAGATATTGGATGATTTATTTTGACTTTCCCATGATGCTACACAAAGAAGCAGTGTGTTTCAGGTGTGCATTAAAATACATCCACAGATATATCTCTAGTTAACTCAGACATTGCTAATAAACCTATCAGAAGCTTCCAAAGACATGAGTTCATCAAATGGGCTTTCCCATATTGTATAAAGGCATAGTACTCTTAGTGTATATAAACTTTTGACTTTGCAGAAAGTAATAAAAATGCCTTAAAACAATCTCTCTCTCTCTCTCTCTCTCTCTCTCTCATATTATTCTGGCATTTGACAAATATAAATAATTCTGGTAATGCTCTTTGACCTAAAACGGGAAAGGTTTGCTCTGATTTCATGTCAGATAGTGAGAAAAACATGCATATGTGTCTTTTTAGATAGTGTATGTAAACTTCTTGTTTAAACTGTATGTGGACTTATGTCGTACAGGCTGTGAAGCCATACAGGCATATGCCATTGCCGTCGGCTGTCCAGGACCCGATGATGACACATACTCACAAGGAGACCAATAATTTGTTTGAAACAACTTCTCTACTCAACGGTTCATTCTATGTAACAAATTTACACTTCAGATAGCGGGCTCATATCTTCCAGCACATTACAAGTCTATAAGGCATATTCAGACACAGTCTTAGTTCCCACTGAGTTGCTTCAGATCTTACTGGTCATGAGAGTTCCAGCACAACCAAGATCAGCATTACGGTACAACTTGTGACAGTCACTTTCCCTTGCAGTGGCTCCACGTCTAGTCTCCTTACACTGGTGAGGATCAGGAGTCCCATCACAATGGTCAGAGTAGAGCTTTGCGTTCTCAGATGCTTTGGGAGAATCTGCTTGGATAAGTTGAATTCAGTCATGTGCCTTTTAGGATAAACCCATTACTTTGACATTACTTTGACAGCTAATGGAAGAAATGTAGCATAAAGAAATAAAATATACCTTTCAAATTAAATTGGTAAAATATGCAGAGGCATACACCTAAACCAACAATAAAGTGCAAGTACTTAACAAGTGCAAAAATGTGTCACATATATACATGAAATATAACTAGACTGATCTCACCCAGTCAGTACTCGAGAACAAGATGACAGCAAGAGTTTAGATGGAAGCCGCAGGACAAATCCTCAATAAAAATACCCTGTTGTGCCCCATGTATGCCCTTCTTAGATCCCAGTTGATATGTTACGAAAAATTAAATCCCTTTAAATATAATGACCACCGAGCTTGTCTAAAGGCCGCTTTACACGCTGCGATATCGTGACCGATATCGCTAACATTGGTACCTGCCCCCATCGGTTGTGCGACATGGGCAAATCGCTGCCCGTGGCGCACAACATTGCCCAGACCCGTCACAGTACTTACCTGCCCTGCAACGTCGCTGTGACCGGCGAACCGCCTCCTTTCTAAGGGGGCGGTTCGTTCAGCGTCACAGTGACGTCACAGCTGCGTCACTGAACCGCCGCCCATTAGAAGTGGAGGGGTGGAGATGAGCGGGACGAACATCCCGCCCACCTTCTTCCTTCCGCATTGCGGGCGGGAGGCAGGTAATGAGAGGTTCCTCGTTCCTGCGGTGTCACACGTACCGATGTGTGCTGCTGCAGGAATGAGAAACAACTTCGTTACTGCTGCAGCAACGATATTTGAGAATGGACCCCCATGTCACTGATGAGCGATTTTGCATGTTTTTGCAACGATGCAAAATCGCTCAAAGGTGTCACACACAACGGCATCACTAAAGCGACCGGATGTGCGTCACAAATTCTGTGACCCAACGAGATCGCTTGAGCGATGTCGCAGCGTGTAAAGCGGCCTTTAGTGTAAAATGCTTAGCTAACTCAAGTTAATTACAGTAAAAGGATGGATAGCTCCCTCCAAAAGTAGCCCAAGACCTCAAATAAGTTTGTGAGGATTACTAGAAAACAGTTTTTGTATAGAGATAAACAAAATAGAAATTCTACCAGACTATTTAACACCAAGATCAATTTTGTCACTGCATATAGTGAGCAATTCTACAAAATTAAGGGAATTATTTTAAAATACCTTCCTATATTAAATCAGGATGAAATATCCTTGAGAAGGGCTGTGGCTTTTCTGCACATAGAGATAGATCTCCAGCAGATTTACTCTCTCCCAGCACATTTGAAAAAAAGGATCATAGAACCTAAAAGATGGCTCTCTTGCACAGGTTCTTACAAATGTTGGGGTAGTAAACGTACAGTATGTCTGTGATTAAAACAAATATTGTTACATATAAGGATATGAGATCGTATACTATTCGATCATTTATAAATTGTAACACCACTCATGTGGTATACATGATTTAATGTGAAGAATGTAATCTAGCATATATAGGATGTACCACAGGAAAACTCAAAAAACAGAATGACGGAACACGTTGTGGATGTTAAGAAAAAAAAAAGTGTTTATGTTGCGGCCCTGACCTAGTCAGGCACCACTGAGTACTGCACCCATGCTTGGTCAGTACTTCCAGGTAAATCTAAAGTCTGAAACAGGGTGTGTACGCAAAGACACATAGCAACCAGGTCTCCCACACCTTAGAGGGGACCCTTGGGCAGACCCAAGAGGGGGCTTGCCTCCACATCTCATCTAGGGGTGTAGGGGAGGGGCTGGAAGCTAGGTTGCAGAGGCTGTCAGGAAAGAAGGAGAAGAGCCAGTCTGGTAGCGGTGAGTGCGAGAGTTGCCGGAGGAGAGAGACGCGCGCAGACACACTAGTCAGTCCCTGCATGTGTAGCAGCCATTAGCGGGGGAGAACGGTTACCAGAAAGTCAGTCAGAAAGATGCTGAGGAAGTCAGCTGGTCGAGTACAGGGACTCCTGGTGACTAGGCACGCACGGGGAACAGGTCCCTAGAGTAGATGTCCATTTATTGATCTGCTAAACCTGCCAGTGAGGGGAACCACAGGTCCCTCACCAACCAACTAGAGTCCGAGCCTCAGCAACAACGAGAGGGCCCATAAGGGGGATCGAGCCTGAAGCCATCTACCTTGCTCCATGCTGCCGGCAAACAGGCCAAAAAGGGGAGAAAAGGCAGTAGCGACTTCCCTGTATGAATCCCACGGTACTTCAAGTCAGGGGTTATCCGAAACAAGAAGTGCTAGGAAGGCGAGTTAATGGTTACCCTTAGACCAGCCTGAAGGATACTTGGTTTCACCTGGTTAATCTCTGCATCGCCAGGGTACCTCACAGAACATCTGAAAGTGAGTAAAGAACAGTTGAAAGACATCTTGGACTGAGACTGAGTTATTCTGGGACCTGTTGTTCCACACACCCGAGCCCCTGGGGCCAGCCTAACTCATGGGAGGCCACACCATCAGACTGCAGACTCCATCAGTCCCAGATGCTCGTTAAATCTGCAGTGGCGGTCACCCATACCCCTGACTGCAAACTGTGAGTGGCATCACGACTCCCATGTAAATAAACCTGACATACCTGTAGCCAGAAATACTAACAAGTGGAGACCCTGTGGCGTCCCTGAAGGTGGAGTGAAGTCCCTGGGGCGACCGCTACAGGTGGGCGACACATTTACACTTCGGGGCAGCCAAACATTTTCTTTAGAGCACAATGGTGAACTTGACAATTTTAGATTTGTTGGATTCTTAAGGTTTAATAAACCCAAATGTGGGGGAGATTAGAGGAAAACCTTTCTTAAAGCAGAAGAATTTTGAATAAAACAAGAATTTCATGGAATTTCCATAATATTTTTCCTTTTTGTGATTGAAAGATAATGACTACCGAGCTTGTCTTGGTGTAAAACATTTAGCCGATTCAAAGTAATTACAGTAACAAGATGGATAGCTCCCTCCAGAAAGTGTTGCTACTCCTCAAATGCTAATTTGGTAGCAAGTAATGCCTTCCTTTTCTTCATGTTTCTATGAAGTTACTAACATTGGCATTACAAAAGCAGACGAAGTGGAGGAAAGCTTGACACGCCCAATGGAATAGGTCACCACACATCCATGGAGTGCAATGATATGAAGTCCGCCAGGTGGACTATAAAATATATATATATATATATATATATATATATACAGTGCCTACAAGTAGTATTCAACCCCCTGCAGATTTAGCAGGTGTGATAAGATGCAAATAAGTTAGAGCCTGCAAACTTCAAACAAGAGCAGGATTTATTAACAGATGCATAAATCTTACAAACCAACAAGTTATGTTGCGCAGTTAAATTTTAATAAATTTTCAACAAAAAAGTGTGGGTCAATTATTATTCAACCCCTAGGTTTCATATTTTGTGGAATAACCCTTGTTTGCAATTACAGCTAATAATCGTCTTTTATAAGACCTGATCAGGCCGGCACAGGTCTCGGGAGTTATCTTGGCCCACTCCTCCATGCAGATCTTCTCCAAGTTATCTAGGTTCTTTGGGTGTCTCATGTGGACTTTAATCTTGAGCTCCTTCCACAAGTTTTCAATTGGGTTAAGGTCAGGAGACTGACTAGGCCACTGCAACACCTTGATTTTTTCCCTCTTGAACCAGGCCTTGGTTTTCTTGGCTGTGTGCTTTGGGTTGTTGTCTTGTTGGAAGATGAAATGATGACCCATCTTAAGATCCTTGATGGAGGAGCGGAGGTTCTTGGCCAAAATCTCCAGGTAGGCCGTGCTATCCATCTTCCCATGGATGCGGACCAGATGGCCAGGCCCCTTGGCTGAGAAACAGCCCCACAGCATGATGCTGCCACCACCATGCTTGACTGTAGGGATGGTATTCGTATGCAGTGCCATCCAGTCTCCAAACGTCACGTGTGTGGTTGGCACCAAAGATCTCGATCTTGGTCTCATCAGACCAGAGAACCTTGAACCAGTCTGTCTCAGAGTCCTCCAAGTGATCATGAGCAAACTGTAGACGAGCCTTGACATGACGCTTTGAAAGTAAAGGTACCTTACGGGCTCGTCTGGAACGGAGACCATTGCGGTGGAGTACGTTACTTATGGTATTGACTGAAACCAATGTCCCCACTGCCATGAGATCTTCCCGGAGCTCCTTCCTTGTTGTCCTTGGGTTAGCCTTGACTCTTCGGACAAGCCTGACCTCGGCACGGGTGGAAACTTTCAAAGGCTGTCCAGGCCGTGGAAGGCTAACAGTAGTTCCATAAGCCTTCCACTTCCGGATGATGCTCCCAACAGTGGAGACAGGTAGGCCCAACTCCTTGGAAAGGGTTTTGTACCCCTTGCCAGCCTTGTGACCCTCCACGATCTTGTCTCTGATGGCCTTGGAATGCTCCTTTGTCTTTCCCATGTTGACCAAGTATGAGTGCGGTTCACAAGTTTGGGGAGGGTCTTAATTAGTCAGAAAAGGCTGGAAAAAGAGATAATTAATCCAAACATGTGAAGCTCATTGTTCTTTGTGCCTGAAATACTTCTTAACCCCTTCACGACCTTTGACGGATCTAGCCGTCATGGTGCCCTGGTACTTAAAGACCCATGACGGATACATCCGTCATGGCGGAATCGCGGCACCAGAGCACCGGGCACTGCCATCGGTTTTAAAAAAAACTGTAGATTCGGGAAGGAGAGGACTTGTACCTGACCTCAGGAGGGGTGGTGTCTCCTTCCCGGACCTACGGAGGCTGTGATTGGCTGACGAACGCCGCTCAGCCAATCACAGCCAGTGTTATTTTTCAGCCATTGAAAATAGCTGAAGCATTGAAATCCAGCTATGTCAGTGCAGCTGCAGCACTGGCCATTGGCTGGAGCTCAGTGTGCTTTACTGCACCCGCCCCCAGCTCTGATTGGAGAGATCGGCCTTGTGACCCATCTCTCCAAGCAGTACCGTGCATCTGGGACCGGGTGAGCTCGCTGTAGGAGATCGATCTCCTTAGCTTCTCCCTCCGTGGAATCTGAGGAGAGCGATCCCTGCGGGCGCCCATCTGTGAGTCACAGCCCCCGATCCACCGCTGCCCTGCTCCATGTGCTTCGCCCCTGCTCTCCCGCTGCGCTCCTGCATCTGACGCCGCTACTGTCCCCCTGCATGTTACGCCGCTACTCAGCAGAAAGAAAGCAGTGGCGTCAGATGCAGGGGGGGCGCAGCGGCGTCAGATGCATGGAGGCATCTGACACCACTGCTCTCACGCTGCGCCCCCCCCTGCATGTGACGCCACTGCTTTCTTTCTGCTGCCTGCTTGTATCTGCCGCTCCACTGCCCCTGCATCTGCCGCTCCACCGCCCCTGCATCTGCCGCTGCACTGTCCCCATCAGCCACTGCACTCTCCCCATCAGTCGCTACACCGCCCCTGCATCTGCCGCTGCACTGTCCCCATCAGCCACTGCACTCTCCCCATCAGTCGCTCCACCGCCCCTGCATCTGCCGCTGCACTCTCCCCATCAGCCACTGCACTCTCTTCATCAGCCACTGCACTCTCCCCATCAGCCACTGCACTCTCCCCATCAGCCACTGCACTCTCCCCATCAGCCACTGCCCTCTCCCCATCAGCCGCTCCACCGCCCCTGCATCTGCCGCTGCACTCTCCCCATTAGCCACTGCACTCTCCCCATCAGCCGCTCCACCGCCCCTGCATCTGCCGCTGCACTCTCCCCATCAGCCACTGCCCTCTCCCCATCAGCCGCTCCACCGCCCCTGCATCAGCCGCCGCACTCTCCCCATCAGCCGCTGCACTCTCCCCATCAGCCGCTGCACTCTCCCCATCAGCCGCCCTACTCTCCCCATCAGCCGCCGCACTCTCCCCATCAGCCGCCGCACTCTCCCCATCAGCCGCCGCACTGTCCCCATCAGCCGCTGCACTCTCCCCATCAGCCGCTGCACTCTCCCCATCAGCCGCGCCGCCGCACTCTCCCCATCAGCCGCCGCACTCTCCCCATCAGCCGCTCCACCGCCCCTGCATCTGCCGCTGCACTCTCCCCATCAGCCACTGCACTCTCCCCATCAGCCGCCCCACCGCCCCTGCATCTGCCAATGTACTCTCCCCATCAGCCACTGCACTCTCCCCATCAGCCGCTCCACCGCCCCTGCATCAGCCGCCGCACTCTCCCCATCAGCCGCCACACTCTTCCCATGTGCCGCTGCGCCCCTGCATCTGCCACTTCGCCCCTGCATCTGCCACCTCACTCCCCCATCAGCCTCGTCGCCCCTGCATCTGCCACCTCACTCCCCCATCAGCCTCTGCCCCCTCCCTGATCTGCTGCCTGCTCTCTCCCATCCCCTTAATCCTCTGCCCCCTCTCCCCCCTCCCGGATCTGCTGCAATCCTGCTGCCTAGATCCATTCTGTAAGGTAGCTATCCCCAATCTCACCTCCCACTCCCATTCCACCCTTCCCCTCGCCCCCCCTTCCTCCGCCGCTCCTCTATCTGCCGCGCCCTCTCCCATCCTCCACCGCGCCCCCTCTCCCATCTTCCGCCGCCCCCTCTCACATCCTCCGCCGCCCCCTCTCCCATCCTCCGCCGCGCCCCCTATCCCATCCTCCGCTGCTCCTGCATCCGTTGCGCCCTCTTCTATCCTCCATCCATCTTTTTTCCATCCCACCTAGTCCCCCCCTTTTTGCAGCACATCCGTGCATTCATCCTAATTTTTTTTATGTAAACTAAGAAAGAAATACAAATAAACTTAGTGTAGGGCCAGTAAAATTATACTGTAGTAATCGTCAACTACAGTATTTTTTACTGAATATTGTAAGGGTCAGCCCAGTGCCACATGTGAGAGTGATGCACAAGCCTCACTCCGCATCATCCGGCACGGTCGCTCTCTTCCAGACAGGAGTGTGCGGCTGTGTCGGGTGATGCGATGCGAGATTTGTGCATTGCTCTCACGTGTGGCACTTGCTTTAGTGTCAGTTGCAGGCGCTCATTATATATATATATTTTTTTTTTTTTTTACTGACGTCTGTATTTTTTATTTTGCCAAACTAATATTTCTTTGTATGGGGGGGGTCTAGTTTCCAACATGGGGTCACATGTGGGGGAGCTCCACTGTTTGGGCACATCAGGGGGATCTCCAAACGCAACATGGTGCGGCTAACAATTCCAGCTAATTTTCCATTTAAAAAGTTAAATGACGCTCCTTCCCTCTGGAGCTCTGCCGTGCACCCAAACAGTGGTTTTCTGCCACATATGAGGTATCAGCGTACTCAGAACAAATTGCCCAACAAATTTTGTGGTCCATTTTATCCTGTTACTCCTGTAAAAATTAAAAAATTGAGCCTAAAAATACATTTTTGTGGAAAAAAAGGTACTTTTTTGTTTTTATGCCTCAATGTATGAAGCACGTGAGGGTTCAAAGTGCTCATTACCCATGTAGATTTATGCCATGGGGGTCTATTTTCCAAAATGAGGTCACTTGTAGGGGAGCTCTATTGTTTAGGCACCTCAGCGGGTCTCCATACGCAACATGGCGTACGCTAATAATTCCAACCAATTTTGATGTGAAATGGCGCTCCTTCTCTTCTGAGCCCCGCCGTGTGCCCAGACAATTACTTTCCACAACATATGAGGTATCTGTGTACTCAGGAGAAATTGCACAATACATTTTATGGTGCATTTTTTTCTGATACCCTTGTGGAAAAAAAAGCTACCTGGTTGAAATAACAATTTCATGGTAAAAAAAAAATATATATATTTTCACGGCTGAACTTTCTAAACTTTTATGAAGCCTCCAGGGGTTCAAAGTGTTCAGTAAACATCTAGATAAATTCAATGAGGGGTCTAGTTTCCAAAATGGGGTCACTTGTGGGGGAGCTTTAATGTTTAGGCACCTCAGGGGGTCTCCAAACACAACATGGCATCCACTAACGATTCCAGACAATTTTGCGTTTGAAAAGTCAAATGTCGCTCCTTGCCTTCCGAGCCCTGCTGTGCGCCCAAACATTTGATTTCCACCACATATGAGGTATCTGTGTACTCAGGAGAAAATGCACAATACATTTTATGTTGCAATTTTTCCTGATACGCTTGTGGAAAAAAAAGCTACCTGGTTGAAGTAACAATTTTGTGGTAATTTTTTTTTTTTTATTTTCACGGCTCAAAGTTATTAACTTTTGTGAAGCCCCCAGAGGTTCAAAGTGCTCAATAAACATCTAGATAAATTCCATGAGGGGTCTAGTTTCCAAAATGGGGTCACTTGTGGGGGAGCTTCATTGTTTAGGCACCTCAGTGGGTCTCCAAACGCAACATCGCATCTGCTAATTATTCCAGACAATTTTGCTTTCAAAAATTCAAATGATGCTCCTTCTCTTCCGAGCCTTGCCGTGCGCCCAAACAATTGATTTCCCCCACATATGAGATATCGGTGAACTCAGGAGAAATTGCACAATTAATTTTATGGTGCATTTTTCCTGATACCCTTGTGAAAATGCTAAATTTTATGGCTAAAGTAACATTTTTGTGTAAAAAAGTAAAATTTTCATTTTTTTCCTTCCATATTGCTTTGGTTGCTGAAAAGCTCCTAAAGGGTTAATAAACTTTTTGGATGTAGTTTTGAGCAGTGTGAGGGGTGCAGATTTTAGAATGGGGTCACTTTTGGGTATTTTCTGTCACCTAGGTCTCTCAAAGTCACTCCAAATGTGATGTGGTACCTAAAAAAATTTTTTTGTAAATTTTGTTGGAAAAATGAAAAATTGCTGATGAACTTTGAACCCCTCTAACTTCCTAACGGAAAAAAAATTTGTTTCGAAAATTGCGCTGGTGTAAAATAGACAAGTGGGAAATGTTATATAGTAACTATTTTGTGTGACATATCTCACAGATTTATGGGCATAAAATTTCAAATTTTGAAAATTGCAAAATTTTCAACATTTTCGCCAAATTTCCAAAATTTTCACAAATAAACGCAAAAAATATCGGCCTAAATTTACCATTGACATGAAGTACAATATGTCACGAAAAAACAATCTCAGAATTGCCAGGATCCGTTGAAGCGTTCCAGAGTTATAACCTGTCAAAATGACACTGGTCAGAAATGTAAAAAATGGCCAGGTCTTTAAGGTGAAAACAGGCTGGGGGCTGAAGGGGTTAATACTTTAGGGGAACCAAACAGAATTCTTGTGGTTTGAGGGGTTGAATAATAAATGACCCTCTGAATAAACTTTTCACAATTTAAAAAAAAAATAAAAAAAGAAATAACATTCTTTTTTGCTGCAGTGCATTTCACACTTCCAGGCTGATCTACAGTCCAAATGTCACAATGCCAAGTTAATTCCGAATGTGTAAACCTGCTAAATCTGCAGGGGGTTGAATACTACTTGTAGGCACTGTATATATATATATATATATATATATATATATATATATATATATATATATATACATATATATATATATATATATATATATATACATATATATATATATATATATATATATATATATATATATATAAAAAATGATTACGAGAGAGGTTATTGTACTACTGCCCTAAATCACACATGCAATATCGTACGTAGTCGTTCTAGACAGAATGCACTTTATAGTAATCACCAACTTCCCAGGAGTCATTCTGACAAAAATCAGAGATTCATTTTCTTTACAGGTCATAGTGTTCATTTTCAGCAAAGGATAACAATAATTCTCAAATATTTGCCTGTTGTTAATCAGGATGACAACCTGGGAAAGGTACTAAAAAATGGTTGCATGTGTGTGGCAAGACGAGGTTGATCCTTGGGAAACATACTTTCCCCCAGCCTTATTTCCACAGTAAATCAACAACAGCATTGGTTGCAAGTAAAAGGTTTTTATCGGTGTGGAAGATCCAGATGTAATATGTGCCCTTTTGCCAAAAATAGAAAAACTATGATATCACTTCCTTCTGGTAAGACGCATACAATAAAATCTTTCATCAATTGTGATACAGACCATGCGATTTATTGTATTGAAAGTGCAACATGTGAATTGTGTTATGTCGAATATACTTCTCGTAAAATAAAAACCGTGTGGCTGAACACATTGCAAACATTAATAATGGCAATGCTTCATACTCAGGAGCTGCCAAACACTTTATAACTGCACATAGGGGAGGGCTGGATAGCTTCTCTTTTTTTGCTATTGAAAAAGTCAATGCATCCACTAGAGGTGGTAACAGGATGAAAAATCTAGCTTTGAGAGAAGCTTATTGGATCCTTACACTAAATACCAAATTTCCAGGAGGTATGAACTATAGAAATGATTTATATTATATATATATTGAATAAAAAGAAAAGATACAAAATTCCCTTTTTTTTGTCTCCTCTCTCCAATGTGTTCAGTCACACAGTTCGTTGCAATTATAATGAGATTAAATATGACTTGCTCTATGTCGTTGTTGAAATATTAATAATGGTACTTTATATGAGATACTCTATACTATGGTGTTTCACAATCCCTTCCCCCTTTTTTTTGTCCAAACCTACTTTTTTGTTTTTAGTGTGTGATTTTAATCATGTGTTACTAATTGTCTATAACTATATTGTTGATCTTTATCTATAAATGTCTAGGGCTTACTAAAAATGTTAGCCTATGATTAAAGATGCTCTTTTGCGTCGGAAACGCGTCAGGGTCTTCTAAATATGGATGGACGTTTTTAATACCATGTGACAATAAAGAAAGAAATTATTTTACGTTGGATGTGCCGATATCTTCTCCTTCTATTTAACATTGGTATTGTTAAGCTTTTATATCAGTTTTGTGCAATAAAGTTATTTTGATTAAATTCCAATTTTTATATTATATTTTGACTAAAACGCCTAACACAATTATTTGCATATATATAGATTGTGGAAGCAAATCTCTGGAGGGCAGGGTCAATACAAATTTCTGTAGAGTTTGGTCTCACCTCTCTACGATTCGCAACCAGAACAAGACAATTCAAGGTGATGGTCAGGTACTGAGTGGAGCAGAGCAAAACACATGGTGAGTAAAGTGGAGCTGAAAAGGCGTGCAAGGAGCTGGCATAACTGCTTTCCCCCATAAGTCTTCTATTTTAAGACATCTGAGGTACCATCAGGAAGAGCAGTAGTGGAAGAAGCATGGGGCTTCGAGAAATTATTAAAGACCACCAGCTTTAGGAAGTGAGACATAAAAGGCATTTGGGATCCATTGATTGGCAGGGAGTTGAAGAGGATAGGTCACTGGATTATGTTGCCTTAAGATTTTGTAGTGACTAAGGTGCGAGGGAGCGAACTTGTACCAAGGCACTTTCAGGTGAATATTCAAGGACGACAGCCAGACGTTTTCTCCAGGAAGATACTGAAGTGGTCAACCTCTAAGGGCGGCTTTGCACGTTGCGACATTGCACGTGCGATGTCGATGGGGTCAAATCGAAAGTGACGCACATCCGGCATCGCAGTCGATATCGCAACGTGTAAAACCTTTTTGATACGATTAAAGAGCGCAAAAGCGTCGTTATCGTATCATCGCTGCAGCCTCCGACATTTCCATAATGCCGGTGCAGCGACAGGTGCGATGTTGTTCCTCGCTCCTGCGGCAGCAGACATCGCTGTGTATGAAGCCGCAGGAGCGAGGAACTTCACCTTACCTGCCGCCGGCTGCAATGAGAAGGACGGAGGTGGGCGGGACGTTTACATCCTGCTCATCTCCGCCCCTCCACTTCAATTGGCCGCCTGCTGTGTGACGTCGCTGTGACGCCGCACGACCCACCCCCTTAGGAAGGAGGTGGGTCGCCGGCCAGAGGGACGTCGCACAGCAGGTATGTGCGTGTAAAGCTGCCGTAGCGATAATAATCGCTACGGCAGCTTTCACTAGATATTGCACGTGCGACGGGGGCGGGACTATCGCTGCAGCATCGGTAACACATTGTTACTGATGTCGCAGCATGCAAAGCCCGCCTAATTGTTTGTATGAGTCTTCATCCTATTCATAGCTTTAAGGAGTGAAGCCTGGGTCTGCTGCCCAATCTGTAAAAAGTCACCATACAAAGCATGATCTGCTGGTATACCGGAAGAGGCAGACATAGGAGAGAGCACTTGAGCCTGCTGGTAGTATGCTACTAAAAATGGAGACGCTCGACATTGTTATTGTAGGAAAATTCCGCCCAGGGGAGTAGTGAAATCCAGTCATCCTGACAGGCAGAAATAAAATGGCAAAAGTAAACTCGAAGAAACGTATTAACCTGTTCTACTTGCACATTGGTCTGCAGATGGTACAAGGAGAGAAAATCCAGCTGGACATTCAGCAGTGGTGAAGAGCTCTCCAAAACTTCAAAGTAAACTGTACTCCTCATTTAGAGACTATATGTAGAGGAAGATAGTGGAAAAGAATCACAGGAATCACAAAAGAACTATGTGACGAACTTTGGGGTAGAGGGAAGACCATTCAGAGGAACAAAGTGAGCCATCTTAGTGAACTAATCCACTGCAACCCAGATAGTGTTGTGACCCTTATAGAGAGGCAGATCCTTAATGAAGTCCAAAGCAATAAATCGCCAGTGAGTGGAAGGATCTTTCAGAGGCTGGAGGAGGACAGCATACAGGCCTCCATCACATCCATCCTCAAAAAGCCGTCCCTTGATCGAGATTCTGTGTCTAACTATTGGCCCATATGACTCCTCGTCTATGCCTCAAAATTACTGGAACAACATGTTCATCTTGAACTGTCATTCCACCTCTCTTCCTGCTCCCTCTTTGACCGGTAACTATCTGGCTTCTGACCCCATTATTCCACTGAAACTGCTCTAACTAAGGTCATTAATGACCTACTAACCGCCAAATCCAAGCAACACTACTCTGTCCTCCTCCTTCTATACCTGTCTCCTGCCTTTGACACTGTGGACCATTCCCTCTTGCTACAGATTCTCTCAGCTCTTGGTTTCACAGACTTGGCACTATTCTGGATCACTTCATCTAACGGACAAGACTTTCAGCTTCTCCCACTTGCACACTACATCCTCATTCTGCCTCCTATCGGTCGGTGTCCCTCAAGGTTCATTTCTAGGATCCCTGCCATTCTCCGTCTATATCTTTGGCCTTGGACAGCTCATGGAGTCCCACGGCTTCCAGTATCATCTTTATGCTGATGACAGTCAGATCTACCTCTCTGGACCTGACATCACCTCCTTATTAACCAAAATCCCACAATATCTGTCTGCTATTTCATCCTTCTTTCTACTCGATTTCTAAACCTGAACATAGACAAAACAGAATTTATCATCTTTCCCCCACCTCACTCTACCACTCCACCTGACCTATCCATCAAAGTCAATGGCTGCTCACTGTCCCCAGCCATGCATTCTCGCTGCCTGGGGATAACCGTTGACTCTGCTGTCTCCTTCAAGCCATATATCTAAGCCCTTTCCACCTCTTGCCAAATGCAACTAAAAAATATTTGCCGGATCCATACATTCCTTGACCAAGAATCTGCAAAAACTGTAAAGCATGCCTTATTATCTCTTGGCTCAACTACCGCAATCTCCTGCTCAGGATATTGTCCAAATACACAACTAGAGAAACATAGAGGAGATCCCAGAAGATGTAATTAACAAACTCCTGAAACACGACGGGTGCATTACAAAGGCATGATCAGTTATTCGTTATAACCTTCATGGGTGTTAAAGGTTATTTTCCATTTGTGGCCCCTTATGGATAAATCAAGTTGTAAACTACTTGCAGATGCAATTTGATGAAAATGTTAGCTCCACAAATTTTGGTATACAGCTCAGGAATCAAAGGCAGAGGGTACTTGTTAGTTATAGTTATATTCTTAAGACTTCAGTACAGGAGTATAAGGAACCATCCATCTTAGTCATGAAGAAGAAGCCAGCATTGGTAGAAGAAAAGTAACATATGACTCACTTGGCTAAATTCTCTTGGATGTATTCAGACATGGCCTGAGTCTCAGGTAGAGATAGAGGATACACCTTGCCCTAAGGTAGAAGGTTGACGGGATGTGACGCCCCAGGGCTGTGGGGTACTCGGTCCCGAGCATGCAGTGCGCTGAGGGGAACAGTCATGGTCATGTTCCGTGACCCTGGGGGTCAGTCTGATCGGGGGCAATGGTAAGGGACAGTCAGTATATGTGTGCAGAGACAAGAAGGAAACAGTCCACACCGGTATTGCAGTTTCAACTTGCCTTTACTAGAGGCTAGCACCTGGACCTGCTGGTGCCGGTTACAGGTGTTCTCACTCCCCTTGTTCTCCATGCCAGCTGTGACCTGGGTTGGCTGTCCTCTGTGCCCACTTGTTGATGGGCTCCCGTGGCCTAGAGCTTCTTGGGAGTCCCTTCCTTTCAGTCTTGGTCCTATTGCAGGCAGCCTGGACTATTTAAGGGGTTCAGTCCCCGGTCCACTCTTCGCTGCTGATGCTTCAGACTTTTTGGGTATTGAGGAACCCTGGAGATCCCCTCACCTTGCAGAATTAACAGTTGACCATAAAGTGTCCCGCTGTCCTAGGGTCTCCTCCCCGCCTTGTGCTGAGTCCTGTGAGCCTTGGTTCCAGACTTCCACAGGCATCCCGCAGTTCCTGAAGTATTCAATTTCCACAGGTAACCCACGGGTCCTGGAGTCCTGGTTCCGTATTCCACAGTCCCTCACTCCTGTTACAGCACTACAGTGTTACTTCAGGTCATTTACATTGCTTTCTGTACTTTACTCTTAACTCTCTACTTCCACCTCTCCTTGAATTCTTCCTCCACACTCCTCTCAACTCCTTCTGCTCACAACGTCCCGCCAACTTCCCAACTAACCACTGGCCCCTCTCCCTTGCTGGGTCTTTCCCTTCAGATTGGATGGCGACTAGCCAATCAGTGCCCATCCCTTTTACCTGTTGCTAGGCAGTCTCCCAGTCTGGTGTTGGGGTTGTGTATGCGGCCTGAGGGTGCTGGTGTGTTGACTGGCACGGATACTCTGGGGTTTGGGTTTCCGCAGATTACATTTTGTGGCACCTGTTACCTCAGGGGTGCTGCAGGGAAAATCATAAGGTCTATTAGGTGACACGACCACTGCCTTGTTTTCACAGAAGACACCTGCAAAGGCAAGATAGTGGATGAACAAAGAATCAAGGTTCAAAGGCACAGAAGGTGGTGTCTCTGGCATGACTTTAGCTAAGCAGTTGGAAGCACAATATGGAGTATCCTGACCAGAGAACCAGTCAATAACCAGTGTATGTAGATGCAGCCATGGAAGGCCCAGGAGAACAAAATTCACAGATCTAGTTAGCACATAGAAGAAATTAATCTCAGTATGCAGGACTCCTATCCACAACATAACTGACAGTGTAATGAAACTAAAAGGCTCTGCAAGGAGTTGTCCGTGGACGCAATAGTAAGGGGGTGATCTAGCTGTTGAGTAGGGAGCCGAAGTTGATGGACCAGATCCAGATGACTAAAATTGCCCGCAGGGCTGAAATCCAGATGAGCAGCAGCAGAAAGGGACTTCCTCTACCTGATCAAGGTAACTTTGGTCAGTAACTTTGGAGAGCAATTGCTTTCACCTAGGGTTGTCTCTCCGGCCAACCCTAGGTGCTGGATTTTCCCAGTCTCATAGGACACTGGCAAACAAAATGTCCCTTGACTCAACAGTACATTCAAATATTCTCCCTGTACCTCCACTCCACTCAAGCTGCATAGGCTCAGTGGCTGACAAGGCACCTTGTGGTAGCAAATGGAGCTGGAGGTTTTGAGCCAGTCTGGTTGGTCTTCTGGCACATGGAGATACCAAAGATTGTTCCTGAACTTGCTCAAGGAAGTGGAGATTTATCCTACTGAACAAGTGTATAAGGGCATTTAGCAAGGATGGTAGATCTCTTCCAGCTAACTTGTCCTTGTCAGAAAGACCCTGTCAGAAGGTTGCCACTAGGGACTCTTTGTTCCAAGCTAGCTCAGCCGGCAAGGTATGGAAGTGTAGGGCAAAAAAAGAGACAAAACAGAAGAGGAGGTGCACCCTATATCTGTGCCGCCCCGTGCTCGGCTGCAACCGAGCTGCTCGGGTCCAGACCTTAAGTGGGTGGCTCGAGGGTCTCCTTACCCGGGGGTCCTGTGGTCACTCCAACCAAGAAGGGATTGGCAGTTTGGGGACATAGGTGTACGGCCGGAGTCGTGTTTTAAGTTTGTGATGCCACCCACGGGATGTGGTGAAGGTGGACACCACCACTGCAGTTACGGGGCACCCGGGGGAGATGGTATGCAGCAAGTTGTTAACTCCTCCATGGGCAGGGATGGTGGCCCCGGGACCCTTTGGTGGTGTATTGGCGGTGCAGGGAGATGAGCGGCCGGAGGGCACCGGTGTACTCACTATTAGAATGAAACACTCGAGTCTCTGGTAAACCAAGATGATGGTGGTCAGTGCCCGCAGCCGGCTGCAGTCGGGTTTCCCCACCCGGTTGGTGGTCTCTGTCTTTCTCCTGCACCTGTTTGAGTTGTTGGACTACCTGCGCTTGCAGCGTCAGGAGTCCGCTCCCCGGCTTGTGGATGTCGGAAGAGCCCATTTGCCCGCAGATGCTGGCCCGTGGGATCTCTGAGCCTTGGCGGTGGCTTTCTATCCCCTTCGTTGGGCTGTTTTCTTCTATGAGGGACTTTGGGTGGGAAAGGACCTAAAGTCCAGACCGCAATCAGTTAATTAACTCAGTCCAGTAGTTTCTAGACCTCGTTTCAGGGTCTGAGTACCCCCTCTTGTGCTCCGGTTTCCCATCGGCTCCCCGGGTCGGTACCGGCGGGCCACTACCCCTTCCCGGTCCACCACGGTTCCACCGAGCCGTCTTCCCGACTCCTGCAGGCAGAGTACTCCGTATGCCTCCTAGCCAAAGGTGCCCAGGCTCCAACCCTGGCACCTGTCAGTCTGTCACAGGCCTGTCACACAGGCCTGACCTCCTCCACTGCACTCTCAGAACAAACTCTCCGTGAACTGTTTTTGTTTTTCCTCCCTCAGGCTCTCTGAACTCCTCAGTGAGCATGGCCAACCACCTGGCTCCGCCCCCTGATGTGTTCATTCAGCCCTGAGCGAGGTGACTAGGGTTTTATGTGGTTGGCTGGTGTTACCTAGTGAGGGGACTGGTGTTGTGCGGGGCTCTATCTGTGACTACCTGGCTTGTTCAGGGCATCACATATCCTCAAACAAGGCTCCAAACATCTCTAAGAACTTCCCAGCCTTGTGGGCCTCTGGCCTTCTACACTCCCAAATGGGTATGGCTCTTAACAGGGCTTGTCCAGACAGCAGAAAGACCATAAATGAGGTGAGCATGGAGTGTGAAATGGATCTGACACTCATTGATGAAGCCGCTGCTTCCCTTGGGGCATGATTAATGGTATAATAAGTCTTCACTAGAGCCTCAGACAAGGAGAATAGGCTGGACTGCTGGTAGAAACTAGGTACCACTCCAGGGCTTTTTCCAACTGATCGGCGGGTCAGAAGCATGAGTACAATGTACAGGGGGCAAAGACAAAGTTGAAGTCAGACAATATGGTTTCAGTGCAGGCAGCACAGATTTGATAAACGTAGCCAAGGTCAGGATCAGATTGGTCAGAAAGGACAGGTAAACCAATCAGGTCAGCAATGGGAGACAGACTATAGAATGCATAAACAAGGTGCTGGCAGGCTATGAACTACCACCTTCAGGTGAGGAATCGAAGGTGAAGTCACCTGATATATGACCTTCTAGCAGCTAGTAGGCCGGTGAAGCAAGTCTCTATAGGACAGGATGGATACAAGTTTCTGCAGTGTTTGATTGTGCCTGCCTGTGACTCACAAACAGCACAAGGCAACTCGGTTACTTTCACACTTGCGTTCAGCGGAGTCCGTCACTATGGAGAATAGCGCAGTCTGTTAACGCACTGCGCTATTCTCCATAGACTTGTATGGACAATGCACTGTAACGCAAGTGTCAGCGTTGCATCCGCTGGACGACGCAGCGTCGTTATTTTGACGCTGCGCCGGGCGGAAGGAACGCTGCATGTAACTTTTTTTGAGCAGCGCAATCCGTAGGATTTTACTGCGCATGCTCTTTTTTTTTTTTTTAAATCACAAACTTTATTTTGTCTCTCGGTGGCCGAACGTTCAGCTGAGCGCCCGGCCGGTGGCATGTGAGAGCACTCAGCTAAGCGCCCGCCCGCTGACATGCCCGGCCGCCGGCATGTGAGAGCACTCAGCTGAGCGCCCGGCAGCCGGCTATTGAGAGGGGCAGAGCAAAACACACAATGGGTAGCATTTAGAAAGCATGCAAGTGGACAATGTAACAGCTACTTTACAATTTTTCTCTGTGTGCCCTGATATGCTCAGGCACCCTATTCAATCCACTAGATTGCACCTAAAACATTTAGCTTTACATCAAATATGACCACTGTAATATTTTATTAAATAATGGGTCAGCTTTGGAGAAGCAGTGCTAGATCTGAGGAGGATAAGTATAGTTATCTGTGTTTGTCATTTCCTAGGGCTGAAACCTTATATAGATTTTATTTTATCCAGGACAACTTTATTATAAAAATATGGACTTTAAAATAAAAATGTATTCATAGTTATAACTAATACACACACTATCCCAGTGAAGGTTATTGCATCAGGTATAAGGCAAATCCCAAAAGAATAAAAAAATCCAAAGGTTGAAAATTGAGCTTTAAAATATATTTTGCGTATCACAGCAGATAAAATCACAAACCATGAAAAAAACATTAGTCAACTACACATTTGCTTTACCATTTAAAGGTTAAAACTGAACAGAGAATGATAAGGTATTTTTAGATAATTACATTGGGAGAATTTCTACAACTCAGTTCAATTTCACACATTTGGTAAATTAACAAGTGAGAATCTGCCCACATTACACCAACACAGAGGAGACAAACAGATATTTGAAAGTAGTTTAGCACCTGGATTTCTGGCTAATAAAGAAAATTCAGATGCTAAGATTCTGCAATAAGACCTTACAGCAGCCAATTAATTTGCATGAAATAAATTAACGAGTTTTAAAAAAAGAATATATTTTCCTCAGCTGTAGGTGTCGATCACGCTGTGAAACATTGCAACAGCTCTAACTGCAAACTGTGTGAACTGCTCGATGGGAACATTCAAACTAAGTACAGTTAAGACTGTGCATGTGTACGTTCATGCATTCGTGTTTGTGTGTGTGTGTGTGTGTGTGTGTGTGAGAGTGTGTGTGTGTGTGAGAGTGTGTGCGTGTGTGTGTGAGAGTGTGTGTGTGTGAGAGTGTGTGCGTGTGTGTGTGAGAGTGTGTGTGTGAGAGTGTGTGCGTGTGTGTGTGTGTGTGTGTGTGTGTGTGTATGTGTGTGTATGTGTGTGTGTGCGTGTGAGTGTGTGTGTGAGAATGTGTGTGTCTGAGAGTGTGTGCGTGAGTGTGTGTGTGAGAGTGTGTGTGTGTGTGTGTATATATATATATATATATATATATATATATATATATATATGTGTCTGTGTGTGTGTGTACGTGTGTGTGAGTGTGTATGCGCATGTGTGTTTGTGTGTGTGTGCGTGCATGTGTGTGTGTGTTTTGGCATGTGTGTGCGTGTGTGTGTGCTGTGTGTGTGTTTAAAAATATACAAAAGTTTAGCCAGATGTGGAAAAAATGATGGAAAATATTTTTTTTTTCCAAAATAGGAATGTTAGCAAAGTGAATAAACAAAAGTTTAGTTTAAATCTAGTCAATGTGTAGTGTGACCACACAGTGGCATAACTAGAGTTCGATGGGTCTCAGACCAAATTTTGGACCTGTCCCCCCTTCATGTTGGTCAGATGTATGGGCCACTGCAGCATTCTAAATCCTATAAAGATGTATGACTTGTCCTCCTTTCCATTGTGTAGTAATGTCCCACATGCTGTGCTTATGGTGCTCCATCCTGGGCTCCTTCCTGATAAATATGTCCCCTTTCTTGGTATATATATATATATATATATTGTTATTTATCCCCATCCTGGTATATGTGTCTCCCATTCTGGTAAATATGTCTCCATCATGGTAAGCATGTCCCCATTCTGGTATACATGTCCCCATCCTTGTAAATACGCTCTTTACTGATCATTTTCATTGTTTTCTTTATTTGATAAATCAGGAATTTCTGAAGGCAGCGATACCAAATGTCAGTTTTATTTTTTATTAATTGTTTTATTTTCAATGGGGTAACAAGGAGGTTATTTTAACTTTTGTGTGTTTTTTTTACTACTTGAGCACTGCTCTGAACAGCACAAATGTTGTGATCCTATGAATACCAGTGCCCAGCCGGCATTTACATGAAATGTGTCAGAATAGACGCAGGAGTCATCAGCTGACACTTGTCTATTATGAAAATATAAAGTCACCCTGGGGCAGCCGATGGGGGCGGAAGATGATGAGCCCCTTACCAGAGCGTTAAATCCCGTTGTCAGAGATTGACAGCGGAATTTAACTAGTTAACAGGCACGGGTGGTCTCCAGTCCACCCGCACCTATTAGAGCCACATGTCGGCTTTTCAGATCGGTTAGAAAGCCATAACTTTATATTTTTTAAGCCAATATAGAAGCATTAGGGTTTGTGTTTTTTGTTGAACAAGCTGATTTTTAAGTGGCATCATTCATTTTACCATGTGATGTACTGAAAAACACGAAAAAAAAAATCCAAGTGTTGCAAAATTGCAAAAAAATGTGCAATTCTCAATAGTTATTTGCTATCATTTCTGCAGTGTTCAATATGCTGTAAAAATAACTTCACAATATTAGTCTTATTTAAGTGGTGACTTTTTTTGTAAATTCATTAAAAAAAATTGCCATTTTCTAAGAATCACAAAATTTCATTTTTCAGTCGATGTGGCTTTCTGATGGATGCTATTTTGTAAGGCTAGATGACTTTTTAATTTATACCATTTTGGTGTAGATACATTTTAATAGCTAATTATCCCTTTATTTTGCAGTTTTGAAATTCTGGCATTTCGGGTTTTTTGTTGTCTGGGAACAACATACTGTGATACAGCCACAGACATCAATTGTTGGAAATTGTCCGTCTCCACCAGCCTGAAGAGCAGTATTTCAAAGGCAAGCATTTTGGAAATGCTGTCATTCAGGGCCAAGGGTTTGTGGGTGGTGGGGTAAGGGGATTACGTTTTTCAATTAAGGGTTTGGGGGATGGAGAGCTGCAGACTTTCATGGGACGGTATGGATATAGCAGGTGATGCTGGAGGTGGTCGTGGTGGTGAAAGTGGTGCTGTTGCTGGTACATCGTGTGCTTTCGTGGAGGAAGGTGGCCCTGTTGATCATGAGCTGATGCAAGATGCCAACACTGCAGCTGAAGAGGTAAACAATGCAGCAGGAGATGGAGCACGATGAGCCATATTTCTATTCTGATTTCTCAGGAAACTACTCCACTGCAGCTCATGCTTGAAAGTCATATGAAGCATCATGCAGCAGGTGCTCAGGTTGAGAAGATTTTTCCCTTGCTTTAGGCTCTGAAATCATATCTTGCAAACCACCACTTTCTTGTCATCAGCAAGAAATGCCATACCAGCGAGGTCTTTTGAGCTGGTTTTTCTTGGAGGTTTTCACTGGTGCGACGGCCTGCTGCGGCCAACTTTCTTGCTCTCGGTCATCCATAGCTCTTTTGCTTCACGCTCCCACCTTTGCCGTGCTCCTGGTTTGTCTGGCTGAACATCTCCTTCTCATCAGAACTGCACAAGTCACTATCAAGGCCATTAGTCCAGGTGATGTTAAGCACTCTGTCATCATCCATCCACTCCTCAGCCCTGCCCTAGTTCCAAGTCTGCACACTGACGAAAGCCACAGCAGTTGATACCTGTGTTTCATCATCCTCTAAGCTGTGGCGCAGTGAACTGCAGACCATGTCCACCAGCCCTTCCATGGACTCATACTCTAACACAAGTGGTGGTCGTCAGTGCACTTGGTCTCTTCCACCTCTGGGGAAGGGTAAGGTGGATGGAACCTCAGCTAGCAGAGTCATCAAAAAATACAAGTGATTGCTGCATGGCTTGTGGCTCATACTACTTGTCTTTTTGAATGAGTTGAGTTGGACGGAAGATGACCATGGAATTTAGGAGATGACTCTGAACTTTCAGGTGTGGACCGGGTAGAAGACAATGCAACGGTACTGGAGGCACTAGTAGCCATATAATCTAAAAACATATCAACATATTCTGACTTCACCATTCGTGCAGCATTACTCTGGCCTAAGAAATGATGAAGACCAGACTGCGTGCAGAGGAGGAACGTGTTTCAGTTTGGAGCATAGCAGGCACATATGTATCACGTACTAGTCATATAGCAGCTATACCATGAGCATCACCACCACGGCCCCTACTCCAGCTTTTTCTCATTTTTTGGCAAACTAGTTCAATTTAGAACACGTCCTGTATACTTACATCTGTTAGAACAAGAATTGTGTTCAGTTGTTTTTCACTGCTACACAAAGCTGCGGGATGCAACACAGCATAAGGTTGCAGAACTATTGCCACAGCAAGGCTTGCTGTGACAAACTCAGTTTTTGGGCTAGATTGAGCTAATAGATAACACCGTCTGTATGCTGTTTTGTACTGCTACCCAACATTGCAGCATACAATGAAGTATAATGTTGCAGAACTATTGCCACATGTTGTGAAAAACTGTTTTTGTCTAGATTGAGCTAATAGATTACACTGCCTGTATGCTGTTTTTACCACTATGAAAAGCTGTAGGATGCAAAGCAGTGTAAGGTTGCAGAGCTTTTGCCACAGCAGGGCACAATGAGAAATTCATTCTGTTTTTGACTAGACTAAGCTAAAAGAGTACACTGCCTGTACACTATATTGTACTGCTACACAAAGCTGTGGGACGCAATGCAATATAAGGTTGCAGAGCTATTTGCACAGCATGGTGTGCTGGAAAACACTGTTTTGTACTAGACTGAGCTAATAGATTACACCACCTGTATGACGCTCTTTTGTACTGCTAAGCAAAGCTGCGTGATTCAGTGCTGTATTTGATTTACAAATAAATGCACCTGTCCCTCACTCCTACAGCTTCCAATCCCTACATTGTATTTTTTTCCCAACTGCACCTATCACTGTCCCTCAATACAATAACATACTCTCCCTATTCTAGTGAAATTAAAATGGTGCCACAGCTCATGATCCGGCCTTTATACAGGCCGAGTCATGTAATGTGTAATGTGCTGGCCAATCACAGCCATACCAATACATGGCATGGCTGCATTGGCCCCGGAAGTGCCCACAGCTTAAAAGATTGCTGATTGGCTGAACAGGAAACGAACGTATAGTCTGCGTTCAGTTCTCAGTACCAGACACAAGCACAAGGTGTTCGGTACGGACACCAAATTTTAGTTTCGGTTTTCTGATTCCTAGTAAGGAGTAGTTTGAAACCTATATCACTTTTTATGGAGACAGAAGATATTAGAGCTATTGCTGAAGGAAAAAAAGGAGGAGACAGTACTGTGGGCATAGTGCAGTGATCTTATTGTGAACAACTGTGAAAAGGGGGTTCTGACTTCTGTACAAGAAAAATATAATTTACAGTAATCTTTTCTGACCCCACTAACACCGTCATTAAACACCAGCAGTTTTCAGGATTGAAACCTCAAGCATCTATGATCCCGCAAAAAGTAAGCTAATATTTCATATTTAATATCTATTTTAGGGCAATTGATAAGAGATTTCTAGTAGTTCTCCCAAATACAAGTTGATCATACGAATGAGTTAAGTTTAAATATATTAAAGAAAAACTGAAGCTAAACATTATTATGTGTTAAAACTTGAATGCTTTTTCTCAGTTGTCAATGCAGTTTTCACCTGACATCACTTCATAATAATACACACTTGTCAAATAGGAATTTGTCTAGTTGAATGTGCTATGAAAACAGAAAGGAAGTTTTGTAATCACATTTTCTATTCTGTTCCCAAAGCAATGACAGGGCTATCTGTCTCTTTACAAGACATACTGATTCCTCCATGCTTGCTTTTCATATTTCATATCTTACCCATCAGAAAAATAAGAAAATGGATTTCAACAAATAAGAGCATGCTGTGTACTATGCTATTCAATTAATTGTTTGTTATTGCTGTGTACTTTTTATCAGCCATTAAAATGTGGTATCAGCAGGATAAATGAATTTTAAAATTGTTACATAATTGTTTGAGTTACCGTATTTTTTGGTTTATAAGACTCACCGGATTATAAGACAGACACCAAATTCAGAGAAAAAAATGGTGAAAAAATACATGGGGTCTATCTCATAATCTGGTGATGTTTTACCGGAGGGGGGGGGCGGTGGCAGTGGTGGTGCGGGGTCACTGGAGTCAGGGGCGGTGGTGGAGCAGGGCGATGCTGCAGATGGTGCAGCCGATGAGTGTCTCAGATGCTGTCCCAGTAACTGTTTGCGGTAGTGACTGTACTGGGGCAGCTGTCTTAGGGCAGCTGTGCTGGTGCTGGGACAGCTGTGCTGCGGCGGCTGTGCTGGTGCTCGGGCCACTCTGCTGGGCCTGCAGTGGCGGCTGGGGCTACAGGCAGTGAGAGATTCAGATAATGGTGCACAGAGCTGGTGCGTGCACAGATTGAGCTCTAGGCTCAATGACAAGCCGAGATCTCATCTGTGCACGCGCCACCTCTGGGAACCATTTTCCTTATGTCGGCTGCTGGGAGATCAATGCCATTATTTGAAGCCCTCCCAGCCACCGCCGCCACCCAAGCACAGCCATCACATCCCGTGCACAGTTGCTGCAGACTCTGCACAGCCCCCACAGCCTGTGCACAGCCGCGGCAGACCCTGCACAGCCACCGCAGACCGTGCACAGCTGTAACAGCATTGTCCCTGTCTCCTGTTTCCCCTCTCCACCCCCCCCAGTAAGCTACATTTGGATTCCTCACTTTCCTCCCAAATTTTGGGGAGAAAAAGTGCATCTTATAATCCGAAAACTACGGTACATCTTCTTTCGTAGTTTTTTAGGTTGAAGGGTCATTGAGTTCAACCTATAGCAAAACTTGTTGATCTAGAGGAAGGCAAAATCCCCTTGGGGCAGACAGTAAGCTCCATATTAGGGGAAAAAGTTCTTACCAACTCAGATAGGCGAACCCTTGCCATGAGAACTTGTGCTCTGGGAAATAGATGTCAGCCTTCTCCTGGTCATGCATCCGGATTTGAACCTTGAGTCTGTGCTACTGTGGCCGACTCCTCTGTCTACCGAGCCACAGTAGATTCTCCTTTGATTACCCTAATATTAAAAGGATTTATCATCTCAAACTTCAACACTCAACTCCATTTAAGATATATGTGTCGCGGTTGGAGGAGTGGGAACGCCGCTCGCCTGGGAATCGCTGGCGCTCGGGTCCGGTGCTTCTGCTCCTCAGTGGCTCAAGCACGGGGCCGGACCTGGGGCTCGAGCAGCACCTCCTTGCCCACGAGTGAAAAGGGGAGGTTTGTGGTAGGTACTTGGGGATGTCGGTCGTGACACCACCCACGGGTTGTGGTGATGGTGGGCACCACCGCTACTGGTGACGGGGAATCGGATGGCACTGTTGTACTCACTCAGACATAGAAGGACAGAGTCTCTGGTAAACCAAACGGCTGGGTGGACGAGGCCCACAGCCGGCTGCGGTATTCTCACTCTCCCCGGATGGGTTGATGGTGGCTGTCGTTTTCCTGCACCTGTGTATGTGTATTTGACTCCTATGGCTTCCCAGAGTAGTCCACTACCCGGCGTGTACGTGTCGGGAGAGCCCGTTTTGCCTGCAGGCGCTGGCCCTTGGATCTCTGGCCCTTGGCGGTGGCTCTTATCTGGATGGGTTGGGCTGTTGCCTTCTGACGGGACTTAGGTGGGAATGAACCCCTGAGGTCCAGACCGCAATCAGAGAATTTGACCTTTACGGCGGCTCCGAGCTTGGTCGGGGTCTGAGCACCCTGCCTTGGTGCTTGGCTTCGATCTGATCCTCGGTTTGGTACCGGCGGGCCACTGCCCGACCCTGGTCCTACAGTTCCGATGATCTCCACCAACTCCTGCAGACGGCCACAACCATCTGCCGACCTTGCTGATCATGCCTGGGCTCCAACCCAGACACAAACAGTTTTTACTCCTCCTCCTTCCACTCTCAACTCCTGAACTCAACTGCCTTCTTTTCCCACCTCCAGGCCTAACTCCTCGGTGGGCGGGGCCAACCGCCTGGCTCCGCCCCACCTGGTGTGGACATCAAGTCTGGAGGGAGGCAACAAGGGTTTCTGTTTGACTGGTGTCACCTACCCAGAGGAAGGGGTGTGTGTGTGATGTTAGTTTACTGTGAGCCCTGGGGTCCAGGGTGTCACACTCCCCCTTGGAAAAATGCAGACCGTCCGCTGGCTGCCCGTCCACCACCGGTTTTATTTTCTGAAAAATATAAAAGCAAACAAACGGTATGCATATTTTAAATCTTCCCTTACGGGAGGCATGTTACTTTAAACGTTACCAACGGTAATAAAAAACATTTTTAATAACAACGGACGGGTCCCAGTTCTTTCGCTTTCCCTCCCAAACAACCTAAACCTTGATGCTACCCCTAAGAAGCGGGCAGCACCCCTTTCCCCAGTCCGGAAAACAGAACCTGGTTCAGATCGCCCAAGCGAGAACGGGTACGGTGTCTCGCACCCGGCTGTCATTCAGGGGGCCCCACATCCAGGGGGACCCCTGACCCCGGAGGATGGTTACCGGTCCTGGTGGTGACCGGACCCCAGCCTGCTCTGCTGCGGATCCTTCCTCCAACCTGCCTCTCCGGAGGTGGTTAACGGAACTCCAGCCCGGAATTATTTACAAGCCCACAGGTTCATGGGTGGCCTGCGAGTTCTCGGCCGTGTTCATGATTTCTCACGTGGGAGGGGACCTTCGAGGATCAAAGGGTGGCCAAAGGGGACAACATCAGTCCCAATGGGAATGGACTCTTCATAGCCAACGGGCTAATCTTTTTCCAGAACGCCTGCAAAGCATCAGGCTTCCCATCGTATTGCGGCAGCCAGGTAGCACCGGGCACATAGGGCAGGGAGATTGGCATGACCTGGGCGACCGCTGGACCCGCGGCCCCCCCGCCTCTGCAGCTGGAGCGAGGGCTGCCATATTACCATCGCCGGGCGCCGCCGCGACCGGCACCCCTCCCACAGCCCCGTCAGGCGCAGACATCTTCTTCTCGCCCCCCCCTTGGTTCTTTCTGGCACCTCCTTTTCTCAGGGGCGGGGCTTCACCTTTGCGCCTTCCCTGCTTGGAAAAACGACTCGAGCGGGAACTTTTCACGCCCAAGATGGAGGACTTTCAAATTTTTTGGCCGGTCACCGCCGGTAGGGACTGCAAGGCGTACTTCTACTGGTAAGTAGACGTGTAGGATTCTGTTCGTGACTCCAAGTTGTCGCGGGCGGAGGGGTGGGAACGCTGCTTGCCTGGGAATCGCTGGCGCTCAGGTCCGGTGCTTCTGCTCCTCGGTGGCTCGAGCACGGGGCCAGACTAGGGGCTTGAGCAGCGCCTCCTTGCCCACGAGTGAAAAGGGGAGGTTTGTGGTGGGTATTTAGGGATGTCGGTCGTGACGCCACCCACGGGTTGTGGTGTTGATGGGCACCACAGCTGCTGGTGACGGGGAATCCCGGGAGCGATGGCGGAGAGCAGCTAAGGTGTTGACCACTCCGTGGGTAGGGGCTGTTGGTTCTGGGGCCCTGGTTGGGGAGTAGGGAGGAGGTATAGGTGCAGATGCCGGTGCGGGGAGGCAGTGTGGGCGCGGGTGCAATGTTGCGGTGCAGCGTGGTGCCGAATGGCACTGTTGTACTCACTCAGACACAGAAGGACAGAGTCTCTGGTAAACCAAATGGCTGGATGGGCGGGGCCCACAGCCAGCTGCGGTGTTCTCACTCTCCTCGGACGGGTTGATGGTGGCTGTCGTTTTCCTGCACCTGTGTATGTGTATTTGACTCCAATGGCTTCCCACGGGTAGTCCTCTCCCTGGCGTGTACGTGTCGGGAGAGCCCGTTTTGCCCACAGGTGCTGGCCCTTGGATCTCTGGCCCTTGGCGGTGGCTCTTAACCAGACGGGTTGGGCTGTTGCCTTCTGACGGGACTTAGGTGGGAATGAACCCCTGAGGTCCAGACCACAATCAGAGAATTTGACCTTTACGGCGGCTCCAAGCCTGATCAGGGTCTGAGTAGTCTGCCTTGGTGCTTGGCTTCGATCTGCTCCCCGGTTCGGTACCGGCGGGCCACCACCCGACCCCGGTCCTACGGTTCCGCTGACCTCCACCAACTCCTGCAGACGGTTACCACCATCTGCCGATCTTGTTGATCGTGCCTGGGCTCCAACCCAGACACACAGTTTTTACTCCTCTCTTTCCACTCTCAACTCCTGAACTCAACTGCTTACTTTTCCCACCTCCAGGCCGTGAACTCCTCGGTGGCTGGGGCCAACTGCCTGGCCCCGCCCCACCTGGTGTGGACATCAAGTCTGGAGGGAGGCAACAAGGGTTTCTGTTTGACTGGTGTCACCTACCCAGGGGAAGGGGTGTGTGTGTGTGATGTTAGTGTACTGTGACCCCTGGGGTCCAGGGCGTCACATATGCAATAAAATATTATCCCTTTGCATATTAGCAGTCCTTCAAGCTACAATACTAACGCCCTATAAAATGCTGATACTCCTTTTAACGGTAGCTGTTCAGGGACCTTTTTCCTCAACTCTACTTTTGAACGACGCTGAGGAATAAATCAATAGCGCCACAACATAGGGTGGAATTCTCATGGGTAACAGCTGTATATGACAGCTTATACCTGCGGGTATCAGCCCCAACTGGTTTTGGAAATGATCAGGACCAATCAATCGAGATAAGCGATCCTGAACGGGAAAGAGTGAAAAATGTTAAAATCATACAATCTATGGCCAAATTAGATTGGGATCGGGCATTCAAGCATTTACTGGAAAGTCAGCTATCTTACTATCTTGCTAAGGATTAATAAATGATCGGATGGCAAAAACCATCCTATCCCTGCTCATCACCACAGGGCTGTCATGTATTGCATGTCTGTGATTGCCCACTGTAAAAAAAATAAGGAAGCAAAAGGTTAAAGCAGTACATACTTACTGTGTCCCCGCGGCTGCAGCGCTACTTCCGCGTCTGACAATTAACACTTTTGCATATTCACTTCTTTCCCCTACGCACCCCCCTACACATTTTATAACACATCACTTTTGCCTCCCATTGAATTTAATGGGTTTGGCTAGGATAGACAATCGGATCTGCTAGGATCGTTGATCTGATTGCGATCTCAGGCGGGATCAGCGATCCTTAATCAATACGATCCTTGGTAGGATCACTCATCTCTCCTGATCAAATCTTTAAATACTGCTTTCAATTGTGACAGCAGTATCTAAGAGTTTATTTGGGGGTTAAAAACACCCATTTGGCAGAATCGCTCCCCCACCCATGATCGCAAGCGCAGATGCTGATCATTGCTATTGTACCCTGAGCTCATTTGATGACCTTAGGGAACAGTGGATCATTAGATCCTGCTATGAGCAGGGTCTAACAGGCACAGTCAGTGAGACACGGACAGGTCTCATGTGCTGCAGTACATGAGACTAGCAATCAAAAGGAAAAATATTTTGTCATTAAAAAGCAGACCTTGTGTTAAAACAAAAATAAACAAAGAAACGTCTCATATTTAATATTTCCATAATCAAAATGACACAATTAGTGGTGGGCTTACCCGGACTGTAAAAGTCCGGATGCATGCTTTCAAAAGTGTCCGGGTGCCAGACTAGGACCCATAGGACTCAGGGAACTCTGGTTAATGATCTGATTCTGGCAACTCTGTAAATAAAATAAAAAATAAAGGAAAAATAAAAATAAAGCAAACACACTATACTTACTGAGTCTCCAGCAGCTGTAACAGCTGTAACTGCTCTTCGGCCACTCACTCTTCTTCTAGGCTGCTTATTAGCCTCATACATATTCAATGCTTCCCCTGCCCACCGGCAGTCCTGGCATCTGTTATTAGTTGCAGTCACATGCATTCTCAGCCTGTGTAACAGCATCTGACTGCTTGCAATCACAGTCACTGTCTGCGGGTCTATATCATGGAAAAAAAAAACAAATAAATTGTTGCAGGATCCTTCTGCATTATGTTACCCAACATAGATAAAGCACATGGCTCAATGCTGCAGCCGTGCACTTATCTTGGCTGTGTATCAAATTAAAAGGAGCCGGATGCGGCTTTTTTTTAATTATTTAAATAAATATTTTAAAAATCCGTTGTGTGATCCCCCTCAATTTTGATACCCAGCTATGATAAATAGCAACAGCTGGGGCTAGTATTCTCTGTCTGGGGAAACCCATGCTTATTGGGCCCCCAGCTTAAAAAAAAGCAGCCTGCAGCCGCCCAGGATTGTAACATCAATTATATGTGGCATTCCTAAAAAATTATCCCGCTCTTCCCGATTACCCAGGTGTCTTGACAATCAGGGTAATAAGGTGTTAATAACAGCCCACAGCTGCCACTATGCCCTAGATTAGTAGTGGGAGGCATCTGTGAGATCCACCGTTCCTAATCTTTCAGTGAAAAGAAATAAACACAAAACATCCACAAAATTCTTTACTTGAAACAAAATACAAAAATACACCCTCTTTCACCAATTTATTAACCCTAAAAACACCCAGGTCCGATATAATCCATATGAGGTCCCACAACAATTGCAGCTCTCCTACATCTGAAGGTCATAGAACAATGACTGCCCGCTGTGAACTTCAGGCAGAGAATGAGCTGCGTGATGAGTGGAGACTTCATTCAGGTTATTCGCGATCACAGCTGGAGGTTCCCATGGTCCTCCACCTGTGATCGCAGCTAACCTGACCTCAGATGACATCAGTCATGTTCTATGGCCGCACACTCTTTCTTCAGATGTAGCAGAGTTGGATACGTCATGGGACGTTGTGTGAATTACGTCGGACCTGGGTGTTTTTGGGGTTAATAAATTAGTGAAAGAGGGTGTGTTTATTTCATTCACTTATTGATTAGTAATGGGGTCTCATAGATACCTCCCATTACTAATCTAGGACTTAGTAGCAGCTGTTAGTTGTTATTAATCCCTCATTATGCCGATTGCCACCGGACCAGGATTATCTCATCTAATAGATGTGGCAATCCTGGGGAGCTGCAGGCTGCTATTTTTAGGCTGGGGGCCCAATAAGCATGTGTCTCCCCAGTCTGATAATACCAGTCCCAGCTGTTGGGATTTATCATGGATGGATATCAAAACTAGGGGGACCACATGCCATTTTTTAAAATTATTTCTTTAAAAAAAAAAATAATAATAATAATAATGATTAAAAATCTGCATAAGGTTCCTCTTATTTTGGTACACAGCCAACATAAGCACAGGCTGGGGGCTGCAGCCTGTAGCCATATGCATTATCTGTGGTGGGTATCATAAAATGGGGTGACCCTATGCCAATTTTGTTTATTTATTTATTTATTTTTATACCACGATATAGACCCAGAGACAGTGTCTGTGTTTTTAAGCAGTCATATGCTGTCACACAGGCTGGGGGCGCATCTGACTGCACCCAATAAGAGATGCCAAGACTGCTGGGGGACAGGTTTAGCAGTTTTCATTAAGGTAAATGAGTGGCCCCGGAAGAAGTGTGAGCAGCTCAAAAGCAGTTACAGCTGTGCTGCAGACTGTAAGTAAAGCATGCTTGCTTTAATCCTCCTCTCTTCTACAAATTAATTAAATCAAAGTTTTATTGAAGAAATGTTATAATTTGTAACAACAAATACAGTTACAGAGAGATAAAGATAAAAAGCATACTTGTAATCTCCTTACTGTATAATCATAAGACTATGATAAGCAACCAGGTCTTGCAAACAGTCGAGACTCAAAAATATGGCATTAATAAGACTAATCAAGCAGAAGATTATCCAAAAAGACAGAATAACCAAACAAGGGCAGAGGGAAAGAGAAGGGAGGGTGAGAGGGAAGAGAGGAGTAAATCACTGGGAGCAGCGGTATCTTTTATGGTACAGATAGTTCCAGTGAGAGAAGATCTGAGTGGGCCCCAAGCCTTCTAGTAGCGTCTACCCTACTATCAAGTTCAGAGAAGTTTTAAGCCAAGGCCTCCCCACTTGAAGATATGCCTTGACTGAAATGTTTGTATATGTGAATATTTTCTCATAAGTAGAGTTTATAGCAGCCTTTATTTCGTCTAGTGATTTAATGTATGAGCTTTTCCAATATCTAATTATTGGCGGCTTTGTTGCTGTAATGAAGTATACTATAAATGTTTGTCTCTTAGGTAGGTTTGAGTGGGTGTTCAACAGTAAAAAAGCTAGCAAGGGAGAAGGGCGTATGTCCTTCCCCATCAATGAGGACAAAAGATGAAACACTAAAACCCATAGGGGGTAAATCTTTGGGCAACTCCATAGAGTATGTAAAAGTGAGCCTCTAACTCTACAGCCCCTCCAGCAGTGGTCTGAAACATTTGGGTAAAGCGTGTTAAGCTTTTGAGCAGTATAGTACTACCTAAGTATTGTTTTCATGTAGGCCTCTAAGGATTTATTAGCTAGCTAATCCAATCTTCATTGGAAGATTTAATTCCCAAATCTTCCTCCCACAAAATAAATGGGGCCGATTTTACAAACATGTTTCTATCATGCATGAATAAATAAATCGGTTTCAAGTCTTTCAGTGAAATGCTTTTGTCTTCTACCATCATTTTAAAGTGCCAGATTCTGGTCCCCATAAACTTAAATTGGGACCAGCATCTGACCAGATTTCTGGGATTAATTCCAGGCCAGAACCGCCTTTTTTTTTCAAGCTCGGTTTGTCCCGCCGATGCCGGATGTCTGAGAGTTCATGCATCACTAGACACAGTCTATAAAATTGTCATGTTATTTATTCCTTACTGCAAAAAAAAATATGCCAAAAATGTCATTTTTTAATTCATCTTACTGGTATATAAAATGTGAATAAAAAGCAATCAAAAAGTCATAAGTAAAAAAAAAATGGTTGCAAGGAAAATACCAGTGCATCACACAAAAAGAAACCCTAATATTGCTCATTTAGAAAAAAAATAAAAAAGTTTATGGCAATACAAAACTAATACAAAACTAAATAAATGTTTGCAAAATATAGTTTTTAGTTTGTAAATGTAGCAAAGCATTAAAAAAATGTATAAATCTTGCCTCACTGTAATCGTACTGAAAAATAAATTGGTCTAATCAGTTTTATTGCAGTTAACTGTGCAAAATAAACCTTAAATGCTAGTTTTTGCTCATTATTGATCTGAAAAATCTGAATAAAAATCAATCAAAATTGATATTTGCCCAAAAATGGTACCAAAACAATTTCCAACCCATCATGCAAAAAATGTACCCTTCCCAAAAACTTAAAAAAGAAACCGCTCTCAGACAGAGACGACCAAGTACCGTAGTATTCGTAATCGCTATACTCATAAGTAGTACTTTGTAATACTCTTGTATTCATTATGAATAGTGAGTACAATGCAAATCAATGAGGAATGTGAGTAATTTTCTGCTTGACTCAACAGAGAGGTCTGGGGACCCGAGGAAAAGGCTGAAATGAATGGGAAAGTGATGAAAGTGAATGGTGAGAGCCTGGAGAATATGCCTGCATGCATTTCTGACTCACATATGGTTTCTGGGAATAAGGATGTCACAGTATTATGCCACTGATTCTCTCTGTCTCTCTCTCTCCGCTTCATACTCACTGATCACAGGTGTGGCTGTCACGCTGCTCTCGCTGCCTCTCATTGTTCTTCCCTACCTGCTCATTAGCCTCCTCTCAAATTCACTGCTTCTTCCTGTGATTGGTTGCAGTCAGACCTACCCCCAAGCAGAGTGACAGCTGTCTGACTCCAACCAACCACTAACTATAACGAGGCAGATGGAAACACTTTAGACTCCATGTGGTCTCTATTCTGGCAGTACCCTATCATTTTGGGCATCTTTTTAATGCAGAAATGTGAAAGACCAAAGTTCTTTGGATGCCTAAAAAGAAATATAGCACCAGAACAGATGTCAAATGAAATCCAAAGTGTTGCCATTCGCCTCATTATAGTGAGTGGCTTTGTCTGGTGTTTTGTCTAAATCACATTTTTGCAAGATTTACATGGAAACCCCAACATATGTGCTCAGCATAAATTATAAGAATGTGATCCCAGCCTTATACTGAAAGCAAGAAAAAAAGTTATATACCTCAAAAAATTGCCAGTAAGAACCTTAACTTACCCGTACAAAACCAGCCCTCACCCAGGTTTGTCATATGTCACTGAAAACATAGAAGACTCCCATCTCGTAGAACCAGGTAGAACAAAGCTTCTGGAAAAGAAACATGACTCCGACCCCTCAAATAAAATTCAGTGAAATATTCTCTCTCAAATCTTAATGCCCCCTACATCTGAGCCCCACGGTGTGCTAACCCACAGTAAGTGCCATGAGTTTGGAATTATTGTAGTGGGAAGAGCACACTTAGCAATTTATGGGTATGTTTCTCCAGAAGCAAAAGATGGGCACAATGTATGGTGGCTCTACAAGATATGAGGGCATAATGTGTGGGTACTATTTGGCTACAACAATATAGTCACTGCAGCCACAGATTAATTAATTGAGAGGTACAATTTTTACAATTGGGTCACTTTTGTGGATTTTCTGCTGTTCTAGCACTTTAGACACTCTGCAAATGTAGCCTGAAAACTATTCTGTAAAAACCTGTGCTCTAAAAGCCAAATAGTGCTCCATCCTGCTAAGTCATGCTGTGTCACCAAACAGTAGTTTCTGATGACATATAGGGTATCACCATGTTCAAGAGAAATTGTGCCATAAATTACAAGGTCCAGTTTCACCTTTAAACCTTTGTGTTAAGGCCGCTTTACACACTGCGATATCGGTCCCGATATCGCTAGTGTGCGTACCCGCCCCCATCTGTTGTGCGACATGGGCAAATCGCTGCCCGTGCCACACAACATCGCCCAGATCTGTCACACATACTTACCTGCCCGGCGACGTCGCTGTGACCGGCGAACCGCCTCCTTTCTAAGGGGGCGGTCCGTGCGGCGTCACAGCGACGTCACTGAGCGGCAGCCCAATAGCAGCGGAGGGGCGGAGCTGAGCGGGACGTAACATCCCGCCCACCTTTTTCCTTCCGCATAGTGGCCGGGAGGCAGGTAAGGAGAGCTTCCTCATTCCTGCGGTGTCACACGGAGCGATGTGTGCTGCCGCAGGAACGAGGAACAACTTCGCTACTGCTGCAGTAACGATTTTTGAGACTGGACCCCCATGTCACCGATGAGCGATTTTGCACGTTTTTGCAACGATGCAAAATCGCTCATCGGTGTCACACGCAACGGCATCACTAATGCGGCCGGATGTGCGTCACCAATTCGGTGACCCCAACGAGTTCGCATTAGCGATGTCGTAGCGTGTAAAGCCCCCTTAACTGAACATTTGTCAGAGATTATAAAAATTACATTTTTACCACTAAAATTTTATATAACCACATCCCAATGTTATAAAATTCTGTGAGGGATCTGTGGGTTCAAAATACTGAATATGCCGGTAGATGAATTCCACAATCAGTAAAGTTTCTAATATAACTTTTGGGGTTTCTACTGTTCTGGCACTTCAGTGGCTCGGTTAATGGAACCTACAATCTATTCAAGCGGAATCTGCTAGGTAGCACTACTTTCAAAATGATTCCCCCTGTGTTTTCAGACAGTAGTGTGCAGCAAAATATTGGGTAATGAAAGTTTGGTAAAAATTACATGACAAATAATCCTATCCATTTTCTCCTTTTACCCTCTATGTGAATTAAAAATTTGAGGTTAAAGTAAAATTTTAGCTGAAAAACCCTGCTTAGTTTTCACAGGCCAATTTATTAAAATTCTGTGTAGTTTGTGGGTTAAAAATGCTCACCACACCAATAGAATTTAATATAGGGTTTAGTTTGCCCAATGGGGTCACATCTGGGTGTTTGTCCATTTTTGGCACCACAGGGGATCTGCAAATGCAACACATTATCCAAATTTGCGTTAAAAAAAATTAAATAGCAAATGTTCACTTTACGAATTTTGCCATTTGCTCAAACATTAATTTTTGACCATATGCGGGACATCACTGTATTCAAGAGAAATTGCATAACTTATTATGGGGTGATTCTTCTCCTATTATCGATTGTCAAAATTACAAATTTGGGGCTAAAATTAAATTTTAGAGGAAAAAACCTAAGTATCATTTTCACATCCACAAAGGCATGTACATGAACATTTTAAAAAGTTCAGTGAAGCACCTATGTGTTAAAAATGCTCAACAAATCTCAATATAAAGTCTTTGATGGGTCTTGTTTCCTAAATGGGGTCACTTGTGGGGGGATTCTGATGTTTTGGTACCTCAGAAACACCCCCCAGTAAATGGGACATTTCAGCAAAATTTATATAGTGCTCCTTCCATTTTTGGACCCTGATATTTGTACAAACAGAACCTTTTGACTACATGTGGGGTATTTCCACACTTACAAGAAAGTGGTAACAAACTGTGGGGTCCACATTTTCCTACTACCTATTGCAAAAGTGAAAAATTTGAGGTTCAATAACATTTTTGTGAAATAAATAAAAATTTTCATTATGACAATCCAATGTTATAAAATTCTGTGCAGTACCTGTAGGTTTAAAATGTTCACTATATCCATGGATACAATCCTTGAGAGGTTTTGTTTCCACAATGGGGTGACTTGTTTATGTTTTTTTTTATTTAGGCACCCTAGGGGCTCTGCAAATGCAACAAGGTGCACAAAATCTATTTCAGCCAAATTTGTGTTCCATTCCGTCTGAGCCCCAACGTTTGTCCAAAAAAAGGTTTCTGGCCATATACAGGATGTTATCCCACTCAAAAGAAACTGGGTAAGAAATTTTGTGATCCATTTTGTCATGCAATCCCTTGTAAAAGTGAATAAATTGGGGCTAAAGCAAAATTTTACAGAAAAAAATAAAAAAAAATTCCCATTACACTTTGTATAAAATGCTGTGCAGCACCTTAAAAGTTAAAGATTTTCCTGACAGCAGTTTTGAAGTATTTGAGGGGTGTGGTTTTTAAAATGGTATAAATTTTGGAGATATTCCAATATATTGGCCTGTCAAAGGTCATTTAAATCTGAATAGGTCCCAAAAGAAATAGGTTTTGTAAATTTCTTGAAAAAATGACAAATTATTGCTAAACCTTTAAACCTTTGAACATCCTAACAAAATAACATGATGTTTCAAAAATAAGGTAGATGTAAAATAGACATATGGCAAATGTTTTTTATTGATTATTTTTTTGAAAATTGCAAAATTGTAAACAATGTTGCCAAAATTACAATATTTTCACAAATAAATACAAAAAATAATTAACTAAATTTAGTTTATCATAAACTACAATATGTCCTAAAAAAAAAAATCTCAGAGACACTGGGATATGTTTAAGCAATCCAGAGTTGTAACCTCATAAACTGACACTGGTCAGATTAAAAACGTTGACTTGGGCATTAAGGTCAAAATTGGCTCCCTCACTAAGGGGTTAATTTATTCTGGGACAACTTTTGCAAGTTAAAAATTTTGTCAAATGTCAACACAAAATGAAAATATGTCAACCATTATCTTCCAAATTACACATCCAATTTCTCACAGTACAAATTCAAAATTATTTTTTGCGACACTCACGTTTTCAGGAAGGATGTATTGTTCATAAATAACTTTGAATAGGACACTAAGGATCTTCCAGAGGTAATACACAGATAGAAAATCAAGTATACAGCACCAACAGATACAGTATATCATAAAATGAATATACCACTAACATTTTTGTAAATATTTTACTATATCTTTAAGTGAGACAACACTGAATATATGACATTATGATACAATGTAAAGTAGTCAATGTACAGCTTGTATAATAGTGCAAATTTGCTGTGGTCTATAATTACTGAACACACAGCCATTATTGTCAAAATCATTGGCAACAAAAGTGAATACACCCTTTAGGGACAAAGGCCAAATTGGGCCTAATTAGCCATTTTCCCTTCCTGGTGTCATGGGACTCATTAGTCTTATAAAGTCTTTTGTGTGAATGGGGAGTAGGTGTGTTAAATTTAGTGTTATTGCTCACACACTGGTCACTGAAAGTTTAACATGGCACCTCATAGTAAAGAATTATCTGAGAATCTGAAAAAAAGAATCATTGTTCTACACAAAGATGGCCTAGGCTATAAGACTATACAGTGGTTTAACAATATATTCAAGAGCATCAAAAAATTGTTTATACTCTGATCTAAACTCCACAGCTAATCCCCATACCAATAGAAAAATTGCATTTTCCAAATGAATATAAAAAGCTCAATTTTTTTATTAATATATAGAATATCAAACAAAGAACAATAGTGAAATATTAGGCATAATTCATCAGTAATCTTAAAACAAGGAATGCAAGTTCTATAGGGGCCTCAGCAAAATATACCTTTAAAACCTGGGATCACTAGAACAAGTGTTTCACAGTTTTCAATTACAAAAAAACACTCATTACAATAGTGATAGATGGAGGCTATTCAGTATTATAAAAGCATTGTGGTCAATTATTACCACCCAGTGGTCAAAAGCAGTATCGCCACATGCTATATTACAGTCAGATTATGACCAGAACAGCGTTCCACATGAAGAAACAGAACAACTTACGTGAGTGTAAAGGTTTCTGCCTGGTCCCGCTGCCCCAACACATGTTTTGAACATATTGGGGAGGAACGTGCTGGTATTTAAATGCAGGGGGATCAATCAGTGATACAGATTGGTGGGCGTCTGGAGATTAGTAGGCATGTGGATGGTGTGTCCCTATATCTCACAGCGCATGTGCGGCACCCAAGCAACCTTTTCGAAATGATCTTCCGGTTACGAACCTTGGAATGAAAGTGTCAGGCCGTCGATATGCAACGGTGCAGGCGCATTGCGTTCAAGTCTGCCACTTGCCAAAGATCCAGGACCTGTATATTGGACATGCGCATCTCTCGGACACTGTGAATAGAAGAATGAAAATAACCGCAACACCTGATTGTGAGGATGTGAAGCTCAAAACTAATGTCAATGAATAGGTCTAAAGCCTAATACCAATTAGAGTGTTTGTGAACAAGTATTAATAAATAGAAAGAATGATCAAATATAAAGAATTAAGTAAAATGAACAGGTATACACAGAATTTGGTGTCAACAATCAACTAGTGCATAAAACAGAGATTCATATTTTACATACAGTGTGTCCACCCATATCCTGTCCACCGGCAGTAACTTGAGAACGGCGGCAGCTATTGGCATCGAAGTGGTGTCTAGGTATAGTAAAGTAGCCATGCGCTACGCAATGAAACCACCTATAGCACCACCTGGTGCAAACAACGCAGTTAGCATTCTTATCTTGAAAACAGAACGAGATAGAGAAAAAAAGAGAATTAAAGAATTGTAGGGCATCATCAATTCAATACAAATCGACACCTTGCATACAGGAATGCAATGATATGAAACCCATGACCCCCCAAAACATTGAATGCTGGTCATGCATATGGTTCTCATTTAACTTAGATGCTGAAAGTGGCAACCATCCGCTGCAATGCACATCTGGACTCTGGACAGCATACTGTGTCTTGCTGCACGTTGTGCAATATGGTAGGTGACATGTTTGTACAAGCATCTGTGATACGTCGTCGTAGGTCCTGCAATGTTGGTGGAGGGGTCGCATACACCTGATGTTTAATCTGACCTCACAGAAAGAAGTCCAATGGGGTCAAGTCAGGTGAGCGTGGAGGCCACTCCACGCAGCCACCAAACCCAATGACTTGTAGGAAGGTCTCCATGAGGTATCGCTTCATTGCGTAGCGCATGGCTACTTTACTATACCTGGACACCACTTCTATGCCTATGTGTCGCCCTGGACAAGCCAGGGGCCACAGGTAACAACACCATCACACCCCACACTCCCTGTAGGCACATCTAGGTCAAAACATAAAATCCTTGTTGCCCTCCTCAGGGGCTGATGTCCACACCAGGGGGTGGAGCCAGGTGGTTGGTCTCCACCCACCAAGGAGTTCACAGTCCTGGAGTTGGAAAAAAAGGCAGTTAAGCTAGGGAAGTGAAGGAGTGAGGAGTCTAGTTTGGACAGTGGAAGTGGAAGGAGTGAAAGTGAGCAGGAGTGAAGTGGCAAGAGAGCAGACTGAAGTGAGTCCGGGTGTGTGGCCCGGACAGAGCAGCAAGGTTGGCAGACGGTGGTGACCGTCTGCAGTGGAAGCCGATTGGAGTCTGCCGTAAGGACCGTGGACGGGTGGTGACCTGGCGGTACCGGACCGGCATACAAAGAGAAGCCAGCACCATTGGCAGGGGCCTTTCGGATCCCGGCAAGGCTTGGAGTCGCCGTGAATTTGCCAAATCCGTTAGTGAAGGGGACCTCCGGGTTTCCAAACAGCCAAGTCCCGATAGAAGGCAACCGTCCAACCGTGAAGGGGAGACACCGCCACCGCCAAGGGCAACAGTTTCCCAGGGCCAGCGCCTGCGGGCAAAAGAGGCTCTTCCGGCCTACATCCAAGTCGGGGAGCGGGTTACCGGTGGGAACCCATCGCTACCAACATTACACTTAGGTGCAGGGAGAGACAGTCACCACCAACCTGCAGGGAACAACAACACCGCAGCCGTCCAAGGGACCCGTCCATCCAGCCACTTGTTTTACCGTGAACTGTGTCATCATCATTGGGCTGAGTGAGTACATCCGTGCCGTGCGGCACAGCGCTGCCCCTGCGACCCTGCACCTCACCAGGCCCCGCAACCCGCCTGTCCTCCCTACCTACCCCATCATCGGGCCCCAGGACAACCAACCCCCTACCCACGGAGGGGAGAAATAACAACAAAGCTGCTCCCTGTCACCGCTCCCGGGATCCCCGTCCAGAGCAGCGGTGGTGTCCACACAATCACCACAACCGTGGGTGGCGTCACGGACAATAAATCCCCAAATACATTCCCCTTTTCACTCACGGGCGAGGAGCGCCGCTCGAGTCCCCGGGATCCGGCCCATCGCTCGAGCCACCGAGCAGCAGCGGCCGCAGCAGCAACGGCAGCCGGACCCAAGCAGTGGGAGAGCGCAGCGTCCCCTCCTCCGCCCGCGACACCTATAGCTGCTGCCGTTCTCAAGTTAATGGTGGTAGACAGGATTTGGGTGGACACACTGTATACACAAAAATACAATACCACATCATTATCACAAATGCATTGAAGTGCATTCAGTGCATAATCCATGTGTAATCATGCTCACATACATATGTGCACAGAAACTGAAAACACACACATATATGAACCCAGAATAATAATACTAATGCAATATAAAAAAGCTGCAAACCCCAGTCTCCCAAAAATAACTAATTTTCAAGACAATCGCCAAATAGTTATATTATATGTAGAGTCAATATACTAGTACATGGACAACCACAAAAAATAATGACTTGATCCTTCTATCATTTTCCAATAGATACTCCAACATGTCTTTAACCAAGTTGCCTGCATAATTGAGAACGTAAGTAAAGTAAATCATAAAGTGAATCTAAAAATAAATATGTAAAATTACTAAACAGATTTATTTCAAACCCCCCCCCCCCAAAAAAAAAGGGAAGGAAAAAAAACCCAGAACCCTCCCTATAAAAATACTCAATACTTAAAGGAAAGAACTAAAACCAAAGTTCTCATTTAAACCTACTGGTGCGACTGAATTAAGTTTGTATATCCAATGACTTTCTGTTTATGCTAGATTCTTAAAAAGATCTCCCCGTCTAACACCTAAAGAGGCTTGATCATTAGCCATAATACTGAAATTTTTCAGATATTTTTTAAAATATCTTGAAAGGATCTTAGGATGTTTGGACTCATCAGACGTTTCTCTTACAACGACAGTTCTCTTACAACGTATGGGCGACAACAGCCCGGAATAAACAATAACAGTTTATGCTACTTGGAGGACTTCAAGTGTCGGTCTGTAGGGATGAACTGGACTATATTTTCCCCCACTATACCGCTCCCTCCCTTATCTATTAATGGGGCTTTCCTGGGTGCACTACTACAGATAATGGCACATGATCCCTCCAAGGATATAATCTTACAACCACCTCCCCTTATGTTTACAATTCAATCAGGGTACGCGGCCACCTTCCCATATACAGTCAGCAACAAGCAAATATATGTACATGTACCTCTATTCAATATTCTGTACCTCACTGCCACCAGACAGTATGATGAAGCAAAGGCAGAATAGTCTGTTATTATCAGCACAACACAGCTTAACCTCTAATAACTTCAGAGCAAACGCCTCAGCATAAACAAGAAACACAGCTCCTTCTCAGTGAATAATCTGTCGAAGAATAATCTTCCTTCTTCTTTATCCTATCTATCTATCTGTCCCTGACTGACTATTATACACCGATCCGTCTCAGGTCAATTGCTACTCACTGAAGTCTTCACCGAAGATGGTGTCCATTCCCTCAGACTGCTTCTGATTAACTCTTAGATGATTTTATCCAAATAGTTTCTGGAGAAAAATTCACTCAGATGAATTCCCCTCGTCACAGGCAGTAGGATCTCCAAAAAAACGAGTAAGCAGTCCACAAAAAGGAAAACAAAACAGGCAATCCTATAAATCCAAACATGAGAAAACGACAGCCGTCTTTCTCTTGCGCAGTCCCTCAGATCCTGACTGAAATTTTCAACCGTCTCTCTGTGTCTATGTTACTAGGGAACCCTAATGTAACCCCTTACTGTCTAGCAGTGTGCCTGCCCTCTAGTGACACAAAGTGGCAATTTAAGTTATAGCATAAATATATATATAATACATTAACAAACAAATATGCAAATTTATCTTATGTATATTTTCACCCTGTTACATTCTCTAGCACAGATCCACAACTCCTGAGTAGTTATACCATCATAGAACTTACCAAACGTACACTGAGCACAGTAGAACATCCCCTTAGAGGTACAGGTAACTATTCCTCTAATTTTATATGTGGTTTTCCCTCAGCATCTGTAGATTCCTTTCCTCTCTCCAAATTAGCACATGCCTTGCAATTTCTTCATGAAAAAAAGAGGTTAGCTAGACTTCCATCTTTTGGGCCCAACTCCTGTTTTGTTTTTTTTTTAATAATACTAAGCAACAACCCCACCCCATGATTTGTAGGTGTATGAGTAATCATCTGTTTTTTGTACCTGTGCTACTTTGGCTTTCTGTCATGTGTTGCCTGCTGCATTCTATTGTACATTAGTATTTTTACTGGGTATTGTTAAATATGGCTTCTTGTTTCATTAGAGTTGATGTCCGTTTCAGTGCATTGCTTTAAAAAGTAATAATACCAGATTGAAATCATAAATTACTTATGCATTAAATGTTCTACATATTAAATAAGATTTTATATTACTATAAATATTTTACATTTATATATTTTTTAATCGTCTAACTATTGTTAGGTCATTTTTTATACTTGAGATAATACATTACATTTTTGTCTATGATAAACAAACATTCTAATTCTTAAGAGTTAGAAAAATAATTAAGATGCAATAAGATATATCTACATTATAAAAAAGAAATCTAAGGGTGACTAACTTCACTGTTAGAGGAATTAGATATCATATCTACCTATCATCTTTCTGGATTCCTTGTCATTCTCATAATTGAATATTCTTGTTACACTGTTCTACAGCCAAATTGGTTCAGAGTTGAAAATAGTTGAACTTAACTAATTCTGTGGTGCTGAAATGAATATGATACTTAAAATTGCTGACTGGCTCTGATTTTCATAATCAAGAGGAGGTTAGAATTACATTTTACCCCTCTCATGCAGGCTTATAGAAAATTGTGTCTTTATTATTTCATCATCATTATTAGAGTTGAGCGATGTTCGAGGTTCGCCAATTTCATGTTCGAGTGATTTTGGGAGGTGCTCGAGATCGAACTCGAACTCGAGCTTTTTACTAAAAGCTCGACAGTTCGAGAACGGTTGGATCACCATAAACGTGGCTTTTCACAGTAAGGCTATGTGCACATGTTGCTATCTGCATGCGTCCTGCGTCCCCAGCACAATCCCTCTCTCTTTCCTACTCACCAATCACGGGCGCCTCGCTCCACATCTGTCACAAATCTGCGGTGTCTTTTCCTCTTTAGAAAATGGCTGTCGCTTCATTAGTCAATTAGTTATTCCGTGCTTTCCCCGCCCACCAGCAACCATGATTGGTTGCAGTCAGACACGCTTCCAAGCTGAGTGACAGTTTTCTCACTGCATCCAATCACAGCCGCCGGTGGGCGGGTCTATTTCCTGCAGTAAAATAAATAAATAAATAATAATAAAAAAATATACAAGCCAGGATAAAGCCACACGGCTGGAGGCTGGTATTGTCAGGATGGAGAGCACCATGTTATCGGGAGCCCACCACCCTAACAATATCACCCAGCAGCAGCCCGGAATAGCCGCATCCATTAGATGCGACAGTCCCGGGGGACTCTACCCAGCTCATCCCGAATTGCCCTGGTGCGGTGGCAATCGAGGTAATAATGAGTTAATCATGCAAGGCGTCTCCACGAGATACCGTCCATGATTAAACTGAAAGGGAAAGTAAATAAACACACACAGCGAAAAATCCTTTATTTGGAATAAAAGACAAAAAAACACCCTGTTATGATCCGGAACCATGGAAGACCACCATAAATCATTGGTAAAAGGTGACAAGAGCATTGTCAACTAATCTGGCCGCCATCACCTTACTAACCATCAACACTAGAAGTAGCCGAGGGGTGAACTAACATCCTGTGCACCGCGAACCCAGCCGGAGAACTAGCTATCCTAAAGGAAGGAAAGATGAATAACTCTCTGCCTCAGAAACTAGATAAAGAATAACAAGCCCCCCACATTCAAAGACTGCGGTGATATAGGAAAACACAATACACAGATAGATGATAGGATTAGCAAAAGGTGAGACCCTACTGACTAAATAGGACAGGATAGGAAAGGGACTGATGGTGACCAGAGAAAAAAACCTACAAAAATCCAAAAACCTTATAGTACAAAAAGCCCTCAGATTGCTAGATCTGAACTCCGTCCTATACCAGGCGCTCTTGTCATACCAATGAACAGAAAGCAGGAACCATTACAAATTCAAAAAGCAACAAACACATGGACTTATAGGAGCAATACTCCAAACATAGCTGCAGGGAGCTTCCCAGCTAAGCAACTGAGAGGGAAGATTCCTGCATGCAAATAAACTGACAATAACCACAGCAAATGAAAAACTCAGATAAGAGCAAAAAGACCCAAACAACAAATAAAGAGCCAAGCACTCATCTGGGATAGAAGTGGTCTGGAGCAGGATGAAGCAGGCTGGTGAACAAAGAACAACTGACATCCAGCATAGCCTGCCAGCAGACCAGGTTTAAATAGGCATAGAGTTAGCAATGGAAACGCCCTTTGCTCAACACACCTGGTCTCTGTCCAAACCATTCCTGGCCACAAGAGGGAGCCTCACAGCAGCAAAAGCATAACTGACATTCACAACACCACCCTGTTTCAACCCTTTATTAATCCCCAAATACCCCTCCAGGTCTGACGTAATCCACACGACACTGTCAGCTCCGCTCCCTGAAGATGCAGCAGCAACGTAGAACATCATCGCGCTGTATCAGCTCCACGTAGCAATGAAGTGAATCGCGCGGTCAGCAGAGACTTCAGCAATGCAGACTTCAAGTTTGCCGGGTGCTCGGGTTCGGCATATTGTGGATCGGATAGACAGATTGCTGGGTGGGGCTGGGGAAAACCCAGCGGTCATGGTGCACATTGGTACTAATGACAAAGTTAGAGGCAGGTGGAAGGTCCTTAAAAATGATTACAGGGAACTAGGAGAGAAGCTGAAGTCCAGGACCTCCAAGGTGGTGTTTTCAGAAATACTACCGGTGCCACGAGCGTCACTAGAAAGACAGCGGGAGCTTAGGGAGATAAATATGTGGCTTAGAAATTGGTGCAGGAAGGAAGGGTTCGGGTTCATGGAGAACTGGGCTGACTTCTCAGTCGGCTACAGGCTCTACGGTAGGGACGGGCTGCACCTCAATGGGGAAGGTGCAGCTGTGCTGGGGGAGAAAATGGTCAGACGGATGGAGGAGCTTTTAAACTAGGATCGGGGGGGAGGGAGGGTAGTGGAGCAAATAAGGGGATAGATAGAGCAGATAGAGACAGGGAGACGGTAGGGGTCAATGAAGGATTAGGGGGGGATGGAACATACAAGGAACGTAGGGAGGCTAGGAGTAATAAAGGTGTTAATAGGATTAAACGTCTACTGGCAAATGCAAGAAGTCTTGCAAACAAAATGAATGAATTGGAGACTCTTATGTCAACCATGGATTATGATGTGGTGGGCATTACGGAAACCTGGCTGGATGAAAGCCATGACTGGGTGACAAACATACAGGGTTATAGTACATTTAGGAAGGACAGGAAAGGCCAAAAAGGTGGTGGGGTGTGTATATTTATTAAATCTAACCTAAAACCTGTGTTGTATGATGACATTGAGGGGAACAGCAACAATGTAGAGTCAGTATGGGTAAATGTACATGGGGAGGGGAATAATGGAAAAATGCTAATTGGAGTTTGCTATAAGCCTCCTAACATACCTGAACAAATAGAGGGTGAAATGCTGGAACAAATTGAAAAGGCAGTGAATAATAATAATCGGGTTCTTATTATGGAGGATTTCAACTATCCAGACATTCAGTGGGACATAGAATCTTCTGGTTCTGCTAAAAGCTGTAAGTTCTTATCTACCATTCAAGACCATTTCCTCTCTCAGATGGTAGGTGAACCGACCAGGGGAGATAATTTGCTAGATCTGATCCTGTCAAATAGACCGGATACAATTTCAGATCTACAGGTCCGGGAGCACTTGGGCACCAGCGATCATAATATGGTAAGCTTCAACATAATATTCAATAGAACATTTCCAAGGGGGAATGCTAAAACCTGGAATTTTAGGAAAGCTGATTTCAACAAATTAAGGGAAGAGCTTAAATGTGTAGATTGCGACAAAGTCATGGTAACTGGGGAATGGATACCGAACATAAATGGGGTAAGTTTAAGGATATACTACTAGAGTCCTGTAAAAAACGTATACCCTCTGGTAATAAAATGTCCAGGAATAAAAAGAAACCACTATGGATAAATAAGACTGTACAAAGTATAATAAAACAAAAACAAAGGGCATTTAAAATCTTAAAGGCTGAGAATACAGAAATAGTATTGCAGGAGTATAAAGATATCAATAGGAAATGTAAAAAAGAAATCAAACAAGCAAAATTAGCTACTGAAACAAAAATCGCCAATGACATTAAAATAAATCCCAAAATCTTTTATAAATACATTAATGCCAAAAGGAAAACAAAGGATAGTATCGGCCCCTTAAAATATAATAACAAGTTAGTTATAGAGGACAAACAAAAGACTGAGATATTAAATAGACATTTCTCATCTGTATTCACCAAGGAACTGACTGTACCAGGGATCATTCAACAGGTGAAAAATCAAAGTCCACCACCCGATATAATTAATTTAACACAAGATGAAGTACGCCTACGTCTGAGTAAATTAAACATTGACAAATCCCCAGGGCCAGATGGCATTCATCCACGAATATTGAGGGAATTGAGCTCCATAATCGACAGACCGCTGTATCTCATCTTTTTAGACTCACTTGTAACAGGGTTGGTGCCTCAGGATTGGAGGATTGCTGATGTGGTACCGATATTTAAGAAAGGTAAGAGGGTAGATCCAGGCAACTACCGTCCAGTAAGCCTGACATCAGTAGTATGCAAAGTTTTTGAGGGCATTTTAAGGGATGACATGCAAAAATATATTGCAGAAAATAATATGATAACTGACAAACAGCATGGATTCATGAAAGATAAGTCGTGTCTAACCAACCTGTTGGGGTTCTATGAGGGGGTAAGTTCAAACCTGGATATTGGTAATGCAGCTGATGTGATTTATTTGGACTTTGCAAAGGCATTTGATACTGTACCACATAATAGCCTTATACTAAAGCTCCAGAAGCAAGGACTAGGGGACACAATATGCAACTGGGTAAGGAATTGGCTAAAAGATAGGAAACAAAGAGTAGTCATAAATGGTACATTCTCTAAATGGGCTATAGTCAGCAGTGGGGTGCCGCAGGGATCTGTGCTTGGACCGATTCTTTTTACTCTCTTTATTAATGACCTTGTGGATGGGATTGATAGTACAGTGTCAGTCTTTGCCGATGTAGGATATTAAAAACTGACCTGGATAGTACAATATTACAAAAAGATCTGGATAAGAATTCATAATGGGCAGATACTTGGCAAATGAGATTTAATGTTGATAAATGTAAAGTAATGCACCTAGGACGGAGTAATCCTCTAGCTGCGTATACATTAAATGGAAGTAAACTCGGGACTACAGAACAGGAGAAGGACTTGGGTATTCTCATTACAAATAAGCTGAGCAGCAGCACTCAATGTCAAGCAGCAGCTGCTAAAGCAAACAAGATTTTAGAGTGCATAAAAAGAGAGATTAGATCCCTTGATCCCAACGTATTGTTACCCCTCTATAAATCACTTGTAAGGCCACATCTGGAATACGGGATCCAGTTTTGGGCTCCACATTTTAAAAAGGACATTCAGAAGTTAGAGTCAGTTCAAAGGCGGGGAACTAGACTATTACAAGGAATGGAAGGCCTCCCATATGATGACAGGTTGAAAAAGTTAGATATGTTTAGCTTAGAAAAAAGACGTCTCAGAGGAGATCTCATTTATATGTATAAATACATGTGTGGTCAATATAAAGGACTGGCACATGACTTATTTCTTCCAAAGACAGTACTAAGGACCAGGGGGCACTCACTGAGAGTGGAAGAAAAGCGATTCCGACACCTAAATAGGAAAGGGTTCTTTACAGTTAGAGCGGTCAGACTGTGGAATACACTACCACAAGAGGTAGTAATGGCAGATACTATAACAGCTTTTAAAAAAGGGCTGGATGATTTCCTCAGTACACAAAACATTGTTGGTTATAAATGACTTAGTGACTAAATGTAGAACTGGTGGAGGAAGGTTGAACTAGATGGACCTAGGTCTTTTTTCAACCTAAGTAACTATGTAACTATGTAACTATGTAACTATAAGTTTACCAAATGTGCATATCTTTATCAATAGAGTCACAAGTAAAATATATCTTTGTACCGTGTTAGCCAGTAGAGATAAAAAAAATTGTTTAAAAGAACTGAGAGTCCTCAGTGGTTGATACCTTTTAATGGCTAACTGAAAAGATGGTAATAATTGCAAGGTTTCGAGACTACTCAGGTCTCTTCATCAGGCATGGTATAACACAAAATCTGAAGAGTCACATATTTATACATACATATTGTATAAATATGTGACTCTTCAGATTTTGTGTTATACCATGCCTGATGAAGAGACCTGAGTAGTCTCAATAGAGTCAGTAGCTCTGTGGATAGAGCGCTTGCCTCAGAAGCATTAGGTCACGAGTAGTGATGAGCGAGTACCAAAAAGCTCGGGTGCTCGAGGCTCGGGCCGAGCATCCCAAGATACTTGTGTACTCAGCCCGAGCACCGAGCCCAATATTATCCTATGGGAGACCCGAGTATTTTATGAAATGACCCCCCGGCAGCATGTAGAAACCCTAAAAATGTCACAAAAGTCTCAGAAGAGTGCTCAAATGACATGGCAACAGCATGGGGAAGACCCCTTGAAGCATTTATCACTCAAAATTCACAGCTGTGAACAACTTTGTCCGCGTTTTACGCCATTTTTACGGACTCACCATAAAACCTTCCAAAATGACACCAAAATGAATTTTCATGGCGGAAATGTTAAGGGCACATACCCAATAGTGAGATAGAGCTGGTGTATGTTACTTTTGGAGATTACATGAAATTTTTTTTCGTGAAAACTTTGTGTGGCACTCCGATGTCCCTGAGAAGAGACGTAAATAAAGGCCTCATGAGTCTAATGTGCCCATTTTGAGGAAGTGAGTCTTTGTAGTATTTTCCTTTGCCAGGGTAGTCCAAAATTGTGAGTTTCACCAATGCCCCTGCATACAGACATGCATGAGGGCCTGTAAACCTGAAGTGCCCATTGTAAGGAAGTGGGTCTATTGTAGTATAGCCCTTTGGCAGGGCAGCCAAAAATTGGAAGGCTCCACATTGTCCCTGGATAGAGACGTGCATGATGGCCTGTAAACCTGAAGTGCCCATTGTAAGGAAGTGGGTCTATTGTAGTATAGCCCTTAGGCAGGGCAGCCAAAAATTGGGAGGCTCCACATTGTCCCTGGATAGAGACGTGCATGATGGCCTGTAAACCTGAAGTGCCCATTGTAAGGAAGTGGGTCTATTGTAGTATAGCCCCTTGGCAAGGCAGCCAAAAATTGGGAGGCTCCACATTGTCCCTGGATAGAGACCTGTTAGGTTCTTAGTGCATCCGTGCTTGCATTTAAAAACTGCACGCGTGTGCCTGTTGGTGGCAGCGTTCAGGTGCACTTGTGTGCGTTTTGCACAAACTTGGATATAACGCACAAGTCTAGTGAATACACATCAGCACAGCATTGCAAAATGCGCAAGGACGTTGGCAACGAACAAGGAAGTGGACGTGATGGTGGCGCAGGCAGAGGCCGAGGTCGAGGGCAAGCTCTAATTTTGCCACAACAAAGGGCCACATCTACTCGCTCGCACGTCCTGTCCCAAATTCTTGGGGACCGCAGCAGTACACCGCTCTTGAACCAAGACCAGTGTCAACAGGTTGTTAGTTGGATAGCGGATAATGCTTCCAGTCAGATTGGCACCACCACAAACACTCTGTCTTCCACATGGTCAAGTGTCAGTAGCCGTGATACTGCACCGCACATTTCAGAACCTGATCCTCCTTCCTACCACCAGGCCGAGTACACGGCCACGGACATTACTGATCCCACACTTGGACACTCGGAAGAGCTGTTCACGTTTCCATTCGCACATTCTGGCCTCTCGCCAGCTCCTGTTGAAGTGGGTCATGACGAGATTGTATGTACAGATGCCCAAATATTTGAGCAGCCACGTTCTCATGAAGTTGGCAACGTGTCTCAACAAGGGGTTGACGATGATGAGACACAATTGTCAGGAAGTCAGGAGGAGGAGCAGGGTGCGGAAGAGGAAGACGACGTGGTGGATGATCCAGTAACTGACCCAACCAAGCAGGAGGATATGCAGAGCGAGGATAGCAGTTCACAGGGGGAGGGAGGCGTAGCATCCCAACAAGCAGTAAGAAGCAGGGTGGTGGCCCCAGGCAGACGTCAGGCAACCGTTCTCCGGAACAACAACACGACACAAGGTGCCTGTACAAATGTTAGGTCTTCCCGAGTCTGGCAGTTTTTTAAGTTGGCTCCAGATGATTCTAAAAAGGCCATTTGCAACACCTGCCATGCCAGCATCAGCAGGGGTACCAAAACTAGCAGCCTGACCACCACCAGCATGATTAGGCACATGTCAGCCAAGCACCCGACTTTGTGGGATGTACAACAGAGTCGAGGAGCAGTGCTTGCTGACGTCACTGCTACGTCTTCGCTTGTTGTGCATGCGAGCCAATCCCCTGTCCATGCTGCCCACGAACAAGCCTCCTCCGGCCCTGCACCTGCAGTTGCCCAAGCAGAAATAACACCATCATCAAGCACGTCCTTATCCCAGCGCAGCGTTCAGTTATCCATTCAGCAAACCTTTGAACGCAGGCGCAAATACACTGCCAATGCCCCACATGCCACAGTTCTAAATGCTAACATTTCGCGACTGCTTGCGCTGGAAATGTTGCCTTTTAGGCTGGTGGAGACAGAAGCATTCCGCAACCTGATGGCGGCAGCTGTCCCACGTTACTCGGTCCCCAGCCACCACTATTTCTCCCTGTGTGCCGTCCCCGTATTGCATAACCACGTGTCACAAAACATCACATGTGCCCTGAACAACGCTGTTTCAGCCAAAGTCCACCTAACCACAGACACGTGGACAAGTGCTTGTGGGCAAGGCCGCTACATCTCGTTGACGGCACACTGGGTTAATATTGTGGAAGCTGGGACCCAGTCTGAGCGAGGGACGGAACACGTCCTTCCCACACCAAGGTTTGCAGGCCCTACCTCAGTCAAGGTTTCACCCACACTCTACAGCTCCGGAATGTCATGCTCCTCAGCCTTCTCCTCCTCCTGCGCATCCTCATCCACTTTACCCTCCACACCAGTCCCAAGCTGAAAGCACTGCAGCACTGCCTCGGCGAAGCGGCAAAAGGCTGTGCTGAAGCTAATCTGCATAGGTGACAAACCCCACAATGCAGAAGAGGTGTGGACAGCTCTGAAACAGCAGGCAGATCACTGGCTCACACCTCACAACCTAAAGCCAGGAAAGGTCGTGTGTGACAATGGCCGGAACCTGGTGGCGGCTTTGAGGTGAGGCCAGCTGACACATGTTCCATGCGTGGCCCATGTGCTCAACCTTGTGGTTCAGCGGTTTCTAAAGTCATACCCAGAGCTGTCTGATCTGCTGGTAAAAGTTCGCCGCCTGTGTGCACATTTTCGAAAGTCACCTACTGCTTCAGTCGGCCTTGCTGGCTTTCAGTGCCGTTTGCATCTTTCGGCTCACAGACTGGTGTGTGAAATCCCTACGCGTTGGAATTCAACTCTGCACATGTTGGTCAGGATATGTGAGCAGAAGAGGGCAGTTGTTGAGTACCTGCATCACCTAAGCCGTCGGGAAATGGGTCAAACTCCACACATAACACCTGAGGAGTGGAGATGGATGTCCGAAATATGTACCATCCGCCAAAACTTTGAGGCCTCCACCAAGATGGTGAGCGGCGATGACGACATTATTAGCGTCACCATACCGCTTCTCTGCCTTCTTAAACGGTCTCTGCTCAAAAACAAACATGATGCATTGCAGGCGGAGCGCGATGAGTTGGAGCAAGAAACAATAGTGGGTGTGGGTGATAACACACAGCCCAGCCTCGTCTCATCACAACGTGCAGTGGAGGACTATGACGAGGAGGAGGATGAAGACATGGATCAACTCTCCGGCCAAATTGAGGATATGACATGCACACCAGTCATATCCTCGGTTCAGCGTGGCTGGCCAGAGGACAGGGTAGAGGAGGAGGACAGCATGTTCAGTCATCGTGTTGGTCAGGATACTGAAGTGATGGCTGTTAAGAGTCTGGCGCACATGGCTGACTTTATGGTAAGCTGCCTGTCTCGTGACCGTCGCGTTAAGAACATCTTGGCCGACAATCATTACTGGTTGGTAACACTGTTAGACCCACGCTACAAGGAGAACTTTATGTCTCTTATTCCCGAGGCGGAGAGGTCAGCCAAAATGCAGCAGTTCCGGAAGGCCATAGTCACGGAAGTAGGCAAAGCATTCCCCTCACAAAACGCTAGCGGCATAGGTCAGGAATCAGTGGACAACCAAGGCATACAGCCGAGAGGGGCACAAGTCCAATCCGCCAGAGGTAGGGGAACAGTCTTTAAGATGTGAGACAGTTTTCTCAGCCCCTCACGTACCACAGCCCCTGAGGTGCGGGGTAGTGCCACAAGAAATCCTAAGTTTGCCCAGATGCTCAAGGAGTACCTTGCAGATCGAACAACTGTACTCTGACATTCCTCTGTGCCTTACAATTATTGGGTATCCAAGCTGGACACGTGGCATGAATTGGCTCTCTACGCCTTGGAAGTCCTTGCCTGCCCTACCGCTAGCGTTTTGTCAGAGCGTGTTTTTAGTGCCGCAGGTGGAATCATTACAGATAAACGCACCCGCCTGTCAACTGAAAATGCTGACAGGCTGACTCTGATCAAGATGAACAAGGGTTGGATTGGGCCAAACTTCACCACACCACCAGCAAATGAGAGCGGAATTTAAAGTTTGTAACGGGAATTTGCCATGTACCTCCACTCACCCATGGGTACACACTTCTGTAGTTTGGCTAATCGCTGGACTGCTCCTCCTTCTCCTCATGCGCCACCATGATGACTGTTACAATAGTTAGGCCGTTGTTTCAGGTATACCCCCAGTGGTAAATTTTTTCGCCCATTCTTTCAGAATGGGCATTTCAACGACAGGAGACCCGCTCCTTTGCAATGGGAACAATGTTTTGAGGCCCTCATGCACATCTCTATCCAGGGACAATGTGGAGCACCCCAATTTTTGGCTGCCCTGCCTAAGGGCTATACTACAATAGACCCACTTCCTTACAATGGGCACTTCAGGTTTACAGGCCCTCATGCACGTCTCTATCCAGGGACAATGTGGAGCCTCCCAATTTTTGGCTGCCCTGCCTAAGGGCTTTACTACAATAGACCCACTTCCTTACAATGGGCACTTCAGGTTTACAGGCCATCATGCACGTCTCTATCCAGGGACAATGTGGAGCCTGACGCTGCCACCAACAGGCACACACGTGCGTTTTTTAAATGCAAGCACGGACGCACTAAGGACCTAAAAGGTTTTTAGGAGCGACAATTACTGAGAAGTTTGACACTATCAGACACTGCTGACGTGTATTATTCACTAGACTTGTGCATTATATACTAGTTTGTGAAAAACGCACACAAGTGCACCTGTACGCTGCCACCGTATGCCACACACGTGCGGTTTTTAAATGCAAGCACGGACGCAATAAGAACCTAACAGGTTTTTAGGAGCGACAATTACTGAGAAGTTTGACACTATCAGACACTGCTGATGTGTATTATTCACTAGACTTGTGCGTTATATACTAGTTTGTGAAAAACGCACACAAGTGCACCTGTACGCTGCCACCGACTGCCACACACGTGCGGTTTTTAAATGCAAGCACGGACGCAATAAGAACCTAACAGGTTTTTAGGAGCGACAATTACTGAGAAGTCTGACACTATCAGGACTGTTTTAGACTGTGTACACCAGCCCCAGATATGGTGAAGGCTGGTATACGGTCACCACTAGGAATGGCTATATACCCTGCCTGCCTGCCTGTATACAGCTACAATAGTCCTGAGAAGGACTCTTCTGGTCCCTAGCCTGTGTTCCGACCTGGCTATACCCTGCCTGCCCTGCCTGTATACAGCAACAATAGTCCTGAGAAGGACTCTTCTCCTGTACTCCGACCTGGCTATACCCTGCCTTCCTGTATACAACTACAATAGTCCTGAGAAGGACTTCTGGTCACACTGTTTGCAGCCCTGCTACGGAAATAACTATAAGGGGCTGCAAACCTTTCCCTGAAGCAGCAACACTCTCCCTGCACTGACTATCTGGATGGCTGTGTGCAGAGCACAGCGCGCCCGTCGGTATAAAGGCTTGATCACGCTGTGCGGGCCGGCCAATCACTGCAATTCCACAACTAACAGGGCTGTGGCATTGCAGTAGTCTGCCAGCCAATCCCTGCATGAGGGCTGGCTCTCAAAAGAGCGCCAACATGCAGACATGAAGACCACGAGTACAGCACGAGTATCGCAAGATTACTCGGTACCCGCCGAGTACAGTGATACTCGTGCGAGTACCGAGCAGTGACAAGCGTACTCGCTCATCACTGGTCGCGAGTTCTAATCCCGGTCCCGGTGAAGAAATTATTTTTTTTTTATTTTTTTATTTTTAATTTTAAATTATAATTATTAGAGATTTATTATTATAATTTAATTTAATTATGCACTGAGGGGAGGAGCCGGACATAATTTGTGAGCCATGGGACACACCTTTAAAATCAGAGCATTTCACGGAATGGGGCTGCATTGCTCTCTCTCCTCTCTCTTTTCTCTCTCTTCTCTCTCTCTCACTTCTTTCTCTCTCTCTCTCTTCCTTTCTCTCTCTCTCCGTCTCTCTCAATCTCCCTCTCTTTTTTTCTCTCTCTCTCCATCTCTCTCTTTCTCTCTCTTTCTCTCTCTCTTTCTCTCTCTCTCTTTCTCTCTCATCCATTTTCTCTCTTTCTCTCTCTCTCCTCTCTCTCCTCTCTCTCTCTTTCTCTCTTTTTCTCTCTCTCTTTTTCTCGGTCTCTCTTTTCCTCTTTTTCCCCTCTCTCTCTCTCTCTCTCTCTCTCTCCGTATTTCTCTCTCTTTTTCTCTCTCTCTCTTTCTCTCTCTCTCTTTCTCTCTTTCTCATTTTCTCTCTTTCTCTCTCTCCCTCTCTCTCCTCTCTCTCTCTCTTTCTCTCTCTCTCTCTCATTTTCTCTTTTTCCTTCTCTCTCTCTCATTCTCTCTCTCCACTCTCCTCTCTCTTCTCTATCTCCTCTCTCTTCTCTCTCTCTTCTCTCCTCTTCTCTCCTCTTCTCTCCTCTTCTTTCCTCTTCTCTCTCTTCTCTCTCCTCTCTCTCTCTTCTCTCTCTTCTATCCTCTCCCTTCTCTCTCTTTCTCTCCATTCTTTTCTTTCTTTCTCTCTTTTCTCTCTCTTTTTCTCTCTCTCTCTTTCTCTTTCTCTCTCGCTTTCTCTCTCTCCTCTCTCTCCTCTCTCTCTCTTTTTCTCTCTCTCTTTTTCACAGTCTCTCTTTTTCTCTTTCCCTCTCTCTCTCCTCTCTCTCTCTCCTCTCTCTCTCTCCTCTCTCTCTTCTCTCTCTGTCCTCTCTCTCTCTTTTCTCTCTCTTTTCTCTCCTCTCTCTCTTCTCTCTCCCTCCTCTCTCTCTTTTCTCTCACTTTTCTCTATCTTCTTTCTCTCTCTCTCTTTCTCAGACCTGGCGATGATCATCTGATGCGGTCACGTGACGGAATCAGCTGACACTATAAGTCGAGCGGTGAAGCCGGCTTTTTACCGCCCGGCCGGCTAAACTATCAGCTGATGCTTTCGGACAGGAGTCTGCACTGAAGTGTGTAGTTTGTTTTTTTTTTTGCACTGATGCATCAGCTGATTGTATAAAAGCCGTTTATATAATGAGCTGCTGTGTCATGTGATTCAGGCCCTTGAACCTGACACATTATCTGATCGCTTTGCCTTCCAGCAAACTGATCAGATGATATTGGATCTGGATTGGACGGCGCTGGACCCTTGACCCAGGATTACTGCATAGCGGAGTTCTTTATTTCAATAAAGATGGAGTCACTAATTGTGTTGTATTTTATTTCTAATAAAAATATTTTTCTGTGTGTTGTGTTTTTTTTTATCTGTACTAGAAATTCATGGTGTCCATGTCTAATATTGTCATGACACCATGCCAAAAACATGGCAAAGCCCACGTAATTTTTTTGGGGGGCAAAAAACTCCTGCATACAGTCCTGGATGGAGAATGCTAAGCCTTGTAGTTCTGCAGCTGCTGTCTGTCTGTATGGAGGAGAGCAGACAGCAGCTGCAGAACAACAAGGCTCAGCATGCTCCATTCACTAGTGTATGCAGGAGAGCAGACAGCAGCTGCAGAACTACGAGGCTCAGCATACTCCATCCAGGACTGTATGCAGGATTTTTTTGCCCACCCAAAAAATGACGTGGGCTTCGACATATTTTTGTATGCTAGCCAGGTACAGAAGGCACCTACGGGCTGCCCCTAACCCCCAACTGCCTATTTGTACCCGGCTGGGAACCAAAAATATAGGGAAGCCCGGTTTTTTTAATAATTTCACGAATTTCATGAAATAATTAAAAGACAAATTACGTGGGCTTCGCCCAATTTTTGTATGTTAGCCAGGTACAGCAGGCAGGTACAGCTGCCCCCAACCCCCAGCTGCCTATTTGTACCCAACTGGGAACAAAAAAATAGGGAAGCCCTTTTATTAATTATTTCATAAATTTCATGAAATAATTAAAAAAAAAATTGACATAAGCTTCGCCCCATTTTTGTGTCCAGCCAGGTACAACTAGGCAGTTGGGGATTGGAATCCACAGCACAGGTTGGCCTGAGCTTTCTGGGCCCCTCTGCTGTGAATTGCAGTCCGTAGCTGCCCCAGAAAATGGCGCTTTCATAGAAGCGCCATCATCTGGCGCTGTATCCAACTCTTCAAGCTGCCCTGGTGACGGTGGCTCGCTGGGTAATAATGAGTTAATACTAGCTTTGTTTTACTAGCTAATATTAAGGTCGGTGGCTGACCCCCACCTTGCTATGCACCCAAATTTGGGATGTATTCCACCTGTATAGATTTTGGCGATTGGTGACTGTTCACATTCAGTCATCGGGCCCTGTCCACAGGCTATTTACTTCATGCAGCATTTGCTTGGACCTGTCCCGCCCACAGCCATGATTCCGTCATGGGTACGGAATTAAAATAGACCAGGTGAGTGCTGCTAAGAGCAGTTCTACTATTTCATATGTGAGGCCATTTGGCACATTTTCTAAAAATATTTTAGTGTTAGGACTAGAGATGAGCGAACCAGCCGCGGTTCGGCTCGAGTTCGGTTCGTCGAACGGAGGTGTCGTTCGAGTTCAGTTCGGCGAACGTTCGACGAACCGAACTCGAACCGCATAAAAAACAATGGCAGGCAATCACAAACACATAAAAACACCTAGAAAACACCCTCAAAGGTGTCCAAAAGGTGACAAACAATTCACAACACAACACAAACACATGGAAAAGTGACAAGGACATATACTCATGCGAAAACAAAAGAGCTGGACAAGGAAAAAGAGGAGGAGACACAGATATAGGCATGGCACGCCCTTCTAAAATCATGTAAAACACCGCAAGGTGACTCCAAGCGGAGTCTCCCTTTTTTAAAAAAATTGGGCCACACACACACACATCCACCCCTTCAGTGGCAGCACTTGTGCCCCAGTTGTACACTTCACAGCTAGATTTGCATCAAGCACATTCAAAAATACGCCATACTTAACCGTCCCCAGGAGGACACCGGGGAAGGTAGCAAAGTCTTTGCTGAACCATGACTTGTTCATCTTGGCTCCTTTTAAAATACACAGCAAGCAAGGGTTACTCCAAGCGGAGGCTCCCTTTTTTCCAAAAATTGGGCCACACAGACACTCACCCCTTCAGTGGCAGCACTTGTGCCCCAGTTGTACACTTCACAGCTAGATTTGCATCAAGCACATTCAAAAATACGCCATACTTATCCGTTCCCAGGATGACCCCGGGGTAGGTAGCAAAGTCTTTGCTGAACCATGACTTGTTCATCTTGGCTCCTTTTAAAAAACACAGCAAGCAAGGGTTACTCCAACCGGAGTCTCCTTTTTTTCCAAAAATTGGGCCCCACACACACCCACCCATTCAGTGGCAGAACTTGTGCCCCAGTTGTACACTTCACAGCTAGATTTGCATCAAGCACATTCAAAAATACGCCATCCTTTTCCGTCCTCAGGATTGCACCGGGGTAGGTAGCAAAGTCTTTCCTGATCCCAGCTCTGTTCATCTTGGACCATTTTTAAAAACAATGTAAGCAAGGGTTACTCCAAGCGGAGTCTCCCTTTTTTCCAAAAATTGGGCCATACAGACAGTCACCCCTCCAGTGGCAGCACTTGTGCCCCAGTTGTACACGTCACAGCTAGATTTGCATCAAGCACATTCAAAAATACGCCATACTTAAGCGTCACCAGGAGGACACTGGGGTAGGTAGCTAAGTCTTTCCTGATCCCAGCTCTGTTCATCTTGGCTCCTTTTAAAAAACACAGCAAGCAAGGGTTACTCCAAGCGGAGTCTCCTTTTTTTTCCAAAAATTGGGCCCCACACACACCCACCCATTCAGTGGCAGCACTTGTGCCCCAGTTGTACACTTCACAGCTAGATTTGCATCAAGCACATTCAAAAATACGCCATACTTAACCGTTCCCAGGATGACCCTGGGTTATGTAGATGAAGTCTTTGCTGAACCATGACTTGTTCATCTTGGCTCCTTTTAAAAAACACAGCAAGCAAGGATTACTCCAAGCGGAGTCTCCCTTTTTTCCAAAAATTGGGTCACACAGACACCCCATCAGTGGCAGCACTTGTGTCCTAGTTGCAAACAGGATGTTTTGATTTGTATCAAGCACATTCCAAATCCACAAGCATTTACTCTCCCAAGGATGACACAGGGGTAGTAAATTCCTTGTGGATCCATGACTTGTTCATTTTGATGAACGTTAGTCTGTCCACATTGTCACTGGACAGACGCGTGCGCTTATCTGTCAGCACACACCCTGCAGCACTAAAGACACGTTCAGAGGCAATGCTGGCAGCTGGACACGACAAGATCTCCAAGGTGTAAGTGGAGAGCTCTGGCCATTTTTCAAGATTTGAAGCCCAAAGTGAGCAAGGCTCCATTCAAAAGTCATGGCATCGATGTTCATTTGGAGATACTCCTGTATCTCTCCAGCCGTTGACTATATGTCAGACTTGTTGTCTCTGGTGGCCTTGAAAAGGATGGTCAAAAAAAATTATGAAAAGATTCCATAAAATTGCAGTTACCAGCACCAGATATGGTGCTGCTGGTCGGGTAGACTGTTGAAGATGACGAGACCGTCCCATGTTTGCCAAGTTACAACTGGGAGATTCACTCCCTGCACCACGGTTGTTTGGTGGAAAAGCCGAGTTAAGATCGAGTAACAGCTTTTGCTGATACTCCTGCATATGTGCGTCCCTTTCTATGGCTGGAATTATGTCACAAAATTTGGACTTGTACCGGGGATCTAATAGTGTGGCAAGCCAGTACTTATCATCACTTCTAATTTTGACAATACGAGGGTCATGTTGGAGGTAGTGCAGCAAGAAGGCGCTCATGTGTCTTGCGCAGCCATGTGGACCAAGTCCCCGCTGTGTTTGTGGCATAGAGGTGCTAACCGTTCTTTCTTCCTCTGACATCTCCCCCCAACCTCTTTCAACTGAAATTTGACCAAGGTCTCCCTCATCCGCTGAGTCTTCCATGTCCATGGAGAGTTCGTCCTCCATTTCTTCATGTTCTCCTGCACCTTCCTCAACATTTCGCCTGCTACCATGCGCCCTTGTTGATCCCTGTCCCCCATGGTCCCATGCCTGCCGCGTTGGTGATGATGAACGTCTGGACCTTGGTGATGTTGTTGTGTCTTGCGCATATGAATCCTCCTGTAGTTCCTCCCCTTCCTGTTGTCCCACCCCCTGACTCCGAATAGTGTTTAGCGTGTGCTCCAGCATGTAAATGACTGGAATTGTCATGCTGATAATGGCATTGTCAGCGCTAAACATATTCATCGCCATGTCGAAACTGTGCAGAAGGGTGCATAGGTCCTTTATCTGAGACCACTCCATCAGGGTGATCTGCCCCACCTCTGCATCTCGTTGGCCCAGGCTATACGTCATGACGTATTGCACCAGGGCTTGGCGGTGCTGCCACAGTCGCTGTAACATGTGGAGAGTCGAATTCCAGCGTGTCGGCACATCGCATTTCAGGTGATGAACTGGCAGGCCGAAAGACTTCTGGAGCGATGCAAGTCGCTCAGCTGCGGCAGTTGAACGGCGGAAGTGAGCAGACAGTTTTCGTGCCCTGGTCAGAAGGCCATCTAGGCCGGAATAGTGTGTTAAAAATTTCTGGACAACAAGGTTCAACACGTGAGCCATACAAGGCACGTGTGTCACCTTGCCCAGGCGAAGCGCCGCACCCAGGTTTGCAGCATTGTCGCACACGGCCTTACCAGGCTGCAGGTTGAGTGGAGACAACCATTTATTAAACTCAGTCTCCAGAGCTGCCCACAACTCAGACGCTGTGTGACTCCTATTTCCAAGACATGTCAAGCTAAAGACCGCCTGATGCCCTTGCGCTCTGCTGCCAGCATAGTAATGAGGGGTGAGTGATACCTTCTGCGCAGTGAGAACGCTGGTGGCCTGACCAGGCAGGCTTGGGGCGGAGGTGGAGGACCCAGATGAGGTGGAGGAGGCAGAAGCAGTGGCGGAACTTGGACAGACAGAGGATTGACACACAAGTCGTGGGGACGGCAAGACTTGTGCAGCAGACCCTTCACCATCTATCACCATAGTTACCCAGTGCCCAGTCAGCGACATGTAACGCCCCTGTCCATGCTTACTGGTCCAAGTATCGGTGGTGAAATGCACCTGTTGACACACAGAGTTTCTCAAGGAAGCGGTGATGTTGTGTGCGACATGCTGGTGTAGCGTGGGCACACCTTTCTTAGAGAAGTAGTGGCGACTGGGCATCTGGTACTGGGGCACAGTGACAGACATAAGGTCTCTAAAATCCTGTGTGTCCACCAGGCGGAAAGGCAGCATTTCGGTAGCCAAGAGCTTACAGAGGGATAAAGTCAACCTCTTAGCTTTGTCATGGGTCACAGGAAATAGCCTTTTATTTGTCCACATCTGAGGGACAGAGATCTGGCTGCTGTGTGTAGACGGTGTTGAGTGGGGTGTCCCTGGAAAAATGCAGCTTTGTGAGAAAAGTGCAGGCATAGACATGATGTTGCCTTCATCCAACGTTGGTGCTATCGATGTCTGAGAGAGCTGTACACACGCACTTGTTTCCCCTTCCAATCCAACTGACAACCTACCAAGCAAACTGCCTGTTGCGGTTACAGTGGTGGAAGTTGTGCGTGGAAAACCAGGTGTGACAGCTGTCCCCACAGTGCTAGAAGATGAAGAGCGCGCGGATGCACTGGAAGGGGCAGGCGGTGGATGGTTCGATCTGCTAGGCCGCATTGCTGCACGGTGAGCTTTCCACTGGGACATATGATATTTATTCATGTGACGATTCATGGAAGAAGTTGTCAAACTGCTGAGGTTTTGCCCTCTACTAACAGAATCACAACAAATTTTACAGATCACATAATTTGGGCGATCTTTTGCTATGTCAAAAAAGGACCAGGCTAGGCAAGGCTTAGAGGGCATGCGACCTGCTGAGCCCCCCGACTAGTGCTCAGAGGCAGAGTGGTGGCTAAGGATGCAGTTGTAGACGTGCTACCTGTGCTCCGACTCTGTCCAGGAAGGCACAAGGTAACTTCGTCGTCGGTTTCATCCTCCTCCACCGCCTCTGTTGACCTCCTCGAGTGCCTGACTGTGGGTTGACAGTAGGTGGGATCTAGAACTTCCTCATCAATTGTTGTGTTTGCACTCCCCTCACCCTCAGACCGAGCCTCTTCTTGCCCTGACCGAATATTTAAGTTATCATCCCAATCTGGTATCTGCGTCTCATCGTCATCAGTATCGTCCTCATTGTCTATAACAACAGGTGTTACAGTTTGTGAAAAAGGGTCAACATTATGCTCAGAAACTTGGTCCTCACGGCCTGAATCAGAGTCACAAAGGTTCTGGGCATCACTGCAGACCATTTCCTGGTCTGTACTCACTGTAGCTTGGGAGCAGACTTCTGATTCCCAGGCTATAGTGTGACTGAACAGCTCTGCAGACTCAGCCATCTCAGTTCCACCATACTGTGCAGGGCGGATGGAGACTTCAGAGCTGGAAGAATGCAAGTGTGATTGGGCTGACAACTCAGAGGACTGGTGTTTTTTGGATGCGGTAGTTGTGGTGGCGGAGAGGGCACTTGTTGGACCACTTGAGATCTATTCAAGCATTTTCCTTTTTTGGCCATCATCTGCCTTTTGTTCCAGTTGTTCGTGTCCGTAAAAAAGGGAGCACATCGGATTGTCCACGGTAAGTAGTAGACATCTTACTTTTGCTGGAAGATGGTCTATCTTCAGCAGATGTTAATGGAGCTTTGCCACCTTCCCCACGGACAAACCCTTTTTTCCCTTTTCCAACACGCTTCTTCCCCTTTCCACCAGCATCTGCCATTTTGCCACTCATTTTGATTGCGACAAGATTGTGCACTTAAAATGTGGTAGTAAAAATTGAGAGGTGGTGTAGATTTCAGCGGTGGTCTAGCTTTATTAACAGCAGAATAAACAACAATAATTATCCCTGACAATGCAACTACGGCCCTTAAACTGGCAGCATATTTTGCTAGTATAATGGCTTAGTAACAATGAGTTTGAGTGTGCAATGCAGGCAGACGTGCTGCAAATATCTTTGCACTAGTGGGACAATACAGAAGTCCAACAGCCACTTTTAGGATGCCACTAAGTTTCCTCAGTGTTTGCTAGTATAATGGCTTAGTAACAAATGAGTTTGAGTGTGCAATGCAGGCAGACGTGCTGCACATATCTTTGCACTGGTGGGACAATACAGAAGTCCAACAGCCACTTTTAGGATGCCACTAAGTTTCCTCTGTGTTTGCTAGTATAATGGCTTAGTAACAAATGAGTTTGAGTGTGCAATGCAGGCAGACGTGCTGCAAATATCTTTGCACTAGTGGGACAATACAGAAGTCCAACAGCCACTTTTAGGATGCCACTAAGTTTCCTCAGTGTTTGCTAGTATAATGGCTTAGTAACAAATGAGTTTGAGCGTGCTATGCAGGCAGACGTGCTGCAAATATCTTTGCACTAGTGGGACAATACAGAAGTCCAACAGCCAGTTTTAGGATACCATTAAGTTTCCTCAGTGTTTGCTAGTATAATGGCTTAGTAACAATGAGTTTGAGTGTGCAATGCAGGCAGACGTGCTGCAAATATCTTTGCACTAGTGGGACAATACAGAAGTCCAACAGCCACTTTTAGGATGCCACTAAGTTTCCTCGGTGTTTGCTAGTATAATGGCTTAGTAACAATGAGTTTGAGTGTGTAATACAGGCAGACGTGCTGCAAATATCTTTGCACTAGTGGGACAATACAGAAGTCCAACAGCCACGTTTAGGATGCCACTAAGTTTCCTCACTGTTTGCTAGTATAATGGCTTAGTAACAAATGAGTTTGAGTGTGCAATGCAGGCAGACGTGCTGCAAATATCTTTGCACTAGTGGGACAATACAGAAGTCCAACAGCCAAGTTTAGGATGCCACTAAGTTTCCTCAGTGTTTGCTAGTATAATGGCTTAGTAACAATGAGTTTGAGTGTGCAATGCAGGCAGACGTGCTGCAAATATCTTTGCACTAGTGGGACAATACAGAAGTCCAACAGCCACGTTTAGGATGCCACTAAGTTTCCTCAGTGTTTGCTAGTATAATGGCTTAGTAACAATGAGTTTGAGTGTGCAATGCAGGCAGACGTGCTGCAAATATCTTTGCACTAGTGGGACAATACAGAAGTCCAACAGCCATGTTTAGGATGCCACTAAGTTTTTTCAGTGTTTGCTAGTATAATGGCTTAGTAACAATGAGTTTGAGTGTGTAATGCAGGCAGACGTGCTGCAAATATCTTTGCACTAGTGGGACAATACAGAAGTCCAACAGCCATGTTTAGGATGCCACTAAGTTTCCTCAGTGTTTGCTAGTATAATGGCTTAGTAACAATGAGCTTGAGTGTGCAATGCAGGCAGACGTGCTGCAAATATCTTTGCACTAGTGGGACACAACAGAAGTCCAACAGCCACTTTAAGGATGCCACTAAGTTTCCTCAGTGTTTGCTAGTATAATGGCTTAGTAACAAATGAGTTTGAGCGTGCAATGCAGGCAGACGTGCTGCAAATATCTTTGCCCTAGTGGGACAATACAGAAGTCCAACAGCCACTTTTTGGATGCCACTAAGTTTCCTCAGTGTTTGCTAGTATAATGGCTTAGTAACAAATGAGTTTGAGTGTGCAATGCAGGCAGACGTGCTGCAAATATATTTGCACAAGTGGGACAATACAGAAGTCCAACAGCCACTTTTAGGATGCCACTAAGTTCACTCAGTGTTTGCTAGTATAATGGCTTAGTAACAATGAGTTTGAGTGTGCAATGCAGGCAGACGTGCTGCAAATATCTTTGCACTAGTGGGATAATACAGAAGTCCAACAGCCACTTTTAGGATGCCACTAAGTTTCCTCAGTGTTTGCTAGTATAATGGCTTAGTAACAAATGAGTTTGAGTGTGCAATGCAGGCAGACGTGCTGCAAATATCTTTGCACTAGTGGGACAATACAGAAGTCCAACAGCCACGTTTAGGATGCCACTAAGTTTCCTCAGTGTTTGCTAGTATAATGGCTTAGTAACAATGAGTTTGAGTGTGCAATGCAGGCAGACGTGCTGCAAATATCTTTGCACTAGTGGGACAATACAGAAGTCCAACAGCCACTTTTAGGATGCCACTAAGTTTCCTCAGTGTTTGCTAGTATAATGGCTTAGTAACAAATGAGTTTGAGCGTGCTATGCAGGCAGACGTGCTGCAAATATCTTTGCACTAGTGGGACAATACAGAAGTCCAACAGCCACGTTTAGGATGCCACTAAGTTTCCTCAGTGTTTGCTAGTATAATGGCTTAGTAACAATGAGTTTGAGTGTGTAATGCAGGCAGACGTGCTGCAAATATCTTTGCACTAGTGGGACAAAACAGAAGTCCAACAGCCACTTTAAGGATGCCACTAAGTTTCCTCAGTGTTTGCTAGTATAATGGCTTAGTAACAAATGAGTTTGAGCGTGCAATGCAGGCAGACGTGCTGCAAATTTCTTTGCCCTAGTGGGACAATACAGAAGTCCAACAGCCACTTTTTGGATGCCACTAAGTTTCCTCAGTGTTTGCTAGTATAATGGCTTAGTAACAAATGAGTTTGAGTGTGCAATGCAGGCAGACGTGCTGCAAATATATTTGCACAAGTGGGACAATACAGAAGTCCAACAGCCACTTTTAGGATGCCACTAAGTTCACTCAGTGTTTGCTAGTATAATGGCTTAGTAACAATGAGTTTGAGTGTGCAATGCAGGCAGACGTGCTGCAAATATCTTTGCACTAGTGGGATAATACAGAAGTCCAACAGCCACTTTTAGGATGCCACTAAGTTTCCTCAGTGTTTGCTAGTATAATGGCTTAGTAACAAATGAGTTTGAGTGTGCAATGCAGGCAGACGTGCTGCAAATATCTTTGCACTAGTGGTACAATACAGAAGTCCAACAGCCACGTTTAGGATGCCACTAAGTTTCCTCAGTGTTTGCTAGTATAATGGCTTAGTAACAATGAGTTTGAGTGTGCAATGCAGGCAGACGTGCTGCAAATATCTTTGCACTAGTGGGACAATACAGAAGTCCAACAGCCACGTTTAGGATGCCACTAAGTTTCCTCAGTGTTTGCTAGTATAATGGCTTAGTAACAATGAGTTTGAGTGTGTAATGCAGGCAGAGGTGCTGCAAATATCTTTGCACTAGTGGGACAAAACAGAAGTCCAACAGCCACTTTAAGGATGCCACTAAGTTTCCTCAGTGTTTGCTAGTATAATGGCTTAGTAACAAATGAGTTTGAGCGTGCAATGCAGGCAGACGTGCTGCAAATATCTTTGCACTAGTGGGACAATGCAGAAGTCCAACAGCCACTTTTTGGATGCCACTAAGTTTCCTCAGTGTTTGCTAGTATAATGGCTTAGTAACAAATGAGTTTGAGTGTGCAATGCAGGCAGACGTGCTGCAAATATCTTTGCACTAGTTGGATAATACAGAAGTCCAACAGCCACTTTTTGGATGCCACTAAGTTTCCTCAGTGTTTGCTAGTATAATGTCTTAGTAACAATGAGTTTGAGTGTGCAATGCAGGCAGACGTGCTGCAAATATCTTTGCACTACTGGGACTATGCAGAAGTCCAATAACCACGTTTAGGATGCCACTAAGTTCACTCAGTGTTTGCTAGTATAATGGCTTAGTAACAATGAGTTTGAGTGTGCAAAGGGCAGGAGCGTACAGTAGCAGGTTTGTGGGTCTGGGTAGAGGAAAGGAAGCCTCTTTTTCTATCCCTCCTAATGGGGAAATGCAGCGAGGAAATCCCTGACCTTAGCTACACAGACGCTGTCATCTTGTGTAACTTTTAAAATCTGTTTTCACGGCCCTGACTGTCACCTATGGCTCTGACCCTGCTGGTATTAGCCCTTACAAGGGCTGAAAATAACTTCTATCCCTATTCTGTATAGCGCTGTGTATAGAGCGTACACAGCTGTATCGGAGACAGGAGCTACGCCATTGGTGACTGACAACCAGACGCAGAAGAGATAATGGCGTCCAGACGGGCAGATATTTTTTTTTATAATGCAGGGACATGTGTCATGGACATCCTATCACACATGCCATTGCTTCTCTGGCTAAAAGTCCACTTAGCTGTGTGTGTCTGGGATTGGCTGACATGCTGGCCCGCCCCACTACACGCGCGCGCTTAGGGAAGGAAGACAAGGGAAAAAAAAATCCATTATCCAAACAGCAGTGATTTAAATGCGCTGTTCCCGCACACTATACACTGAAATTTCATAATAGTGTGAGTCACAAAGTGACTTACACTATTATAGCGGAAAGCCAGCTAGTAATTAGCTTGTCTTTTTGCTGCTAGAACCGTTTTCGAACGTATCTAGAACTATTGAGCTTTAGCAAAAAGCTCGAGTTCTAGTTCGATCTAGAACAGCCCCCAAAATCACTCGAGCCGCGAACTGGAGAACCTCGAACCGCGAACCGCGCTCAACTCTAGTTAGGACTGCCCCAACAGAGATTTGCCGTGAAGTGGCGGGGTGGCTCAAGAAATTGCAATTTTTTGCCAAAAATCTCATATTCATAATAAGTACAGTTGGAATTTTTTAGTGCTGTAGTGCACATTTAGTGCTAGCTTTTTTGTTTTTTCTTGATTGAATTGGTCGGTGGCTGACCCCCACCTTGCTATGCACCCAAATTTGGAATATATTCCACCTGTCTAGATTTTGGCGATTTGTGACTATTCACATTCAGTCATCGGGCCCTGTCCACAGGCTATTTTCTTCATGCAGCATTTGCTTGGACCTGTCCCGCCCACAGCCATGATTCCGTCATGGGTACGGGATTGAAATAGACCAGGTGAGTGCTGCTAAGAGCAGTTCTACTATTTCATATGTGAGGCCGTTTGGCACATTTTATAAAAATATTTTAGTGTTAGGACTGCCCCAACAGAGATTTGCCGTGAAGTGGCGGGGTGGCTCAAGAAATTGCAATTTTTTGCTAAAAATCTCATATTCATAATAAGTACAGTTGGAATTTTTTAGTGCTGTAGTGCACATTTAGTGCTAGCTTTTTTTGTTTTTTATAGCTAATATTAAGCCAGAGATTCTTAATGTCAGGCAAGTTTGACCCAGCCATTAAGAATCTCCAATAAAGGGTTAAAAAATAAGACACCAAACAGAGAAAAAATACTTTAATAGAAATAAATACACAGATACACTTAGAGACTCCATGTTCATTACTCACTATTATCCCTCCACGATCCATGGTCTTCTCTCTTCTTTCTCCTTCAACCCATGCAGCTCTGCTACATCTGAGAGGAAGACGCTTCTGCTTCCCGTGCAGTCTTTTTACTTCGTGAGTGAGCTGCTGCTGGCTGTAAGTGATGACGTCACCGCTGACAGGCGTGTTGCTATAGCAATGGTGATCTCCGTTATTGACCGGCTGTGGCAGCCGGTGAATAACGGAACGGGGAAGCAGAACGGGGAAGCCGACCGTGTGCCAGAGCATCTCGCCGGTACACGGAGATACAAAAACGATCACCGTGTACCGGAGAGATGCAATGACAGGACCTAGCATGATGTCTAGCCATGTGATCAGTCTGTATCCAATGAGATAATAGACACATGACTGGTCACATGCTATTTTGATGTCACGATAGGTTCTATCATCAGTGCTGGTTACCGGGAGGACGCAGCGATTATCGGAAGGAAAAGCGTCGGGAGACAGAGTGCAGGACGCATCGCGGGGTCCTGTAAGTGTTATGGCAACGTTTATTAACTGTATGTGTACATTTATAATGTGTTTTTATGTGTTTGTGATCGCCTCCCATTGTTTTCAATGGGGTTTGAGAGGTTCATCGAACGGCTCGCTGAACCGAACTCGAACGCGGCCTCCGTTCGACGAACCGAACCGAATGTTAGAAGCTACTCTATTACATCATCAGTATTTTTAACTTTACACTTACTGGATTATTAATGGTGTGACTGATAGATGACTATCCATTACTAACCCCTGGGAAAGATGCCAGTTGACATCAACTCCATAAACCCTTACTCCAATTGCAACAACCAGGGCAATTGGAAGAGCTGAACCAAAACTCCAGAAATTGTGCAAGTAATGGATGCAGAAATTCTGGGGTGACTGCCGGCTGTAAGTGTTAGCGTGGCAAGGGCCAACAGACTATGGGCCTTCCCAGCCTGATAATATCAGCCTTATTTATTTATTAAATTAAACCAGGCTAATAGCACCCTTTAGTGTCACATAAAAGCCACTAAAAGGTACAAGTGAAAAACCCTGCCTATATGCCTGCTTTAATCTAAGCTGTCCTTCCAACTTCAACTCTCCCTAAACTGCAGTGTGCTGAGCATTGCACCTTCTGGTCTCGTATAAGACCAAATAAGGCGATTCGGCTGGGTAATTCCAGCAATTCCAGTAGCCAACATGGTTAAAGCATTACTGTGATTGGCAGGCAATCCTGGCATATCTAGTGGCTGAAAAATAGCAGCAAAACATGAGGACTCAAACACATTGTTCGAGCACTGGTGAAACTCAGCTGAGCAATGAGCGTGTCACAAGGAGGTTATCGGAGGTATTTCCAACTTTCAGGGCAGCATCAGGATCTGTGGAAAGTACAAATTTTAACTCTCTTCCTGCTAACTGCTCTGATTTTTGTGATAAGCACAGGGACGCTCGGCCATCGACCCACGGATTTTTGGTTCATAGGCATGCTAACAAGATCTCTGCTGGGCTGCTTGGTAATCTCCTTGATAACACGCTGTAGGGAAGTGAGTCATATTTGCTCCTCTGTTATATATGTTGGCTGGACTCTGGCATTAATGCCAACTATACCTAGTCTATAATGGTCTGGTGAGGTGTTGTGATCCAGACTTACTGGTGTATGTAGTGTTTTATTGCTGTGAGCAGTTCCGGTTTTAACCCTTGTTGTTCTTTTGTTGCTGCCTTACTTCTCTTGCTTTTGTCCTTAGTCTATTACTGTTTGTTCCTGTGAGTTTGCAGTGTGTCTGAGTTTTGCTTTTCCCTGTCTGTTGTTATCTGTGTTGCTATCACACTCCTGACCCTTCTTTCCCTTTGAGAATTTAAACAAATTAGTTCTGGACAGGAGATTAGTAGCCAGGCCCAGGTCTCAGGCATCTCCACCAGTAGGGGTATCTCTGAGGTTGAGGATAGCCTAGGGTACCCTAGCATGAAGGACAGTATAGGAGCCCCCTGTCCCTTGCTAGACTTCATTCACATCATTTCACATCATTACAGAGCTTGCCCAAGCACCCCAATTCTCGATTGCAGCTATGGAGAAAATATATCAAGGAAAATGGAATCAATCAATGTTTTCAGATTACGGTTGGACAATTCTAAGAGATGAGCCGATGCAGGAGTTCAAGAGACAAGCAAAACAGAATTGTCATTCAATGAGAACTACATTTTTTAGTGCCATTTCTGTAACTGTATATAATTTGCAATAGTGTTTGTGACATATTTTACGTATTTAAATTGTTGCTAAGTTTCCTCTAAATAAATATCAGAAAATTTGCACAGCAAAATATTATACATCATTATACTTGCAAAAATAATACTGTTTCGAAGTACTGAAACTTTCACACATTTATTATATGTAGCAGTATAAGGATAATAAGGATTTTTTTATTATAGAAACACAAACCAACTTACAATTTTCATTGTCAAATTTGATTTTAGGAGTTCAAAATGATTAAGAAATGTCTCATTCCGTAACTTTACCTGACAATATATGAACATATGAAGAATAGTGTTAATTATGTTGAAAACAATTGTATATTTTACATTAAATCGACTAAATAACTAGTTTGAACAATCGCTTTAAACATAGATTACAAGATGAAGGAAATAAGAGATCATGGAAGTCAATATGTTATCTACTGACCCTAAAATAACCCTTTCAATTGGTTGTACAGTTACATCTTATGGCATCTTAGTTTTATTATATCTCAAAACAATAGATTATTTTTATTTAATTATTTTTTGATGCTATCAACCTTAACCCTTCACTTTATTTAATTGGGTACATACCAGACATCTCCAGTTTGGTTATTACCTGAACCAAGGTAGATTGTATTTGAAGATTTGACAGTTAAACCTTGCCACTAGCTATAAAGATCCTCCTTACTTCATATGAGCAGTCTCAATATTTAAATCTTCAATCTTCTATATTTCATTGTGCCATGTGGCCTCCTAGAAGCAGAACCATATTAGAGCAATGCATAGCTGTGACCTTTATATAACCGCTTCCGTGTCGCAAAAAGAGGCAACTGCGGATAAAATGCAGCCCAGATCCCAGCATGTGCAGCAGACGCCACACACACACACACACACACACACACACACACACACACACACACACACACCAGGACAATGTCAGAACTGACCTTCACAGTGCCAGACCAGCAACCATAAATAAAGGTGGACCAGACCCAAATATGGTGCTTAATTAGCAATGCCTGTAGAAAGGGTAAGGTGTCTGAATGTGAACAGCCACCAACAGGAGGAATATATTGCAAACCAAGGTCAGGCGTGCATGGCGTGGTGGTAGTCAGCCACCGGACCATTGTAACAAGCAAAAAGAGAAGGAAGCCAGCACATCTGTGAGTGGCATGCATCAAATAAAGTGTAAATTCACAGATTTATTCCAACTGTACTATAATACAAAATGAGATTTTTAGCAAATAATTGATCAACTTGTTGAGCCACCCCTGCCACGTCACAGCAAATCTCTGTTCAGACCATGCAGCTAATGTTTTCTGTTGTGCATCTGATTTATCATGGTGGTTGGACAACCCAGCCACATAAAGTGAGGGCTGCTCAGGGAGCGAGGGCTGCAATAAAGTGCAAAGGTTGCAGTTAAGTGCATAGTTAAACACAATATCATAGTTTAACAAAAGAGCATAGTCTGATGCATTCCTTTAAAAGTTTTCCATTGCTTTTCTGCTTTTATCTCTACTGTTAATTCCATTTAATATGTGTTCCAGGACAATGCTACTTGGTGTACTTCTTGTGAGACATATTCATGATGACTTGAACAGCCGTTTGAGGGAGAATATGTCTGTGCTCTGTTTCAGCATTGTATATATTTGGAAGCCCAGATTATGGATCTAAATACTGTATGCAGCTTGCAAAACTCAGGAGCATTGCAAATCTGGAGAAAAGTTTAGAGCTCATTAAGCTGCTCTGGCTTCTGGCTGGGGCAGTGATGAGGAGGAGAGTGGAGGTGGGGAAATTTAGAACCCTGTCGTAGGTAGCTGGATATCAGTTAGAATAAGGTGTAGAAGGAAAAAATTCAAGGGAACCTTCTCCATATCTGGAAAAACTTAGTAAAACTGCCTGTTTGGCTGGTATTAGGGATGTAAGCCCTGCACTAGGATCACTAACGCAGTATAATGCTACTAGTAAACAGGTAGAGGACTTCTGTAGGAACGAGGGATATAAGAGAGCATATGTTGGTGGTAGGGTACTCTATAATTATAATTAGGCAGGCAAGCAGGTTCATCTGCTGCCGAGACCGTGAATGCTAAACAGTGTATTATCTGCCGAGTGCTCAAGTCTGGCATATTGCAGATCAGATAGACATATTGCTGGGTGTGGCTAGAGAAAACGCAGCAGTCATACTAAAGATTGGTACCAATGAAAAAGTTGGAGGCAGATGGAAGGTCCTTTAAAATGATTACAGGGAACTCGGAGAGAAGCTAAAGTCCAAGACCTCCAAGGTAGTATTTTCAGAAATACTATCGGTGCCAGGAGCATCACTAGAAAGACAGCAGGAGCTTAGCGGGATAAGTAAGTGGCTTAAAAATTGGTGCAGGAAGGAAGGGTTTTGGTTCAAGGAGAACTTGGCTTCTGTGTTGCCTACAAGGTCTATGGTAGGGACAGGCTGCACCTTATTGGCTAGGGGACAGATGTGTTGGGGGAAAAAAATATTCAGATGTATTGAGCAGCTTTTAAACTAGAATCTTGGGTAAGGGAGGGTAGTGGTGTGAAAAAGGGGATATATAGAGCATATAGAGAGAGTGAGACAGTATGGCTCAATGAAGATTTAGGGAGCTGGGACATGCAAGGAATGTAGGGAGGTGAGGAGTAATAAATGTGTTAATAGTATAAAAATGTTTGCTTGCAAATGTAAGAAGTCTTGCAAGCAAAATGAATGAATTGGAGACTCTCATGTTAGCTAGAGATTATGATATGGTGGGCACTACAGAAACCTGGGTGGACAAAAGCCATGACTGCGTGACAAATGTAGAGGGATACACCACATTCAGAAAGGACAGGAAAGACAAAAAAAGTTGAGAGGTGTGTATGTTTATTAAATTTAACTGGAGACCTATGCTCAATGACAACATTGGGGGGAGTTGCAACAATGTAGACTCAGTATGGTTAAATGTACATGGGAGGCAATAATAGAAAGCTGCTATTTGGAGTTTGCTATAAGCCTTCGAGTCCTAACATAGCTAAACATGTAGATGATAAAATGCTTGAACAAATGGAAATGGCAGCAAATTGTTACACTGAATTTTTCACAAAACTGTCCAACTGTCATGGCGGCATCAGTCTTTGTTCACATTGCAGAGTCTGACACTCAGTCCGATGGTTTCTCTTTCTCTGGTGTCTGTGATCAACACAGGTAGAATCGGACATTGAACTGCTGTCTTCTCAGTCATAGACAATCTAGAAAAAGTTAACCTCTGCTAGACTGTTCATTAGGCTTCTTTGATCACATGTTGTAAGAAAGCCAATAAAATCAGTTCATCTCATATGTAGTCTGGAGGAAATCTACCCACGCCAACTGTATTTTATGTTGTGTTGGTCTGTGAGTTGTGGTGTAACAGACTTGCTGAAGAAAAAGTTTCTTTGTGCTCGGTGTTTTTGTGATGTTTACCCATCATCTTTGTTCCATGCTGCTCATATTTTCCTCCTAATCTCTTATTGTCTTATACCTCTGTATGTGCATGCAGTGTAACAGAGTTTTGATCTCCCCTGTTTGTCTATTTATGTGGGCTAAATCATACTCCTGTCCCAGCTCCCCCTGGAGCAGAGGGAGGGGGTATGAGATCAGGGCTGGTCAGGAGCAGGGACATCAGCGTGTGCATAGTTTTTTTTTTCCAGCTGCACATGCGCCCTTGCCACTCATTGTTTTCTCCAAAGAGTGTGCAATAAAACGTCTCTGGAGATCATGGTATGTGCATGCGCTGACTCCGTTGCCTTTTTGATGTAGATATAATTACTGTGGCAATGCGCACACACCCTCTACAGCGTGGCATTATATTTAAATAAAGAAAAGGTGGAATGCCATAGAGAACACAGGAGAGGAATCAACACCGAGGTCCCGACCCACAAACACCTGCCCCCGATCCACACGTCAATCAAAGTGCAGTGCATTTCTGTAACTTTGATTACAGATATTTCAGCAATCAAACATCCGATAGTCCAACAAAATGTATGCTTGGATACAGCATCCTAGTGCCAGCATGGCACTGCCTTTACTTTATAGAAAAATCCTGGTGGTTCGTTCCCTTTAACTATTTCTACAATAGTTATGGATTTCAAAGAAGAAAATATTATTTACAGAAATTGAAGAAATTTGGTTTGCTAAGCTATTACATCATTCACTTTCCTGGTATGACCTGCAAAGGGACCACATGCTCGGCAGGATGCTACCTACAGAAAGTCAGCCTAGATGCAGGTACAATAAAAGTCATGAGACATATTGAAAGTTTGATCCCCGGAACACAGTACATTTTTTTTATGGAAAAATCTTGCATTTACTGCCAAAACCTGGCAGGTACAGAATTTTTTCATAACATAATGCTAGCTAGGTATGTTCCATTAAGGATGAGCACAAATTAAAATCCAGACGTTTGGGCATCGACCATGGTGAACATTGAAATTTGGGAGTTCAGTTTCCAAGCAAATGGAAGTCTGGCATTATGTTTCTTAATCTTGGGCACTCGAAAATGTAACTGATAAAATATTGAAGGGAGAGGAGAAAGAGTATAGAAAGCAATTGATAAGGATAATGACAGGCTTGATAACAACAACAAGCCACTACTTGTAGATGTGGACTGAATATCGGGATGACATTCATGAGGAAATAAGCCAGTTGGAACAACATAGTCTACCCACTGGAATAGATAGGTTCTCTGTCAAGTTAGAATACAATTCCCACACTCTAAATGCTCTTACATAGGAATGACAACCACTATTACCTACACCACAGCTTTTAGGCACTATTTAGCCTCCAAAACCAACAAGGCATTGGCAGAACTTCCTGCCAAACAAGCAGATTTTGCCCCAGAAGTTCCTGAATGTCACCTGTAATGTGTATCACTGAAGACAATAACACCATCCTCTGATCACATCCCCTCCATGACTAGTTCCCAGGACTTTTCCACCACATAATTATCATCTATATAATCATCATTATTGATTTGGCTGAGATTTCCTTCTCATTGATGAAATGGAAATTCCCCTCTGTACAACATTGAGCGTTGTAGCAACTGAGCAGTTGGACTACGATAAAAAACGACTCTAGCTGTTGGACAGATATTCCTTTATAACCTCCACTTTCTCCTCACTGATAAGCCTGACAGAGGAAAGTGTGGTATGCATTTGGTACTGATACTGCTTGGATCGTTACTGAGAGCAGTACAGTACCAATATTGTTTTTGCTGATACCAGCTCCGACATTTTTTTCCATGATGCGGGTTTTTAATCTTTTACACTATTTTGTTTGTTGCCTTTGCTACTTTTTGTTTTAACATTTTTTACAGTATAACGTTTAAATATGTCCAAAACATTGTTACCATACTAATTCAACTCTGAAAAAATATGTAATCAATTCCAAATAATCAGAAAAACAGCAGAAAAGCTATCAGGAGGCCAGTATCAACCAAATGAAGAAACAAACCCCCCACTAAAGGCTGCTTTTCATGTGTCAATTTCTCGTGCGATCGCAATTGCGATCGCACCCACCCCCATCGTTTGTGCGGCGCGGGCAATTTCTTGCCTGTGTCGCACAATGTTGTAGCCCCCCGTCACACGTACTTACCTTCCAAACGACCTCGCTGTGGGTGGCGAACATCCACTTCCTGAAGGGGGAGGGACATTCGGCGTCACAGCGACGTCACACAGCGGCCGGCCAATAGAAGCGGAGGGGCGGAGATGAGCGGGACGTAAACATCCCGCCCACCTCTTTCCTTCAGCATTGCCGGCGGGACACAGGTAAGCTGCAGTTCATCGTTCCCGGGGTGTCACACGGAGCGATGTGTGCTGCCTTGGGAACAATGAACAACAGGACGTTCGATTTTTAAAAAATGAGCAACGTGTCAACGATGAACGAGAAGGTGAGTATTTCTGCTCGTTCATAGCTGTCACACGCTACGATATCACTATCGATGCCGGATGTGCGTCACTTACGACGATACCTCACCGACATCTTGTTAGATATATCGTAGCGTGTAAAGCCCGCTTAAAAGAATAATCTTCATCACGTATCCAAAAAGTCACGAAATCATTAAAATTAGGTGTAGACAGTGTATTAGCATTAGAGTTGAGCGATGTTCGAGGTTCGCCAATTTCATCTGTGAGTGATTTTGGGGGGTGTTTGAGTCTTTCAATGAACTCGAACAATTTGCTTAAAGTTCGGCAGTTGGAGTTACGTTCGAGAACGGTTCGATCACCAAAAGTGTGGCTTTTCACAGTAAGTATGTGCGCACATTGCATATCTGCATGCGTCCTGTGTCCCCAGCACAATCCCTCTCTCTTTCCTTCTCACTGATCACGGGCGGCTTTTCCTCTTTAGAAAATGGCTGCCGCTTCATTATTCAATCAGGTATTCCGTGCCTTCCCCACCCACCGGCGCCCGTGATTGGTTGCAGTCAGACACGCTCCCACGATGAGTGACAGCTGTCTCACTGCAACCGATCACAGCTGCTGGTGGGCGGGTCTATATCATGCAGTAAAATAAATAAATAAATAATCAAAAAAAATAAAAAATGAGGTCCCCATCCAATTTTGATACCAGCCAGGATAAAGCCACATGGCTGAAGGCTGGTATTGTCAGGATGGAGAGCTCCACGTTATGGGGAGCCCACCACCCTAACAATATCAGCAGGCAGCAGCCCGGAATTGCCGCATCCATTAGATGAGGCAGATCGGGACTCTACCCAGATCATCCCGAATTGCCCTGGTGCGGTGGCAATCGGGATAATAAGGAGTTAATCATGGCAGGCGTCTCCCCGAGATACCTTCCATGATTAACCTGTAAGTGAAAGTAAATAAATACACACAGCGAAAAATCCTTTACTTGGCATAAAAGACAAAAAAACAACTCATTTACCTCTTTATTAATCCCCAAACAACAATCCAGGTCCGAAGTAATCCACACGACACTGTCAGCTCTGCTACATGAAGATGACAGGGAGCCCCGTAGAACACGAGCGCTATGTGTCCTCTCCACGCAGCTGAAGTGAGCTGTGCTGTCATCAGAGACTTCACTTTGCAATGCAGAGGTCAAGATAACCAAATCTTCCTATGTTTCTCATTACAGGCAGTGGCTCAATGGATAGAGCTACTGCCAAGGAAACATTACTTCATGAGTTCAAGTCCCGGCTGCCCTGGTAAAGAATTTATTTATTTTAAATTATAATTATTATTTATTTATAATTATAATTTAATTTAATTATGCACTGAGGGGAGAAGCCAGACATCAGCTGTGAGCTGCAGGCCACACTTCTAAAATCGGAGCAGTTCACGGAATGAGGTTGCATTGATCTCTCCTCTCTTTCTTCTCTCTCTCTTCTCTCTCTCTCTTCTCTCTCTCTCTTCTCTCTCTCATCTCTCTCCCTGTCTCTCTCTTTTTCTCTCTCTCTTTCTCTCTCTTTTTCGCTGTCTCTTTTTCTCTCTTTTTCTCTCTCTTTTTTCTCTTTCTCTCTCTTTGTCTCTCTTTTTTTCTCTTTCTCTTTTTCTCTCACTCTATTTTTCTCTCTCTCTGTTTCTCTCTTTTTCTCTCTCTCTTTTTCTCCCTTTCTCTCTCTTTTTCTCTCTTTCTCTCTCTTTCTCTCTCTTTTTCTTTCTTTTTCTCTCTTTCTCCCTTTCTCTCCTCTCTCTCTTCTCTCTCTTCTGTCTCTCTCTCTTCTCTCTCTCTCTCTCTCCCTCTCTCTTCTCTTTTCTCTCTCTTTTCTCTCTTTTTTCTCTCTCCCTCTCTCTCTTCTTTTCTCTCTCTTTTCTCTCTCTCAGACCTGGCGATGATCAGCTGATGCGGTCACCTGACAGAATCAGCTGACACCATAAGTCGAGCGGTGAGGCCGGCTTTTTACCGCCTGGCCGGCTAAACTATCAGCTGCTGCTGTCGGACAGGAGTCTGCACAGAAGTGTGTAGTTTGTTTGTTTTTTTGCGCTGATGCATCAGCTGATTGTAAAAAAGCCATTTATACAATCAGCTGCTGTGTCATGTGATTCAGGCCCTTGAACCTGACACATCATATGTCGCTTTGCCTTCTAGCAAACCGATCAGATGATATTGGATCCAGATTGGACGGCGCGGGACCCTTGACCCAGGATTACTGCGGAGGGGGGTTCTTTATTTCAATAAAGATGGAGTCACTAATTGTGTTGTGATTTATTTGTAATAAAAATATTTTTCTGTGTGTTGTGGTTTTTTTTTATCTGTACTAGAAATTCATGGTGGCCATGTCTAATATTAGCATGACACTATGAATTTTGGGCTTAGGGCCAGTTGATAATATACAGCTAGCCCTAACCCCATTATTACCCAGCGAGCCACCCGTCACCAGGGCAGCTGAAAGAGTTGGATACAGCGCCAGAAGAGTGTGCTTCTATGAAAGCGCCTTTTTTTGGGGCAGCTGCGGACTGCAATTCGCAGCAGGGGTGCCCAGAAAGCTTGGGCATCGTGAGGTGCGGATTCCAATCCCCAGCTGCCTGGCTGGACACAAAAATTGGGTGAAGCCCACGTCATTTTTTTTTAAAATTATTTCATGAAATTCATGAAATAATTAAAAAAAAAGGGCTTCCCTATATTTTTGGGTCCCAGCCGAGTACAAATAGGCAGCTGGGGGTTGGGGGCAGTAGCTTCCTGCTATACCTGGCTAGCATACAAAAACATGGCGAAGCCCACGTAATTTTTTTGGGGGGCAAAAAACTCCTGCATACAGTCCTGGATGGAGTATGCTGAGCCTTGTAGTTCTGCAGCTTCTGTCTGTCTGTATGGAGGAGAGCAGACAGCAGCTGCAGAACTACAAGGCTCAGCATGCTCCATTCACTAGTGTATGCAGGAGAGCAGACAGTAGCTGCAGAACTACAAGACTCAGCATACTCCATCCAGGACTGTATGCAGGAGTTTTTTGCCCATCAAAAAAATTACGTGGGCTTCGCCATATTTTTGTATGCTAGCCAGGTACAGCAGGCAGGTACGGCTGCCCCCAACCACCAGCTGCCTATTTGTACCCGGCTGGGAGCAAAAAAAAATAGGGAAGCCCTTTTTTTAATTATTTCATAAATTTCATGAAATAATTTAAAAGAAAATCGACATGAGCTTCGCCCCTTTTTTGTGTCCAGCCAGGTACAACTAGGCAGCTGGGGATTGGAATCCACAGCACAGGTTGGTCGAGCTTTCTGGGCCCCTCTGCTTCGAATTGCAGTCCGCAGCCGCACCAGAAAATGGCGCTTTCGTAGAAGCGCCATCATCTGGCGCTGTATCCAACTCTTCCAGCTGCCCTGAAACCGGGTGGCTTGCTGGATACTAATGAGTTAATACTAGTTTTGCTTTACTAGCTAGTATTAAGTAAGAGATTCTTAATGTCAGGCAAGTTTGACCCGGCCATTAAGAATCTCCAATAAAGGGTTAAAAAAAAAGACACAATACAGAGAAAAAATACTTTAATAGAAATAAATACACAGACATATTAGAGACTCCATGTTTATTAATCCCTCTCATCCCTCCACGATCCATGGTCTTCTGTCTTCTTTCTCCTTCAACCTATGCAGCTCTGCTACATCAGACAGTGCTGCATGGGAGGAAGGACGCTGCTGCTCCCCGTGCACTGCAGTCTTTTCACTCAGTCAGTGAGCAGAGGCTGCAGGCTGTAAGCGGTGACGTCACCGCTGACAGGCGGGTTGCTATATAAGCGGTGATCTCCGTGATTGACCGGCTGTGGCAGCCGGTGAATAACGGAACGGGGAAGCAGAACGGGGAGTCGACCATGTGCCAGAGCATTTCGCCGTATACGGAGATGCTGGATCGATCACACCATACCGGAGAGTGCAATGACAGGACCTAGCATGACATCATAGCCATGTGACCAGTCTGTAGCCAAGGATATAATAGACACATGACTGGTCACATGCTTTTTTTGACGTCACGGAAGGTCCTATCATCAGTGCTGGTAACCGGGAGGACGCAGCGATTATCAGAAGGAAAAGCGGCCGGAGACAGAGTGCAGGACGCGTCGCGGGGATTTGAAAGTGTTATGGCAATGTTTTTTAACTGTATGTGTACATTTATAATGTGTTTTTATGTGTTTGTGTTTGCCTGCCATTGGTTTCAATGGGGCTCGAGAGGTTCATCGAACGGTTCGTCGAACCAAACTCGAACGCAGTCTCCGTTCGACAAACCGAACCGAACTCGAGCCTCTAGAGGCTCGTTCATCTCTAGTCTCAACCAGACAATTTGTGTGTAAACAGTGTCTGTACGTATGAACATACACAGACAAACACACATACACCACACATGCACACTGTCTTTCTTATGATCGCTTACTTCCCCTGCGTAAAGTTTCTTTTTAGTGCATGCTTTCTACTAGGGCCCAAACCCTGAACCACTACTTAAGGTATGTACCGACCACTGGCATCCATAGGATCCTCACTTAATGGAGTCCTTCACTTTTATATTCCCTATATCTTTCCACAGAGAGATACATGCAACTACAGCTTGAACGCTTATTTAACTCTACTCACATATAGTGCCACACAAGGTATGTGCCCAGAGGCGTAACTACCGCGGTCGTAGTGGTCGTCATTGCGACCTGGCCCAGGAGGTTAGGGGCCCGGTGGCCACCAGGCAGATCAGCAGCTAGCTCCTGTCAGTGAGAGAGGAGCTGCGCTGATCTGGCACAGACCACGCAGCCGTTTTATGACCCGGTGCCGCCGCCGACACCGGGCCCCCCTGCCTGATGTCAGTGGCGGCATCGGGGTCCCCTGCCTGGTGTCAGTGGCTGCGGTGGCTCCCCTGTCACCGCGCACAGTAATGATGAAGCATAGCGCAGCCGGTGCCGCGCTATGCATCATCATTCTCCCCCTGTGTCTGCGTGGTGACGTCACTCCCGTGCGACTGCTGTGCTGAGTGCACAGAGCGCAGGATGGGACGCCACCGACCGCAGCACCAGGTGAATGAGGAGAGGGGAGAATGGGCAGCGGTGGAAGAGGAAAGCGGTGAGGACAGAGCAGCGGCTGGGGAACGAGGAGAGAGGTGAGGACAACAGCGGTGGAACGAGGAAACGTGAAGACAGAGCAGCGGTGGAAGGAAGAGAGAGGATGAGTACTTGTTGTTTTGGTTTTTTTTAATATAAATTAGTGAGTACATGGTGGCCAGAGGCTTGGGAAGGCTGCATTATACATGAAGGTCTGGGGAGGCTGCATTATTATACATGGAGGCCTGGAGAGGCTGCATTGTACATGGAGGTCTGGGTAGGCTGCATTATTATACATGGAGGCCTGGAGAGGCTGCATTATACATGGAGGCCTGGAGAGGCTGCATTATACATGGAGGTCTGGGGAGGCTGGCTGCTATATTATACATGGAGGCCTGGGGAGGCTGGCTGCTATATTATACCTGGAGGCCTGGAGAGGCTGGCTGCTATATTATACATGGAGGCGGCCTGGAGAGGCTGGCTGATACATTGTACATGGGGGCCTGGAGAGACTGGCTGCTATATTATACATGGAGGCCTGGGGAGGCAGGCTGTATTACTATACATGGAGGCCTGGGGAAGCTGGATGTATTATTATACATGGAGGACTGGTGAGGCTGGCTGCATTATTATAGATGGAGGTCTGGGGAGGCTGGCTGCATTATTATACATGGAGGGCTGGCTGTATTATTATACATGGAGGCCTGGAGAGGCTGACTGCATTATTATACATGGGGCCGTGGGGAGGCTAGCTGCATTATAATACATGGAGGCCTCCGGAGGCTTGCTGGTATATTATACATGGAGGCCTGGAGAGGCTGGCTGCTATTTTACACATGGATGCCTGGGGAGGCTGGCTGTATTATTATACATGGAGGACTGGGGAGGCTAGCTGCATTATTATACATGGAGGCCTCGGGAGGCTGGCTGCTATATTATACATGGAGGCCTGGAGAGGCTTGCTACTATTTTATACATGGATGCCTGGGGAGGCTGGCTGTATTATTATACATGGAGGACTGAGGAGGCTGGATGCATTGTTATACATGGAGGACTAGGGAGGCAGGCTGCAATATTATAGATGGAGGTCTGGAGAGGCTGGCTGCTATATTATACATGGAGGCCTGGGGAGGCTGGGTGAATTGTTATACATGGAGGCCTGGAGAGGCTGGCTGCATTATTATATATGGAGGTCTGGGGGGCTGCATAATACAAAATGAAGGAAACCTTATACATGGAATATAGGGGTGAATTATGCATGGAGGAGTATGGGGCTGCATAATACAATATTAAGTTTTATGGGGTTGCGTTATAATACATATAGGACTATGGGGGCTACATTATATATGGAGGACTATGGAACCTACCTTATACATCGACTATGTGGGTGCATTATAAAACATTGGGGACTATGTGGTGCAGTATAATATATGGAGTACTATGGGGTGAATTATAATATATAGAGAACTATGAGAAATTCATTATAATAATTGGAGGGCTATGAGGGCTACTTTATACGTGGAGGACTATAGGGCTGCATTATAATATATGGAGGACTATGTGGTGCAGTATAATATATGGAAAACTATGGGGGAATTATAATACATGGAGAACTATGAGAAATTCATTATAATAATTGGAGGGCTATGAGGGCTACTTTATACATGGAGGATTATGGGGGACTTTCTGGTGCAGTATTATATATTGAGTACTATGGGGTGAATTATAATGCATGGAGAACTATGGGAAATGCATTATAATACATGGAGGACTATGGAAGTGTATTCTAATATATGAAGGGTTATATGGGACCCTTTATACTATTTGGAAGGCTATGTGGGGGCCATTGTTGTATTTGGAGAACTATATACAAGGGGAGACAAAGATACAATCAGGGGATGGGTATGTTTTGTGCTGAGGGAAAAAGGCTCTTTCTCTCAGCCCCCAGCTTTCCCATGCGCTGCTATACATCTCTCAGCACCCAGCTTTCCCATGCTCTGATATGGGAAAGCTGGGTGCTGAGGGAAAGATGTATAGCAGAGCATGGGGAAACTGGGTGCCGAGGACAAGATGGATATCAGAACATATGAAAGTTGGGTGCTGATAGAGGGATTTCAGATCATGGGAAATCTGGTGTTAAGCATTGCACTGTTATATTAATGTTAATCCTTATGTTGTCATTTCATTATTCCAGAGTAATTTGTACCTTGGCAGTAAAAGGAAAATACACCTTTTGAGCTACGAAAACAGCTCACCGCATCCACCATTGTTTAGTGCATCAGGTAGACACACTATTGGTGTATTCATTAGTTCCTGTACTATAGTCCATAGAGACATATATAATATATCTGACGAAATGCACAGTAATATTCTTGTTTGACAGATACTATATTGAGATTAATCCTTATATTTATCTCATTGATCTAGAATAATCTTTACCTTCGCAGTGAAATAATTATTATTTTTGCAAGCCACAGACACGGCCCTCCATATCCACTATTATCACCATTAGTGCATAAGGTAGATATATCATTCATAAGCCTACTTTACACATTGCAATTTCGCATACGATATCGTATGCGATTTGCAACGCCCCCATCGTATGTGCGGCACGTTCAATTTGTTGAATGTGCCGCACAAACGATTAACCCCCGTCACACGTACTTACCTGTCCTTACGACCTCGATGTGGGCGGCGAACGTCCACTTCCTGGAGTGGGAGGGATGTTCAGCGTCACATCGATGTCACCCAGCAGCCGGCCAATAGAAGCAAAGGGGCGGAGATGAGTGGGACGTAAACATCCCACCCACCTCTTTCCTTCCACATTGCCGGCTGGAGCCGCGGGAGGCAGGTAAGATCTGTTCCCAGGGTGTCACACACTGCGATGTGTGCTGCCTCGGGAACATTGAACAACCTGACGTGCAATTCGTCAGGATTCAATGACGTGCATGCGATGAACGTTTTAACGTTCAATCGCAATCGTACGTACCTGTCACACACTACAATGTACCTTACGATGCCGGATGTGCGTCACTTACGACGTGACCCCGCCGACACATCGTAAGATATATTGTAGCGTGTAAAGCGGGCTTTATACTCCTCTGTTTCTCTTTTTTGGGGCTCACGTACACATACCTCTGTATGTCTTATACCATACATCTGACAATTATGCATATTAATATTTCATTTCCTGAATATGAATTCAGATTTCTCCATTTTTTGCCTACTATTCTACAGAATTGACGACGATTTGTCATTCGACTACTTAGTATCATGGTTTCCTTCTAGGTGGGTGTATGTTCTGTTATCTAAACTTCTTACATGTACAAAATTATTTGATTATTTCTTTTTTGATATGATGTGATGCATTGTTTCATTTTGAATATGATTTTTTTCTGGATAAAAAACGTATACACATATGTTTGTTTCTGTGCGACATCATTGGATAGTTGAATTTGTTAGAATTGTGTGTAAAAAAATTGATCTCTTATGTATAATACGTATGTTGATTATATTTCCTGTTACATTAGATATTCCTATCCTTGATAAAGATCGTGAATATATGGTCGAAACGTTGGATTTTAATTATTTTTTTGACTTATGCATGAATAAACATCTTTAAGCATCCCAAAAAATGTTTCTCTTGTTCGTCATTCAAGTGTGTCAGAGCTATTCTTTTATTCTTGGTACAAACAGATCATGGGAGAGATCTCTGTATTGTCCTCTGATATACTTGTACATATTTAGTAGGTTTCCACTAAGTCTTCTCTTTTCTAGAGTAAATAGACCTAATTTTGAAATCCTTTCTGGGTATTGTAATGCACCCATTCCATTTATTATTTTAGTTGCCCGCCTCTGAACCCTTTCAAGTTCAGTAATGTCTTTCTTGAGCATGGGCACCCAAAATTGCACACAATACTCCAAGTGTGGTCTGACAAGTGATTTGTACAGAGAGAGAATGATGTTTTCATCTCTTGCCCCCAGGCCTCTTCTAATGCATCCCATCACCCTATTTGCTTTGGTGGCAGCTGCCTGACACTGAGCACTCCATGTTCTATGTAAGTAAATGACATAACTTTTCAGTTCACTGTTAGTATTTTATAATCTGTACACTGTGCATACGTCCATTTTAATTTGGCCAAGAAAAATTGCCCAATTGGCAGGAAGGATGATTTTTTTTCCTGAGTCAAAAATTTGGAAACTTAAAAACAGAGACCCTTCTCTGAGCCACAAAGTTAGATTTCAGTAGGAAGTTGAAGTTGTTAGGCATCTATCTTTTTTGTCAATCTATATAATGGTGTAAAATTGGCAGCCCAAAAAACTTCCGGCGTTAATACAAGACAGGTATTATAGACATAAAACTATCTGGCGGTTGCTGATTGAAGAAAAGGTTCTGTCACCTGTCAAACATTGCATCAGTATTAATAAATCTATTTTTTTAACAAAACCTGCACAGAGATAACTTGTGTGAACTGTGTTAAGAAAGGGAGGTCGATTCTCTCATCTCTACTGTTTTAATTATAGGAAACTAACACTACGTCATTTTGCAGTTAATTCCATTCGGTTCATGGCACATTCTCTAGATTTGCAATTTGTTCTTTCACACTTAATAGTAGGTTAACTCATGTGCACTGAAATTTAGACTTAGGTAAAAATACATTTAAAAAAGTGACAATCAGTCTTGCTTTCCTGTTTTGCAATTTATTTTTCGTGGTTTACAGTATACAGCAAAACATCGAGTGCTCATGTTCCACCATTACACATGACTCGCATCTCAATGAATCAGGAAATGCTTCTATGGCTCTAATTACCATAATTTTACGCAAATTATATCTTTTTTTTCTTGCTGAATATATTTGCATAATCTGACTCCAGTTTATGAAGCAAATGCTGGCTTTACTTTGTAACCGGCAAAGCCATAGAAATGATAAACTATGAAAGTGCCAAAGATATTTTTTTTCCCATTATTTGGACACTCCAAACAGTTTAGCTCATTAAGATGCAAACATCTGTGAACTGGCCAGACGCTATGAAGATGAAAGTAAATGTGAAGTGACCTTCATTCAGGCTGAACACAAAGAATATTACAATGAGCCGTTCCTTTCAAATTCCACAAAGAAAATTAAGAAGGAACCTAAGGCAATAATTTACTACCAAAATATTTCCTTCATTTTGACTGTTTCATTTAGCTTATTAATTTAAATTGTCTGTAGGCACTTAGTAGTTATATTTAAAGAAGTGTATTAATTGCCTTTAAGGATATAATAGGCTTTGAATATATAAAGTATTAAGTAGAGACCATGTTTGATGTGCTACATACAAAAAGATTATGCTCTAATAAATCAGTGTAAAGCTCAGAATCTCACAGAAGCTATAATAAGGGAAGAAAAAGATATAAAATACATGGGCTTGTAGACTTGTGAGCCTTGTAGACTGTGAGCCCTCGTGGGCAGGGTCATCTCTCCTCCTGTATCTGTCTGTGCCTTGTTTTGTTTATGATTATTGTACGTGTCCCTATTATGTATACCCCTTTTCACATGAATAAATGGCGCTATAATAATAATAATGGGCTCCAATTCATTAATCCATTTGTGCTTTTTTTGTGGAGTTTGTGGAGTTTTGTACCTTTTTTCTTTGCACCAAATTTAACTTTCCAGTTATTCCTTTTTTTCAGTCTATTTTATGCTTCTTTTCATTCTGCCACTGTTAGTAGGGTTAAGAGTTTAAAGATGTTCTTGGCTGATTCATAGTTTGAGACTTTTCAAAAAGATGCAACATTTGTTACAAATGTTCTCTAGTCCTCCATCAGAGCAATTTTATGACCACTAGAATTTGTTTAGCGATTTTTGCAACATTTTGCAAAACGTGTGACCTTTTGCTCTAATAATTCACAAAAAAAGTTAACTTAAAAAAAGGTCATTTTTGACTTTGCAAAACCGTGTGGATTTTTTTATTAAAATGTTAGTAATTACTACGAGACATAAAAAAAGGGATTCAAGAAAAAAATGCAAATGATGAATATGGCCCATAATGTTTTCACTGGTCCACTTGTGGACCCGTGAAAGCACCCCCTGAGGTGCAAAACGGTACCGTCGTCCTACGTGCTCTCCTCCCTCCCCTCCCCTGTGTTGTCGCACTTGTCTGCATGAAGCAAAATTAAAATCCAGTTACACCACAGAGTGCTGCCGATCTCTTTTTTTGGATGGACTTTCTGTTTCTTGGCAAAAGCACCTTGGGTATCATCAGTTTTCTTCTAGCCGGTTTGACCAGGTGAAGACTCAGAAGTCGCACAGAATCCTGCTGCAGGACGGAAAAAGTACACGTGGCTCCCCCATATGGGATGGATCTGATTTGGAAGACACCGCTGATACCTCTCATATGGTACGCAGTGCTCAGCATATTTTTCCTTCTACTTGGGCCCATAATGTTTGGTTCTTACATATATTTATGGCCAAAAGTATTAGCCAAATCATGACAATTACACATGTTTTGTTATAAATGTTCATTTACTTTGTGTTTTGGAACAAAACAAAAAAACTGACAAAAGGCAAATGGGACATAACTTCACACAAAATCCCAAAAATGGGCCAGACAAAATTGTTGGCACCCTCAACTTAATATTTGATTGCACATCCTTTGGAATAAATAACTGGAATCAATCACTTCCTATAACCATAAACAAGCTTCTTACACCTCACACCTGCAATTTTGGACTAGTTTTACTTTGCAAACTGCTCCAGGTCTCTCATATTTAAAGCGACCCTTCTCCCAACAGCAATTTTAAGATCTTTCCTTAGGTGTTCAAAAGAACTTAGAGCTGGGCTCATTGCTGACCACTTTAGAACTCTCCTTCACTTTGTTTCCATCCATTTCTTGGTTCTTCTTAAAGTTTGTTTGGGGTCATTGTCCTGCTGGAAGACTCATGACCAAGGACACAAACCTAGCTTTCTGACACTGGGCTCTACATTGTAACATTTGAAGAGTGAGCACTAAAATGCTCAAGTGTTTGTATCGAGCAGGTTGGATGCCCAGGCGGCCTCAACTTGAGTAATGAATATAATGGAAGTCAATGGGAAACTTAAGCATTTTTCCAGGAGACCTTAACAGGAGGGCGGGGGGAGGAATGAAAAATCACTGAAATGGATAGACACAGTGCTCAAATGAAATAAGAACAGCATGGAGAAGATGCCAGAATTCATCTCTGCATCCCAGGTCCCTGTTGGAAACTAAATAAATAAATAAATAAATAAATAATTTTAAAATAATAATCTTAGGGTCCCCCCATTTAGGATAACCAACCATGGTAAAGCAGAGAGCTGGGTGCTGATATTATCAGGCTGGAAAAGTCCATGGTTACATAGCCCTTCCCAGCCTAAAAATACCAGCATGTAGCCGCACCAAAGCCGCATCAAATTAGATTTAGATATGCCAATTCTGGCGCTTTGCCTGACTCATCTCGATTCCCTTGGTGTGGTGGCAATTCTGGTAATTTTTTTTGGGTTGATATCAGCTGTGTAATTTCAGCTGGCATCAAGTACAGGGGTTAGTAATAGAGCGATGTCTGTCAGACACCCCCATTACTAACCCACTAATCCCTAAAAAACACACACAGGAAAAAATAGTTTACTTAATTAAAGACTCTCCACACTATACCTTTGCGTTACCTTGCTTGGTTATTAAAAATGGCGTTAACCCAACTCAGTTTTTCAAAATTATTTATTTATTTATAAATAAGTAATTTAAAAATATGGCCTGGGGTTCCTTTTATTTTTGATAACCAGCCAAGTTAAAGCAGTCTGCTTTACCTTGGCTAGTTTTTAAAAATAAGAGGTACCACACTATTTTTTTAAAAAAAATATATATATATTTTGTATTTCCCAGCAGTGACCAGCAAGTCTGAGATGCATCCAGGCGTCTACCACATGCATTTTTTCTGGCCACCGATAATCTTTAGCGGGGCTTGCTAGAAAAATGCTTGCGTTCCATATAGATTTCCATTATACTCAATACATGAATCGAGCAGAATCAAGCGTCGAACTCGCTCGATTCGAATAACAAGCACTTGAACACTTTAATGCTCGCTCTTCACTAATTTCTATATATTCTAGCTGTTAACTTTAGTTATTAATAATAATAATCATAATAATGCACTAAGTTTCAGTCTGCAGTCTATAATTCTTCATTCATATTCAAACCCCCTATATTAAAAGTAATATAGGATATGCGTTCTGTGTGTATCGAGGCCACTGCTGTCTACCTTCTCTCATATATTACTATGGCTTCTATCCTATACTTATTTTCTGTTCATATGCTTTCATTGTTTTCTACAACTTGTTTTCTCTGACGGTTTATGTTTCCCCCAATCCTCAAAGTTGAGATATGTATAGAGAAGAAAAAATAAAATATTTCCGAGATGTCCAAAAACCCATCTCAGTAGTTGCTACTTCTAACACTGACTAAAGGAAGGAGGATTTAATTTTTTATGAAGAATATTTAGAAAGTTGCTTAACTTTGCAACTAAAAAGCATATCTCTTCATGAATGTGGAGCATTTCATGAATGGGGTGCATCTCCATGTGCTCCACCAGAAATCTCATTTCAGTCAGGTACTGCGGTTAAATTCTGGCATAGGGACCGCGGCAGCTCATTGTAAAGTAGACATCTCCTCAGCTCCATTCATTTTGCCTGAGCTTGGACAAACAGGCATGAAATCAGCAAAAATCTCAAAATTTAGGTGCAACTTTTCAAAGCTTTTATGCTAGAATACTGGTGTAAAAGCTTTGGTGAATCTGGCCCTTACTCTTTAAACATCCGGCAAAGCATAGAAATTCAATTTTCCATTTTCTTTTCCTGATTTGATTCACAAACAGTTTAGTTGTCTTCAAAGGGTCCTTTTTAATTTATGTCTAATGGATACTGTTTTTTTATTCCACCCTTTTAAGTAAATTCCTCAACCAATTACTTCAAACTTGTCTTTCTACAAAACTTTACAGCAGTTTTATTATTGTGTTGCTCCATTTCTAATTCAAAGTCACACAATAAACATAAGTGTACACCACTGTTTTGTTCATTAATGGTAGGAGATTTTATGACTAATTATTGCTGCCGTGATAGTTATATAACAATCAAGTATACTATTTGTATACATTTTCATACATGATAATTTTTGGGTAGAAGATCTTTTTTTATTTTCTTTCTTTACACATGATTTCAAGAATCTGTTGCCATACTGGAGCAACATTTTCTGGAGTCAATTCCTTGACAAGTTGGAGTAGTTTTATTTGCACAAGACAAACCTACATACATTTTTCAAGTGGTTTAAACCTTTTTGGCTGACTGCTATGTATTTCTTACAATAATGGCCAAAAGGGTTGGCACCCTTGAAATTGTAAAAGGAAGTATTTCTCCCAGAAAATTATTGCAATTACACATGTTTCGTCATACACATGTTTATTTCCTTTGTGTGTAATTGAACAACACAAAAAAACACAGACAAAAAGGCAAATTTGACATAATGTCACATAAAACACCAAAATGGGCCTGACAAAATTGTTGGCACCTTTCTAAAATTATTGGTAAACAACATTGTTTCAAGTGTGTGAAGCTCATTCAAAGTCACCTGTGGCAAGTAACAAGTGTAGGCAATATGAAAATCACACCTGAAACCAGATAAAAAGGGGAGAAGTTGACTCAATCTTGTGTGCTCAACAGTAAGATGGCACAGCAGAAAGAAAAGAAGAGAAGTGTCAGTGTTCCGGGATTTCCAGTTTGCTTTTGATGGATCTTGCCCTTTGTTAACATGGAGTTTTCTGTTCTGTTGCCCTACTTCCTGTTCATCTGTTTAAAAGCCCGCCCCTAAGCTTAGTCTAGTTGCTTGAGTATACTGCTTCCTGTCTACTCCTGCCCCTGCTGCTCTCCTTTCCTGGTTGATATTTTGGATCCTGGTGAATCACGTGACACCAGCCCTGGACTCCACCTGGTCTCATCAAGCTGTGCCCTTGCTGGTCCCAGACTCTGTCTGCCGTCTCTGGTTGGCATTTGTGCCCGGTCCCTTCCGGTACATATCCACCCTAGGACCCGTGTTCCACATCCAGTACGGACATTTTTGGACTATAACCTGTTGCCCTTTTGTGTCCTGGCTGCTGCGCATTTAGGCCTTCTGGGGTGATCGCCAGACAGCCCCTGTATAGGGGTTCGCTCCTAGTGCGCTCCCTGGGGGAGTCCGGTGCGCGGTCCCGGGAATTCCCCTTTGCTCCGAACCTGGCAGGTATTTACTGTGTTTATGTTCTTTCCTGTGTACATATTGTTGGTTGCATATTATAAAACTTCTTTGCACCAAGAACCCATCTCTGGTTGTCATTGCCCTAACGCAATCGACATCCTCAGTTCATACAATAGTATTGCAAGAACTGTCCCAGATTTGAGAACCCAATTTGTTGAAAATTATCAACCATATCATGCTTACAAGTCTATCTTTATTTAGAAATCTTGATGTTTCTTTGTCCACGGTGTGCAACATAATCAAGTTTATAACCTTTGGCTCATGGCTAATCTATCTGGATGTGGATGGCAGAGAAAAATTAATGAGAGGTTGCAATGCAGGAGAGTCTGGATGGTGGAAATACAGCTCTAATCAAGTTGCAAAGGTGTTAAAGCTATCCGCGGGCTCATAGTGAATCAGTGTCAGTGCAAACCATCCACTGGCATTTGAATTAAATGAAACGCTATGGCAGGAGACCCAGGTGGACCCATCTACTCACACAGAAACATAAAAAAGCTATACTGCAGTTTGCCAAAATGTACGTGAGAAAGCCAAAATCCTTCTGGAAAAGTCTCATGTTAACCGATGAGACGAATAGGAAATTTTTGATAAAGTACATCATTCTACTGTTTACCAAAAATGGAATGAGGCCTATAAAGAAAAGACCACAGTACTTACAGCTAAATATAATAGTGGTTCAAAGATGTTTTGGGATTGTTTGCTGCTTCTGGTGCTGGATGCTTCCACTGTGTGAAAGGCATCATGAAATCTGAAGAGTATCAATGGATATTTGGTTGCAATTAGTGATGAATAAGCGTACTCGGTACTGCTCGATATGCGATCAAGCATTGAAGTACCTGTTACTCAGCCAAATATTTTGAGTGTTAAAATGTTATGCTCGAGTCGCTGCCCTGCATGTTTTGTGGCTGTTAGAAAGCCAATAAACAAGTGAGGATTGCCTGACATACATCGTAATACTGTAGTCATGATGGCTACTGGCATTACTTTGATTGGCCAGCCGTATTTCATCATCGGGTCTTATATGAGACTCAGGGGCCTGATACTTGGCACACTGTCCTTTGGAAGCAGTTCAGGGAGAGTTAATCTACAAAGGAGTGCTTAGATTAGAGCAAGGTTTGTACCACTGACCTTTTGTGCCTTTTATATGGCACAAAAGGGTGTTTTTATACCTTGTTTAACTTAAAAAATAAATATTTGAAAAGAAACAGCTTGGGCTCCCCCAATTTTTGATAACCAGTCAAAGTAAAGCAGACAGCTGCAGGCTGCTATTATCAGGTTGGGAAGGCTCATGGTTATTTGACCTTTCCAAGCCTAAAAACATTAGACCACTGCCATGCCAGAATTGGTGCATCAAATTCAATGTGCCAATTCTGGTGCTTCACACTAACTAATCCTAATTGCCCTAGTGTGATGGAAATCAGCGTAATATTTTTTGGGGTTGTCAATGTGTCAGTGTTAGCAATCGAGAGATGTTTATCACACACATTACTAACCCAGCAATCCCTCCAAAAAATTTTGAATAAAGACTCCCCCACACTATCCCTTGTTCAACAAAAATGTTCCAACAAAGCACCTAAAATGCAGCTCTAATTACTGTGAATAGCAGTAAGTGCAGCTATTAAAAGGTGTCGGGTACTGATGACTACTCTCATCTGAGCTGCCGACTCCTCGCTGCACTTAACAAGACACGGCAACGCTGATGAGAATTGTCATCACCATCATGCACCTGTTATTAGCTGTATTCACAGTCACCAGACCTGCATTCGTGGAGTTTCATGGGAACATTTTTGACAATAAAATTGGTGAATGAAGTATAATGTAGGGGAGTTTTTATTCAAATAAACTATTTTTTCCTTTATGTATGTTTTTTTTATTACTGGGTTAGTACTGAAGGTGTCTGATAGATACCTCTCCATTACTAACCCTTGGGCTTGATGCCAGCTGACATTACACAGCTGACATCAACCCCAACTAACATTACGCCAATTGCCACAACACCAGGGCACTCAGAAAGAGCCAGTTTTGAGGAGGCTGGATTTTTTCAGGCTGGTAGGGGCCAAATACCCTTCCCAGTATAAACCAGCTCACAGCTGTCTGCTTTACCTTTGCTGTTTATCAAAAATAGGGGTACCTGACATCCATTTTTTTCAATCATTTATTTAATTATTTTATAGTTTAAACAAGGCGAAAAATTCCCTTTAGTGCCACAAATGTATTTATTAACAAGTACACCAAACTACACAGGCACGGCACTAATTATATATCTGATGGATAGCTATGTGCCTTGTGTGTATAGTTTACTGTACTTGCTAATAAATAAATGAATGAATGAATGAAAAAACAATGTAAGGGTCCACAATATTTTTGATAACAGAAGAGAGGAGGAAATTGATTTACTGAATCCAAAGTACAAAAAATGCAATCAATGTGACAAAGTGCACTCCTAATCAGTGACACGTTTTGGCAGTGTCATTAGCTATGCCTTAATCATGGTTATAACATAGACTGCAATCTCTGAGCTTTTTATTCGAAAGAAAGAAGTATCCATCTTGTTGGGAAATTGTAGTGCCCGTCAGGTGTTTCATCAATCATAATGAGGTTGCTCTTCAGCTGTAGAAATTGTCTGATACAATAGTGAAGTTCAAGCAGTCCTATGTCACCAAAACATACAATTCCCAATCCAAAACACAAACCATAAAACTAAGTGAAAAGAAAACCTTCTAGATGTTATTCGTAATACATTTAAAAACATCAACACATGGTAAACAATTAAAAAAAAATTGAAAAAAATATCCTGTAAAAATACGACAAAAATATATAATTCCCACAAGGACTAAGCAGGTAAAATCAATACATGACAAGTAGTGATGAGCGAGTACTAAAAAGCTCGGGTGCTCCAAGCTCGGGCCGAGCCTCCCAAGATACTCGTGTACTCGGCCCGAGCAACGAGCCCAATGTTATCCTATGGGAGACCCGAGTATTTTTGTGAAATGACCACCGGCAGCATGTAGAAACCCTAAAAATGGCACAAAAGTCTCCGAAGAGTGCTCAAATGACATGGCAACAGCATGGGGAAGACCCCTTGAAGCATTTATCACTCAAAAATCACAGCTGTGAAAAATTTTGTCCGCGTTTTACGCCATTTTTACGGACTCACCAGAAAACCTTCCAAAATGACACCAAAATGAATTTTCATGGCGGAAATGTTAAGGGCACATACCCAATAGTGAGATAGAGCTAATGTATGTTACTTTTTGAGATCAATACATGAAAGATTTTACGTAAAACATTGTGTGGCACTCCGATGTCCCTGAGAAGAGACGTACATAAAGGCCTCTGAGTCTAATGTGCCCATTTTGAGGAACTGAGTCTTTGTAGTATTTTCCTTTGCCAGGGCAGTCCAAAATTGTAAGGTTCACCAATGACCCTGCATACAGACGTGCATGAGGGCCTGTAAACCTGAAGTGCCCATTGGAAGGAAGTGGGTCTTTTGTAGTATAGCCCTTAGGCAGGGCAGCCAAAAATTGGGAGGCTCCACGTTGTCCCTGGATAGAGACGTGCATGAGGGCCTGTAAACCTGAAGTGCCCATTGGAAGGAAGTGGGTCTTTTGTAGTATAGCCCTTAGGCAGGGCAGCCAAAAATTGGGAGGCTCCACGTTGTCCCTGGATAGAGACGTGCATGAGGGCCTGTTAACCTGAAGTGCCCATTGGAAGGAAGTGGGTCTATTGTAGTATAGCCCTTAGGCAGGGCAGCCAAAAATTGGGAGGCTCCACGTTGTCCCTGGATAGAGACGTGCATGAGGGCCTGTAAACCTGAAGTGCCCATTGGAAGGAAGTGGGTCTATTGTAGTATAGCCCTTTGGCAGGGCAGCCAAAAATTGGGAGTCTCCACGTTGTCCCTGGATAGAGACCTGTTAGGTTCTTAGTGCCTCCGTGCTTGCATTTAAAAACCGCACGTGTGTGCCTGTTGGTGGCAGCTTTCCGCTGCACTTGTGTGCGTTTTGCAAAACCTTGGATATAACGCACAAGTCTAGTGAATACACATCAGCACAGCATTGCAAAATGCGCAAGGGCGTTGTCAACGAACAAGGAAGTGGACGTGATGGTGGTGCAGGCAGAGACCGAGGTCGTGTGCAAGCTCTAATTTCGCCACAACAAAGGGTCACATCTACTCGCTCGCACGTCCTGTCCCAAATTCTTGGGGACCGCAGCAGTACACCGCTCTTGAACCAAGACCAGTGTCAACAGGTTGTTAGTTGGATAGCGGATAATGCTTCCAGTCAGATTGGCACCACCACAAACACTCTGTCTTCCACAAGTCAAGTGTCAGTAGCCGTGATACTGCACCGCACATTTCAGAACCTAATCCTCCTTCCTACCACCAGGCCGAATACACGTCCACGGACATTACTGATCCCACACTTGGACACTCGGAAAAGCTGTTCGTTCACGTTTCCATTCACACATTCTGGCCTCTCGCCAGCTCCTGTTGAAGTGGGCCATGACGAGATTGTATATACAGATGCCCAAATATTTGAGCAGCCACGTTCTCACGAAGTTGGCAACGTGTCTCAACAAGGGGTGGACGATGATGAGACACAATTGTCAGGAAGTCAGGAGGAGGAGCAGGGTGCGGAAGAGGAAGACGACGTGGTGAATGATCCAGTAACTGACCCAACCTGGCAGGAGGATATGCAGAGCGAGGACAGCAGTGCACAGGGGGAGGGTGGCGTAGCATCCCAACAGGCAGTAAGAAGCACAATTATATAACGCACAAGTCTAGTGAATACACGTCAGCACAGCATTGCAAAATGCGCAAGGGCGTTGGCAAGGAACAAGGAAGTGGACGTGATGGTGGTGCAGGCAGAGGCCGAGGTCGTGGGCAAGCTCTAATTTCACCACAACAAAGGGCCACATCTAGTCGCTCGCACGTCCTGTCCCAAATTCTTGGGGACCGCAGCAGTACACCGCTCTTGAACCAAGACCAGTGTCAACAGGTTGTTAGTTGGATAGCGGATAATGCTTCCAGTCAGATTGGCACCACCACAAACAGTCTGTCTTCCACACGGTCAAGTGTCAGTAGCCGTGATACTGCACCGCACATTTCAGAACCTGATCCTCCTTCCTACCACAAGGCTGAGTACACGTCCTTGGACATTAATGATCCCACACTTGGACACTCGGAAGAGCTGTTCACGTTTCAATTCGCACATTCTGGCCTCTCGCCAGCTCATGTTGAAGTGGGTCATGAGGAGATCGTATGTACAGATGCCCAAATATTTGAGCAGCCACGTTCTCACGAAGTTGGCAACGTGTCTCAACAAGGGGGTGGACGATGATGAGACACAATTGTCAGGAAGTCAGGAGGAGGAGCAGGGTGCGGAAGAGGAAGACGACGTGGTGGATGATCCAGTAACTGACCCAACCTGGCAGGAGGCTATGCAGAGCGAGGACAGCAGTGCACAGGGGGAGGGAGGCATAGCATCCCAACAGGCAGTAAGAAGCAGGGTGGTGACCCCAGGCAGACGTCAGGCAACTGTTCCCCGGAACAACACGACACAAGGTGCCTGTACAAATGTTAGGTCTTCCCGAGTCTGGCAGTTTTTTAAGTTGGCTCCAGATGATTCTAAAAAGGTCATTTGCAACACCTGCCGTGCCAGCATCAGCAGGGGTACCAAAACTAGCAGCCTGACCACCACCAGCATGATCAGGCACATGTCAGCCAAGCACCCGACTTTGTGGGATGTACAACAGAGTCGAGGAGCAGTGCTTGCTGATGTCACTGCTACGTCTTCGCTTGTTGTGCATGCGAGCCAATCCCCTGTCCATGCTGCCCGCGAACAAGCCTCCTCCGGCCCTGCACCTGCAGTTGCCCACGCAGAAATAACACCATCATCAAGCACGTCCTTGTCCCAGCGCAGCGTTCAGTTATCCATTCAGCAAACCTTTGAACGCAGGCGCAAATACACTGCCAACGCCCCACATGCCACACTTCTAAATGCTAACATTTCGCGACTGCTTGCGCTGGAAATGTTGCCTTTTAGGCTGGTTGAGACAGAAGCATTCCGCGACCTGATGGTGGCAGCTGTCCCACATTACTCGGTCCCCAGCCGCCACTATTTCTCCTAGTGTGCCGTCCCCGCATTGCATAACCACGTGTCACAAAACATCACACGTGCCCTGAACAACGCTGTTTCAGCCAAAGTCCACCTAACCACAGACACGTGGACAAGTGCATGTGGGCAAGGCCGCTACATCTCGTTGACGTCACACTGGGTTAATATTGTGGAAGCTGGGACCCAGTCTGAGCGAGGGATGGAACACGTCCTTCACACACCAAGTTTTGCAGGCCCTACCTCAGTCAGGGTTTCACCCACACTCTACAGCTCCGGAATGTCATGCTCCTCAGCCTCCTCCTCCTCCTGCGCATCCTCATCCACTTTACCCTACACACCAGTCCCAAGCTGGAAGTGTCGCGGGCGGAGGAGGGGACCCTGCGCTCTCCCACTGCTCGGGTCCGGCTGCCGCTGCTCTACGGCTGCTGCTGCTCGGTGGCTCAAGCGATGGCCGGATCCCGGGGACTTGAGCGGCGCTCATCGCCCATGAGTGAAAAGGGGTCGTTTGGGTTTTGGGGATATTGTCCGTGATGCCACCCACGGTTGTGGTGATTGTGTGGACACCACCGCTGCTCTGGACGGGGATCCCGGGAGCCTGTGACAGGGAACAGCTTTGTTGTTATTTCTCCCCTCCGTGGGTAGGGGGGTTGGTTGTCCCAGGGCCCGGTGATGGGGTAGAGATGGATGACAGGCGGGTTGCGGGGCCTGATGAGGTGCAGGGTCGCAGGGGCAGCGCTGTGCCGCACGGCACGGAGGTACTCACTCAGCCCAATGATGATGACACAGTTCACGGTAAAACAAGTGGTTGGATGGACGGGTCCCTCGGACGGCTGCGGTTGTTCCTCCCTGCAGGTTAGTGATGACTGTCTCTCCCTGCACCTAAGTTCAGTGTTGGTAGTGATGGTTTCCCACCGGTAACCCGCTCCCCGACCTGGATATGGGCCGGAGGAGCCCCTTTTGCCCACAGGCGCTGGCCCTGGGAGACGGTTGCCCTTGGCGGTGGCGGTGTCTCCCCTTCACGGTTGAACGGTTGCCTTCTATCGTGACTTGGCTGTTTGGAAACCCTGAGGTCCCCTTCACTAACGGATTTGGCAAATTCACGGCGACACCAAGCCTTGCCGGGATCCGAAAGGCCCCTGCCAATGGTGCTGGCTTCTCTTTGTATAACGGTCCGGTACGGCCGGGTCACCACCCGTCCACGGTCCTTACGGCAGACTCCAATCGGCCTCCACTGCAGACGGTCACCACATCCTGCCAACCTTGCTGTCCTGTCCGGGCCACACACCCGGACCAACTTCAGGCTCTTTGCTGTCACTTTTCTCCTCTCTACTACTTTCCTCCTTCCACTTCCTTAGCTTAACTCTCACTGCCTGTGTTTTCCCTCCTCCTTGGTGGGTGGAGACCAACCGCCTGGCTCCACCCCCTGGTGTGGACAGCCCCTGGGGAAGGCAACAAGGATTTTGTGTTTTGACTATGATATGCCTGCAGGGAGTGTGGGGTGTGTAAGTGTTGTGCTCTGTAGCCCCTGGCTTGTCCAGGGCGACACAGAAGCACTGCAGCACTGCCTCGGCGAAGCGGCAACAGGCTGTGCTGAAGCTAATCTGCATAGGTGACAAACCCTACAATGCAGAAGAGGTGTGGACAGCTCTGAAACAGCAGGCAGATCACTGGCTCACACCTCTGAACCTAAAGCCAGGAAAGGTCGTGTGTGACAATGGCCGGAACCTGGTGGTGGCTTTGAGGCGAGGCCAGCTGACACATGTTCCATGCGTGGCCCATGTGCTCAACCTCGTGGTTCAGCGGTTTCTAAAGTCATACCCAGAGCTGTCTGATCTGCTGGTAAACGTTCGCCGCCTGTCTGCACATTTTCGAAAATGACCTACTGCTTCAGCCGGCCTTGCCGGCTTTCAGCGCCATTTGCAGCTTCCGGCTCACAGACTGGTGTGTGATGTCCCCACGCATTGGAATTCAACTCTGCACATGTTGGTCAGGATATGTGAGCAGAAGAGGGCAGTTGTTGAGTACCTGCATCACCTAAGCCGTCAGGAAATGGGTCAAACTCCACACATAACACCTGAGGAGTGGAGATGGATGTCCGACCTATGTACCATCCGCCAAAACTTTAAGGACTCCACCAAGATGGTGAGCGGCGATGACGACATTATTAGCATCACCATACCGCTTCTCTGCCTTCTAAAATGGTCTCTGCTCAAAAAACAACCATGATGCATTGCAGGCGGAGCGCGATGAGTTTGAGCAAGAAACAGTAGTGGGTGTGGGTGATAACACACAGCCCAGCCTCGTCTCATCACAACGTGCAGTGGAGGACTATGACGAGGAGGAGGATGAAGACATGTAGCAACTCTCTGGCCAAATTGAGGATATGACATGCAGTCATATCCTCGGTTCAGCGTGGCTGGCCAGAGGACAGGGTAGATGATGAGGAGGAGGAGGAGGAGGAGGAGGAGGACAGCATGTTCAGTCATCGTGTTGGTCAGGATACTGAAGTGATGGCTGTTAAGAGTCTGGCACACATGGCTGACTTTATGGTAAGCTGCCTGTCTCGTGACCCTCGCGTTAAGAACATCTTGGCCGACAATCATTACTGGTTGGTAACACTGTTAGACCCACGCTAAAAGGAGAACTTTATGTCTGTTATTCCCGTGGAGGAGAGGTCAGGAAAAATGCAGCAGTTCCAGAAGGCCATAGTCACGGAAGTAGGCAAAGCATTCCCCTCACAAAACGCTAGCGGCATAAGTCAGGAATCAGTGGACAACCAAGGCATACAGCCGAGAGGGGCACAAGTCCAATCCGCCAGAGGTAGGGGAAAAGTCTTTAAGATGTGGGACAGTTTTCTCAGCCCCTCACATACCACAGCCCCTGAGGTGCGGGGTAGTGCCACAAGAAATCCTAAGTTTGCCCAGATGCTCAAGGAGTACCTTGCAGATCAAACAACTGTACTCCGACATTCCTCTGTGCCTTACAATTAATGGGTATCCAAGCTGGACACGTGGCATGAATTGGCTCTCTACGTTTTGGAAGTCCTGGCCTGCCCTGCCGCTAGCGTTTTGTCAGAGCGTGTTTTTAGTGCCGCAGGTGGAATCATTACAGATAAACGCACCCGCCTGTCAACTGTAAATGCTGACAGGCTGACTCTGATCAAGATGAACAAGGGTTGGATTGGGCCAGACTTCACCACACCAACAGCAAATGACAGCGGAATTTAAAGTTTGTAACGGGATTTTGCCATGTACCTCCACTCACCCATGGTAACACACTTCTGGACTTTGGCTAATCGCTGGACTGCTCCTCCTTCTCCTCATGCGCCATCATGATGACCGTTACAATAGTTAGGACGTTGTTTCAGGTATACCCCAGTGGTAAATTTTTTCGCCCATTCTTTCAGAATGGGCATTACGACAGGAGACCCGCTCCTTTGCAATGGGAACAATGTTTTGAGGCCCTCATGCACATCTCAATCCAGGGACAATATGGAGCCTGACGCTGCCACCGACAGGCACACACGTGCGGTTTTTAAATGCAAGCACGGACGCAATAAGAACCTAACAGGTTTTTAGGAGCGACAATTACTGAGAAGTCTGACACTATCAGCCACTGCTGACTGACGTGTATTATTCACTAGACTTGTGCGTTATATAATAGTTTGTGAAAAACGTGCACCTGTACGCTGCCACTGACAGGCACACACGTGCGGTTTTTAAATGCAAGCACGGACGCAATAAGAACCTAACAGGTTTTTAGGAGCGACAATTACTGAGAAGTCTGACACTATCAGCCACTGCTGACTGACGTGTATTATTCACTAGACTTGTGCGTTATATAATAGTTTGTGAAAAACGTGCACCTGTACGCTGCCACCGACAGGCACACACGTGCGGTTTTTAAATGCAAGCACGGACGCAATAAGAACCTAACAGGTTTTTAGGAGCGACAATTACTGAGAAGTCTGACACTATCAGCCACTGCTGACTGACGTGTATTATTCACTAGACTTGTGCGTTATATAATAGTTTGTGAAAAACGTGCACCTGTACGCTGCCACCGACAGGCACACACGTGCGGTTTTTAAATGCAAGCACGGACGCAATAAGAACCTAACAGGTTTTTAGGAGCGACAATTACTGAGAAGTCTGACACTATCAGACACTGCTGACTGACGTGTATTATTCACTAGACTTGTGCGTTATATAATAGTTTGTGAAAAACGTGCACCTGTACGCTGCCACCGACAGGCACACACGTGCGGTTTTTAAATGCAAGCACGGACGCAATAAGAACCTAACAGGTTTTTAGGAGCGACAATTACTGAGAAGTCTGACACTATCAGCCACTGCTGACTGACATGTATTATTCACTAGACTTGTGCGTTATATAATAGTTTGTGAAAAACGTGCACCTGTACGCTGCCACCGACAGGCACACACGTGCGGTTTTTAAATGCAAGCACGGACGCAATAAGAACCTAACAGGTTTTTAGGAGCGACAATTACTGAGAAGTCTGACACTATCAGCCACTGCTGACTGACGTGTATTATTCACTAGACTTGTGCGTTATATAATAGTTTGTGAAAAACATGCACCTGTACGCTGCCACCGACAGGCACACACGTGCGGTTTTTAAATGCAAGCACGGACGCAATAAGAACCTAACAGGTTTTTAGGAGCGACAATTACTGAGAAGTCTGACACTATCAGACACTGCTGACTGACGTGTATTATTCACTAGACTTGTGCGTTATATAATAGTTTGTGAAAAACGTGCACCTGTACGCTGCCACCGACAGGCACACACGTGCGGTTTTTAAATGCAAGCACGGACGCAATAAGAACCTAACAGGTTTTTAGGAGCGACAATTACTGAGAAGTCTGACACTATCAGCCACTGCTGACTGACGTGTATTATTCACTAGACTTGTGCGTTATATAATAGTTTGTGAAAAACATGCACCTGTACGCTGCCACCGACAGGCACACACGTGCGGTTTTTAAATGCAAGCACGGACGCAATAAGAACCTAACAGGTTTTTAGGAGCGACAATTACTGAGAAGTCTGACACTATCAGACACTGCTGACTGACGTGTATTATTCACTAGACTTGTGCGTTATATAATAGTTTGTGAAAAACGTGCACCTGTACGCTGCCACCGACAGGCACACACGTGCGGTTTTTAAATGCAAGCACGGACGCAATAAGAACCTAACAGGTTTTTAGGAGCGACAATTACTGAGAAGTCTGACACTATCAGGCACTGCTGACTGACGTGTATTATACACTACACTTGTGCGTTATATAATAGTTTGGTAAAAACGCACACAAGTGCACCTGTACGCTGCCACCGACAGGCACACATGTGCGGTTTTTAAATGCAAGCACGGACGCACTAATAACCTAACACAGGTTTTAGGAGCAAAAATTAAGAACTCTGACACTATCAGCCACTGCTGACTGACGTGTATTATACACTACACTTGTGCGTTATATAATAGTTTGGTAAAAACGCACACAAGTGCACCTGTACGCTGCCACCGACAGGCACACACGTGCGGTTTTTAAATGCAAGCACGGACGCAATAAGAACCTAACAGGTTTTAGGAGCGACAATTGCTGAGAAGTCTGACACTATCAGGACTGTTTTAGACTGTGTACACCAGCCCCAGATATGATGAAGGCTGGTATACGGTCACCACTAGGAATGGCTATATACCCTGCCTGCCTGCCTGCCTGCCTGTATACTGCTACAATAGTCCTGACAAGGACTCTTTTGGTCACTAGCCTGTATTCCAACCTGGCTATACCCTGCCTGTATACAGCAACAATAGTCCTGAGAAGGACTCTGCTACTATACTCCGACCTGGCTATACCCTGCCTGCCTGTATACAACTAGAATAGTTCTGAGAAGGACTTTTGGTCACACTGCTTGCAGCCCTGCTACGGAAATAGCTATAAAGGGCCGCAAAACTTTCCCTGAAGCAGCGACACTCTCCCTGCACTGACTGTCTGGATAGCTGTGAGCAGAGCACAGCGCGCCCGCCGGTATAAAGGCTCGGTCACGCTGTGCAGGCCGGCCAATCACTGCAATTCCACAACTAACAGGGCTGTGGCATTGCAGTGGTCTGCCAGCCAATCCCTGCATGAGGGCTGGCTCTCAAAAGAGCGCCAACATGCAGGGATGAAGACCACGAGTACAGCACGAGTATCGCGAGATTACTCGGTCCCCGCCGAGTAGACCGAGTACAGTGATACTCGTGCGAGTACCGAGTAGTAACAAGCATGCTCGCTCATCACTAATGACAAGGTGTTATAAAATTATTTGGAGCAAATGCAATGCATACAAAATAAATTATGGAATAGATATATATATATATATATATATATATATATATATATATATATATTTATTTATAGGTATACACTATACTAGTACATAAATTGAACAATGAAACCAAGAGTACTAGTGTGACTCCAAAATAAAAAAAAATCTTTCATATACTAGGAATTAGAATCATGATGGATTAAACAGGTGACAATGATTTGTTTTTCATTTTCCCTTCTCAATATAATTTTTATGAATATGTTGTTATAAAAAAAGGGTAAATAAGCAGCGTGAATACGATTTGTGAAGCAATTGAAAAATTGCAAACCGCACACAAATTTATGAGAGCTTGAATATTGTATTATATAAACTGAAACAAACTTGAAGCCTGAAACAATGACTTGGCAAAAATACAAGCCAAAAGGTAACTTATTATGTCCATAAACCTGGGAGCCGGCCAGCCAAGAGCGACACGGAGAAAAAGTAAGCGGACTATAGACCGTGTTCCACAATGTCGGGGAAAGACTGTAGAAGGAAACATCAAGGAAAAGATAATTCATCAGCATGTAAACTAACAAAAAGAGCTGAAAAAACACCTGGCTGTTAGAGATGAGCGAACCGGCCGTGGTTCGGCTCGAGTTCGGTTCGCCGAACGGAGGTCTTGTTCGAGTTCGGTTCGGCGAACGTTCGACGAACCAAACTCGAACCGCATAGGAAATAATAGGAGGCAATCACAAACACATAAAAACACATTATAAATGTACACATACAGTTAATAAACATTGCCATAACACTTACCGGTCCCCGCGATCCCTCCTGCACTCTGTTTCCTGCCGCTATTGCATCCGATGATCGCTGAATCCTCCTGGTAACCAGCACTGCCAGCAGTGATGCAGGACCTATCGTGACATGAAAAATAGCCATGTGACCAGTCACGTGCCTGTTATCTCATTGGCTACAGACTGGTCACATGACTACGACGCGTCATGTAGGACCTGTCATTGCATCTCTCTGTTACACGGTGCATGTTTGTGTATCGCCGTGTACCGGCGACATGTTCTAGCTCGACTCCCCGCTCTGCTTCCCCGTTCCCTTAAGGTACCGTCACACTAAGCGACGCTCCAGCGATCCCACCAACATCTCAGAAAATTAACTCATTAGTCATAAAGCCTCTCCTTAAAGGGATATCAAACACAACAAGAAAGACTGGAGATTGAATGGCTAAAGTAAAAATGATTGTTTTATTAGTTATTATATTAAATATAAGTAAATGTATATAGAAAAAACACACAATTAAAAAACAAGGTGCTGTGGATGTTCAAAGACAAAGGGGGGGGAAAAAAAGGATAGGGAATGGAGAACCAACCCTATCTTAATCCCACAAGCGGCAGACACATCAGTGTAAATTTAGGGGGTATATGGGGAGTACCATATATAGCACTCCAATTCAATAAATAGATATAAATAAAGGGCAGTCAATAAAGGGAACAGGGTTATTGCACATGTTGGCTTATTATATCCATTATTTTGCCCTAAGTCCCAGCCATACATTAGGCAGCATGTGAAGACGCTATTGCCGATTAAGGCAAAGTTAGTAATAAGGTCTCACCCATAAGATAGTAGCCCCACCGATGTGTCTCTTACTGCCTGAGAGCCTCCGACGCGCGTTTCGCGATGTTAAAGTAGACCGCTTCGTCCGGGAGAATGATCTAAATTACAGGTACAGGACCTTAAGTACCCGGTCACATGACCGGATTGGTTGCGTACAGCCAGGACCTATCCGGTTTAACAGCCAATCCTCGCCCTCCGTCAGCGCATGCGCGCCGCGTGTGTTGCGCCCAAAGCGCCCACACCAGACATCATGGAGAGATGTAAAGGGAGCGAGCACAGCACCACAGGTAACCATGGACGCTGCACTCACGCCCACATCTCCATAAAGATTCCGATACGGGACATTGCAGGCACACACAGGCGGCGGGCATGCGCACTGATAGTGAGGACGGATGTTGTCACATAACACAGTAATAAAATAAAGCCGGATATCATAATAATGAGCCAATGAAGGTAACGATTTTGATCAGAAAGTGTTCAGAGATGCACAAAATCATAAAGTTTTTCTTGGCTTTCCTCCTCCATTCTGTACACATCATTTGTTTTCCTCCATTTAGATATGACTATTCCATAGGATTTAGTAGATTCAAGTGACCAAAGGATCATTAAGGTTAGACCTGTAAAGATCATATAGGGCAGAGAAAAGAAGGATCTTTTAGTAATAGTTATAACATATAAAGATGTTTATAGCACCATAAAGTTTCATAAAGACAGAATTTAAAACAATTTAAAAACTGATGGTAAATGTACATTTTTATTGACCAGAAGAGATCATATTATAAAAAGCAGGAAAAGCTCAGAGACTCATTTAACCCCTTAGGGGACACTGTGTCCAGTATCGTAATACACCTCGCCTCCCTTTGGGCCAGGAGCTTTTTAATGTCGCCACCCCGTATACCCATATGGACCACATCAATCCCCCTAACATTGAAGGATTTAGGGTTACAGTCATGGAAGGCCTTAAAATGTCTGGGGATGGTCTTTAATTCTACCTCATTGGTCGCCGTTCTAACTGCGCCAATATCCCTCACATGTTCTCGCACTCTCACCCTCAATTCTCTGGAGGTGAGACCTATGTAGATTTTCCCACAACCACATGTGGCATAATAAATTACATTAACAGTGCCACAGGTGATGTGTTCCCTAATATCAAAACACCTCTGGCCATCACTTGTTTTGAAGGTGGAGTTGCGAGGGATATTGGCACAGGAGACACAATGACCGCAGGGGAAACAGCCCTTAATTGGACCCCTGGAACCAAAGGGGTTGGAAAGTTTTGGTGGAATATAATGACTCCTCACCAGGTAGTCTCTCAAATTCTTGCCCCTCTTGGCCACCATCAAAGGATTTGCAGGGAGGAAAGATTTTAGAGATGGGTCCGATTGTAATACTGGCCAGTGTTTGAGAAATATATCTCTTATATCATCCCACCTCTCATTATATGTAGATATGAACCTTATCTGTTCAGGATTCTCATCCTTCTTAGTGTTCTTGTTACATAACAATTCACGTCTTGGTGTCGCTTTTGCCCGATTGTATGCTTGTTTAAGGCATCTTAAACCATACCCCCTCTCTCTAAATCTGGATCTCAGATCCCCAGCATGCTTCTCAAATGTACGGTCTGAGGAGCAGATGTGTTTGACCCTGAGATATTGGCCAGTTGGGACGGCTCTAATAGTGGAGTGTAAATGGGCAGAGGAGGCATGCAACAATGCATTAACCGATGTTTCCTTTCGAAATACCTCCGTCTGCACCATCCCAAAGTTGTCAACATTGATTTTAATATCCAAAAACTCCACTCCATTTTGGCTGTATTTATACGTCAATTTAATATTGTACGCATTCTGATTAAGTTGGCCCATGAACTCCTCGAGTGATGTAGAAGTTCCCTGCCAGATGAATAGCAAATCATCTATGTATCTCACCCACAACTGCACCTTGGATGCGGCTTGTGCCCCCCCGTCACCAAACAAACCCCTCTCCCAAAAACCGAGAAAGAGGTTTGCATACGAGGGCGCACAGGCCGCACCCATTGCGGTGCCCCGTCTCTGCAAGTAATATCTATCCTTAAAAATAAAATAGTTGTGGGTGAGTACAAATTCCAGGAGCTCAAGGACCAACTCACAGACCCGTGCGTCCCAACTACTTGTTCTTAAATAGAAACGCACTGCCCTCAGACCGTCCTCATGTTCAATACTCGTGTATAGGGATTCGACATCCGCCACGACAAGGAAAGTATCCCCCTCTATATGGATCCCATCAATCATATTAAGTGCCTCGGTCGTATCCCTGATGTACGATGGTAACGTCTCAACCAGGGGCTTTAGATAGTAATCGATGAACTGGCAGACAGTGCTACATAGTCCTATCATTAAGGAATAACGTTTGGAACTCCATTCTATGTCTGACCTGGTGCAGTTTTTCGTTTGTGAACCCTCCCCATACACACCTATTGCCAATCCACATTATACGCATATATAGCCTGGGTCTCAGCGTCCCATACACGGTAAGTTTTTTAACTGCATGAGAGGACACACACAAGCTAGGGACCCCAACGTAGAGAAATACTTTGGCGTAGTGTTGGGGCTCTTCTGCATTGATCAATTCAGTAGCTAAATTTCTCTTTATTCATATATTCATGGCAGTAATGCAGGTTCCATTTTTCACATTTCATTCTTACAGATAGCTATTGAATTTTTCATGTCAGTATTCACACAGCAGTTTCTGCTATTCCATGTATTCCCTTCCATAGTCACTGGTGTGCATACCTTATCTCCCCATAGTGCTACATAGTCCGTCCACCCCAGAGACGATAGGTCGACCGGGCGGATTGATGGGATCCTTATGGATCTTTGGCAAGAGGTACAGGGTTGGCACTCTGGGGGACTTCAGGTATAAGCCATCAAAGACTTTCTTAGATATTATTCCTTGATCAAACGCATCTGTGAGGATAAGGTACAACTGAGCTGAAAAGGCTACCGATGGGCATGAGGACAGTCTTTCATATGTTGCTCTATCCTTCAACTGACGATGAACCTCCCCCTCATATTTGTCAACCGGCCAAACCACTATATTGCCCCCCTTATCCGCCGCTTTGAAGACAACATCATCCATTCTCTGGAGGTCACTCAGTGCCCTCCTCTGAGATTTGGTGAGGTTGTCTCCAGAGCGGCTTGACGATATTTTTTGTAAGTCCTCCGTAACAAGTTTAGTGAATATTTCTACAGCAGGACATAGTGACAGGGGGGGACAGGTCGTTGATCTTGGTAATATACATTTGGGGAACTCACCGCCAGTTTGAACTGTTTGTTCCGCCATCAGTGATTCCAGGGCTAGTAAGGCCCTCCGCTCAGTTGTATCCATCATTTGTCCATCCGTTTTTTGTGAGTGCAATTTTTTGAGAATTAATTTCCGGGAAAACAGATTCACATCTTTGTATGCTATGAAAAAATCAAATGCATTGGTGGGAGAGAATGTTAATCCCTTACTCAAAAGTGTCAGCTGTACATCCGTCAAAACATGGTCTGATAGGTTAATTACCTGTAGTCCTCCCTTGGTCTTGCCATCCCTCTTGCCAAAGTTGTTATTTCTCTTGTATTGTCGCAACCTATTGTCCCAGGGTGTATATGATTGCTCACTATTATTTCTGATGGAATTAGATCCTCCAGCAAGCATTGGACCATCTTCCCCTGAAGTATTCGAGGTCATGGAACCTGATCTAGATCTATTATCAGGGGGTATACGTGAGTAGGGGTGAGATCTCTCCCCAATATGTCTCCAACGGTACATCTTGTTGTGCTGTCTATCACCCATATCTCTTTGAAACTTCCGTAATTTCGTCTCCTGGATATCTTTCCCCAGAGATTCAATTTCCTCATCAGTCTCTTCAATAAACTTCTTGTACAGGGTTGGAGAGATATTTTTCTCAATCTCCTTTTGTGTCTCTAAGATCTCAGATTCTAAACTCTTAAGAGTATCTTGGTTTAATCCTATCAGAAGTTCCATAAAGCCTCTTGAACATGTTCCTGCCAGGGTCTCCCATTTGTTTTTAAAGATCTCATCTTTGATGGGGAAGGAGGGGAATACCTGAATCCTCAGGCCTCTTGGTATTAATCCCATCTCTACATACCATTCTAGAAAAGTACGGTTCCACCATGTTTTGGTTCTTCTCTTCATTAAATCTTTCATTTTATTACTTAATTCTTTTATGCATATACCATCAGTACCTAAAACCATTGTGGGATTACCCCTAAACACCTCATTTAGTTTATTCAACCACGCATCATCGCGAGTTTTAAAGTATTGCATTGCATCTCTCTGTTACATGGTGCATGTTTGTGTATCGCCGTGTACCGGCGACATGCTCTAGCTCGACTCCCCGCTCTGCTTCCCCGTTCCCTTAAGGTACCATCACACTAAGCGACGCTCCAGCGATCCCACCAGCAACCTGACCTGGCAGGGATCTATGGAGCGTCGCTACATGGGTTGCTGGTGAGCTGTCACACAGGCAGATCTCACCAGCAACCAGTGACCACAGCCCCCAGTCAGCAGCACGCTTGGAAGTGATGCTGCGCTTGGTAACTAAGGTAAATATCGGGTAACCAACCAGATTTTTACCTTGGTTACCAGCGGTTACCTGGCTCCCTGCACTCCTAGCCAGAGTACACATCGGGTTAATTTAACCCGATGTGTAGTCTGGCTATGTGTGCAGGGGGCTGGCACTGGCAGCGTGAGAGCGGCGGATGCTGGTAACTACGGTAAACATCGGGTAACCAAGGAAAGGGCTTCTTGGTTACCCGATGTTTACCGTAGTTACCAGCATCCGCAGAAGCCGGCTCCTGACCGGCTGACACAGCCGGTCAATCACGGAGATCACCGTTGCCATAGCAACGCGCTTGGTAGCCGTGACAGGGACGTCCCGCTACCAGCACGCAGCAGCACCGGAATCACGTGATCGGAGCAGCGTTGCTATGGCAACCCGTGCCACCGCTTACAGCCGGGAGCCTGTGGTCACTCTCACAGAGTGATTTCTGCACGGAGCACAGCGTCTTCCCCCATGCAGCTGTGCTGTCTGATAGAGCAGACAGAGCTGCATGTGTTGAAAGGGAAAGAAGACAGAAGAGCAGGATCGTGGAGGGCTGACAGGGGGTAATAAAGATGGAGTCTCTAATGTGTCTGTGTATTTATTTCTATTAAAGAATTTTTTCTCTGTGTGGTGTTTTTTTTTAACCCTTCATTGGAGATTCTTAATGGCCGGGTCAAACGTGCCTGACATTAAGAATCTCTGGCTTAATACTGGCTAGTAAAACAAAGCCAGTATTAACTCATGATTACCCAACAAGCCACCTGGCTCCAGGGCTCTTGGAAGAGTTGGATACAGCGCCAGATGATGGCGCTTCTATGAGAGCGCCATTTTCTGGGGCAGCTTCGGACTGCAATTCGCAGCAGAGGGGCCCAGAAACCTCGGGCTAACCTGTGCTGTGGATTCCAATCCCCAGCTGCCTAGTTGTACCCGGCTGGAAACAAATATGGGGCAAAGCCCACGTCGGTTTTTTTTTTAATTATTTCATAAAATTCATGAATTAATTAAAAAAAGAGCTTTCCCTATATTTGTAGTTCCCAGTCAGGTACAAATAGGCAGCTGGGGGTTACGTGCAGCCCATACCTGCCTGCTGTACCTGGCTAGCATACAAAAATATGGCGAAGCCCACGTCATTTTTTTTGTAGTTTTTTGGCAAAAAAAAAATGCTTCCCTGGATTTTCCATTGCCAGTGAAGGTAACACCAAGCAGTGGGGGTTAGCAGCCAGTAGCTGCTTGGATTACCCTTAGCTAGCAATACAAAAAATGCAGCGGGAGCCCATGTATATTTTTTTAATTATTTATTTAAATAACTAAAAACAAAAAGGGCTTCCCTGTATTTTAATTGCCTGACATGACAGTGCTGTAAAAATAAATCTTTAAAAAAAATGACGTAGCGCTCCGCGGTATTTTTGATTCAAAGTGCAGATAAAGCAGACCGCTATGGGTTGCCACCCCCATCTGCCTGGCGTTACCTTGGCTGGCAATCAAAATACAGGGAAGCCCATTACTTTTTTTTATTTAAAAAATAGTTAAAAAAAATGATGATGGGTCCCCCCATTTTTGATAGCCAGCTAGGGTAAAGCAGACGGCTGTAGCCTGAAAACCACAGCTGGCAGCCTTACCGTGGTTGGGGATCCAATGTGGAGGTCACCCTAGGCTCTTTTTTTATAATTATTTTATAAATAATAATAATTACAAAAAAAAAGTAGGGTCCCCCCCAAATTGGATCACCAGCCAAGGTAAAGCGGACAGCTGTGGTCTGGTATTCTCAGGGTGGGAAGGTCCATAGTTATTGGGCCTTCACAGCCTAAAAATAGCAGGCCGCAGGCACCCCAGACGTGGCGCATCCACTAGATGCGCCAATCCTGGCGCTTCACCAAAGCTCATCCCGTGCCCTGGTGCAGTGGCAAACGGGGTAATAAATGGGGTTGATACTAGTTGTAAAGTCACCTGACATCAAGCCCAGCAGTTTGTGATGTCATGGTGTCTATCAGATACCTGACATCACAAACTGTCAGTACTAACAAAAAAATTTATTTGAAAGAAAACTCCCCAAAACATTCCCTCTTTCACAAATTTATTGTAAGGAAAAAACGGGAATGTATCCCCCATTTTCTAGGAGGGCAGACCCTTCATGTGAGGAGTGTGGGTGCAATGAATCTGCACTCACTCTCCCCGGGTCCACAGCAGCAGAGTCCATGTCATAACGGTTGCTACCAAAGCTGCAATGCCCTGCTCATGAGGTAACGGCATGCCTAATCAGGAGAACTATTCTACTTTTCCAAATATTGGTATTTGCTGATATTATTGCTATTCCACCTACTATATATTGGGGGATAGGATCTTGGAGATGGAATACTCCTTTAAGTCCAGTTATCCAGCTGAATGAATACTAAACAACAGAGCTCGCTATTTCGATGTGTTTTCTTGTGGCGTATAACGGATTCTCATGTTTGGTAGTCGTTCAGCAGCAACTATAAAATCAAATGCCTCCATTTGGAAATGTAGTATATAGCTCTCCTGATCAACTATGTTCCTTACCTCATGAGCAGGGCATTGCAGTAATAATAATAATAATAATTTGTTAATTTATTTAGCGCTATTAATTCCATAGCGCTTTGCATACATTGGGAACACTGTCCCCATTGGCGCTCACAATCTAAATTCCCTATCTGTATGTCTTTGGAGTGTGGGAGGAAACCAGAGTACCCGGAGGAAACCCACACAAACACGGGAAGAACATACAAACTCCTTGCAGATGGTGTCCTTAGTGGGAATTGAACCCAGGACTTCAGCGCTGCAAGACTGCAGTGCTAACCACTGAGCCACCGTGCCGCCCATTTAGCTTACAGAAGCATAGCGACCACTCACTGTGTCTGAACACAGGAACTTGAGCTGACAGCCACTCTGTGCATGCGGCAGCATCTATTGTGAAGGAGAGGGCTGTGACGGGGTGTACATCAGAGCAAAGAGAGACAACAGGCCGAGGATGATCCAACAGGTTTACTAACAGGAATACAGGGAACAGCACACGACAAGTCCAAATAAAACAGATTCGGGGGCACCTCCCGATAATCCAAAGTGCCAGATCATGACGAAATAGTCCTCTTCAGAGTCCCAGAAATCCCACACAATCCACTGGACGGCAAGATCTGTCCGCAGAATCAGATCTCGCTCCCTTCCTCATCAAAACTCCGCTCCCAACTGCATTTAGAAACAGGAGTGAATTGTCTGAGCTCGTGGGCCCGCCCCTCAAGGGTAGGGGTCTATGCAATGGTTGGGCCCACTAGAAGATTCTAGAAGGTTGGCTCCGAGATGTCTACAGGTTTGTGTAGTTGGCGTTATCCACTGCTTACGAAACAATGAGAAGTTCCCCTGGCTGTGTGGACAAGAGATAATTGCATTATGGGCCCAGAGACACAGGAGATGGGGGGAAGGTATATTCCAGCAAATACAGTGAGAAGGTAAAATACATCATGACAATTCCTTCCCCTCCCAACTTGTGTACGTACTAGGGACCTCTACAGGTCGCTGGTTAAGTACACGCAGGCATGGCTGACAGGACTCAAGGCTCCTCTTGCCTGGACAGTCCATTTGCATTTTGGTGTTGGCTGCCCCTTCTATATTGTATGGTAAAGTTATAGGGCTGCAGAGCCAGGCTCCATCGCAGTAAGCGTCCATTGTCCCCAGGGACTCTGTTCAGCCAGGTGAGGGGATTGTAATCAGTAACCACAGTGAATTCCCGTCCATACAGATACGGCCGTAGTTTCTTAAGGGCCCACACTACAGCCAGACATTCTTTTTCAACAGTTGCATAGGCCACTTCTCGGTCCAGCAGTTTCCTGCTGAGGTAGGCAATGGGGTGTTCGTCCCCAGCTGCATTCACCTGGCTGAGGACAGCTCCCAGTCCATAAGCAGAGGCATCCATTTGCACAATAAATCTCCGCTTGTAGTCTGGAGCAGCCAGGACAGGATCGCAGACCAGAGCGTCCTTCAGCCGGTTAAAAGCCTCATCACAGGCTGGAGTCCAGATCACCAGCCGGGGCATTGTTTTCTTGGTCAGGTCGGTAAGAGGCTTGGCCACAGTACTGAAATGAGAAACAAATTTTCGGTAATAACTGGCAGTGCCCAGAAAAGCCATAACTTGTTTCTTAGTTTGGGGTACAGGCCAGTCTCTAATAGCCTGGATTTTGGCAGGCTCAGGACGGAGCTTCCCTCCTCCCACTCTATGCCCTAGGTACTGGACTTCCCCCATCCCCAATTGGCATTTATCGGGTCGAATAGTTAGGCCGGCTGCAAGAATCAGGTCCAAAATAATGGCTACTTGATTCAGATGTTCCTCCCATGTGTGGCTGAAGACGGCGATATCATCCAAGTAGGCACAAGCAAAGTCACCACATCCCCGGAGGATCTGATCCACCATTCTCTGGAAGGTGGACGGGGCATTTTTCATTCCAAAAGGCATGCATAGAAATTCATACAGACCAAAGGGGGTTATAAAAGCGGACCGTTCTCTCCCTTCATCCGTTAGAGGGATCTGCCAGTATCCCTTACTGAGATCCAAGGTAGTGACATATCGGGACCCAGCCAGTCGGTCTAGAAGTTCGTCAATACGAGGCATTGGGTAAGGATCGCTGACGGTATGGTCGTTTAGTCGCCGATAGTCCACACAAAATCGAGTGCTCCCATCCTTCTTGGGTACTAACACCACAGGGGAGGCCCAAGGGCTATGGGAGGCCTGGATTACCCCAAGCTGTAACATCTCCTCCAGTTCGTGCTGCATGGTGTTTCGAACTGATTCAGGTACCCGGTAAGGAGCCAGTTGTATGGGACGGATGCCCTGAGTGTCCACATGATGTTGGGTGACGGTGGTTCGACCTGGTTGGGATGAGAAAGCAGCCCGTCTCTGTTGAAGCACTTCCAGCATCTGGATATTCTGTAAGGAGTCCAGGTAATCTCCCAGGGGAACCTGTTCCACAGTGGATGGGGCTCTCGCTGCTTCCACGAGATAAGGTAGAGAGTCCTCATCCTCTTGACCATCTTCTGAAGCCAACCGACAGCTTGCTATCATTGGAATGTTCCGGTCATGGTACTCCTTAATCATATTCACATGGACAGTCTTTTGCCTTAGCCCCTGATCATCTAATGCAAGAAGGTAATTGGTATCATTCAGTTTTCTGAAGGGACCCTCCCATGTGGTCTGCAGTTTATTCTGCCGATGGGGAACAATCATTAAGACTTGTTGTCCTTCTACAAACTCCCGATAGCGTGCTTTATGGTCATACCATGTCTTCTGTCTGGTTTGAGCCATACGCAAATGACTCTGGGCAAAACTAGCAAGTTGGGCCAGGGTTTCTCGCAGCTTTAGGACATAAGGGACAACAGGGGTTCCTGTATCTTCAACTTGCCCCTCCCAGTATTCCTTGAGCAGGGTTAAGGGTCCTCGGACCTTTCTTCCATAGAGTAGTTCAAAGGGGGAGAACCCAGTGGACTCCTGGGGAACTTCCCGATAGGCAAACAAGAGATGGGGTAGGTACTTCTCCCAGTCTGAATCTCGGTCCGTGAAGGCCCTCAACATATTCTTCAGAGTGCCGTTGAATCGTTCACAAAGTCCATTTGTTTGGGGATGATACGGGGTCGTTCGGATCGCTCGTACTCCACAGGTGCGCCACAGACACTGGACCAACTCTGACATAAACTGGGAGCCTTGGTCCGACAAGATCTCACTGGGGAATCCTACTCTGGTAAAAATAATAACCAAGGCCTCGGCCACCTTGGCTGCAGAGATACTTGACAAGGCCACGGCTTCTGGATATCGGGTGGCATAGTCCACAACAGTGAGAATGTACTGCTTTCCAGATTTACTTGGTTTAGCCAGAGGTCCAATGATATCAACAGCTACTCTTTGAAAGGGTTCTTCTATTATAGGGAGCGGTTGCAGGGGTGCCTTTGGGTGATCTCTGGGTCGCCCTCTACGTTGACATATGTCACAAGTTCGGCAGAAATGCGCCACTGCTTGGGAAATCCCCGGCCAATAAAAAGTTTGAGTCAATCGTCTCTCGGTGCGGGTTTTGCCTTGATGGCCAGCCGTAGGAATGTCATGAGCCAGGTGTAATAGGGGAATTCTGTACTTCTGAGGAACAATCAGCTGTTTGCTATAAGTCCAGGGCTTATCTAGGGAGTCGGCATTGGCAACCCGATACAGAAGTCCATTTTCTCTGATAATTCTTTCTCCGTTCTCCCCTAGCTGCCCTATTTCAGCTCGAGCTCTAAAACTAGCAAGGGTGGGGTCAGTCTCTACTTCTTGTCTAAACTGAACTTTATCCCAAGTAACATTCATATTATCCCCACAAGAAGAATCACTCACCGGCTGTAATGGCAATTCTGGTGGCCTCATTTCCATGGATGGGTTGTACACATCCACTTGGGCTGCTCTCTTGGCTTGACTTCTGGTTACCGCACCGACAAAGTGGCAATGAAGATTCCCCACATCATTTCCTAGAAGAATGTCTGCAGGGAGGCCGCTCATCACACCGACCATACATTGTTTTGCCCCAAAGCCATAATCCAGGGTCACACTCGCTCTTGGAATATATCTCTGGGTACCTCCTGCCAGTTCAATGGCAATTCCTGGTCCCTTTTGAATTGCTTGTGGTTGAATTACTCGGGGATCGGCTATGGTGAGGAAAGCCCCAGTGTCACGGAAGCCAACAACTTTTTGGCCATCCAGCATGACCTCCTGTAGATGTTTGTCCTGAAGATCAGAAGAACAGGTGGCTGGAGCTCGCACCCCATAGACTCCGGGTAGGGGAGCCAGGATATCTGAGTCACTTGGCAAGTCATCAGGCACAGAATCCAGCTCTTCTCCTGGTGAAGGTCTCTGTAGATAATGAACAGGCAGAGGCGGTCTGTAGCTGTTCTGTCTCCGAACACCTGGACATTGGAATTGCATGTGTCCAGGCTGCCCACACCCATAACATCTGCGCTCTGGGATTATTCCTCCACGTCCTATTCCCAAAGGTGGAGCATGAGTAATGCGAGGCACAGTCACACGAAGGTCCCCATGAGTTGACAGTCTAGGGTGATGGTGAACATTGGGGCCAGAAGGACCAGGGGCCGCCAGCGTTGGGGGGTTGGTGGTTTTTTTCTCATTGGGTAGTAGTTTTTTCCACTGAGGCTTGATGGTGAGAGCCTCATCAGCTAGAGCTGCAGCTTCCTCCACAGTGGCTGGTCTCCTTTCACGCACCTATTCCCGGATCTCAGCGGGGCACTTGAAGTAAAACTGCTCTTTTAGGAGGACCTGGAGGACGGTCTCCAAGGTTAAGGCCTCCTCTGCCTCCAGCCAACGATGCCACAGATGTTTGAGTTTGTGGGCATACATCTTGTAGGACACTTCCTCATCACATGCTAAAGTACGGAACTGAGTCCTGTAAGTGTCTGGCGTTACAGCATAATGTTCTAGAATAGTCTGTTTAATATCCGCATACTCACAGTTCCACCGAGGGTCCATAGCTCTATAGGCTGCAGCAGCTCCACCCTCTAAGAGCCCAACCAGATGCCGGACGCGCTCCCTTTCTGGGACTTCCATTAATCGACACTGATGCTCCAAGTCCTGGAAGAAGCCCTCAATGTCACCAGCAGCCTCATTAAACTGCTTGAAGTCTTTGCGGGACACCCTGGGAAGTTCCCTCATGATGGGTGCTGGGGTTACAGTCTGTCTGGAACCTCTTGCGGCTTCCACAGCGAGCTGCTTATCCAGCAGTGCCATCTCCTCCATCCTGCGCTCCTTCTCTTTAGCTCCACGCATGACCTCCATCTTATATTCTATGGTGGTCTCCTCTCCCAGCAAGGCCATCTCCTCCTCGTACCACACAACCCATTGACTTTTTTGGGTATTTACCTCCGGCTCCCGTCTTTGCTCCCCTTGCTGTGGAAATTGTTCCTCGGGGCCATCTTGCAGGCAAGCGTTTTCCAATGCCTCAATTAGTTGCTCCTTAGAGAGTCCTTTGTAGCCGACACCTAATTCACGGGCCTTTGTTTGTAGGCTCACCACAGTCCAGTTCCTGTATCCTGAGGTTCTGGTTTCAGATGTTGGTTGGCCGTTGTCCTCCATTTCTTCTGCTCTGATCCCGCTGCTGCCACCAGTTTGTGACGGGGTGTACATCAGAGCAAAGAGAGACAACAGGCCGAGGATGATCCAACAGGTTTACTAACAGGAATACAGGAACAGCACACGACAAGTTCAAATAAAACAGATTCGGGGGCACCTCCCGATAATCCAAAGTGCCAGATCACGACGAAATAGTCCTCTTCAGAGTCCCAGAAATCCCACACAATCCACTGGATGGCAAGATCTGTCCGCAGAATCAGATCTCGCTCCCTTCCTCATCAAAACTCCGCTCCCAACTGCATTTAGAAACAGGAGTGAATTGTCTGAGCTCGTGGGCCCGCCCCTCAAGGGTAGGGGTCTATGCAATGGTTGGGCCCACTAGAAGATTCTAGAAGGTTGGCTCCGAGATGTCTACAGGTTTGTGTAGTTGGCGTTATCCACTGCTTACGAAACAATGAGAAGTTCCCCTGGCTGTGTGGACAAGAGATAATTGCATTATGGGCCCAGAGACACAGGAGATGGGGGGAAGGTATATTACAGAAAATACAGTGAGAAGGTAAAATACATCATGACAAGGGCCGCGGGGTATCAACGCAGCACAGGTACCGTGGGACACCGGGGAACACCGGTGGGTTTATAGGGGGTTACCTGGCAGGGCCTGGGGAGGAGTTTTCTGTCGCATGTGTCATGGCACATGCGACAAAAATCAGAGGAGTAGGGTGAATGCTGCCGGCGCGCTGCTGTGCGCGCGGCCATCTTGGATTTCTGGGAGGGCATCAGGGGGGACACTTTGGCGACACCGGGGGACCGGAGGGAACCGGGTAGGAGATTTATCATGTTTGTTCATGCCAGATGGGAGCTAAATAATTTTTTACCGGCGCTGTCATTTACTGTAACGTGATCATCGGTGTACAGTGTATACCTGTGATCACGTGAGCGGGGACCGGAAAAAACATCCTGAATCAGGATCTCCAGGGTCTCAGCTACGCCTGAAACCTCGGAGATTTTCTGACGCTGGGGGGCGTTATTCACTTATTTCTGCCTGCTGTTTATAAACGGCAGATCAGAATAAGGCTACATTAACACGACCGATCCATTTTTGCGGTCTGCAAAAAACAGTCCGTTTTTTTCACGGGTGCATCCGTGTGGCATCCATTTCCGTTACGTAGACGGTCCGTATGTCATCTGTTTGTCATCCATGTGCCTTCTGTTTTTTTTGCGTAGTGCAAAAAAACTGAAGGAGGGAAAATACATAAATTTACCCAGGATCCATAGCTTCAACCTACATGAGGCGGTCACATGTTCAGTGCCATTTTCTACTGCTTTTCACAGCGTAGAGCGCTCTGGTGATTTTACAGTGCTTGTACACTTCATATCAGTCTTTTCTGTCATTATAATGACAGAAAGACACATAATGTCCCACTCTCTTGCATTTTGTAATTTTGCACCCTTTAGTGCCTTTCATGTGGCACTAAGGGGTGCTTAGCTTTGTATTAAGCCAAAAAAATGAAAAAAAAAAATGACATAGGGTTCCCCCTATTTCTGTAGCCAGCTAGGGTAAAGCAGACGGCTGCAGCCTGCAGACCACAGCTGGCAGCTTCACCTTGGCTGGTAATCCAAAACTGAGGCACCCCATGCTGTTATAAAAAAAAACACGTAGGGGTCCCCCCAAAACTGGATCACCAGCCAAGGTAAAGCAGACAGCTGGGGTCTGATATTCTCAGACTAGGGAGGTCCATGGTTATTGGACTCTCCCCAGCCTAAAAATAGCAGGCCGCAGCCGCCCCAGAAGTGGCGCATCCATTAGCTGCGCCAATCCTGGTGCTTCGCCCCAGCTCATCCCGTGCCCTGATGCGGTGGCAAACAGGGTAATATATGGGGTTAATACCAGATGTGTAATGTCACTTGGCACCAAGCCCTGGAGTTGGTGAGGTCAGGCGTCTATCAGATACCCGACATCACCAACCCAGTCAGTAATAAAAAAAATAGACGACAAACACATTTTTATTTGAAAAAACACTCCCCAATACATTCCCTCTTTAACCAATTTATTAGAAAGAAAAACAAATCCAGGTCTGGTGTAATCCAAGGGGTTGCCATGACGATCCACACTGTCCCAGTCAATGAAGAACAGGATGTTCCCCATTGGCTGAGAGAGCAGTTCAGTGACCTGAGCTAACATCAATGGGTCAGCCCAGGTCACTGCAGGGGATGACAAGTGCTGCTGTCAGCGAGGTACATTACCTGCGCTGATCTCCTGCACACTGACTTCAATCATCTTCACAGCCAAGTATCGCGATCGCCCCGTGACGTCACCGCTAGTCACAGTCTCGGGTCGAAAGCGAGAGAAGGTGATGTGACAAGCGGCGGCCATGGAGGACAGTGACAGCGCTGAGGTCGGGAATTCATCACCGCAGGTAAGCCGAGCGGGACCATGTGTGCAGAGTGCCAGGTGGGCGGAGCCTAGCAGTGCCATGTGTGCAGAGTGCCCGGTGGGCGGAGCCTAGCGGGGTAATGTGTGCAAAGTGCCAAGTGGGCGGAGCCTAGCGGGGTAATGTGTGCAGAGTGCCAGGTGGGCGGAGCCAAGCGGGACCATGTGTGCAGAGTGTCAGGTGGGCGGAGCCTAGTGGGGTAATGTATGCAGAGATCCAGGTGGGCGAAGCCTAGCGGGATAATGTGTGCAGGGTGCCAGGTGGGCGGAGCCTAGCGGGGCAATGTGTGCAGAGTGCCAGGTGGGCGGAGCCTAGCGGGACCATGTGTGCAGAATGCCAGGTGGCCGGAGCCTAGTGTGGTAATGTGTGAAGAGTGCCAGGTGGGCGGAGTTTAGCGGGACCATGTGTGCAGAATGCCAGGTGGGTGGAGCCTAGCGGGGTAATGTGTGCAGAGTGCCAGGTGGGTGGAGCCTAGCGGGACCATGTGTGCAGAGTGTCAGGTGGGCGGAGCTTAGCGGGACCATGTGTGCAGAGTGCCAGGTGGGCGGAGCCTAGCGGGGTAATGTGTGCAGAGTGACAGATGGCGGAGCCTAGCGGGGCAATGTGTGCAGAGTGACAGGTGGGTGGAGCCTAGCGAGACCATGTGTGCAGAGTGACAGGTGGGTGGAGCCTAGCGGGGTAATGTGTGCAGAGTGACAGGTGGGCGGAGCCTAGTGGGGCAATGTGTGCAGAGTGCTAGGTTGGCGGATCCTAGCGGGGTAATGTGTGCAGAGTGACAGGTGGGCGGAGCCTAGCGGGGGCAATGTGTGCAGAGTGCTAGGTGGGCGGAGCCTATCGGTACCATGTGTGCAGAGTGACAGGTGGGCGGAGCCTAGCGGGGTAATGTGTGCAGAGTGACAGGTAGGCGGAGCCTAGCGGGGTAATGTGTGCAGAGTGCCAGGTTGGCGGAGCCTAGCGGGACCATGTGTGCAGAGTGCCAGGTGGGCGGAGCCTAGCGGGGTAATGTGTGCAGAGTTCCAGGTGGGTGAAGCCTAGCGGGGTAATGTGTGTAGAGTGCCAGGTGGGCGGAGCATAGCGGGGCAATGTGTGCAGAGTTCCAGGTGGGCGGAGCCTAGCGGGACCATGTGTGCAGAGTGACAGGTGGGCGGAGCCTAGTGGGGTAATGTATGCAGAGTTCCAGGTGGGCGGAGCCTAGCGGGGTAATGTGTGCAGAATGCCAGGTGCTCGGAGCCTAGCGGGGCAATGTGTGCAGAGTGCCAGGTGGGCAGAGCCTAGCGGGACCATGTGTGCAGAATGCCAGGTGGCCGCAGCCTAGTGTGGTAATGTGTGAAGAGTGCCAGGTGGGCGGAGTTTAGCGGGACCATGTGTGCAGAATGCCAGGTGGGCGGAGCCTAGCGGTATAATGTGTGCAGAGTGCCAGGTGGGCGGAGCCTAGCGGGACCATGTGTGCAGAGTGTCAGGTGGGCGGAGCCTAGCGGGACCATGTGTGCAGAGTGCCAGGTGGGCGGAGCCTAGCGGGGTAATGTGTGCAGAGTGACAGGTGGGCAGAGCCTAGCGGGGCAATGTGTGCAGAGTGCTAGGTGGGCGGAGCCTAGCGGAACCATGTGTGTAGAGTGACAGGTGGGCGGAGCCTAGCGGGGTAATGTGTGCAGAGTGACAGATGGGCGGAACCTAGCGGGGCAATGTGTGCAGAGTGACAGGTGGGCGGAGCCTAGCGAGACCATGTGTGCAAAGTGCCAGGTGGGCGGAGCCTAGTGGGGCAATGTGTGCAGAGTGCCAGGTGGGCAGAGCCTAGCGGGGCAATGTGTGCAGAGTACCAGGTGGGCGGAGCCTAGCGGGACCATGTGTGCAGAGTGACAGGTGGGCGGAGCCTAGCGGGGTAATGTGTGCAGAGTGACAGGTGGGCAGTGCCTAGCGGGGCAATGTGTGCAGAGTGCTAGGTGGGCGGAGCCCAGCGGAACCATGTGTGCAGAGTGACAGGTGGGCGGAGCCTAGCGGGGTAATGTGTGCAGAGTGACAGGTGGGCAGTGCCTAGCGGGGCAATGTGTGCAGAGTGCTAGGTGGGCGGAGCCTAGCAGAACCATGTGTGCAGAGTGACAGGTGGGCGGAGCCTAGCGGGGTAATGTGTGCAGAGTGACAGATGGGCGGAACCTAGCGGGGCAATGTGTGCAGAGTGACAGGTGGGCGGAGCCTAGCGAGACCATGTGTGCAGAGTGACAGGTGGGCGGAGCCTAGCGGGGGCAATGTGTGCAGAGTGCTAGGTGGGCGGAGCCTATCAGTACCATGTGTGCAGAGTGACAGGTGGGCGGAGCCTAGCGGGGTAATGTGTGCAGAGTGTCAGGTGGGCGGAGCCTAGCGGGGCAATGTGTGCAGAGTGACAGGTGGGCGGAGCCTAGCGGGGTAATGTGTGCAGAGTGTCAGGTGGGCGGAGCCTAGCGGGACCATGTGTGCAGAGTGCCAGGTGGGCGGAGCCTAGCGGGGGCAATGTGTGCAGAGTGCTAGGTGGGCGGAGCCTATCGGTACCATGTGTGCAGAGTGACAGGTGGGCGGAGCCTAGCGGGGTAATGTGTGCAGAGTGTCAGGTGGGCGGAGCCTAGCGGGGCAATGTGTGCAGAGTGACAGGTGGGCGGAGCCTAGCGGGGTAATGTGTGCAGAGTGTTAGGTGGGCGGAGCCTAGCGGGACCATGTGTGCAGAGTGCCAGGTGGGCGGAGCCTAGCTGGGTAATGTGTGCAGAGTGCCAGGTGGGCGGAGCATAGCGGGGCAATGTGTACAGAGTGACAGTTGGGCGGAGCCTAGTGGGACCATGTGTGCAGAGTGATAGGTTGGCGGAGCCTAGCGGGACCATGTGTGCAGAGTGCCAGGTGGGCGGAGCCTAGCGGGACCATGTGTGCAGAGTGACAGGTGGGCGGAGCCTAGCGGGGTAATGTGCAGAGTGCCAGGTGGGCGGAGCCTAGCGGGACCATGTGTGCAGAGTGCCAGGTGGGCGGAGCCTAGCGGGGCAATGTGTGCAGAGTGCCAGGTGGGCGGAGCTTAGCGGGGCAATGTGTGCAGAGTGCCAGGTGGGCAGAGCCTAGCGGGACCATGTGTGCAGAATGCCAGGTGGCCGGAGCCTAGTGTGGTAATGTGTGAAGAGTGCCAGATGGGCGGAGTTTAGCGGGACCATATGTGCAGAATGCCAGGTGGGCGGAGCCTAGCGGTATAATGTGTGCAGAGTTCCAGGTGGGCGGAGCCTAGCGGGACCATGTGTGCAGAGTGTCAGGTGGGCGGAGCCTAGCGGGACCATGTATGCAGAGTGCCAGGTGGGCGGAGCCTAGCGGGGTAATGTGTGTAGAGTGCCAGGTGGGCGGAGCATAGCGGGGCAATGTGTGCAGAGTTCCAGGTGGGCGGAGCCTAGTGGGACCATGCGTGCAGAGTGCCAGGTGGGAGGAGCCTAGCGGGACCATGTGTGCAGAGTGCCAGGTGGGCGGAGCCTAGCGGGACCATGTGTGCAGAGTGCCAGGTGGGAGGAGCCTAGCGGGATTATGTGTGCAGAGTGACAGATGGGCGGAACCTAGCGGGGCAATGTGTGCAGAGTGACAGGTGGGCGGAGCCTAGCGAGACCATGTGTGCAAAGTGCCAGGTGGGCGGAGCCTAGTGGGGTAATGTGTGCAGAGTGACAGGTGGGCGGAGCCTAGCGGGGGCAATGTGTGCAGAGTGCTAGGTGGGCGGAGCCTATCGGTACCATGTGTGCAGAGTGACAGGTGGGCGGAGCCTAGCGGGGTAATGTGTGCAGAGTGTCAGGTGGGCGGAGCCTAGCAGGGGCAATGTGTGCAGAGTGCTAGGTGGGCGGAGCCTATCGGTACCATGTGTGCAGAGTGTCAGGTGGGCGGAGCCTAGCGGGCAATGTGTGCAGAGTGACAGGTGGGCGGAGCCTAGCGGGGCATTGTGTGCAGAGTGACAGGTAGGCGGAGCCTAGCGGGGTAATGTGTGCAGAGTGCCAGGTTGGCGGAGCCTAGCGGGACCATGTGTGCAGAGTGCCAGGTGGGCGGAGCCTAGCGGGGTAATGTGTGCAGAGTTCCAGATGGGCGAAGCCTAGCGGGGTAATGTGTGTAGAGTGCCGGGTGGGTGGAGCATAGCGGGGCAATGTGTGCAGAGTTCCAGGTGGGCGGAGCCTAGCGGGACCATGTGTGCAGAGTGACAGGTGGGCGGAGCCTAGTGGGGTAATGTATGCAGAGTTCCAGGTGGGCGGAGCCTAGCGGGGTAATGTGTGCAGAATGCCAGGTGCTCGGAGCCTAGCAGGGCAATGTGTGCAGAGTGCCAGGTGGGCAGAGCCTAGCGGGACCATGTGTGCAGAATGCCAGGTGGCCGGAGCCTAGTGTGGTAATGTGTGAAGAGTGCCAGGTGGGCGGAGTTTAGCGGGACCATGTGTGCAGAATGCCAGGTGGGCAGAGCCTAGCGGTATAATGTGTGCAGAGTGCCAGGTGGGCGGAGCCTAGCGGGACCATGTGTGCAGAGTGTCAGGTGGGCGGAGCCTAGCGGGACCATGTGTGCAGAGTGCAAGGTGGGCGGAGCCTAGCGGGGTAATGTGTGCAGAGTGACAGGTGGGGTGAGCCTAGCGGGGCAATGTGTGCAGAGTGCTAGGTGGGCGGAGCCTAGCGGAACCATGTGTGTAGAGTGACAGGTGGGCGGAGCCTAGCGGGGTAATGTGTGTAGAGTGACAGATGGGCGGAACCTAACGGGGCAATGTGTGCAGAGTGACAGGTGGGCGGAGCCTAGCGGGGTAATGTGTGCAGAGTGACAGATGGGCGGAACCTAACGGGGCAATGTGTGCAGAGTGACAGGTGGGCGGAGCCTAGCGAGACCATGTGTGCAAAGTGCCAGGTGGGCGGAGCCTAGTGGGGCAATGTGTGCAGAGTGCCAGGTGGGCAGAGCCTGGCGGGGCAATGTGTGCAGAGTACCAGGTGGGCGGAGCCTAGCGTGACCATGTGTGCAGAGTGACAGGTGGGCGGAGCCTAGCGGGGTAATGTGTGCAGAGTGACAGGTGGGCAGTGCCTAGCGGGGCAATGTGTGCAGAGTGCTAGGTGGGCGGAGCCTAGCGGAACCATGTGTGCAGAGTGACAGGTGGGCGGAGCCTAGCGGGGTAATGTGTGCAGAGTGACAGATGGGCGGAGCCTAGCGGGGCAATGTGTGCAGAGTGACAGGTGGACGGAGCCTAGCGAGACCATGTGTGCAGAGTGACAGGTGGGCGGAGCCTAGCGGGGGCAATGTGTGCAGAGTGCTAGGTGGGCGGAGCCTATCGGTACCATGTGTGCAGAGTGACAGGTGGGCGGAGCCTAGCGGGGTAATGTGTGCAGAGTGTCAGGTGGGCGGAGCCTAGCGGGGCAATGTGTGCAGAGTGACAGGTGGGCGGAGCCTAGCGGGGTAATGTGTGCAGAGTGTCAGGTGGGCGGAGCCTAGCGGAACCATGTGTGCAGAGTGCCAGGTGGGCGGAGCCTAGCTGGGTAATGTGTGCAGAGTGCCAGGTGGGCGGAGCATAGCGGGGCAATGTATAGAGAGTGCCAGGTGGGCGGAGCCTAGCGGGGCAATGTGTACAGAGTGCCAGGTGGGCGGAACCTAGTGGGACCATGTGTGCAGAGTGATAGGTTGGCGGAGCCTAGCGTGACCATGTGTGCAGAGTGCCAGGTGGGCGGAGCCTAGCGGGACCATGTGTGCAGAGTGACAGGTGGGCGGAGCCTAGCGGGGTAATGTGCAGAGTGCCAGGTGGGCGGAGCCTAGCGGGACCATGTGTGCAGAGTGCCAGGTGGGCGGAGCCTAGCGGGGCAATGTGTGCAGAGTGCCAGGTGGGCGGAGCCTAGTGGGGCAATGTGTGCAGAGTGCCAGCTGGGCAGAGCCTAGCGGGACCATGTGTGCAGAATGCCAGGTGGCCGGAGCCTAGTGTGGTAATGTGTGAAGAGTGCCAGGTGGGCGGAGTTTAGCGGGACCATGTGTGCAGAATGCCAGGTGGGCGGAGCCTAGCGGTATAATGTGTGCAGAGTGCCAGGTGGGCGGAGCCTAGCGGGACCATGTGTGCAGAGTGTCAGGTGGGCGGAGCCTAGCGGGACCATGTATGCAGAGTGCCAGGTGGGCGGAGCCTAGCGGGGTAATGTGTGCAGAGTGACAGGTGGGCAGAGCCTAGCGGGGCAATGTGTGCAGAGTGCTAGGTGGGCGGAGCCTAGCGTAACATGTGTGCAGACTGACAAGTGGGCGGAGCCTAGCGAGGTAATGTGTGCAGAGTGACAGATGGGCGGAGCCTAGCGGGGCAATGTGTGCAGAGTGACAGGTGGGCGGAGCCTAGCGAGACCATGTTAGCAGAGTGACAGGTGGGTGGAGCCTAGCGGGGTAATGTGTGCAGAGTTACAGGTGGGCGTAGCCTAGTGGGACCATTCGTGCAGAATGCCAGGTGGGAGGAGCCTAGCGGGACCATGTGTGCAGAGTGCCAGGCGGGCGGAGCCTAGCGGGACCATGTGTGCAGAGTGCCAGGTGGGAGGAGCCTAGCGGGATTATGTGTGCAAAGTGCCAGGTGGGCGGAGCCTAGCAAAGCAATGTGTGCAGAGTGCCAGGTGGGCAGAGCCTAGCGGGGCAATGTGTGCAGAGTACCAGGTGGGCGGAGCCTAGCGGGACCATGTGTGCAGAGTGACAGGTGGGCGGAGCCTAGCGGGGTAATGTGTGCAGAGTGACAGGTGGGCAGTGCCTAGCGGGGCAATGTGTGCAGAGTGCTAGGTGGGCGGAGCCTAGCGGAACCTTGTGTGCAGAGTGACAGGTGGGCGGAGCCTAGCGGGGTAATGTGTGCAGAGTGACAGATGGGCGGAGCCTAGCGGGGCAATGTGTGCAGAGTGACAGGTGGGCGGAGCCTAGCGAGACCATGTGTGCAGAGTGACAGGTGGGTGGAGCCTAGCAGGGTAATATGTGCAGAGTGACAGGTGGGCGGAGCCTAGCGGGGCAATGTGTGCAGAGTGCTAGGTGGGCGGAGCCTATCGGGACCATGTGTGCAGAGTGACGGGTGGGCGGAGCCTAGCGGGGTAATGTGTGCAGAGTGTCAGGTTGGCGGAGCCTAGCGGGACCATGTGTGCAGAGTGTTAGGTGGGCGGAGCCTAGCGGGGTAATGTGTGCAGAGTGCCAGGTGGGCGGAGTCTAGCGGGGCAATGTGTGCAGAGTGCCAGGTGGGCGGAGCCTAGCGGGACCATGTGTGCAGAGTGACGGGTGGGCGGAGCCTAGCGGGGTAATGTGTGCAGAGTGTCAGGTTGGCGGAGCCTAGCGGGACCATGTGTGCAGAGTGTTAGGTGGGCGGAGCCTAGCAGGGTAATGTATGCAGAGTGCCAGGTGGGCGGAGTCTAGCGGGGTAATGTGTGCAGAGTGCCAGGTGGGCGGAGCATAGCAGGGCATTGTATGCAGAGTGCCAGGTGGGCGGAGCCTAGCGGGGCAATGTGTACAGAGTGCTAGGTGGGCGGAGCCTAGCAGAACCATGTGTGCAGAGTGACAGGTGGGCTGAGCCTAGCGGGACAAGGTGTGCAGAGTGCCAGGTGGGCGGAGCCTAGCGGGACCATGTGTGCAAAGTGCCAGGTGGGCGGAGCCTAGCGGGGTAATGTGTGCAGAGTTCCAGGTGGGCGAAGCCTAGCGGGGTAATGTGTGCAGAGTGCCAGGTGGGCGGAGCATAGCGGGGCAATGTGTGCAGAGTTCCAGTTGGGCGGAGCCTAGCGGGATCATGTGTGCAGAGTGACAGGTGGGCGGAGCCTAGCGGGGTAATGTGTGCAGAGTGCCAGGTGGGCGGAGCATAGCAGGGCATTGTATGCAGAGTGCCAGGTGGGCGGAGCCTAGCGGGGCAATGTGTACAGAGTGCCAGGTGGGCGGAGCCTAGCAGAACCATGTGTGCAGAGTGACAGGTGGGCTGAGCCTAGCGGGACAAGGTGTGCAGAGTGCCAGGTGGGCGGAGCCTAGCGGGACCATGTGATGGGACCATGGGAACCTAGCGGGGTAATGTGTGCAGAGTTCCAGGTGGGCGAAGCCTAGCGGGGTAATGTGTGCAGAGTGCCAGTTGGGCGGAGCCTAGCGGGATCATGTGTGCAGAGTGAAAGGTGGGCGGAGCCTAGCGGGGTAATGTGTGCAGAGTGACAGGTGGGCGGAGCCTAGTGGGGCAATGTGTGCAGAGTGCTAGGTGGGCGGAGCCTAGCGGAACCATGTGTGCAGAGTGACAGGTGGGCTGAGCCTAGTGGAGTAATGTGTGCAGAGTGACAGGTGGGCGGAGCCTAGCGGGGCAATGTGTGCAGAGTGCCAGGTGGGCGGATCCTAGCGGGAGCATGTGTGCAGAGTGACAGGTGGGCGGAGCCTAGCGGGGTAATGTGTGAAGAGTGACAGGTGGGCGGAGCCTAGCGGGGCAATGTGTGCAGAGTGCCAGGTGGGCGGAGCCTAGCGGGGTAATGTGTGCAGAGTTCCAGGTGGGCGAAGCCTAGCGGGGTAATGTGTGCAGAGTGCCAGGTGGGCGGAGCATAGCGGGGCAATGTGTGCAGAGTTCCAGTTGGGCGGAGCCTAGCGGGATCATGTGTGCAGAGTGACAGGTGGGCGGAGCCTAGCGGGGTAATGTGTGCAGAGTGCCAGGTGGGCGGAGCATAGCAGGGCATTGTATGCAGAGTGCCAGGTGGGCGGAGCCTAGCGGGGCAATGTGTACAGAGTGCCAGGTGGGCGGAGCCTAGCAGAACCATGTGTGCAGAGTGACAGGTGGGCTGAGCCTAGCGGGACAAGGTGTGCAGAGTGCCAGGTGGGCGGAGCCTAGCGGGACCATGTGATGGGACCATGGGAACCTAGCGGGGTAATGTGTGCAGAGTTCCAGGTGGGCGAAGCCTAGCGGGGTAATGTGTGCAGAGTGCCAGTTGGGCGGAGCCTAGCGGGATCATGTGTGCAGAGTGACAGGTGGGCGGAGCCTAGCGGGGTAATGTGTGCAGAGTGACAGGTGGGCGGAGCCTAGTGGGGCAATGTGTGCAGAGTGCTAGGTGGGCGGAGCCTAGCGGAACCATGTGTGCAGAGTGACAGGTGGGCTGAGCCTAGTGGAGTAATGTGTGCAGAGTGACAGGTGGGCGGAGCCTAGCGGGGCAATGTGTGCAGAGTGCCAGGTGGGCGGATCCTAGCGGGAGCATGTGTGCAGAGTGACAGGTGGGCGGAGCCTAGCGGGGTAATGTGTGAAGAGTGACAGGTGGGCGGAGCCTAGCGAGGCAATGTTTGCAGAGTGACAGGTGGGCGGAGCCTAGCGGGGCAATGTGTGCAGAGTGACAGGTGGGCGGAGCCTAGCGGGGTAATGTATGCAGAGTGTCAAGTGGGTGGAGCCTAGTGGGACGATGTGTGTAGAGTGCAGGTGGGCGGAGCCTAGCAGCGCCATGTGTGCAGAGTGCCAGGTGGGCAGAGCCTAGCGGGGTAATGTGTGCAGAGTTCCAGATGGGCGGAGCCTAGCGGGACCATGTGAGCAGAGTGTCAGTTGGGCGGAGCCTAGCGGGACCATGTGTGCAGAGTGCCAGGTGGGCGGAACCATGCGTGCTGCGGCGGAGTGCGAAGTGGGTGGAGCCTACCGGGGTCATGTGGCGCTGAGGACGTCAGTGTCGTGGACTGCATGGCTGGGGACAGGTGAGTGTGAGTGTGTGTGTGTGTGTGTGTATGTATGTGTACATGCCGCGTGCAGGAGGGGGCGGAGCGAGCTGAGCGGGAAGTGTGGGCTTCCTGCACACGTAACTAGGATAAACATCGGGTTACTAACCAAAGCGCTTTGGTTGGATACCCGATGTTTATCTTGGTTACCAGCTTCTGGCAGGCTGCCAGCGATGACTCCTGCACACTGTAGCTGTAAAAAGCCCTGCTTTTTGCTGCTAGAAACGTTCTCGAACGTAACTAGAACTATCGAACTTTAGCAAAAAGCTCGAGTTCTAGTTCGATCTAGAACACCCCCCAAAATCACTAGAACCGCGAACTGGAGAACCTCGAACCGCGAACCGCGCTCAAGTCTACTGGCTGTGAAACAGTGGAATATTTCTGAGGAGGAATTGTTGTAAAGTGAACAATCAAGCGAAAAGTATGTTATAAAAATAGACCAAATGGAGGGAATAAAACAAGAAAAACAATTAAAGAAAAAATAACTGATTGCAAAAAATATTAAATATATACATTTTTAAATTAAAAAAACATTAAACAGAAAAAATAGGGTGGGATATCAATTATATTGTAAAAGGATATCTTGTCTAATATTCAACCCTGCAGGTATCATGGTGTTCAAATTGAAAATCTTGTAAGACTCTGAGTTACTGTAAGTACCTCACTTCTGAAATCCACTCCTCTGCTTGGCTTCCCTACTTTTTCTATGGCACAAAAAGAAGTGAGTAGTGTCTACATTATGAGGTGAGTAGTGTCTACATTATGGATACGGGAAAAATGTTTTAAGACTGCCAACAGACTACTCTTGAAAGCGGCCACAGAGTCAGAAATATGTTCATTTCTTAAGGTTTTAAGGGGTCCAACAATGCCCCCCACATATGGGGGAACATCACTCAGAAGAGCAGAAGTGATCGGACAGTGCAGGTTTCTAATCCCCTAAAGGCCCCGTTACACGCAACAACGTATCTCACGATATATCGGCGGGGTCACGGATTCCGTAACGCACATCCGGCATCGTTAGCAATGTCATTGCGTGTGACACCAACGAACGACCGTTAACGATCAAAAATACTCACCTTATCGTTGATCGTTGACACATCATTCACTTTCATAAAATCGTTGATTGTTGAGGTTGTTCTTCGATCCCGAGGCAGCACACATCGCTATGTGTGACACCTCGAGAATGACGAACTACAGCTTACCTGCGGATGCCAGCAATGAGGAAGGAAGGAGGTGGGCGGCATGTCACGGCCGCTCATCTCCACCCCTCCGCTTCTATTGGGCGGCCGCTTAGTGACGTTGCTGTGACACCGCACAAACCGCCCCCTTAGAAAGGAAGCAGTTTGCCGGCAACAGCGCCGTCACTAGGCAGGTAAGTCCGTGTGATGGCTCCTAACGATATTGTGTGGGCAGCGATTTGCCCATGAGGCACAAACGACGGGGGCGGGTGCTTTTACCAGCGATATCGCTAGCGATACTGCTGCGTGTAAAGCCCCCTTAAGAGAATTGGTAAAAACAATACAAAGCAAAAAGAACATTTTTTAAAACAATGTATAAAATTAAAAAATGCTCAAGTTCAAATCACATGCTGTATAGATATTAGATTATAGTTTTACATCTTACTACATATATTTTTCATATATTTTTCATACCTTGCCATATTTTGCTACATTTACATCTTCCGTACAATACATCATCATATCTGGTAAACATATTATAATGACATATATTTTAACATGTCACAAACCATTCTATATATTACTCAAATTGTCAGATCCTGTTACTTATACTGTATACCGATTGGCATATGTTCCAATATGGCATAGATGTATTTATATTCCTGCAGAATTGAAACTTCTTATACAGGGAACCTTATCCAGCCTGTCTCATCTATATAAGGAGCCAATTACACTAGGGCATGCACCTATTCTTAACTATTTAATGGTTTGACCTATCAGTTCATTTTCCTTTTTGTTTCTCCTTTTACATATATATTTTTCAATATGCACATTATTCTGTTATAGATTCAGACGATCCCGCAGCATCTTTGTGTGAAAAATATCATTTTTGTTAATTATTAGGGATGAGCGAATGTATTCGCCACTATTCGGTATCCGTCGGATAACAGGCTATTCGAGACATTCAGTATCCGATGGCTAATATGGTATTCGCTCTGATACTTTCATTTTCATTTCTCACTTCCTGGCGTCTGTTTTTCAGCCAATGAACACATCTGACGTTGCATGCCCTCATAGTAATGCCGCAGCCATCTTTGTTGTGGTGTTACTGCGATTGGCTTGGCTGCACAGCGTCATAGGGGCTATATACGCCAGCGGCCATTTTGTGAACGCGCAGAGATATGGAGCTGGCGGTGCAGATACTATATTGTGTGCGGCCATAGAGCTCTCTCTGTCGGTCTCTCCCTCTCCCCCCTCTCATACTCACGGACCACTGCCCCATCACCGGCGCGGTGCTGCACAGTGTTCACACTGCCGCGGCTTCTCCTGCTTCTGAAAATGCCGGCCACTCATTATTCAATCTCGTATTCACTAGCTCCCCTGCCCACCGGCGCCTATGATTGGTTGCATTCCAACCCGCCCCCACACTAAGTGACAGCTTTCTCACTGCAACTAATCACAGCTGCCGGTGGGCGGGTCTACATCGTGCAGTAAAATAAAAAAATAAATAATTAAAAAAAAACGGCGTGCAGTCCCCCAAATTTGGATACCATCTAGCGTAAAGCCACACGGCTGAAGGCTGGTATTCTCAGGATGGGGAGCGCCACATTATGGGGAGCCCCACAGCCTAAAAATATCAGCCAGCAGCCGCCCGGAATTGCCGCATCAATTAGATGCGACAGTCCTGGGACTCTACCCGGCTCATCCCGAATTGCCCTGGTGCGGTTGCAATCAGGGTAATAAGGAGTTAATGGTAGCAGCCCATAGCTGCCACTAAGTCCTAGGTTAATCATGGCAGGCGTCTCCCCAAGATACCTTTCATGATTAACCTGTAAGTGAAAGTAAATAAACACATACACCCGAAAAAATCCTTTTTTGGAATAAAAGACAAAAAAACGCCCTCTTTCACCACTTTATTAATCCCCAAATACCCATCCAGGTCCGGCATAATCCATACGATGTCCCACGATGCTTGCAACTCTGCTACATGAAGCTGACAGGAGCAGCAGTAGAACACCGCTGCGCTCTGTCAGCTCCACGCAGCAACTGAAGTGAGTCGCACTGTCAGCGGTGACGTCACTCAGGTGACCTGCGGCCACCACTCTCGGGTGGAGGACTCCAGCTGTGGCCGTGAGTCACTTGAGTGACGTCACCGCTGATTGCATGGCTCACTTCAGTTACTCAGGGGATTTGCGGTCACCGGTGAGTCCTTCACCTGTGATCGCAAATCAGACCGTGGCACAGAGACAGAGCGGCGGGATCACAATGAAGAGTCGGGTGAAGTTAATCCGAGTTCATTCTGATCACCCGGCTGTATCTGGCAGATAGCCATGTTCTATGGGGATGTAGCAGAGCCAAGTGTTACCACACTGTCAAAAATGCATCCAAAATGCATTCAAAATGCATCCAAAACACAGTGTTTTTGGATGCTTTTTGAAACGCACATGCAGTGTAAGTATGAGGAACAGAATGTGAATGAGCAGAGCTGCAGTGTAAAGCATGGGAAAGGAAACGTGAATGAGCAGAGCTGCAGTGTAAAGCACGACAAAAGGGAATATGAATGAGCAGAGCTGCAGTGTAAAGCATAGGAAAGGAAACGTGAATGAGCCGAGCTGCAATGTAAAGCATGGGAAAGGAAATGTGAATGAGCAGCGCTGCAGTGTAAAGCATGCCAAAAGGGAACGTGAATGAGCAGAGCTGCAGTGTAAAACATTGAAAAGAAAACGTGAATGAGCAGCGCTGCAGTGTACAGCATGCCAAAAGGGAACATGAATGAGCAGAGCTGCAGTGTAAAGCACAGGAAAGGAAACGTGAATGAGCAGAGCTGCAGTGTAAAGCATGGGAAAGGAAACGTGAATGAGCAGAGCTGCAGTGTAAAACATGGGAAAGGAAACATAAATGAGTATGACAAAAGGGAACGTGAATGAGGAGAGAGAGAGATCAGGCATGATTCCATATGATTTACAACCTTCTACAGGCTGTGCCCATACTGTTTCTTCTCAATTTCCCCTCTCTTACTTTGGTTTGAGAGCTGTTCTGGCAACTACGTTAAAGGCCACATCATTTATTTTTTAATTATTTCATGAAGTTCATGAAATAATTAAAAAAAATGGCTTCCCTATATTTTTGGTTCCCAGCCGGGTACAAAAAGGCAGCTGGGGGTTGGGGGCAGCCCGTGCCTGCCTGCTGTACCTGGCTAGCATGCAAAAATATGGTGAAGCCCATGTCATTTTTTTTTATTTTTTTGAAAAAAAAACCTTAAAAAGAGGGCTTTCCTGGATTTTCCATTGCGAGTGAAGGTAACACCATGTATTAGGGGTTAGCAGCCAGTAGCTGCTTGGGTTACCCTTGGCAATAGAAAATGCTGCGGGAGCCCATGCATTTTTTTTTTAAAAATCGACATGGGCTTCGCCATATTTTTGTATGCTAGCCAGGTACAGCAGGCAGGTACGGGCTGCTCCCAATCCCCAGCTGCCTATTTGTGCCCAGCTGGGAACCAAAAATATAGGGAAGCCCTTTTTTTAATTATTTCATGAAATTCATAAAATAATTAAAAAAAACGACGTGGGCTTCGCCCAATTTTTTTGTCCGGCCAGGTGAAACTAGGCAGCTGGGGACTGGAATCCGCAGTACAGGGTGGCCCAAGCTTTCTCCCCCCCCACTGCTAATTACAGTCTGCAGCCGCCCCAGAATATGGTGCGCTCATAGAAGCGCCATCTTCTGGTGCTGTATCCAACTCTTCCAGCTGCCATGGTGCCGGGTGGCTCGATGGGTAGTAATGGGGTTAGGGCTAGCTGTGTATTATCAGCTGGCCCTAAGCCCGAAATTCATGGTGTCATGCCAGTATTAGACATGTCCACCAGGAATTTCTAGTAAGGAAAAAAAAAACACACGGCAGAGAAAAATATTTTTATTAGAAATAAAACACAACACAATTAGTGACTCCATCTTTATTGAAATAAAGACCCCCCCCCTCTGCCATAGTCCTGGGTCGAGGGTCCCGCAATGTCCAATCCGGATCCAATATCATCTGATCGGTTTGCTGAATGGAAAACCAATCAGATGATGTGTTAGGTTCAAGGACGTGAATCACATCACATCAGCTGATTGTATAAAAGACAATCAGCTGATGCATCAGTAGAAAAAAAAACTACACAGTTCTGTGCAGACTCTTGTCCCATCGCAGCAGGAGCTGCCAGTAATCAGCTGATGTGGTCACATGGTGATCAGGTGATGTTGTCAGGTGACCGCATCAGCTGATCAGCGTCAGGTCCTGCAGAGATGGGACGTCTCCTGAGAGTGTGCACAGAAGTGAGTATGCTATTTTTTTATTCTTCAATTTACTTTCGATTTCGCTTTGCAGTCAATGTACAGGCAGAGAGATGCTGCCGCACATACTGCAAAGCGAAAGTGCCTTCCCGTCCCATCGCTTCAGGAGCCGCCGGTAATCAGCTGATGCGGTCACCTGATGATCAAATGATGCAGTCAGGCGACTGCATCAGCTCATCAGCGTCAGGTCCTGGAGTGTTTTGACGTCTCCCGGGAGTCTAAAGTGAGGATGCTTATTTTTTTTCCTCTCTCTTGCGCTTGCTCCTGCCCACTCCCACTGCCGCGCTCGCCCCCGCTGCCACTCTCGCCCCCGCCCGCTCCCACCCACTCCCGCTGCCATTCCCACTGCTGCTCTCACCCTTTCTCGCCCGCTCTCACTGCCGCTGCCGCTCTCACCCCCGCTTTCTCTCCCGCTCCCGTGCTATCTCTCCCGTCCTGCTCGGTCCATCGTGAAATTATTCGGGTTTCCCATAGACTTACATTGGGCGTCGGATATTCGCGAATACTCGAATAGTGGCGAGGTATTCACCAGATATTCGGCGAAGCGAAAAATAGGGTATTCGATAATCCCTATTAATTATATTTAAGAGATTTATCCTGGAAGTCCAGCAGAACCAATCATGTATTAACACTAACAAGTTGTGTATGATAATAACACTACATCTATTCTCATCCTCCATATAGGGCACTTAATCTCTCTACCCTTTGATACGACAGGATCTTACCTACCATCATAGTTACTCACACGTACTACATTATAAACAGCAGTTATTACAGACTATTACTTTTGGTTGAACCCCTAATATCAATACAGAGGTATGCGACATACAAAACTACCATATAGATAAAATGCAGCCTAGTATGTTATATTATACCATGTATACTGCATATTATGCCTCTTTCTTATAGGCATCACTACCCAAGAGAGAAATTCTGTTTGAAAAATTCCTTACCCTTTTTTGTGTAAGGTATGTGCCTTTTTGCTTTTTTCCTGCTATTTTCGGTATACTACAGTATATTTTAATATTCCGACAACTCTTGCTATCCTAGTACACTGGATCACATAAAGTTGATGTGTTAAAAATGCTATGTTACATCAATTTGTATGCTTTTTGTAAACGCTATGCACATTCACCGTATATTTTTTCACAATTATTGATTGTTTGTTTTCACAATGCAGGTAAATGATATCTTGAAAAAGACTCATTATTGGGTGAAACGTTAATGTTGGATATTTTGTACCCTTGGAATAAATCTGTGAAATTTTTAAGCACATTAAAGCATTAATAAAAACTGCCATGTTATTTTCTTGATTTTCTGAAGGTGCTATGGTCTATGTTTAAAAATGGTTATATTTGACCATTTAGCACCAATATTTTTGGTTAAGCCAAACCCATCACTACAATTACTGCCAGGATAGAGACCAGACAGAGTCCAAACTGGCTCCATCTGCCTCATTATAGTGAGTGGGTCTTCAGGAGTTTTGTCGGAATCGCGTTTTTTGGGGATTTACTTGGAAACCCAAACGTAAGTGCTTATCAGAGAGAGAAGGATAAATGTAAACCAAGCCTTATTCCGATTTTAGAAAGTAGAATAAATAAATAGAAGGCAGTACAAGAATATTTCTTGTATTTATTTTTGAGTGGTTGACCTTACAGTATAAGTAATAAGACAGCTCTTTATTCTTTGGGTGGGTGCGATTACAGCAAAATCAGATTTATATTGTTTGTTTATGTTTTGCTATCATACAGCAAAAATGCTTTTTTATAATAAACTAAAGTCAGGCCACACCGAACTGTATAGATCAGTAAATAAGACCCCAAACATTTTTTTTATAGAGCCCATGCTACTGAGGAATAAATCTAACCATACATGGGAACCCATATATGATTGTAGTGCCAGAGACACCAAGCAATACGGTGACAGAACCACCTACAATACAGACCAACAATAGGTGCAAATTTGAGAACAATAACCACACAGAGGTTCAGTGTTTCCTGATTCTGAAACTTTTCACTAAGGCATAGGGTCTTTTTTGACATTGATATATACTTTGTACCATTATAAGATTCTCTATACTTATAAATGTAAATATTCTTTATTTCTATCATTATAGAATAATGAATGGTATATTATTCTGTATATTCAGTGTTCAATAGAGATAACATCTTGCTTTTTACTAAATGTATTTTGTGTATATTTGTTCCTGCACCTGATTATTCAATACAGTATATGCATACACATCTGATAAGTGGCTTTATTATTTAGACCATTTAAATATATACTTATTTGATGCTGCATCTGACGATTGTAAGTGTGTTGATACTTCTATGTGCAGATACAATTAATTATTTCTAAAAAAATATGTATGTCTTGTTTTCCGGTTCATGCTTATCCGGCTCTTTTAAATTTGTATGTAGTAAATGATTATTTGACCTGTTGCTGATTTTTTAAGTTTGCCCACTGACAAAGACATGAACAGTCTATAATTTTAAGGGTAGGTTAATTTTAATAGTGAGAGATAGAATATCAAAAATAAAATCCAGAAAATCACATTGTATAAATTATATAAATTTATTTTCATTTTGCAGAGAAAAGTAAGTATTTGATCCCTTACCAACTATTAAGATTTCGTAAACAACTCGTTACTTGCATTAAAGATAGCTGACTTAAATTGTCACCTGTATAAAAGACTCCTGTCCATAGAGTCAATTAAACAGACTCTAACCTCTACAACATGGGCAAGACCAAAGAGCTTTCTAAGGATGTCAGGGACAAGATGATAGACCTCCTCAAGGCTGGAATGAGCTACAAAACTATTAGTAAGACGCTCGGTCTGCAATTCTTATTATAGTCACAAAAAGACAGAATAAAAAAAAAAAAATCCAGAAAAATACATTTTATGATTTTTAAATAATTAATTAGCATTTTATTGCATTAAATAATCAACTACCAACCATCAAGAGTTCTGGCTCCCACAGACCTGCTATTTTTTCTTTAAGAAGCCCTCCCACTCTGCACTCATTATCTGTATTAATTGCACCTGTTTGAACTGGATACCTATATAAAATACACCTGTCCAGATAATCAATCACATTCCGACTTCTCCACCATGGTCAAGACCAAAGAGCTGTCTAAGGACACAAGTGACAAAATGTTAGACCTGCACAAGGCTGCGATGGGCTAAAGGACAATAGGCAAGCAGCTTAGTGAGAAGGCAACAACTGTTGGGGCAAGAATATAGACGAAACACAAGATTACTGTCAGTCTTACTCAGTCTGGGGATCTATGCAAGATCTCGCCTTGTGGAGTAAGGGTGGTTCTGAGGAAGGTCAGGAATCAGCCCAGAACAACAATAGAGGACCTGGTTAATGGCCTGAATTGAGCTGGAACCACATTTTCAAAAAACTATAGTTAGTAACACACCACGCTAGCATGGATTAAAATCCTGCAGGGCATGCAAGGTCCCCCTAATCACACCAGGATATGTCCAGGCCTATTTGAAGTTCACAAATGATCATCTCTATGATCCAGAGGAGGCATGGGAGAAGGTCATGTGGTCAGATGAGACCAAAATAGAACTTTTTGATATCAACTCTAGTCTCCATGTGGAGGAAAAAAAAGTACAACCCCAAAAATAACGTCCGAACTGTGAAACATGGGGGTGGAAACATCATACTTTTGGGGTGCTTTTCTACAAAGGGTACAGGACAACTGCAGCGTATTAAAGGGAGGATGGATGGGATCATGCATTGCAAGATTTTGGCCAACAACCTCATTACCTCAGTAAAAGCATTGAAGATGGGTTGTGGCTGTATAGAGGGGAATTGAAGTCATTATACTGTGTACAGGTGAGCTTTGAGAGTATTATACTGTGTGAAGACTAAAGTTTGGGCATTATAGTTTTTTTGGAATTCTACTGTGTACCATGAACTATGGGGGCATCCTATTGACTGGAGAGCTTTGATAGCTATCATACTGTGTATAGAGGAGCTGTTGGCCAAGCATACTGTGTATAAGGTAGCTGTGGGCTCATAATTCTGTGTAAAGGTGAGCTGCGGATCAATCATAATTTGTATAGGAGAGCTGTATAGATATCATACTGTGCATACTAATGCTGTAGAGGATCTGAGAACTGAAGAAACATAATACTATGACTAGGGGAAGTAAATGAACATAATACTATGTACAAGTGGGTTTGGTGTGCATTATACTGTGAATAGAGGAGTTGTGATGTCATCACACTGTGTATAGGGGAGTTGTAAAGAAATCATATGTACATGGCAAGACTAAGGGGACATTATACCTGTACATGGGAGACTGGAAATGGAATTATTAAATGTTAAGTGGGACTTGAGCATTATTGTTATAGGGGCACCTAGGATATAGTGACCGCCAAAGGGGCACACAGGTGCAGTATTATTTTCAGGGGGGCAAAATATGGGCACTATTTTTTAGGGCACATTCAAAGGTCATTAATATTTTCTAGGGGGCAATATTATTATTTAGAGGGCATTAAGAAGGCATTTTACTTTGCAAATGGCACAGTGATGGGCACTATTATGAGGGTCTTCAAGAAAAGCTTATTTATGTGACACACAGCGAGTCCAATAATGGAGAGGGAAGTAGAAAGTTCAGAATTGGGTTGACAGTAGAATGAGTAGTTTGTCCAGCTTGGGAATACTGTAAATGGGGATAGTGATGGAAATGTCAGAATTTAAATACTGAATTTTTCGGATTATAAGACGCAATTTTTTTTGAAAAATTTGGGAGGAAAATGAAGAGTGGGTCTTAAAATCAGATTCTAGCTTACCAGGAGGTGGAAAATTGGTGCGGGGGCTGTGCGGGCGGCTGTATGTGTGACTGGATGCCTTTTTGTGCAGATGTCTCTCTGTATGGCCAGCTGTCTGTGTGGCCAGCTGTATGTGCATCCAGCTCTCTGTGCAGCCAGCTCTTTATATGGTCGGGCGGCTGGCTGTGCAGGCAGCAGACTAGCTGCCTCTCTGTGCAGGCGGCCTGTTGTGCTGCCTCTCTGTGCGGGAGGCCTGTTGTGCTGCCTCTCTGTGCAGGCGGCCTGTTGTGCTGCCTCTCTGTGCGGGAAGCCTGTTGTGCTGGCTTTCAGTGCGGGCGGCTGGCTGTGCTGGCTGTCTGTGCGGGCAGCCGGCTGTGTTGGCTGTCTATGTGGGTGGTTGGCTGTGTTTGCTGTCTGTGTGAGTGGCTGGCTGTGCTGGCTGGCTGTCTGCCTGTGCAGGCTGTGGTGACTGTGTGAAGCAGGGCAGTGCAGTGGGTGTCCCAGATGCTCTGGATTCAAATGATGGTGTCCGGAGTCAGTGCATGCGCAGATGGAGCTCTCGGCTCCAGATCTTGCAATTGAGCTGAGAGCTCAATCTGCGCACGTGCCACTCCAGTCGCCATTTCTTTGAAGCCCGCACCACCGGCAGAGTATCTGGGACATCATCCACACTGCCCTGCTCCACACAGCCAGCACAGCTTCCGCTGCCAGCACAGGCTCCACCGCTGCCAGCACTGACCTCACCAGCACCGTTCCTGCCTCCTGTGACTCTCCTCAACCCCCGCTGCCGCCCTCCCTCCAGTAAGACCCCACTGGAGTATAAGACATACCCCATTATTCTTTTTTTTTACCTTTTGTTATGTCTAAATTTGGGGTGCCTCTTATAAAACAAAAAAGAAAAAAGTATGTAATATTGTAAACTCTTTAAATGAATTTTGGCTTGAAGAAGTTGTAATGGGGGTTTTGGCCACATAGAAAAGATGGGAAAAGTGAACAACTCCATCAGAAACATCATTACCTGTAAGTCAATATCTATAACTGCACTGGAATCCTATAATGTGTTTTGCAGGACTGGTATCCACCACTATCTGGTAGTACTATCAGTGATGGTCTTTATATATTTATTTTCAGTAACAACATGGTCACCTGCTGGGATTCCCCTATACCCATAATTAGTGTACACCACCATAGATTTAAACATGCTTATCCCCCTGTGTTGAACGACTAAATTTCCCCCTGGATTGTACTTATCTGTCTGGTACTGCAGTTGATGTGTCCGTTAGGTGGAGTTGCTAGTCTAGAGGCTAGATCACAACATTTAATGTATTGTTGTGATCTGACGCAGTGTCTCTGATTAAGGCCGGCATCACACTGGGCTATGACTCAAAGTAATGCAATGCAAACAAATCTTGCATTGCACTCGACCCAATGTTAATCAATCAGGCAACTCATATCTGCAAGTTGTTCCTCAGTTTTAATCGGACTGAGAAAGAAATCACAGCATGCCGCAATTGTCTGCAAGTCTTCGTTCACTTGCACTCATACAAGTCTATGAATGCTTGTCAAACTTCGGACTGCACTCAGATTACATCCTCGGTAGCTGTAATCTGATCACAAAATCAGATCACAGTTGCATAACAGTCAACTCAAACTTGCAGCAGAGCCGTAAGGCCACTTTACAAACAGCGACATAGCTATCGATGTTGCTGGTGAAAGCACCCGCCCCCGTTGGCTGTGCGTCATGGGCAAATCGCTGCCCGTGGCGCACAATCTCATTTTTCCCCGTCACACATACTTACCTGCCTAGCGACGTCTCTGTGGCCGGCGACCCGCCTCCTTTCTAATGGGCAGTTCATTCGGCGTCATAGCAGCGTCACTAAGCGGCCACCCAATAGAAACGGAGGGGCGGAGATGAGCGGGCCAAACATCCCGCCCACCTCCTTCCTTCCTCATTGTGGGCGGCCGCAGGTAAGGTGATGTTCCTCGTTCCTGCGGTATCACACATAGCAATGTGTGCTGCCGCAGGAACGACGAAAAACCTGCGTCCTGCAACAGCAACGATAATCAGGAAAGGAACGATGCGGCAACGATAAATGATTAGGTAAGTAATTTTGATTGTTAACGGTCGTTCCTGCGTTTCACACGCAACGACGTTGCTAACGAGGCCGGATGTACGTCACGAATTCCGTGACCCCAACGACATCTCATTAGCGATGTTGTTGCATGTAAAGCCCGCTTTAGCCAAGAGTCATTAACATATCACATCCAATGCTCTCGCATCAGATGCAATACGCTAGTGTGATTCCAGCCTAAGGGTTCACTCACATCTGCATGTGAAATATGGCTCAGTTGTTGCTCCTAAAACTGTCTTGGAGTGATAAGCAAGTGACATGCGAGTGTCTTGTCGTATTTCATGGATATGACATCCGTATGACATCCGTATGACGTCAGTGTGACATCCATGTGATGTCCGTGAGATGTCCGATGACATCCATGTGATGTCTGTGGGATGTCCGCATGGCAGATAGATAGATAGATAGATAGATAGATAGATAGATAGATAGATAAACACAATGGTAAAAATTGTTGTTGTGGAGACACGGGGGTCAGTGGGTGCTCTCGTCCGCTGGCCCGACCGCCTTTAGAAAGACAGCATGACCCAGGGCTCATCCCAACTGAACGCCCGACCTCCTTAACCGTGGGTGGAACTCTACTCAGACAACACAGGGTGAGGGAATCACAATATTAAGACTTTATTGGATTCCCAAACATTTAACGGCACATAGCACATAACCAGCGAAACCACAGAATGTAACCGGCAACAGTTTCTCACCCTTCCGCTGGCACACCAGGGATTAGAATGTCCGTGCCTCAGAGCCTCTAGGGCTACTGACTCCAATCCAGCAGCACACCGCTTTCGGCGGGCACCCACCGAGAAAGGAATAATACCATATTTAGGAAACTGGTTGAGGTCTGAAAAGTCTGTAGTCCGGTCACTGTATTGTCCCAAGGTCTTCCTTAGGTAGTCCTTGATAACTCAGCCAAATCCTTGTATTCGATGCTGAAGTCCATGTAGTATTATAGTCCAGGTTCGGTTATCGCTTGCCAATCGTATCGGCAGATCCTAGATTTGTAGCATGTAGCAAGAGTCGACCCGGGCAATGGACAGTCCTCCTTCTTATACCCCTGAGCTCTCTCTCTCTCTCATCCGCTCAAGTTTATTTGTAACACTACGCCATCATGGATTAAAATCTTGCAGAACTCACAAGGTCCTCTTGCTCACACATATCTAGGCCCATTGAAGTTTTACAATTATCATCTGTATGATCCAGAAGAGGCCTGTGGTCAGATGAGACAAAAATAGAACTTTTTGGTCTTAACTTCACTCACCATGTTTGGCGGAAGAAGGATGAGTACAACATCAAGAACACTGTCCAGACCATGAAGCATGGGGGTGGAAACATCATACTTTAGGGGATGCTCCTCTGCAAAGGGGACAAGACAACTGCAACGTATTGAAGGGAGGATGGATGGAGTCATGTTTTGCGAGATTTTGTCCAACAACCTCCTTCTCTTAGTAAAAGCATTGAAGGTGGGTCATGGCTGGGTATTCCAGTATGACTATTGTAGCGCCCTGGACAAGCCAGGTAGCGACATGAATAACATTCGCACCCCCACCCCCCCCGGACAGAAACACACGTCAAACACAAAACCCTTGTTGCCTCCCTCCAGGGGCTGATGTCAACACCAGGTGGGGTGGAGCCAGGCGGTCTGCCCCACCCACCAAGGAGTTCACAGTCCTGGAGGCGGTAAAAACAGAGAGAAAGAGAAGAGTTTAGAGAGTGGAAGTGTGAGGAGCAAGACAGGTGTCTGGGTCGGAGCCTGGACACATACAGCAAGGTTGGCAGACGGTGGTGGCCGTCTGCAGGAGTTAGTAGAGCTCCGCAGAGCCGAAAGGACCGGGGTCGGGCGTCGGCCCGCCGGTACCGGAACGGGGAACGGAGTGAAACTAAGCACACACAGGCAGGGCCATCGAACCCTGACCAGGCTTTGAGCCACCGTTAATTGTCAAATCCGACTGTGACGGGAACCCCAGGGGTTTCCCAACTACCAAGTCCCGTTTGAAGGCAACCGTCCGCACCGTGTGGGTATACAGCCACCGCCAAAAGCTAGAAACCCAAGGGCCAGTGCCTGCGGGCAAATCGGCCTCCTACGGCTCCAATACGCCGGGGAGCGGACCACCGTTGGGAAGCCATCGGAGTCAAAAGCAAACTACTAAGGTGCAGGGAAAGACAGCCACCATCATCTGTCGCGGGAACCGTTCATCCAGCCGTTTGGTTCACCGGAGACTCTTGTGACTTTCTATTGCTGAGTGAGTACACCAGTGCCGTCCGGCACCGCGCCGCGCTGTCCCAGGGACCCTGCACCTCACCAGCCCTGCCTCCCTGTCACCTCACCGGGCCCCGGGACCACCAGCCTCTACCCACAGAGGGGGAAAACATCCCAGCTGCTCCCTAACAACGCTCCCGGGATCCCCATCACCAGCAGCAGTGGTGCCCACCTTCACCACAAACCGTGGGTGGCGTCACGGACTCAATCCCCAAACAATCCTCCCCTTTTCACTCATGGGCGAGGAGCGCCGCTCGAGTTCCCAGATCCGGCCCACCGCTCGAGCCACCGAGCAGCAGTAGCAGCAGCAGCACCGGACCCGAGCGTCAGAGTTAAGTCGAGCAGCGCCCCGCCGCCCGCGACAACTATGACAATGACATGAAATACACAGCCAGGACCCCTAAGGAGTGGCTTCGTAAGAAACATTTCAAGGTCCTAGAATGGCCTAGCCAGTCTTCAGACCTAAACCCAATATATATAATCATTGTAGGGAGCTGAAAGTCATTATTGCCCAGTGACAGCCCCGAAACCTGAAAGATCTGCAGAAAATCTGTATAGAGATGTGCACTAATATCCATGCTTCAGTGTGTGCAAACTTGGTCATGAACTACAGGAAACATCAGACTTCTGTAATTGCAAACAGTGTTTTCTGTACCAAATATTAAGTTTTTTTTCTATTACATCAAAGTCTTATTTTATGCAATAAAATGCAAATTAATTATTTGAAAATCATTGTGATTTTTGGGATTTTTTGGGGGGATTCTGTCTTTCACAGCTTAAATTTACCTACAATACAAATTATAGATTTCTCAATTCTTTGTAGAGGGGAAAACTTGCAAAATCAGCAGCATATCAAATACTTATTTTCCTCACTGTATCTACCTATCTATCTGTATCTATCTATCTATCTATCTATCTATCTATCTATCTATCTATCTATCCATCCATCTGAATCTATCAATCTGTATCTATCTGTATCTATCTATCAATCTGTATCTATTTATCTATCTATCTATCTATCTATCTATCAATCTGTACCTATCTATCTGTATCTGTATCTATGTATTTAGGTTTTGACAGTATTATTATTATTATTATTTATTATTATAGCGCCATTTATTCCATGGCGCTTTACAAGTGAAAAAGGGTATACGTACAACAATCATTAACAGCACAAAACAGACTGGTATAGGAGGAGAGAGGACCCTGCCCGCGAGGGCTCACAGTCTACAGGGAATGGGTGATGGTACAATAGGTGAGGACAGAGCTGGTTGCGCAGTGGTGTACTGGACTGAGTAAAAGTTGATGTTAAAAACATATCGCTCACGGATGTTCATGTGCTGCCTGTGTGCTGCGCATTTCTCTCGCATCCATTGACTTGTATTGGCGAGGTACGCAGACACTCGCAGCATTCTGCGGCTTGCCCCTTGCGATGAATTTTGCATAGGAAAAACTAGCAGATCTGCTCTCCCCTATTGTTTAACATTGGTGCAAGTGAAATACGATTTTGTTTATCCCATAGCAGATTTTATAAGCAGGGGTGACAAACCCTAAATGGGGGAAAGACTTATGTTAATTGATGCGTGTCAATTGTAAACAGGCTGAGTTGCATTAGGCTAAACATAATGAGCCTAATATAATACAAATTTGTGAACCCAGATAAAACGTTCTCCAACATGGGTATTTCATGTGGAATATGGTTTTATATTTCAACAGATAAACCAAGAGGCCTGACAGCTCCTTTTTACAGCTAGAATTTATTGATTGAGCCCACCAATACACATAATTAATTGGCTTTTCATAACTGAGCTCTATCAATGTCTGCTACGTATTTTATGCTCTAAACAGTTTTGTAATATGCCTATTTCTTCAAGCCACCAGCTACTTTTGATTTGTGTTATACCATTTTTTCTTACCATTTTACCCATTAACTGAACCTATATTACCTTTCTACTGTTGCATATTTTATGTTACTTGTATTTACAGCATTTTCTTTTTGCAAGCTATAGAAAAACACATTTAGCCTGAATGTTTTCATAGGCCATTAAGCAGCAGCAAATTTATAAAGCCAAGAAATAAACCGTGGTATAAAATATGTTTCCTTTTTTTATTATCTCTTAGCTAGCTAGTGTCTATAAACAAACTGGAATTAATTAAAAATATGGAATCTCAGTTAGTTAATAGCTTACATGTGTCTTAGTGCCATGCTATGTAAATAATGGAAAGTACAAATTTGAACAACCATCTTTTTGATAGCTAAAATAAATAATGTTCCTTCTCTGAATAGCAGTCTATAGGAAATATATTACTGCAACAGTGTAATGTGAAACTACCTACAGGTTTATGATAGATTAGACAGCTTGACCTGCCTGTAATATTCTTTTTCCCTGACTGTGTTGTATATTTTTTAAATGAATGGCATTCAAATGTAGTCAAAGCATGAGCCATTCATGGGAATGCTGTTTAAAAGAAATGAAATCAGTAGCCTAAAAAATGACCTGACCAGACTTTTGTTGGACATTCTTGGTTGAGTGATGCACCTGTCAAGAGAACCTGGGAGCACTGTACATCATGCTGACAGGGATAGACAGACAGAACCTAAGTGACGAATAGACTCGCTTACAAGAATAAGAACAAGAAAGGAAGGGAAATTTTAGTAAGTATGTATAAATACATTGCTTAATTTATTTTTTAAATTTAGTATAGGTCAACCAATTGCAGCAGCTTATTTTCTTAATCACTCATCTTACATATATAGCATTCTTTTTAGTCTTGTTCATATATGTGGCAGACATACATACATGCAATAGGACCAGCATATATCCGAGACTGTCTCTTGCCTCATGTGTCCCAGCGATCAGTGTGGGCCCATATGGAAGGCCTTCTCCGAGTCCCGTCTATAAGCCACTGTCGACTGGTGACTCCCAGGGTTAGAGCCTTCTCCATAGCAGTCCCAACCCTCTGGAACAATCTCCCCCCAGAGCTTCGTATTGCCCTTACCCTACTGGTATGCTGTAAAGACCTTAAGACTTACAAATGTCGGCAGGCCTGGGATTGTTAGTGTTGATTAAGACTAAGGGCAAATAAAGTTTGACAAATCAATAAATAAATACTATTTGTTCAACCTGTGAAGCTGGCATGGGGCCCACAAGTTATGGGAACCCATTTCCACCTCAAAAGCAGCAAGAAACTTCTATCACAGACACATTTTTGGACCTCAAAGGACCCAAATACTGTTATTGCACAGGAGCCCTCGTCTGTCCTTGTCCACCCATGGTCCATATGACATTATATTCTCTCCAATCTACCCTTGTACAAAATTTTAGTTGATAATGGTGCATGATTAGATTGAGTAATTTACCTTTAGGGAACCTCTAGATTTAGAATTGATATTGCTTCTTTACAATTTGAAAGAAAATGCTGTGGGTGTGATTACCAATATAAAGAAGTACAGTTTTTATGACTTTTCTCTCCTCCAGACATTTCTGTTTTTTTCAGCTGTCTGCATGATGCTCTATAACACATTGTAAAGTAGTTGTCACAGCCAGTGATAGAAGCTATACCAGCCGTATAGTACAATACAAAGGGAAGGTGAAAGGAATGCCCTATGGGTAGGGAAAGGGGGAAGTGGTGACCCCTGACAATAACCTGCAGCTCACCTTCACTGTCCTCACTAACCCTATACAGGTTCTGCACCTATCGCTGAGCAGGAATACCTCACCCTAGGCAAACACTAATCTGGGTCCTAAGTAAGCGGTGCTTCACACATAGTGAGATCGCTACCAAAATCACTGCTACGTCACGGTTTTGGTGACACAACAGTGACCTCATTAGCGATCTCGCTGTGTGTGACACTGAGCAGCGATCTGGCCCCTGCTGTGAGATCGCTGCTCATTACACACAGCCCTGGTTAGTTTTTTTATTGTTGCTCTCCCGCTGATAAGCACACATCGCTGTGTGTGACAGTGAGAGAGCAACAATCCTGAATGTGCAGGGAGCAGGAGCCGGCATCTGGCAGCTGCGGTAAGCTGTAACCAGGGTAAACATCGGGTAACCAAGGTGGTTACCCGATATTTACCTTCGTTACCAGCCTCCGCCGCTCTCACGCTGCCATTGCCAGCTCCTGATCTCTGCACATGTAGCTGCAGTACACATCGGGTTAATTAACCCAATGTGTACTGTAGCTAGGAGAGCAGGGAGCCAGCGCTAAGCAGTGTGCGCTGCTCTCTGCACATGTAGCTGCAGTACACATCGGGTTAATTAACCAGATGTGTGCTGTAGCTAGGAGAGCAGGGAGCCAGCGTTAAGCAGTGTGCGCGGCTCCCTGCTCTCTGCACATGTAGCGACGTTATGATCGCTGCTGCATCGCTGTGTTTGACAGCTAAGCAGCGATCATAACAGCGACTTACTAGGTCGCTGTTACGTCACAGAAAATGGTGACGTAACAACGACGTTGTTATCGCTGTCGCTATGTGTGAACCCAGCCTAAGGATGGAAGGTATGAGCTCTTTGTCAACACCATTAATGCTAAGGGAGACAAAAAGAAACAATAGAGGGGAAACAAATGTTACCATCTGAGCCCAGTTAGATAGCAGAAGACAAACACTTATCTTAGGAGCAGCTACCACAGAAGTCTCTGGAACAAGAGGAGATGACTGCTGCAGAACACAGCCAGCAATAACTATAAACCACACCCAAAGAAGCTGGCAACTGAGAGGAAAAACTAATACTTCCCACGGTTATAGAGTCCGCTACTGCAGAAATAGGGAACAACACATGTTGCTAATCTCTGGGATTTTCTAACACTCGCTGCCACTGGATTGTCAGCCAGTCGTGACATCTCCATGACAAGCCATGACACATCCGCCATTTCTATTCCCTGAGGAAGAAGGCGGTTATGCCTTTGAAACGCGTTGGAATGGCTCAATAAAAATATCTTAAGGAATCTTCAACGGTGTGGTTCATAGCGCGGCTGAAAAACCCATCTTCTTTTATCCCCGTTTTTATAATATGACACATCCGTGACAGTAGTACTGAGTACACTCATAATCAATTTCTGTCTGTTATGCAAATTTTCTTACCGACTCTGTATTATCCGCTGGCCAGAATGTAAAACTCAATCTTTCCTGAGACTGGGAAGGAAGAGAGCACTAAGAAGAAGTGGATAAGAAGCATGTGTTGTGTGACATGCTATATAACAGAATGTAAGAGGGCTATAATCACTTGTTCAGAGTATCGGACTGCACATAAGCAAGAGTTAAATGCTTGGAGCATGATCATATAGTCCCATTATAGGCTGGAGTGAGATAGTTGAGGTTACCCCGGCACTGTTGGTTCTGTCCACCAGGGGCCTCTGTTGAGACTGGAAAAAAGACTATTTGGTAAATCTGGTGGTGCAGTTAGTTCCTGGGGACAATCAAAGTGTAAGGACAATCAAAGCGTAAGGACATTTGAGAATGAGCTGAATCCAAATCTCTAGAATTCTACATCCTGAAGATCCATGACTGTCTAAAGTATCGAAGTTTGTATCACACAGGTAGAAGAAAAGACCGGGTTTATGCCGCGCTAAAAACCACTGATGCGTGTAAATTAAAAGATTTCCTTTTTATTGGATAGTTCCTACACGTTTCAGAGACATCCGTCTCCTTCCTCAGGAAAAGAAATCATTGATACAAAATTCCTCTCCCGGGGCTGCAGCTAAACCACCGGGCAGTCACAGGCTATCATAAGGGGTTGTGACTGGCACAACCTCACCAGGTGAGTGCTTCTTTGTCTTGTCTGTCCACCCTCATACCGGGTAAGACCCTATTGCGCTTTTTTTCCCCTTTACAGTTTTACACGGTAGATGGAACAATAAAATTGTTATGATTTCTTTTCCTGAGGAAGGAGACGGATGTCTCTGAAACGTGTAGGAACTATCCAATAAAAAGGAAATCTTTTAATTTACACGCATCAGTGGTTTTTAGCGCGGCATAAACCCGGTCTTTTCTTCTACCTGTGTGATACAAAATTCCTCTCCCGGGGCTGCAGCTAAACCACCAGGCACTCACAGGCTATCATAAGGGGTTGTGACTGGCACAACCTCACCAAGTGAGTGCTTCTTTGTCTTGTTTGTCCACCCTCATACCGGGTAAGACCCTATTGCACTTTTTTCCCCTTTACAGTTTTATAAAGTATCGAAGTATCGTAGAGGCCTGTTCCAGGTCCCGAGATTTTCCTCAGAAGAAGAGTGCCTTTTCGAGGATGACTACAGTTGGATGCAAAGTTGAATTCCCCAGAAGGTTCTCTGAGTGACCCTCAAGGAAGGCTTCACCTATAATTCACGCTTTGAGTGTCAGACTCATCATTGCTTCTTCATTTATCCAGCTAACAGTCGACTGCACTATTGCAATCCTTCTTGCAACCAAGATACGGTCAGCAAATCTTAAGCTCATGCTCTGCCATACAGATCTCTTTGGGTCCATATACATGATCTCAGAGTTAGTTAGGTCTTGAGTCTAAAAGGACAGAACATTGTTTCCACTAGCAAAGTGCTCACTGTAAAAGAGACTTTGTTAAACTCTTCCTCCAATCATATCTTTGTTTGGGGTAACTCCTTGGGTGGGGGTAAAAATAGCAGGATAGAGACAAAATAAGTTTGTGAACCTTTGTGCTGCAGCATCAATAGGCCGTTTTCTTATAGATTAATTCTTTGGCTGCTGCATTAGGCAGAGAGCCAGGTAAGGTAAATTGTCATTACTTGGGATATCTAAAGGGCGCTTTACACGCTACAATATATCTTACGATGTGTCAGCGGGGTCACGTCATAAATGACGCACATCTGGCATCGTAAGTTACATTGTAGCATGTAACAGCTACGTGCGATTGCGATTGAACGGTAAAACATTCATCGCATGCACGTCATTCAATTCCTAAAAATTGAACGTCAGGTTGTTCATCGTACCCGGGGTAGCACACATCGCAGTGTGTGACACCCCGGGAACGATGAACAGATCTTACCTGCGTCCCGCGGCTCCCGCCGGCAATGCGGAAGGAAGGAGGTGGGCGGGATGTTTAAGTTCTGCTCATCTCCACCCCTCCGCTTCTATTGGCTGGCTGCCGCGTGACATCGATGTGACGCTGAACGTCCCTTCCACTCCAGGAAGTGGATGTTCGCCGCCCACATCGAGGTCGAATGGACGGGTAGGTACGTGTGACGGGGTTTATTCGTTTGTGCGACACGTTCAACAAATTGAACGTGCCGCACATACGATGGGGGCGGGTACGATCGCATACGATATCGTATGCTGGTTCGTATGGTGTAAAGCAGGCTTTAGGTCCATGTCGCTTGTGCAGCACAGGGGTTCTGGTCACTTCTAACCAGGTGGGTACCGTATTTTGTTTGTGCTGTTGTGTGAGATTAATAGAATTTTCTGCCAGACCTTTAATAAACTAAAAGTTCCCTTTGCGGTTTGATCTCATTCTTCATCCACGGTCTATTGTATCTTAGGGAGATCACCCTGGCACACGGTCTACACTGACTTACACAATAGCTCAGTTATAACCGGTACATTATTAACTAATTTAACTCAAATGGAAAATCATATCTTTTGACATTTAGAATTCCACTTTAACATGAGTCTAAAAAAAGAGTAAATAAGTGACTTGTGTGGATAGAGTGTAAATGAAGTGTAATGTAAATGTTGATACTCAGATACTCACTAGAATCCTCCTAAAAAAATGCTCAAAAATTTGGAAAACTCTCTCATTTAAATTCTATGGGAAATCCACTTTGCTATTCATATCAGGAGTTTCTTTTTTTCTTTTAACTTTTTTTCCTGAAAATGTTTTTTGTTTAAAAAAAGACAAACAACTGGTTGAAAAGTAAAGTGCAGATCATGTCTTTGAAGAGGATCCTGAAGGAAATATGCACAGCAATGTCAAAACAACCTGCTGTGCATATGTTCTGTCTTTTTAAATTCTTTTTTTTTAAACATCTTTTTTATTCAAATTTTTAAATATAACAAAAAATGAAAGAGTCAATTCCATGGTCAAAGAGTAAACATCAGCATACACGAGATTGATTTGTTCGTCAATGCAACTTTAAACCTTGCAAAGGAAGAAATAATAAAAGGTAGTATCACAAACAAAGAATAAGAATGTAAGTGTGAACCCTTCCACAATTACGTTCTTGCTATGGTGTCCACTACCATCTCCATATGGTACATGCTAAGTGTCTAATGATGGTCCCAAAACCCCCGACGTCCCTCCCAGGTCTTCCAGACAATACCATTCTGTATGGCGGAAAGGGTCAATTATTTTCAGGATTTCCTGAGGACTATAATGAAAACCAATGAATTTTTTCCACAGCGGAAAAACTTTTCCTGCTGACTTGTCTTTACTCCTTTCTGCTTCTATCAGTTCCAGTCCCAATATATGTTTCATTTGAGATATTATTGCTCCCATTGATGGAGTGTTTGGTTTAAGCCATTCACTAAACAAAGCCCAAAGAGCCACCACTAAAAATGTGTGGATGTTTCTAGGAATCTTTACTTTGTCTACCATACTCTGAGATTCAGATTTGGGAGGGCGTAATTGGTGGAAGAGCAAAGCCTGCGGTGTTTGTGGAAGTTTCATTCCCCAACATGCTTGAATCTGGTCCCTTACTCGCTTCCAATATGCTGTTACTTCTGTGAACTCCCACACCCCATGCCACAGATTCGTAAAGGGCTCCCCACACTTAGGACACGCTGTAATCCGGCCAGGGAAGCTATGGGAAGGCGGGATGTTAAAAGCCATACAGCGCTGTGTGCATGAGCTTGAAATAAGTCTCCCTCCATCTCTCACACAAGATGGATTTTCTCACCCGTTCCCAACCTTGTAATATTGTCTTCGCTATCTCCTCATCTCCTGTCCACCTTTCCCATGTTCTGAACATTTTGCTCTTTTTTAATTTAACAAATTTGTGCCTCATGGTGCTGTACAATGAGGTGATACTTGCCATTTGGGTGCGCGGGCCTATACTGTCATCTAAGGCATGAGAGACAGATTCCCTCTTCAACTTTCTGAGTCTGGACTGACAATAAGAATGAAGCTCCAGGACCTGCATGAAATGTTTCCCGTGTATCTTTAATTTGTCCATATTTTCTTGTGGAGACATTCACCGTTTTACCTCCCGACAGATAATGGACCCCGCTGTCTGCAACTGATCACAGCTCTGATCAATGATCCTCTTAATTTCAGCTCCCTGGGGGAACTCGGGGTGACCAAATATTGGCATATGTTTGGAAACCAGAAAGGGAAGCTAAAAAGGCCTTCCTCACTACCTTCCAACATATTATGGTGTCCCTTTGTAAAAACGAGGATCTCACTATCTGTGGCAGTTTAGCTTGTCTAGTGTGGAAAAGAGCGGTCAGATCCCAAGGGCCGACTAACTGTCATTCTAGATGGGTGTTTGAGTAGCAACTAGTGTCGTGTATCCAGTCCACTACATGTCTAAATAAAGAGGCGATATTAAAAGCACGTATATTTGAAAAATTAACCCTGCCTTCACTTCTCAGTAGCATCAGTTTTTCTAGTGCAATTCTGGGTCTTTTACCTGTCCAAATAAAATGTGTAAAGGCCTTCTTCAGTCTATTTATGTCTAAATGTTTTAAAATCAAGGGCAGGGTTTGAAAGGGGTATAGGAGCCTGGCAAAGCTAACCATTTTAACCAGGTGACATCTACCCAAAAGAGATATTGGTAAGTGATGCCACTGTTGTAGTTCCCCCAATATTTTACCTATAAGGGGGTGTAGTTAAGTGAATAGAGTTGATCTGGTCCCCTCCCTATCTTTATCCCCAAATACGTTATGTATGACTTTGAGGCACGTAGGTCCAGACCTAGCTTGACCCATTGCTCCTTAGTTATTTTGTCTCCTAATTCTAAAAGTTCACTTTTGTTGATGTTAATCCTGTATCCTGAATATTCACTGAATTTCTGAATAAAGTCAAAGATCCTCCTCAGCTGCTCTAGTGGTCTTGACAAAAAAAATATGACGTCATCCGCAAATAGAGCAATCTTAACTTTATCTTTGCCTACTCTGATTCCGTCAAATAGATCTGACTCCTCCGTAAATCTAGCAAAGGGTTCCATGGCCAGGTTGAACAGCAATGGTGACATTGGACATCCCTTACTGGTCCCCTTGTGCAAGTGAAAAGAATCAGAGAGGAATCCTGGTGTCTGTACGCTAGCTGTAGGACTATTGTAGACCCCATCCAAAAATGTTCTAAATTTGCCTTTTAAATTGAACGAGGCCAAAGTCGCCCCCAGCCACTCCCAATTAACGTTATCAAATGCTTTCTCTGCATCAAGAGTTAGGAGGGCTGGTCTGTCTCCTAAATGCTGCTGTCGTCCTACCTCATCCAGCACTGTCAAGACTTTTCTTATGTTTTTAGCTGCAGCTCTTCACTTAACAAATCCCATCTGAGCTGGCTTCACCAGTTGGGGAAGCACCATTACTAAGCGGTCAGTCATTATTTTGGATATAATCTTTTGGTCTAAGTGTGATGCCCTGGATTAGCCAGGTAGTCACAGGTAGGCTCTTGCACAAACACCCGTCCCCTAACAAGGTAACAGCGGCCAACCTAAAAACCCTGTGTCAGCCCTCTCAGGTCTTGATGTTCACACCAAGGGGCGGAGCCAGGTGGTTGGCCATGCCCACCGAGAAGTTCGGATAGCCTCAGGCTGGAAAACATAACAGATCTGTTAGGAGAGGAGAGTGGAGTAGTTGGAAAGTAGTAAACGTCTGTCAGGGATCTGGATCGTAGCCCGGATACCCTGTTGCCAGGAGGCAGATGGTAGTTGCCACCTGCAGGAGCCGGGAAGATGGCTGGTGAAACTGTAAGGGACCGGGACAGGGTAGTGGCCCACCGGTACCAAACTGGGCAACCAACTGGAAACCGGAGCACCAGGAGGGGTACTCAGACCCAGAACAAGGCCCAGAAGCCACTGGACCGAGTCGAATTCACTCATTGGGGTCTGGACCTTAGGTTCTTTCCCACCCAAGTCCCGACTGAAGACAACAGTCCAACAAGGGGGATAGAAAGCCACCGCTCAGGCAGAGAGATCCCATGGTCCAGCATCTGCGGGCAAATGGGCTCTCCCGGCACACACAAAGCCGGGTCGTGGACTACCATTGTTGAAGCATAGGCAGTCAAAATCTACAAAACGAGTTGCAGGAGAAAGGCGGGAACCACCGAACTGGGTGGGGGACCAGACGCAGCCGGCTGCGGGCACCGACCACCATCCTTTTGGTTTACCAGAGACTCCGGTGTATCTATCATAGTGAGTACAACAGTGCCCTTGGGCCGCGCACCGCACCGCACTAGCACGCCCGCACCTCACAACCACCGAGCCCCGGGGCCATCAACCCCTGCCCCACGGAGGGGTCAACACCAGGCTGCACAACACCATTCCCGGGAGCCTAGTTAATGGCAGCGGTGGTGTCCACACTCACCACAACCCGTGGGTAGAGTCACAAACTTAAATTCATAAACATCACGGCCCCGGCCATGAACCCCCCTCATGTAGCGCCAGCTTCCCTTCAGAGCGACATGACCCCCCGGGTCCGGAGGCACTCGAGCCACCCACCGACAAGCCCGGGTTTGAGCGGCTCGGCTGCCGGCTGAGCCCCGGGGCAGTACATAAGTCAATAAGTGAAATAGGTCTATAGGAACCAGCCTCCAAGGGGTCTTTGCTTTGCTTTGGATTACTTTGATATACGTCTCCTTGGATCTAAATGGAATATCTCCTGTTGTCAAAATGTTGTTGTAGTAAGTAGTCAACACCGGAGAAACCTGTTCCTTGAGTGCTTTGTAAAATTCCCTACTATACCCATCAGGACCGGGTGCCTTTCAATTTTGAAGATGACTTATAGTTTGCTTCACCTCTTCTTCCGTTATGTTTGCATTAATTACATCCTGCTACTCCTACATGAGTTAAGGGAGAGATAAGCTTTGGATGAATGCTCTACCCTCTGTCGTATTTGTGTGTGAGAGTTTGTATAGGTCTTTATAAAAGTTTTGTAGAGTGGAATTTATTTTTTTGGGATCAGAGGTTACCTTTCCTTGTCCATCTTTTACTCTGACTATGGAGGATACTTGTAAACGTCCCTTTGCAAATTTCACCAAAAGCTTACCCGCTTTGTTGGCGTATCTAAGTAATTCGACCTCTTGCCTAGATCTATACCCCTGCTCCCTCCTGTATATCCACATCTCAAACTCTTGTTTGGTCAGTTTCTAATGCTCTCTGTTTTGAGTTGAGGGGTTCTGCAGGAACTCTGTATAGGCATGTCTGAGTTTTGCATTCGATTCAGAATACCCCTCTTTCACTTTTTTCTTGAGGGAAGAGACGTACATTAAAATTCTGCCTCTCAGCACCGTCTTTGCCGTGTTCCAAAACAGAGCAGTATCATCTACGTGTTCTCTGTTGTCAGATACAAACTCATCCCACCAGCAGCGCAATTTGTCATTGAATCCCTCGTCCTTTGTCAGGAAGGCTGGAAACCTCCATATAAAGTCTATTCCCCTGACCACCCTGTCCATCAGTTCCATACTGACTGGGGCATGATTTGATATAACCAAATCAAAGATTTCGACCGACTTCAACCTGTTTAGTAGACTCTCAGAGGTCAGGAGGTAGTCAATTCTCGACCAGGACTGGTGGACATGGGAAAAGTGAGTAAATTCTCTAGCATCAGGATGCAGCCAGCGCCAGACATCCCTCAGTCCAGTCTGATTAAGTAGAGAGGTGAGTGCGTTCTCCTCTCTCTGGGTGGTCCTACCCTGGACTCCTTCTATCTTTCTCTATCCTATGAACCCTATTAAAGTCACCTCCAATAATTATCATGGGAGAATTATCCAAGACAATTTTTCTCTCTATATCTTCAAAAAAGGATTTGTTTGAACAGTTAGGGCCATAAATGTTATCTATAGAATAGGTTTCTCTTTCATGGTCTATTGTGGCCCGTACGCATCTCCCCTGGTCGTCACACTCCTGAGAAAGCAATTTAAAAACGAAGTTGCGGTGGAACAAAATCACTACCCCTGCATGTCTAGCCTGTGCTGCCAATCCCACTACTGTCCCCACCCAGAATCTATTAAGTCTGAAAAAATCCTCTTCCCTTAAGTGAGTCTCCTGAAGTAGGATAATGTCTGGGGAGAATCTTTTAAGGTGCCTCAGTATCTAAAACTTTTTGTTCGGGGATCGTAGATCCTTTACATTCCAGGAAATAACAATCATAGGAGTCCCTGTTAGTTTTGATTACTACCTGTTACCAGATACTTGATACTTGTGGAAGGGTTAAACAGCATGCGGAGTCTCTGTGACTCCGGAAATAAGAAAGGTGTTAAAAAAAGAACAAGAAATACACAACAAGGAAATATATCCTAGGGCAACAATAATTCTAAATTCGAAATGCACTGTGGTGTGTTCCGAACTGCGCACACCACCAGAAGTGCTATGGACTTCACTTTTTTCTGAGATTGGGAAAGTGGTTGATTACACAAGCATACTAGAGAAACTCAACCTGCACCACATGAAATGTAGGGAATGTCAATCAGGACGACATCTTTATCCCCCAACTATACCCTCCCAATTGGTCTAAACAGACCACTCCACTTCCTCCCCCACCAAACCACAGGACACATCACCAGATGGGGATAGAGATGATGTGAACAAGCGTCTTCTGGCGTGGTAGGCCCCACATGACATGACATAACCCATTCCTGGCCCCTCCCCCACCAACCCCCACTTCCTCTCCTCCCGAAAAGTTCATTCATTCATTATCTTGGTATCATCTCACAAACAGCTCGGATAAGAGTCCAGACCATTTTAAGGGAAAGCGGGTAAGGTTATATACTACATCACCATTCATAAGTTATCACTGGGTTGCTTTACCTATTACAACCTGTTGACCTCTGGGATTTCGGTGACATTGTTCGGTTGTCCCCCTCTCTGTCTCCTCTTCTCTCTGCAGTTTTTGCCGTTTGCAGTATTTTTCAATGTCTCTTTCGGCGTCCCTTGACAAGTTGTAGACAATGTTGACACCATCTTTTTGGAAAATCCTCAGTAATGCTGGGTGCAGAAGTGTGAAGCTCTTCCTAGCTTGATGCAGAGACACACATATTTTGCTGAAAGCTCTTCTTCGCTTAGCCACATCTGCAGAATAATCCTCAAACAGAAGATTTTTCTTTCCTCTTATGATCAATGGTTGGGTTCTTTTTCTGTAGGCCCTTATTATGTCAAACTCATTATGATCACTTGGTGTGGTCTTGTCTGATCACCAGATTTTTGGGCATGGGAGTGCAGGTCTGGGCCCACCCTGTGAGCCCTCTCGACTCTACAGCCTCTATTAATTCCCAGAGCCGCCGGGAGATCTCTTTCACATAAGTATTGAAGTTCGGCTATGGGAACCGCTTCAGATAGCCCCACCATTTCAGGTTGCTCCACCTGGACCTATTCTCGAGATCGTCAACCTTGTCCGATAGGCATTTCGTTTCTGCGAACGTTTCCTCTAACTGTGAGGACTGTTGCTTGTTATCTTCTTCCAGGGATGACACTCTCTGTTCCAACTCGTCTATCTGACCTTTATGTTTGTTTAATTGCCCCTGAAAGTTGTGGAGGGCATTTTGGATAGCTTTCTCTATGGTTTTCTGGATCTCTGGCATGATATTAGCTGCAACCTCTGCTGCCATTATTTTAAAGTCTACCAATTGCATGTGCGTATCAACTTCTTTGTTGCTGTCATTAGAGTGTTCGGCAGATTCAATCACAAAGGCATTGTGAAGAGATTGAGATATATCAACAAGGACTTGTTCTTCCAGGGGGCTCGGTGCCATTTCTTCCTCCCCTTCGCTGCTGGCCCTGTCTCTTACACGAGAGTAGTCTATTTTTTGTGCACTACGTCGGAGGTACTGCTCCATAAAGCACAGGTCTGTAAGTTGCAAAAGCACCTTCCCTTTAACGAGGGGAGACAATAAATTGTAGTGTGAGGGTCTTAGTATATGAGTGGCTTACTGTCAGCTCCTTCAGAAGCCAACAATCAATTTACAAGATGCAGTTCTCTATGATGGCCACTGGAGAGAGGCAGTGTCCTTCAGATGGCTCTGTGTGAGATGCACTATATTGTTTCACCCACTAGATGCCTCACTTCCTGCTTCCCGGGGATCCAGCAGTTGGGCAGGCTGAGTTTTCAAAGAAAAAAGAAAAAAAATTACGTTTCCCGCCCAGAAAGCTCTCTCCTGCCTGTGTCAGTTTTCACCATGCAGCTATCTCTGCCCTCTAGACCTCCAGCAGTCCTCAGGACTCTCTCTTCAGCACAGGTGAGGGCACTACTTAGCACAGTCTAGGGGGGCAGAGGGACACCAGCGAGGACCTCAATAAGCAGTTCATTGATCCATGCTACCCGAGGAGTGGGAGGGGGGGGAGCGTGGACCACCCCGACCTACCCCTGATCCAGTCTCTGTCCCTGGCCTCAGCTCTTAATGGCAGGCTCCAGCCCAGCACTGCTGTGTTCTGTCTTCCTCACTGTAATGTGTGGCCAGAGCAAGGGATATCAGCAGCAGTCTCCACAGCAGGAGTCCTGGGTCAGAGGATCCTTCGGCCTCTCCCCCAGTGTATCTGCCAGACCCTCAATCTGTCTCTCACCCAGCTTTTTCTCAGGGAGTCTCTTGCAGAGGCAGCTATTCCCCAGCAGCTGTGTCTTTGGGGTGTCAGATGAGCACAGATCCGTCCCTGATTCTTAGTATGATCTCTTGTAGGTGCAGGAGCTCCTCACCACACGTCCTACATCCTCAGCGCCGGAACAAGAAGTCCAAATTCTTTTAACTGCTTCAGGCTTCGAAGGCTATGTGGCTGTGGAAATGAGTGACTTGATTATAGTTCAGGCGGCTTCTGGCATTCTTTTATATAATAAATTTAAAAAAAATATCAAAAGCAAAGCTTCTGAAAAAAATGACAAAATAGACAACATAGAAGATATGTTTTTCACACCTGGCGTAAACATTTAGACAAAAAAAGGGCAAAACATGCCGAATAGTGTAAAAATTACAAACTCTTTATTAATCATTTGTTTTTGTTTAAAAACAATTAGCATAGAAAATAGTAAAGTACAAAAATGATTATACATAATCAAGTAGAGGCCAATAATAGTGAGGAGAAAAAATTGGGGGAGGTTCTCCGACCAGTTCCAAAATGAAAGAACATACATATGTATAAGTAGTTGCTAATAATGCTATCAGGAATAAATACTAAATAGCCTGGCACAAATGGCTCAAATGATTGCTAGTGGTAGGTGACTCAGTGAAAACAGTGGGAGATCATAAGTAGAGTTGAGCGCGGTTCGTGGTTCGTGGTTCTCCAGTTCGCGGCTCGAGTGATTTTGGGGCATGTTCTAGATCGAACTAGAACTCGAGCTTTTTGCAAAAGCTCGATAGTTCTAGATACGTTCGAGAACGGTTCTAGCAGCAAAAAGCAGGGCTTTTTACAGCTACAGTGTGCAGGAGCCATCGCTGGCAGCCTGCCACAAGCTGGTAACCAAGATAAACATCGGGTATCCAAGCAAAGCGCTTTGGTTAGTAACCCGATGTTTATCTTAGTTACGTGCAGGAAGCCCACACTTTCCCGCTCAGCTCGCTCCGCCCCCTCCTGCCCGCGGCATGTACACATACATACACAAACACACACACACACACACATCCCCCCCCCATCCCCCCCCATCCCCCCCATCCCCCCCCGCCCGCCCGCTCGCTCGCTCGCTCGCTCGCTCGGCTTACCTGCGGTGATGAAGTCCCGCCATCCCGACCTCAGCGCTGTCACTGTCCTCCATGGCCGCCGCTTGTCACATCACCTATCGCTTCCGACCCGAGACTGACTAGCGGTGACGTCACGGACCTCTCGCGATACTTGCTGTGAAGGCGCCGGTCATTGACCTCAGTGACAGGGGCTGTCAGTGTGCTGGAGATCAGCGCAGGTAATGTACCTCGCTGACAGCAGCACTTGTCACCCCCCTGCAGTGACCTGGGCTGACCCATTGATGTTAGCTCAGGTCACTGCACTGCTCTCCCAGTCAATGGGGAACATCCTGCTCTTCATTGACTGGGACAGTGTGGATCGTCATGGCAACCCCTTGGATTACACCAGACCTGGATTTGTTTTTCAATCTAATAAATTGGTTAAAGAGGGAATGTTTTGGGGAGTGTTTTTTCAAATAAAAATGTGTTTGTCGTCTATTTTTTTTTATTACTGACTGGGTTGGTGATGTCGGGTATCTGATAGACGCCTGACCTCACCAACCCCAGGGCTTGATGCCAGGTGACATTACACATCTGGTATTAACCCCAAATATTACCCCGTTTGCCACCGCACCAGGGCGCGGGATGAGCTGGGGCGAAGCACCAGGATTGGCGCATCTAATGGATGCGCCACTTCTGGGGCGGCTGCGGCCTGCTATTTTTAGGCTGGGGAGATTCCAATAACCATGGACCTCCCTAGTCTGAGAATATCAGGCCCCAGCTGTCTGCTTTACCTTGGCTGGTGATCCAATTTTGGGGGACCCCTACGTGTTTTTTTTTTTAATTATTTATTTAATTTAAAATAACAGCGTGGGGTGCCCTCAGTTTTGGATTACCAGCCAAGGTGAGGTTGCCAGCTGTGGTCTGCAGGCTGCAGCCGTCTGCTTTACCCTAGCTGGCTACAAAACTAGGGGGAACCCTATGTCATTTTTTTTTCATTTTTTTGGCTAAATACAAAGCTAAGCACCCCTTAGTGCCACATGAAAGGTACCAAAGGGTGTTCCACTTTTTCTCCATTTTTTTCTCCACTTTCTCTCCACTTTTTCTCCACTTTTTCTCCATTTTTTTCTCCACTTTTTCTCCACTTTTTCTCCACTTTTTCTCCACTTTTTCTCCACTTTTTCTCCTCTTAATCTCCACTTTTTCTCCTCTTATGCTCCACTTTTTCTCCACTTTTTCTCCACTTTTTCTCCACTTTTTTCTCCACTTTTTCTCCTCTTATGCTCCACTTTTTCTCCACTTTTTCTCCACTTTTTCTCCTCTTATGCTCCACTTTTTCTCCACTTTTTCTCCACGTTCTCTCCACTTTTTTCTCCACTTTTTCTCCTCTTATGCTCCACTTTTTCTCCACTTTTTCTCCACTTTTTCTCCACTTTTTCTCCACTTATGCTCCACTTTTTCTCCACTTTTTCTCCACTTTTTCTCCACTTTTTTCTCCACTTTTTCTCCTCTTATGCTCCACTTTTTCTCCACTTTTTCTCCACTTTTTCTCCTCTTATGCTCCACTTTTTCTCCACTTTTTCTCCACTTTTTCTCCACGTTTTCTCCACTTTTTTCTCCACTTTTTCTCCTCTTATGCTCCACTTTTTCTCCACTTTTTCTCCACTTTTTCTCCACTTTTTCTCCTCTTATGCTCCACTTTTTCTCCACTTTTTCTCCACGTTCTCTCCACTTTTTTCTCCACTTTTTCTCCTCTTATGCTCCACTTTTTCTCCACTTTTTCTCCACTTTTTCTCCACTTTTTCTCCACTTTTTCTCCTCTTATGCTCCACTTTTTCTCCACTTTTTCTTCACTTTTTTCTCCACTTTTTCTCCTCTTATGCTCCACTTTTTCTCCACTTTTTCTCCACTTTTTCTCCACTTTTTCTCCTCTTAATCTCCACTTTTTCTCCTCTTATGCTCCACTTTTTCTCCACTTTTTTCTCCACTTTTTCTCCACTTTTTCTCCTCTTATGCTCCACTTTTTCTCCACTTTTTTCTCCACTTTTTTCTCCACTTTTTCTCCTCTTAATCTCCACTTTTTCTCCACTTTTTCTCCACTTTTTCTCCACTTTTTTGTCCACTTTTTCTCCACTTTTTCTCCTCTTATGTTCCACTTATTCTCCACTTTTTCTCCACTTTTTCTCCACTTTTTCTCCACTTTTTCTCCTCTTATGCTCCACTTTTTCTCCACTTTTTCTCCACTTTTTCTCCACTTTTTCTCCACTTTTTCTCCTCTTATGCTCCACTTTTTCTCCACTTTTTCTTCACTTTTTTCTCCACTTTTTCTCCTCTTATGCTCCACTTTTTCTCCACTTTTTCTCCACTTTTTCTCCACTTTTTCTCCTCTTATGCTCCACTTTTTCTCCACTTTTTCTCCACTTTTTCTCCTCTTTTTCTCCACTTTTTCTCCTCTTATGCTCCACTTTTTCTCCACTTTTTCTTCACTTTTTTCTCCACTTTTTCTCCTCTTATGCTCCACTTTTTCTCCACTTTTTCTCCACTTTTTCTCCTCTTAATCTCCACTTTTTCTCCTCTTATGCTCCACTTTTTCTCCACTTTTTTCTCCACTTTTTCTCCACTTTTTCTCCTCTTATGCTCCACTTTTTCTCCACTTTTTTCTCCACTTTTTTCTCCACTTTTTCTCCTCTTAATCTCCACTTTTTCTCCACTTTTTCTCCACTTTTTCTCCACTTTTTCTCCACTTTTTCTCCACTTTTTTCTCCACTTTTTCTCCACTTTTTCTCCTCTTATGTTCCACTTATTCTCCACTTTTTCTCCACTTTTTCTCCACTTTTTCTCCTCTTATGCTCCACTTTTTCTCCACTTTTTCTCCACTTTTTCTCCACTTTTTCTCCTCTTATGCTCCACTTTTTCTCCACTTTTTCTCCACTTTTTCTCCTCTTATGCTCCACTTTTTCTCCACTTTTTCTCCACTTTTTCTCCACTTTTTCTCCTCTTATGCTCCACTTTTTCTCCACTTTTTCTTCACTTTTTTCTCCACTTTTTCTCCTCTTATGCTCCACTTTTTCTCCACTTTTTCTCCACTTTTTCTCCACTTTTTCTCCTCTTAATCTCCACTTTTTCTCCTCTTATGCTCCACTTTTTCTCCACTTTTTTCTCCACTTTTTCTCCACTTTTTCTCCTCTTATGCTCCACTTTTTCTCCACTTTTTTCTCCACTTTTTTCTCCACTTTTTCTCCTCTTAATCTCCACTTTTTCTCCACTTTTTCTCCACTTTTTCTCCACTTTTTCTCCACTTTTTTCTCCACTTTTTCTCCACTTTTTCTCCTCTTATGTTCCACTTATTCTCCACTTTTTCTCCACTTTTTCTCTACTTTTTCTATGGTCGGTCTACCCATTAGCTCTGCCATGCATAGTGTAGCTCTACACCTACTGCACATGTTACTTTATGATTGACATCTCTTTCGTACCAGAGCTGTCTAAGTCTACTCTGACCCCATATTTGTCATTACTATATTGTCCTTGTACTGTATTATGACATTTGTATCATGTGTTTCATTTCTTGCTGTGTTGCAATTTTTTTGCTGCATCCCAATTGTACCTCTACATTGTTCGAGTTTATGTTATTGTTCTCTCACTCTTATGTGATACTGATTATTGTCATTTTTCATGATTACATGCAGATAAGTCCAATCTGACGAAGGCTCAGGCCGAAACGTCATTTGTAACTTGTTTTGGACAAAAACATATATGCTTATGAAAAAAAATTTTTCTTAATACGGACCAATAAAGAGTGATTTTGCATTACTATCCATTGTGACTTACTGACTTAGTCTGGGAGATATAGAGTGCCGAGGTTACTCACTAATTTTATCTATTATTACCTCTGAGCACCTATATACCAGTGAGCAGAGCTTCCTCTACAGTAGTTCTCCTGATTAGGCATGCCCTTACCTCATGAGCAGGGCATTGCAGCTTTGGTAGCAACCATTACGACATGGACTCTGCTGCTGTGGACCCGGGGAGAGTGAGTGCAGATTCATTGCACCCACACTCCTCACATGAAGGGTCCGCACTCCTAGAAAATGGGGGATACGTTCCCTGAGTGTCTCCCCCCCATATTCTAGACGGTCCAGAGTCGTCGTGGGACCCCTTTATTTTTTTTCTTACAATAAATTGGTGAAAGAGGAAATGTTTTGGGGACTGTTTTTTCAAATAAATTTCTTTTGTCGATTTTTTGTTTTTGTTAGTACTGACAGTTTATGATGTTGGGTATCTAATAGACGCCATGACATCACAAACTGCTGGGCTTGATCTCAGGTGACTTTACAGCTAGTATCAACCCGATTTATTACCCCGTTTGCCACTGCACCAGGGCACGGGATGAGCTGGGGTGAAGCGCCAGGATTGGCGCATCTAGTGGATGCGCCACGTCTGGGGTGCCTGCGGCCTGCTATTTTTAGGCTGTGAAGGCCCAATAACTATGGACCTTCCCACCCTGAGAATACCAGACCACAGCTGTCCGCTTTACCTTGGCTGGTGATCCAATTTGGGGGGTCCCCTACTTTTATTGTGTAATTATTAATATTTATAAAATAATTATAAAAAAGAGCCTGAGGGGACCTCCACATTGGATCCCCAACCACGGTAAAGCTGCCAGCTGTGGTTTTCAGGCTACAGCCGTCTGCTTTACCCTAGCTGGCTATCAAAAATGGGGGGACCCAACGTAATTTTTTTTTTTTAACTATTTTTTAAATAGAAAAAATTAATGGGCTTCCCTGTATTTTGATTGCCAACCAAGGTAACGGCAGGCAGATGGGGGTGGCAACCCATAGCTGTCTGCTTTATCTGCGCTGAGAATCAAAAATACCGCGGAGCGCTACGTCATTTTTTTAAAGATTTATTTTTACAGCACTGTGATGTCCAGCAATCAAAATACAGGGAAGCCCATTTTATTTTTAGTTATTTAAATAAATAATTAAAAAAAATATATGTTAGCTCCCACTGCATTTTTTGTATTGCTAGCTAAGGGTAATCCAAGCAGCTACTGGCTGCTAACCCCCACTGCTTGGTGTTACCTTCACTGGCAATGGAAAATCCAGGGAAGCATTTTTTTTTTTTTCTTTTGCCAAAAAGCTACAAAAAAAGGACGTGAGCTTCGCCATATTTTTGTATGCTAGCCAGGTATAGCAGGCAGGTGCTGGAAGAGTTGGATACAGCGCCAGAAGATGGCGCTTCTATGAAAATGCCATTTTCTGAGGTGGCTGCAGACTGCAATTCGCAGCAGTGGGGCCCAGAAAGCTCAGGCCAACCGGTGGTGCGGATTCCAATCCCCAGCTGCCTAGTTGTACCTGGCTGGACACAAAAATGGGGCAAAGCCTACGTCATTTGTTTTCTAATTATTTCATGAAATTCATGAAATAATAAAAAAAGGGCTTCCCTTTATTTTTGGTTCCCAGCCGGGTACAAATAGGCAACTGGGGGTTGGGGGCAGCCGTACCTGCCTGCTGTACCTGGCTAGCATACAAAAATATGGCGAAGCCACATAATTTTTTCAGGGGGCAAAAAACTTCTGCATACAGTCCTGGATGGAGTATGCTGAGCCTTATAGTTCTGCAGCTGCTGTCTGTCTGTATGGAGAAGAGCAGACAGCAGCTGCAGAACTACAAGGCTCAGCATACTCCATCCAGGACTGTATGCAGAAGTTTTTTGCCCACCAAAAAAATGACGTGGGCTTCGCCATATTTTTGTATGCTAGCCAGGTACAGCTGGCAGCCACGGGCTGCCTCCAACCCCCAGTTGCCTATTTGTACCCGGCTGGGAACCAAAAATATAGGGAAGCCCGTTTTTTTTTAATTATTTCACTTATTTCATGAAATAATTAAAAAACAAATGACGTGGGCTTCGCCCTATTTTTGTGTCCAGCCGGGTACAACTAGGCAGCTGGGGATTGGAATCCGCAGCACAGGTTAGCCCGAGGTTTGTGGGCGCCTCTGCTGCGGATTTCAGTCCGCAGCCGTCCCAGAAAATGGCGCTCTCATAGAAGCGCCATCATCTGGCGCTGTATCCAACTCTTCCAACAGCCCTGGAGCCGGGTGGCTTGTTGGGTAATCATGAGTTAATACTGGCTTTGTTTTACCAGCCAGTATTAAGCCAGAGATTCTTAATGTCAGGCACGTTTGACCCGGCCATTAAGAATCTCCAATAAAGGGTTAAAAAAAGACACCACACAGAGAAAAAATACTTTAATAGAAATAAATACACAGACACATTAGAGACTCCATCTTTATTACCCCTGTCAGCCCTCCACGATCCTGCTCTTCTGTCTTCTTTCTTTCTAGTGTAGTAGTAGTGACGATTGTAGTGAGGAAGGATGAGATTCACCAGCTCATCACTTGGGGCTGGGGAACCTCCATCCTAACTACAATGCTCACTACAATCGGGAAGCAGCGTGCAGCCTTCACTCCGTGAGTGATCACTGCTGGCTGCTAGCGGTAACGCTGACAGACGCGTTACCATAGCAACGGTGCTCTCGGAGCCGCGGTTAGCGGTGACGTCACCGCTAACTGCGTTGCTATGGCAACGGTGATCTCCGTTAATGACCGGCTGTGTCAGCCGGTCCCTAACGGAACGGGGAGTCGACCGTGTGCTAGAGCATGTCGTCGGTACACGGCGATACACATATGTGCACCGTGTACCGGAGAGATGCACTCGCAGGTCCTACATGACGTGTCATAGTCATGTGACCAGTCTGTAGCCAATGAGATAATAGCCACGTGACTGGTCACATGGCTATTTTGACGTCACGATAGGTCCTGCTTCTCTGCTGGCAGTGCAGGTCACCGGGAGGATTCAGCGATCATCGGATGGAATAGCGGCAGGAGACAGAGTGCAGAAGGGATCGCGAGGACCGGTAAGTGTTATGGCAATGTTTATTAACTGTTTGTGTACATTTATAATGCATTTTTATATGTTTGTGATTGCCTCCCATTATAGCCTATACGTTCGAGTTCGGTTCGTCGAACGTTCGACGAACCGAACTCGAACGGGAGCTCCGTTCGGCGAACCGACCTCGAGCCGAACCGCGACCGGTTCGCTCATCTCTACTTATGATTAGAGATGAGCGAACCGGTCGCGGTTCGGCTCGAGGTCGGTTCGCCGAACGGAGCTCCCGTTCGAGTTCGGTTCGTCGAACGTTCGACGAACCGAACTCGAACGTATAGGCTATAATGGGAGGCAATCACAAACATATAAAAATGCATTATAAATGTACACAAACAGTTAATAAACATTGCCATAACACTTACCGGTCCTCGCGATCCCTTCTGCACTCTGTCTCCTGCCGCTATTCCATCCGATGATCGCTGAATCCTCCCGGTGACCTGCACTGCCAGCAGAGAAGCAGGACCTATCGTGACGTCAAAATAGCCATGTGACCAGTCACGTGGCTATTATCTCATTGGCTACAGACTGGTCACATGACTATGACACGTCATGTAGGACCTGCGAGTGCATCTCTCCGGTACACGGTGCACATATGTGTATCGCCGTGTACCGACGACATGCTCTAGCACACGGTCGACTCCCCGTTCCGTTAGGGACCGGCTGACACAGCCGGTCATTAACGGAGATCACCGTTGCCATAGCAACGCAGTTAGCGGTGACGTCACCGCTAACCGCGGCTCCGAGAGCACCGTTGCTATGGTAACGCGTCTGTCAGCGTTACCGCTAGCAGCCAGCAGTGATCACTCACGGAGTGAAGGCTGCACGCTGCTTCCCGATTGTAGTGAGCATTGTAGTTAGGATGGAGGTTCCCCAGCCCCAAGTGATGAGCTGGTGAATCTCATCCTTCCTCACTACAATCGTCACTACTACTACACTAGAAAGAAAGAAGACAGAAGAGCAGGATCGTGGAGGGCTGACAGGGGTAATAAAGATGGAGTCTCTAATGTGTCTGTGTATTTATTTCTATTAAAGTATTTTTTCTCTGTGTGGTGTCTTTTTTTAACCCTTTATTGGAGATTCTTAATGGCCGGGTCAAACGTGCCTGACATTAAGAATCTCTGGCTTAATACTGGCTGGTAAAACAAAGCCAGTATTAACTCATGATTACCCAACAAGCCACCCGGCTCCAGGGCTGTTGGAAGAGTTGGATACAGCGCCAGATGATGGCGCTTCTATGAGAGCGCCATTTTCTGGGACGGCTGCGGACTGAAATCCGCAGCAGAGGCGCCCACAAACCTCGGGCTAACCTGTGCTGCGGATTCCAATCCCCAGCTGCCTAGTTGTACCCGGCTGGACACAAAAATAGGGCGAAGCCCACGTCATTTGTTTTTTAATTATTTCATGAAATAAGTGAAATAATTAAAAAAAACGGGCTTCCCTATATTTTTGGTTCCCAGCCGGGTACAAATAGGCAACTGGGGGTTGGAGGCAGCCCGTGGCTGCCAGCTGTACCTGGCTAGCATACAAAAATATGGCGAAGCCCACGTCATTTTTTTGGTGGGCAAAAAACTTCTGCATACAGTCCTGGATGGAGTATGCTGAGCCTTGTAGTTCTGCAGCTGCTGTCTGCTCTTCTCCATACAGACAGACAGCAGCTGCAGAACTATAAGGCTCAGCATACTCCATCCAGGACTGTATGCAGAAGTTTTTTGCCCCCTGAAAAAATTATGTGGCTTCGCCATATTTTTGTATGCTAGCCAGGTACAGCAGGCAGGTACGGCTGCCCCCAACCCCCAGTTGCCTATTTGTACCCGGCTGGGAACCAAAAATAAAGGGAAGCCCTTTTTTTATTATTTCATGAATTTCATGAAATAATTAGAAAACAAATGACGTAGGCTTTGCCCCATTTTTGTGTCCAGCCAGGTACAACTAGGCAGCTGGGGATTGGAATCCGCACCACCGGTTGGCCTGAGCTTTCTGGGCCCCACTGCTGCGAATTGCAGTCTGCAGCCACCTCAGAAAATGGCATTTTCATAGAAGCGCCATCTTCTGGCGCTGTATCCAACTCTTCCAGCACCTGCCTGCTATACCTGGCTAGCATACAAAAATATGGCGAAGCTCACGTCCTTTTTTTGTAGCTTTTTGGCAAAAAAAAAAAAAAAAAATGCTTCCCTGGATTTTCCATTGCCAGTGAAGGTAACACCAAGCAGTGGGGGTTAGCAGCCAGTAGCTGCTTGGATTACCCTTAGCTAGCAATACAAAAAATGCAGTGGGAGCTAACATATATTTTTTTTAATTATTTATTTAAATAACTAAAAATAAAATGGGCTTCCCTGTATTTTGATTGCTGGACATCACAGTGCTGTAAAAATAAATCTTTAAAAAAATGACGTAGCGCTCCGCGGTATTTTTGATTCTCAGCGCAGATAAAGCAGACAGCTATGGGTTGCCACCCCCATCTGCCTGCCGTTACCTTGGTTGGCAATCAAAATACAGGGAAGCCCATTAATTTTTTCTATTTAAAAAATAGTTAAAAAAAAAAAATTACGTTGGGTCCCCCCATTTTTGATAGCCAGCTAGGGTAAAGCAGACGGCTGTAGCCTGAAAACCACAGCTGGCAGCTTTACCGTGGTTGGGGATCCAATGTGGAGGTCCCCTCAGGCTCTTTTTTATAATTATTTTATAAATATTAATAATTACACAATAAAAGTAGGGGACCCCCCAAATTGGATCACCAGCCAAGGTAAAGCGGACAGCTGTGGTCTGGTATTCTCAGGGTGGGAAGGTCCATAGTTATTGGGCCTTCACAGCCTAAAAATAGCAGGCCGCAGGCACCCCAGACGTGGCGCATCCACTAGATGCGCCAATCCTGGCGCTTCACCCCAGCTCATCCCGTGCCCTGGTGCAGTGGCAAACGGGGTAATAAATCGGGTTGATACTAGCTGTAAAGTCACCTGAGATCAAGCCCAGCAGTTTGTGATGTCATGGCGTCTATTAGATACCCAACATCATAAACTGTCAGTACTAACAAAAACAAAAAATCGACAAAAGAAATTTATTTGAAAAAACAGTCCCCAAAACATTTCCTCTTTCACCAATTTATTGTAAGAAAAAAAATAAAGGGGTCCCACGACGACTCTGGACCGTCTAGAATATGGGGGGGAGACACTCAGGGAACGTATCCCCCATTTTCTAGGAGTGCGGACCCTTCATGTGAGGAGTGTGGGTGCAATGAATCTGCACTCACTCTCCCCGGGTCCACAGCAGCAGAGTCCATGTCGTAATGGTTGCTACCAAAGCTGCAATGCCCTGCTCATGAGGTAAGGGCATGCCTAATCAGGAGAACTACTGTAGAGGAAGCTCTGCTCACTGGTATATAGGTGCTCAGAGGTAATAATAGATAAAATTAGTGAGTAACCTCGGCACTCTATATCTCCCAGACTAAGTCAGTAAGTCACAATGGATAGTAATGCAAAATCACTCTTTATTGGTCCGTATTAAGAAAATTTTTTTTTCATAAGCATATATGTTTTTGTCCAAAACAAGTTACAAATGACGTTTCGGCCTGAGCCTTCGTCAGATTGGACTTATCTGCATGTAATCATGAAAAATGACAATAATCAGTATCACATAAGAGTGAGAGAACAATAACATAAACTCGAACAATGTAGAGGTACAATTGGGATGCAGCAAAAAAATTGCAACACAGCAAGAAATGAAACACATGATACAAATGTCATAATACAGTACAAGGACAATATAGTAATGACAAATATGGGGTCAGAGTAGACTTAGACAGCTCTGGTACGAAAGAGATGTCAATCATAAAGTAACATGTGCAGTAGGTGTAGAGCTACACTATGCATGGCAGAGCTAATGGGTAGACCGACCATAGAAAAAGTAGAGAAAAAGTGGAGAAAAAGTGGAGAATAAGTGGAACATAAGAGGAGAAAAAGTGGAGAAAAAGTGGAGAAAAAAGTGGAGAAAAAGTGGAGAAAAAGTGGAGAAAAAGTGGAGAAAAAGTGGAGATTAAGAGGAGAAAAAGTGGAGAAAAAAGTGGAGAAAAAAGTGGAGAAAAAGTGGAGCATAAGAGGAGAAAAAGTGGAGAAAAAGTGGAGAAAAAAGTGGAGAAAAAGTGGAGCATAAGAGGAGAAAAAGTGGAGATTAAGAGGAGAAAAAGTGGAGAAAAAGTGGAGAAAAAGTGGAGATTAAGAGGAGAAAAAGTGGAGAAAAAAGTGGAGAAAAAAGTGGAGAAAAAGTGGAGCATAAGAGGAGAAAAAGTGGAGAAAAAGTGGAGAAAAAAGTGGAGAAAAAGTGGAGCATAAGAGGAGAAAAAGTGGAGATTAAGAGGAGAAAAAGTGGAGAAAAAGTGGAGAAAAAGTGGAGAAAAAGTGGAGCATAAGAGGAGAAAAAGTGGAGAAAAAAGTGAAGAAAAAGTGGAGAAAAAGTGGAGCATAAGAGGAGAAAAAGTGGAGAAAAAGTGGAGAAAAAGTGGAGAAAAAGTGGAGCATAAGAGGAGAAAAAGTGGAGAAAAAGTGGAGAAAAAGTGGAGCATAAGAGGAGAAAAAGTGGAGAAAAAGTGGAGAAAAAGTGGAGAAAAAGTGGAGCATAAGAGGAGAAAAAGTGGAGAAAAAGTGGAGAAAAAGTGGAGAATAAGTGGAACATAAGAGGAGAAAAAGTGGAGAAAAAGTGGAGAAAAAAGTGGAGAAAAAGTGGAGAAAAAGTGGAGAAAAAGTGGAGAAAAAGTGGAGAAAAAGTGGAGATTAAGAGGAGAAAAAGTGGAGAAAAAAGTGGAGAAAAAAGTGGAGAAAAAGTGGAGCATAAGAGGAGAAAAAGTGGAGAAAAAGTGGAGAAAAAAGTGGAGAAAAAGTGGAGCATAAGAGGAGAAAAAGTGGAGATTAAGAGGAGAAAAAGTGGAGAAAAAGTGGAGAAAAAGTGGAGCATAAGAGGAGAAAAAGTGGAGAAAAAAGTGAAGAAAAAGTGGAGAAAAAGTGGAGCATAAGAGGAGAAAAAGTGGAGAAAAAGAGGAGAAAAAGTGGAGAAAAAGTGGAGAAAAAGTGGAGCATAAGAGGAGAAAAAGTGGAGAAAAAGTGGAGAAAAAGTGGAGAAAAAGTGGAGCATAAGAGGAGAAAAAGTGGAGAAAAAAGTGAAGAAAAAGTGGAGAAAAAGTGGAGCATAAGAGGAGAAAAAGTGGAGAAAAAGTGGAGAAAAAGTGGAGAAAAAGTGGAGAAAAAGTGGAGAGAAAGTGGAGAAAAAAATGGAGAAAAAGTGGAACACCCTTTGGTACCTTTCATGTGGCACTAAGGGGTGCTTAGCTTTGTATTTAGCCAAAAAAATGAAAAAAAAATGACATAGGGTTCCCCCTAGTTTTGTAGCCAGCTAGGGTAAAGCAGACGGCTGCAGCCTGCAGACCACAGCTGGCAACCTCACCTTGGCTGGTAATCCAAAACTGAGGGCACCCCACGCTGTTATTTTAAATTAAATAAATAATTAAAAAAAAAAACACGTAGGGGTCCCCCAAAATTGGATCACCAGCCAAGGTAAAGCAGACAGCTGGGGCCTGATATTCTCAGACTAGGGAGGTCCATGGTTATTGGAATCTCCCCAGCCTAAAAATAGCAGGCCGCAGCCGCCCCAGAAGTGGCGCATCCATTAGATGCGCCAATCCTGGTGCTTCGCCCCAGCTCATCCCGCGCCCTGGTGCGGTGGCAAACGGGGTAATATTTGGGGTTAATACCAGATGTGTAATGTCACCTGGCATCAAGCCCTGGGGTTGGTGAGGTCAGGCGTCTATCAGATACCCGACATCACCAACCCAGTCAGTAATAAAAAAAAATAGACGACAAACACATTTTTATTTGAAAAAACACTCCCCAAAACATTCCCTCTTTAACCAATTTATTAGATTGAAAAACAAATCCAGGTCTGGTGTAATCCAAGGGGTTGCCATGACGATCCACACTGTCCCAGTCAATGAAGAGCAGGATGTTCCCCATTGACTGGGAGAGCAGTGCAGTGACCTGAGCTAACATCAATGGGTCAGCCCAGGTCACTGCAGGGGGGTGACAAGTGCTGCTGTCAGCGAGGTACATTACCTGCGCTGATCTCCAGCACACTGACAGCCCCTGTCACTGAGGTCAATGACCGGCGCCTTCACAGCAAGTATCGCGAGAGGTCCGTGACGTCACCGCTAGTCAGTCTCGGGTCGGAAGCGATAGGTGATGTGACAAGCGGCGGCCATGGAGGACAGTGACAGCGCTGAGGTCGGGATGGCGGGACTTCATCACCGCAGGTAAGCCGAGCGAGCGAGCGAGCGAGCGAGCGGGCGGGCGGGGGGGGATGGGGGGGATGGGGGGGGATGGGGGGGGGATGTGTGTGTGTGTGTGTGTTTGTGTATGTATGTGTACATGCCGCGGGCAGGAGGGGGCGGAGCGAGCTGAGCGGGAAAGTGTGGGCTTCCTGCACGTAACTAAGATAAACATCGGGTTACTAACCAAAGCGCTTTGCTTGGATACCCGATGTTTATCTTGGTTACCAGCTTGTGGCAGGCTGCCAGCGATGGCTCCTGCACACTGTAGCTGTAAAAAGCCCTGCTTTTTGCTGCTAGAACCGTTCTCGAACGTATCTAGAACTATCGAGCTTTTGCAAAAAGCTCGAGTTCTAGTTCGATCTAGAACATGCCCCAAAATCACTCGAGCCGCGAACTGGAGAACCACGAACCACGAACCGCGCTCAACTCTAATCATAAGTGCTGACAATGAAACTCTCAGTCAGTCAATTTATGTAAATCCCAGTCCTCCCGACTCCAAACAAATCCCACAGTAACCACATAGCAGCTACACACAGGCAATCCTCCTAACAGCATGGCAAAAGTAATAGATGATATTTACTCATTTTAGAACTGTGTCCGAGAACTGGCCATGCATCCTTTGACGCACGTTTCACAATATGCTTTGTCAAAAAGTCATAGCACTATTAAATCATAGTATTAAAATATTAAATTATATATTTAAATATACAAAATATTAAATAGGACAATGAAATTAATATTTCCTCACTATAAAATCAATTGTCATTTTATTATCCAGTCACTATATCCATACATTGCATAAATTCTATTTTGCTTTGACAGCTTATTTAATGTTTTTTTTTATTTCAATTTCATTTTTCTTTTACAAGTGGTAGGAAGAATTTAATAACATAATCAAATTTACCATTTATGCTCTACAGAATACATTGTAAATAACTTGATTTTAAAAACATCCCATTAATTTCAACAGTTTGTATTCAATGTATGGCAAAAATAGAGTGACCACTAAGGATTTTAAATTTCAAATGTAAGATAAACTGAGATAAGTGGACCCATGGATGTTCGGGTACTGCTGGTCCAGCTGAGCTTTCTTAAAGGTTTTTTTTGGACCCGGACTTGACCTGAACTTCATTTGAAGTCACTGATTGGCAGTTCAGGCGTCTGCCCACATGCAGCCAGCCATAAGCAGAACACTTCCAGAAGCTAGTTGGTGGAGCTTTTTTTAAAAAAAATTTTTGTGCACACTACATCTAATCACGCTCCAGTGGTAGCCATTCAAACACTGCAAACGGCTTACACTGGGCCGAGCACTAAGCATATCTGAGCACAGTAATGCTCTCACGAGTGGTTTGCATTCATAAAAGACCCAAACTCTAAATTTTGTTTACTTGGAAAAGTCTGAATTCTTACCGAACACCGATCCCTAACTTCAGGTTCCCTCATCTCAACTGATAAGACTTAAAAGACAATACTGACTGGTCCATTTATAGTCGTAGCAATGCTATATATTCTTAATGATTTTTTTTTGAACGCCCAAGATCGTGCACTCCACCTGAGTGTGCTAAAAAAGTAGCTTAAAGGTGCCTCAAAAAAATGCATTGGGATGCTGGACTCTTGAAACAATCTCCAACAGTAGACCCCCTCTAAAACTATTCCCTATTCTTATCCTTTCAAGCCAGAAGGCCACAGCGAGGGTCAGGGACAAGTAGGCTCCCCTTGCTGAAACTAAGGGAGACCTAATCTTGCTCCTAGCATCTGCCTGGGCTGCCACTCCAAGTGAGAATTAGGAGACATTAACTTTTGACTTCCCTCCTGAGAGAGGAGAGTCAGAGGTCAGACTTGAGCAGAATTTGCTGGCCATACTCTCTCCCCATCGACCTCTCAAAAAGGAACCCATAGAGGAACCACATTCGACAAATACTAGTGCAAGGACACACATGTAAAAAAGTGACAGGACACACACACAGTGAAAAATAACTAAACAAAGTGAAGCTTTCCCTAGATTAATACTGGCAGGATCTTCCACCAGGAATTTAAAAATTTCCCTTTCCTTGACAGATTGTGCCTAAAGTATGAAATAAGAAGTTTTGCAAATGTGCCAAAATTTAATGGTTTCCCAGGCCCAGTGAATTAAGGTACCCAGGGTAACCACTACAGGGACACTTTGCGCTCGGGTTTTCACACTTAACTGGCCTAATAGCCTTAATCTTATAGGGCCAGCGTTTTCCCCAAATGACTATATGAGTAGAGATGAGCGAACTTGTTTAATAAAGGTTTACCAATATCAAATTCGGTACGAGATTGGGTCGTTTTGACTTGGGCTTAGAAACCCGAACACTTTTCCCAAAAGTCGGAAATGTTTGGTTTTGGGGCTTTACTAATACTATTACTTTGCTACTACTGTATAGTGATGCTGTATGATGAGCGTCGTGATGTGTTTGATGAAGGGAGGGTGTCTTGAGCGGTCAGAGGAACAGCAGCTTTTTTTTTCTTAACTCTATATGTGGATTTTCCAGAAGCCAATCAGGTAACAGAAAACATCCACAACGTTCAGACACTTGGGTCTGTATCATTGGCTGCCTAAGGCTATGTTCGCACGTTGCGTACTAGCCCTGCAGAATTTTCTGCAGCGATCTGAAGAGCACATGTGCACTTCAAATCGCTGCAGAAAATGTCCGTAGAAAAAAAAAAAAAAAAGCCGATTCCATGCGCTCTGCCTGCAGCTCCTCTCATAGACAGAGCAGGAGCTGCCGGCAAAGCGCACGGAAGAAGTGACATGTCACTTCTTGAACGCAGCGCTTCGAGCAGCAGCCGAAGCGCTGCGCTCCAAGACGCCACGTGCGCACAATCTCCATAGACTGTGCAGGGGACGCAGGACGCATGCAGTTACGCTGCGCTACAAAGCGCAGCGTAACTGCATGTATTTACGCAACGTGCGCACATTGCCTAAGTGTCATGGAGTTTTCTTTGTTGCAGACACGTTCTGAGTCTGAGTCTCACTTTTTCTTGTGGGACTCTGTTTAATAAATGGATTCCCTTTCCTTTGGGGAGGAGAGAGTTAATGTCAGTTAAGACTCAGACTCAGAACCTGTCACCAAAATCTGCAACAGAGAAAAGTCCGTGACACTAAGTCACATGTCCCTCTGCATATAAAATGTGGACATGCAGCTTTGGTGACATTTTGTGATTGCTAAACCTTAGGAACTACTAGACAGTTATCTTAGCTAGGAGTTTAATCATAGACAGTTGCGATAGTGAGGACGTAGCTTGAAAGATTTTCAGACTCAAAAGGAGGAAAACATCTGCACTGATGTCCAAAATCTTTGTCAGTTGGATCTGGGGTTGTATGAATTAGGGTCTGAGCATAATCCAGAGCCTCGTCACCAAATATTAAGCAATGGGGGTGGAGATGATGATCATGATGAGACTCAGATACCCGAGGTGCACGAGTACTGTACTGTGGAGTTAGGGCTGGAAGAGGAGGGTAACTGTCAGGGTGATGAGTGGGATGACAGAGATGATGATGAGGTTGGAGATCCCATTTGGTGTGAACCCAGAGGCATGCAGCAGAGAAGCTCAGCAGAGAAGGTGGAGGAGGAAGACAAGGAGGTTATGTTGCCTATTCCCACAAAAACATGTAGTGATGCAACCACAACAAGCACTGCATTCTCAGCCACAACTTTGGCTTTTGCCAGCAGCGGTCCCGGGTCTGCAGTTTTCAGGAAGGGTTGCCTAGCTTGGGCCTTTTTTGAGACCACAAAGGATGACCCAAATTTCATTATCCGCCAAGTTTGTAAACAACGACTCAGTAGAGGCAAAAAAATTCCAATATTTGATTACTACATACATGAACCGGCACATTGTCTACCAAACTTACTGTGCTAAAATGCAGCCTAGTGGGCATTCCCAACCACCAGCTGCCCCATCAATCGCATCTGCTGTTTCTTCCTTCTCCGTCACCATTGAAAGTGTTCTCATATAGGTCTCCAGCGGCAGAACCTCCGCTTATTTACCCGCTGCATTCTTGGTGTGATGGCCCATTTGCTGTTACGAAAGTGGACATTCCTGGTATTTTTGACCTATCTAAGACACCAAGCACACCATGTTTCTCAATCCACCATAACATATCCCCATTCACCTCCCTCCCAGTCCCCCTGTTTGTTGTGTACACCCTACTCCACTCTGTCATCACAGCAGCCATTCCTCGCTCCCACAGTTGTGGTCACATACAGTTAGGTCCAGAAATATTTGGACAGTGACACAATTTTCGCGAGTTGGGCTCTGCATGCCACCACATTGGATTTGAAATGAAATCTCTACAACAGAATTCAAGTGCAGATTGTAACGTTTAATTTGAAGGTTTGAACAAAAATATCTGATAGAAATTGTAAGAATTGTGCACATTTCTTTACAAACACTCCACATTTTAGGAGGTCAAAAGTAATTGGACAAATAAACCAAACCCAAACAAAATATTTTTATTTTCAATATTTTGTTGCGAATCCTTTGGAGGCAATCACTGCCTTAAGTCTGGAACCCATGGACATCACCAAACGCTGGGTTTCCTCCTTCTTAATGCTTTGCCAGGCCTTTACAGCCACAGCCTTCAGGTCTTGCTTGTTTGTGGGTCTTTCTGTCTTAAGTCTGGATTTGAGCAAGTGAAATGCTTGCTCAATTTGGTTAAGATCTGGTGATTGACTTGGCCATTGCAGAATGTTCCACTTTTTTGCACTCATGAATAGAGATGAGCGAACCGGTCGCGGTTCGGCTCGAGGTTGGTTCGCCGAACGGACCTCCCGTTCGAGTTCGGTTCGTCGAACGTTCGACGAACCGAACTCGAACTGCATAGGAAACAATGGCAGGCAATCACAAACACAGAAAAACACCTAGAAAACACCCTCAAAGGTGTCCTAAAGGTGACAAACAACTCAAACACATTGGAAAGTGACAAGGACATATACTCATGCGAAAACAAAACAGCTGGACAAGGAAAAAGAGGAGGACACACAGATATAGGCATGGCACGCCCTTCTAAAATCATGTAAAACACCGCAAGGTGACTCCAAGCGGAGTCTCCCTTTTTTCCAAAAATTGGGCCACACACACACCCACCCCTTCAGTGGTAGCACTTGTGCCCCAGTTGCACACTTCACAGCTAGATTTGCATCAAGCACATTCAAAAATACGCCATAATTAACCGTCCCCAGGATGACACCAGGGTAGGTAGCTAAGTCTTTCCTGATCCCAGCTCTGTGCAGCTTGGATCATTTATAAAAAACACAGCAATCAAGGGTTACTCCAAGCGGAGTCTCCCTTTTTTCCAAAAATTGTGCCCCACACACACCCACCCCTTCAGTGGCAGCAGTTGTGCCCTAGTTTTACACTTCACAGCTACATTTGCATCAAGCACATTCAAAAATACGCCATTCTTATCCGTCCCCAGGATGACACCGGGGTAGGTAGCAAAGTCTTTCCTGATCCCAGCTCTGTTCATCTTGGCTTCTTTTAAAAACAATGTAAGCAAGGGTTACTCCAAGCGGAGTCTCCCTTTTTTCCAAAAATTGGGCCCCACACACACCCACCCCTTCAGTGGCAGCAGTTGTGCCCTAGTTGTACACTTCACAGCTACATTTGCATCAAGCACATTCAAAAATAAGCCATTCTTATCCATCCCCAGGATGACACCGGGGTAGGTAGCAAAGTATTTGCTGACCCATGACTTGTTCATCTTGGCTTCTTTTAAAAACAATGTAAGCAAGGGTTACTCCAAGCGGAGTCTCCCTTTTTTCCAAAAATTGGGCCCCACACACACCCACCCCTTCAGTGGCAGCAGTTGTGCCCTAGTTGTACACTTCACAGCTACATTTGCATCAAGCACATTCAAAAATACGCCATTCTTATCCGTCCCCAGGATGACACCGGAGTAGGTAGCAAAGTCTTTCCTGATCCCAGCTCTGTTCATCTTGGCTTCTTTTAAAAACACATCAAGCAAGGGTTACTCCAAGCGGAGTCTCCCTTTTTTCCAAAAATTGGGCCCCACACACACCCACCCCTTCAGTGGCAGCAGTTGTGCCCTAGTTGTACACTTCACAGCTACATTTGCATCAAGCACATTCAAAAATACGCCATTCTTATCCATCCCCAGGATGACACCGGGGTAAGTAGCAAAGTCTTTGCTGACCCATGACTTGTTCATCTTGGCTTCTTTTAAAAACAATGTAAGCAAGGGTTACTCCAAGCGGAGTCTCCCTTTTTTCCAAAAATTGGGCCCCACACACACCCACCCCTTCAGTGGCAGCAGTTGTGCCCTAGTTGTACACTTCACAGCTACATTTGCATCAAGCACATTCAAAAATACGCCATTCTTATCCGTCCCCAGGATGACACCGGGGTAGGTAGCAAAGTCTTTCCTGATCCCAGCTCTGTTCATCTTGGCTTCTTTTAAAAACACATCAAGCAAGGGTTACTCCAAGCGAAGTCTCCCTTTTTTTCCAAAAATTGGGCCCCACACACCCACCCATTCAGTGGCAGCAGTTGTGCCCCAGTTGTACACTTCACAGCTAGATTTGCATCAAGCACATTCAAAAATACGTCATTCTTATCCGTCCCCAGGATGACACCGGGGTAGGTAGCAAAGTCTTTCCTGATCCCAGCTCTGTTCATCTTGGCTTCTTTTAAAAACACATCAAGCAAGGGTTACTCCAAGCGGAGTCTCCCTTTTTTCCAAAAATTGGGCCCCACACACACCCACCCCTTCAGTGGCAGCAGTTGTGCCCTAGTTGTACACTTCACAGCTACATTTGCATCAAGCACATTCAAAAATACGCCATTCTTATCCATCCCCAGGATGAAACCGGGGTAGGTAGCAAAGTCTTTGCTGACCCATGACTTGTTCATCTTGGCTTCTTTTAAAAACAATGTAAGCAAGGGTTACTCCAAGCGGAGTCTCCCTTTTTTCCAAAAATTGGGCCCCACACACACCCACCCCTTCAGTGGCAGCAGTTGTGCCCTAGTTGTACACTTCACAGCTACATTTGCATCAAGCACATTCAAAAATACGCCATTCTTATCCGTCCCCAGGATGACACCGGGGTAGGTAGCAAAGTCTTTCCTGATCCCAGCTCTGTTCATCTTGGCTTCTTTTAAAAACACAGCAAGCAAGGGTTACTCCAAGCGGAGTCTCCCTTTTTTTCCAAAAATTGGGCCCCACACACCCACCCATTCAGTGGCAGCAGTTGTGCCCCAGTTGTACACTTCACAGCTAGATTTGCATCAAGCACATTCAAAAATACGTCATTCTTATCCGTCCCCAGGATGACACCGGGGTAGGTAGCAAAGTCTTTCCTGATCCCAGCTCTGTTCATCTTGGCTTCTTTTAAAAACACAGCAAGCAAGGGTTACTCCAAGCGGAGTCTCCCTTTTTTCCAAAAATTGGGCCCCACACACACCCACCCCTTCAGTGGCAGCAGTTGTGCCCTAGTTGTACACTTCACAGCTACATTTGCATCAAGCACATTCAAAAATACGCCATTCTTATCCGTCCCCAGGATGACACCGGGGTAGGTAGCAAAGTCTTTCCTGATCCCAGCTCTGTTCATCTTGGCTTCTTTTAAAAACACAGCAAGCAAGGGTTACTCCAAGCGGAGTCTCCCTTTTTTTCCAAAAATTGGGCCCCACACACCCACCCATTCAGTGGCAGCAGTTGTGCCCCAGTTGTACACTTCACAGCTAGATTTGCATCAAGCACATTCAAAAATACGTCATTCTTATCCGTCCCCAGGATGACACCGGGGTAGGTAGCAAAGTCTTTCCTGATCCCAGCTCTGTTCATCTTGGCTTCTTTTAAAAACACAGCAAGCAAGGGTTACTCCAAGCGGAGTCTCCCTTTTTTTCCAAAAATTGGGCCCCACACACCCACCCATTCAGTGGCAGCAGTTGTGCCCCAGTTGTACACTTCACAGCTAGATTTGCATCAAGCACATTCAAAAATACGTCATTCTTATCCGTCCCCAGGATGACACCGGGGTAGGTAGCAAAGTCTTTCCTGATCCCAGCTCTGTTCATCTTGGCTTCTTTTAAAAACACAGCAAGCAAGGGTTACTCCAAGCGGAGTCTCCCTTTTTTTCCAAAAATTGGGCCCCACACACCCACCCATTCAGTGGCAGCAGTTGTGCCCCAGTTGTACACTTCACAGCTAGATTTGCATCAAGCACATTCAAAAATACGTCATTCTTATCCGTCCCCAGGATGACACCGGGGTAGGTAGCAAAGTCTTTCCTGATCCCAGCTCTGTTCATCTTGTCTTCTTTTAAAAACACAGCAAGCAAGGGTTACTCCAAGCGGAGTCTCCCTTTTTTTCCAAAAATTGGGCCCCACACACCCACCCATTCAGTGGCAGCAGTTGTGCCCCAGTTGTACACTTCACAGCTAGATTTGCATCAAGCACATTCAAAAATACGTCATTCTTATCCGTCCCCAGGATGACACCGGGGTAGGTAGCAAAGTCTTTCCTGATCCCAGCTCTGTTCATCTTGGCTTCTTTTAAAAACACAGCAAGCAAGGGTTACTCCAAGCGGAGTCTCCCTTTTTTTCCAAAAATTGGGCCCCACACACCCACCCATTCAGTGGCAGCAGTTGTGCCCCAGTTGTACACTTCACAGCTAGATTTGCATCAAGCACATTCAAAAATACGCCATAATTAACCGTCCCCAGGATGACACCAGGGTAGGTAGCAAAGTCTTTCCTGATCCCAGCTCTGTTCATCTTGGCTTCTTTTAAAAACAATGTAAGCAAGGGTTACTCCAAGCGGAGTCTCCCTTTTTTTCCAAAAATTGGGCCCCACACACCCACCCATTCAGTGGCAGCACTTGTGCCCTAGTTGCAAACAGGATGTTTTGATTTGCATCAAGCACATTCCAAATCAACAAGCATTTACTCTCCCCAGGATGACACAGGGGTAGTAAATTCCTTCTGGATCCATGACTTGTTCATTTTGATGAACGTCAGTCTGTCCACATTGTCACTGGACAGACGCGTGCGCTTATCTGTCAGCACACACCCAGCAGCACTGAATACACGTTCAGAGACAACGCTGGCAGCTGGACACGACAAAATCTCCAAGGCGTAAGTTGCGAGCTCTGGCCATTTTTCTAGGTTTGAAGCCCAAAAGGAGCAAGGCTTAAGTTGCACAGTCATGGCATCGATGTTCATTTGGAGATACTCCTGTATCATCCTCTCCAGCCGTTGACTATGTGTCAGACTTGTTGTCTCTGGTGGCCTTGCAAAAGAGGGTCTAAAAAAATTATGAAAAGATTCCATAAAATTGCTGTTACCGGCACCAGATACGGTCCTACTGGTACGGGTAGACTGTTGAAGATGACGAGACCGTCCCATGTTTGTCAAGTTACAACTGGGAGATTCACTCCCTGCACCTGCACGGTTGTTTGGTGGAAAAGCCGAGCTAAGATCTAGTAACAGCTTCTGCTGATACTCCTGCATACGTGCGTCCCTTTCTATGGCTGGAATTATGTCACAAAATTTGGACTTGTACCGGGGATCTAATAGTGTGGCAATCCAGTAGTCATCATCACTTCTAATTTTGACAATACGACTGTCATGTTGGAGGTAGTGCAACAAAAAGGCACTCATGTGTCTTGCGCAGCCATGCGGACCAAGTCCACGCTGTGTTTGTGGCATAGAGGTGCTACCCGTTCTTTCTTCCTCTGACATCTGACCCCAACCTCTTTCAACTGAAATTTGACCAAGGTCTCCCTCATCCGCTGAGTCTTCCATGTCCATGGACAGTTCGTCCTCCATTTCTTCATGTTCTCCTGCACCTTGCTCAACATTTCGCCTGCTACTATGCGCCCTTGTCGATCCCTGTCCCCCTTGGTCCCATGCCTGCTGCGTTGGTGATGATGAACGTCTGGACCTTGGTGATGTTGTTGTCCCTTGCGCATATGAATCCTCCTGTAGTTCCTCCCCTTCATGTTGTCCCACCCCCTGACTCCGAATAGTGTTTAGCGTGTGCTCCAGCATGTAAATGACTGGAATCGTCATGCTGATAATGGCATTGTCAGCGCTAAACATATTCGTCGCCATGTCGAAACTGTGCAGAAGGGTGCATAGGTCCTTGATCTGAGACCACTCCATCAGGGTGATCTGCCCCACCTCTGCATCTCGTTGGCCCAGGCTATACGTCATGACGTATTGCACCAGGGCTCTGCGGTGCTGCCACAGTCGCTGTAACATGTGGAGAGTTGAATTCCAGCGTGTCGCCACATCGCATTTCAGGCGATGAACCGGCAGGCCGAAAGACTTCTGGAGCGATGCAAGTCGCTCAGCTGCGGCGCTTGAACGGCGGAAGTGAGCAGACAGTTTTCGTGCCCTGTTCAGAAGGCCATCTAGGCCGGGATAGTGTGTTAAAAATTGCTGCACGACAAGGTTCAACACGTGAGCCATACAAGGTACGTGTGTCACCTTGCCCAGGCGAAGGGCCGCACCCAGGTTTGCAGCATTGTCGCACACGGCCTTACCAGGCTGCAGGTTGAGTGGAGACAACCATTTATTAAACTCGGACCGCAGAGCTGACCACAACTCCTCAGCTGTGTGACTCTTATTACCAAGACATGTCAAGCTAAAGACCGCCTGATGCCGTTGCGCTCTGCTGCCAGCATAGTAATGAGGGGTGCGTGATTCCTTCTGCGCAGTGAGAACGCTGGTGGCCTGACCAGGCAGGCTTGGGGCGGAGGTGGAGGACCCAGATGAGGTGGAGGATGCAGAAGCAGTGGCGGAACTTGGACAGACAGAGGATTGACACACAAGTCGTGGGGACGGCAAGACTTGTGCAGCAGACCCTTCACCATCTATCACCATAGTTACCCAGTGCCCAGTCAGCGACATGTAACGTCCCTGTCCATGCTTACTGGTCCAAGTATCGGTGGTGAAATGCACCCGTTCACACACAGAGTTTCTCAAGGAAGCGGTGATGTTGTGTGCGACATGCTGGTGTAGCGCGGGCACACCTTTCTTAGAGAAGTAGTGGCGACTAGGCATCTGGTACTGGGGCACAGCGACAGACATAAGGTCTCTAAAATCCTGTGTGTCCACTAGGCGGAAAGGCAGCATTTCGGTAGCCAACAGCTTACAGAGGGATAGAGTCAACCTCTTAGCTTTGTCATGGGTCGGAGGAAGTGGCCTTTTATTTGACCACATCTGAGGGACAGAGATCTGGCTGCTGTGTGTAGACGGTGTTGAGTAGGGTGTCCCTGGAAAAATGCAGGTTTGTGAGGAAAGTGCAGGCGGAGACATGATGTTGCCTTCATCCAACGTTGGTGCTATCGATGTCTGAGAGAGCTGTACACACTCACTTGTTTCCCCTTCCAAACCAACTGACGACCTTACAAGCAAACTGCCTGTTGTGGTTACAGTGGTGGAAGTTTTGCGTGGAAAAACAGGTGTGACAGCTGTCCCCACAGTCCTAGAAGATGAAGAGCGCGCGGATGCACTGGAAGGGGCGGGCGGTGGATGGTTCGCTCCGCTAGGCCGCATTGCAGCACGGTGAGCTTCCCACCGGGACTTATGATATTTAGTCATGTGACGATTCATGGAAGAAGTTGTCAAACTGCTGAGGTTTTGACCTCTACTAACAGAATCATGACAAATGTTACATATCACATGAGTTGGGCGATCTTTTTCGATGTGAAAAAAGGACCAGGCTAGGCAAGGCTTAGAGGCCATGCGACCTGTTGATCCCCCCGAATAATGCTCATAGGCAGAGTGGTGGCTGAGGATGCAGTTGTAGACGTGCTACCAGTGCTCCGACTCTGTCCAGGAAGGCGCAAGGTAACTTCGTCGTCGGTTGCATCCTCCTCCACCGCCTCTGTTGACCTCCTCGAGTGCCTGACTGGGGGTTGACAGTAGGTGGGATCTAGAACGTCATCATCAATTGTTGTGTTTGCACTCCCCTCCCCCTCAGACCGAGCCTCTTCTTGCCCTGACCGAATATTTAAGTTGTCATCCCAATCGGGTATCTGCGTCTCATCTTCATCAGTATGTTCCTCATTGTCTATAACCACAGGTGTTACAGTTTTTGACAAAGGGTCAACATTATGCTCAGAAACTTGGTCCTCACGGCCTGAATCAGAGTCACAAAGGTTCTGGGCATCACTGCAGACCATTTCCTGTTCTGTACTCACTGTAGCTTGGGAGCAGACCTCTGATTCCCAGGCTATAGTGTGACTGAACAGCTCTGCAGACTCAGCCATCTCAGTTCCACCATACTGTGCAGGGCTGATGGAGACTTCAGAGCTGGGAGAAATCAAGTGTGATTGGGATGACAACTCAGAGGACTGGTGTTTTTTGGATGCGGTACTTGAAGTGGCTGAGAGGGCACTTGTTGGACCACTTGAGATCCATTCAAGCATTTTCCTTTTTTGCCCATCATCTACCTTTGTTCCTCTTGTTCGTGTCCGTAAAAAAGGGAGCACATCGGATTGTCCACAATAAGTAGTAGACATCTTACTTTTGCTAGTAGATGGTCTATCTGCAGCAGATGATAATGGAGCTTTGCCACCTTCCCCACTGACAAAACCTTTTTTGCCTTTTCCACCACGCCTCTTCCCCTTTCCACCAGCATCTGTCATTTTGCCACTCATGTTGATTGCGACAAGATTGTGGACTGAAAATGTGGTAGTAGAGGTGGTGAAGATTGCAGTGGTGGTCTAGCTTTATTAACAGCAGAATAATAAAGAATAAATATCCCTGACAATGTAACTTAGTTATAATTAGTTGGAGTGTGCAACGCAGGCAGACGTGCTGCAAATGTCTTGGCACTAGTGGGACTAAAGCAAAGTCCAATAGCCACGTATAGGATGCCACTAGGTACACTGAGTGTTTGCTAGTATAATGGCTTAGTTATAATTAGTTGGAGTGTGCAACGCAGGCAGATGCGCTCTGCAAATGTCTTGGCACTAGTGGGACTATAGCAAAGTCCAATAGCCACGTATAGGATGCCACTAGGTACACTGAGTGTGTGCTAGTATAATGGCTTAGTTATAATTAGTTGGAGTGTGCAACGCAGGCAGATGCGTTCTGCAAATGTCTTGGCACTAGTGGGACTAAAGCAAAGTCCAATAGCCACGTATAGGATGCCACTAGGTACACTAAGTGTTTGCTAGTATAATGGCTTAGTTATAATTAGTTGGAGTGTGCAACGCAGGCAGATGCGCTCTGCAAATGTCTTGGCACTAGTGGGACTATAGCAAAGTCCAATAGCCACGTATAGGATGCCACTAGGTACACTGAGTGTTTGCTAGTATAATGGCTTAGTTATAATTAGTTGGAGTGTGCAACGCAGGCAGATGCGCTCTGCAAATGTCTTGGCACTAGTGGGACTATAGCAAAGTCCAATAGCCACGTATAGGATGCCACTAGGTACACTGAGTGTGTGCTAGTATAATGGCTTAGTTATAATTAGTTGGAGTGTGCAACGCAGGCAGATGCGCTCTGCAAATGTCTTGGCACTAGTGGGACTATAGCAAAGTCCAATAGCCACGTATAGGATGCCACTAGGTACACTGAGTGTGTGCTAGTATAATGGCTTAGTTATAATTAGTTGGAGTGTGCAACGCAGGCAGATGCGTTCTGCAAATGTCTTGGCACTAGTGGGACTAAAGCAAAGTCCAATAGCCACGTATAGGATGCCACTAGGTACACTAAGTGTTTGCTAGTATAATGGCTTAGTTATAATTAGTTGGAGTGTGCAACGCAGGCAGATGCGCTCTGCAAATGTCTTGGCACTAGTGGGACTATAGCAAAGTCCAATAGCCACGTATAGGATGCCACTAGGTACACTGAGTGTTTGCTAGTATAATGGCTTAGTTATAATTAGTTGGAGTGTGCAACGCAGGCAGATGCGCTCTGCAAATGTCTTGGCACTAGTGGGACTATAGCAAAGTCCAATAGCCACGTATAGGATGCCACTAGGTACACTAAGTGTTTGCTAGTATAATGGCTTAGTTATAATTAGTTGGAGTGTGCAACGCAGGCAGATGCGCTCTGCAAATGTCTTGGCACTAGTGGGACTATAGCAAAGTCCAATAGCCACGTATAGGATGCCACTAGGTACACTGAGTGTGTGCTAGTATAATGGCTTAGTTATAATTAGTTGGAGTGTGCAACGCAGGCAGATGCGCTCTGCAAATGTCTTGGCACTAGTGGGACTATAGCAAAGTCCAATAGCCACGTATAGGATGCCACTAGGTACACTGAGTGTGTGCTAGTATAATGGCTTAGTTATAATTAGTTGGAGTGTGCAACGCAGGCAGATGCGCTCTGCAAATGTCTTGGCACTAGTGGGACTATAGCAAAGTCCAATAGCCACGTATAGGATGCCACTAGGTACACTGAGTGTGTGCTAGTATAATGGCTTAGTTATAATTAGTTGGAGTGTGCAACGCAGGCAGATGCGTTCTGCAAATGTCTTGGCACTAGTGGGACTAAAGCAAAGTCCAATAGCCACGTATAGGATGCCACTAGGTACACTAAGTGTTTGCTAGTATAATGGCTTAGTTATAATTAGTTGGAGTGTGCAACGCAGGCAGATGCGCTCTGCAAATGTCTTGGCACTAGTGGGACTATAGCAAAGTCCAATAGCCACGTATAGGATGCCACTAGGTACACTGAGTGTTTGCTAGTATAATGGCTTAGTTATAATTAGTTGGAGTGTGCAACGCAGGCAGATGCGCTCTGCAAATGTCTTGGCACTAGTGGGACTATAGCAAAGTCCAATAGCCACGTATAGGATGCCACTAGGTACACTAAGTGTTTGCTAGTATAATGGCTTAGTTATAATTAGTTGGAGTGTGCAACGCAGGCAGATGCGCTCTGCAAATGTCTTGGCACTAGTGGGACTATAGCAAAGTCCAATAGCCACGTATAGGATGCCACTAGGTACACTGAGTGTGTGCTAGTATAATGGCTTAGTTATAATTAGTTGGAGTGTGCAACGCAGGCAGATGCGCTCTGCAAATGTCTTGGCACTAGTGGGACTATAGCAAAGTCCAATAGCCACGTATAGGATGCCACTAGGTACACTGAGTGTGTGCTAGTATAATGGCTTAGTTATAATTAGTTGGAGTGTGCAACGCAGGCAGATGCGTTCTGCAAATGTCTTGGCACTAGTGGGACTAAAGCAAAGTCCAATAGCCACGTATAGGATGCCACTAGGTACACTAAGTGTTTGCTAGTATAATGGCTTAGTTATAATTAGTTGGAGTGTGCAACGCAGGCAGATGCGCTCTGCAAATGTCTTGGCACTAGTGGGACTATAGCAAAGTCCAATAGCCACGTATAGGATGCCACTAGGTACACTGAGTGTTTGCTAGTATAATGGCTTAGTTATAATTAGTTGGAGTGTGCAACGCAGGCAGATGCGCTCTGCAAATGTCTTGGCACTAGTGGGACTATAGCAAAGTCCAATAGCCACGTATAGGATGCCACTAGGTACACTAAGTGTTTGCTAGTATAATGGCTTAGTTATAATTAGTTGGAGTGTGCAACGCAGGCAGATGCGCTCTGCAAATGTCTTGGCACTAGTGGGACTATAGCAAAGTCCAATAGCCACGTATAGGATGCCACTAGGTACACTAAGTGTGTGCTAGTATAATGGCTTAGTTATAATTAGTTGGAGTGTGCAACGCAGGCAGATGCGCTCTGCAAATGTCTTGGCACTAGTGGGACTATAGCAAAGTCCAATAGCCACGTATAGTATGCCACTAGGTACACTGAGTGTGTGCTAGTATAATGGCTTAGTTATAATTAGTTGGAGTGTGCAACGCAGGCAGATGCGCTCTGCAAATGTCTTGGCACTAGTGGGACTATAGCAAAGTCCAATAGCCACGTATAGGATGCCACTAGGTACACTAAGTGTTTTCTAGTATAATGGCTTAGTTATAATTAGTTGGAGTGTGCAACGCAGGCAGATGCGCTCTGCAAATGTCTTGGCACTAGTGGGACTATAGCAAAGTCCAATAGCCACGTATAGGATGCCACTAGGTACACTGAGTGTTTGCTAGTATAATGGCTTAGTTATAATTAGTTGTAGTGTGCAATGCAGGCAGACGTGCTCTGCAAATGTCTTTGCACTAGTGGGACTATAGCAAAGTCCAATAGCCACAGATAGGATGCCACTAGGTACACTGAGTGTTTGCTAGTATAATGGCTTAGTTATGAGTTGGAGTGTGCAGAGGACAAGAGGGTACAGTGGCAGGATTGTGGTGCTCTGGGTAGAGGAATGGAAGCCTGCCTTTCTATTCCCTCCTAATGGTACAAAAAAACTGAGCTGAAACAATGTTCAGTAAACATGCAACATTAAGCATGTGAATTGCAGCCTTAAGACTAGAAAAAAATACTAATACTAATTGCGTCTCACTTCACTGTGTATTTAATCTGGGACACAGCTGACCACTTGCCACCATTCATATTGGAGTTTGACATGACACAAGTCAGGTATTGATAATGTTTTTAACTTCAGTAGGTTAGGGACTGTCTCAGATGGGTACACCTTGACGAGGTGAGACAGCTTTTTACCTTTTTGCAAAAATGTATACACTAAGTACCCTGTTATTAAGCACTTGCAATTTATTTATTTATAGTCAGGGTATTTTTCATGCAATTTTCTCTTTGGTTTTTTTCTAGTCTTAAGGCTGCAATTCACATGCTTAATGTTGCATGTTTACTGAACATTGTTTCAGCTCAGTTTTTTTGTGTTTTTTGTATGTTTTCTTGCTTTTTTGCAAGTTGGGGGCGCAGCCCTCCTAATACTGAGACTGAACAACTAATTGCGTCTCACTTCACTGTGTATTTAATCTGGGACACAGCTGACCACTTGCCACCATTCATATTGGAGTTTGACATGACACAAGTCAGGTATTGATAATGTTTTTAACTTCAGTAGGTTAGGGACTGTCTCAGATGGGTACACCTTGACGAGGTGAGACAGCTTTTTACCTTTTTGCAAAAATGTATACACTAAGTACCCTGTTATTAAGCACTTGCAATTTATTTATTTATAGTCAGGGTATTTTTCATGCAATTTTCTCTTTGGTTTTTTTCCCTCCTAATGGTGAAATGCAGGGAGGAAATCCCTGACCTTGGCTGCACAGACGCTGGCGCTGTTTTCAGGACCTGTCACCTTAACTCTGACCCTGCCGGTTTGAGCCCTTAAAAGGACTGCTATAAAGTGCTCTCCCTATGCTGTCTAACGCTGTGTATGCAGCGCATACAGCTGTATCAGCGATAGGACTCAAGACGGAGCTGCGACAGTGATGTCTGACACCAAAGACGCAGAAGGCAGATAATGGCGTCCGTGAAGAAAATGTCCGGTTTTATAATGCAGGGACATGTGACATGCAGATCCTATCACACATGCCGTTGCTTCTCTGGCTCAAAGTCCACTTAGCTGTGTGTGTGTCTGTGATTGGCTGACATGCTGGCCCGCCCCACAAGACGCGCGCGCTTAGGGAAGGAAGACAAGAAAAAAAAAAAAAAATGGCGATCGCCATTATAGAAACAGCAGTGATCTGAAGGCGCTGTTCACGCACACTATACACTGAAATGTGATAATAGTTTGATTCACAGAGTGACTTACACTATTACAGCAGAAACCAAGCTATGATTTAGCTGTTTTTTGGCTGCTAGAACCGTTCTCGAACGTTTCTAGAACTATCGAGCTTTTGCAAAAAGCTCGAGTTCTAGTTCGATCTAGAACATGCCCCAAAATCACTCGAGCCTAGAACTGGAGAACCACGAACCACGAACCGCGCTCAACTCTACTCATGAACTCCTGGGTAGCTTTGGCTGTATGCTTGGGGTCATTGTCCATCTGTACTATGAAGCGCCGTCCGATCAACTTTGCGGCATTTGGCTGAATCTGTGCTGAAAGTATATCCCGGTACACTTCAGAATTCATCCGGCTACTCTTGTCTGCTGTTATGTCATCAATAAACACAAGTGACCCAGTGCCATTGAAAGCCATGCATGCCCATGCCATCACGTTGCCTCCACCATGTTTTACAGAGGATGTGGTGTGCCTTGGATCATGTGCCGTTCCCTTTCTTCTCCAAACTTTTTTCTTCCCATCATTCTGGTACAGGTTCATCCTTGTCTCATCTGTCCATAGAATACTTTTCCAGAACTGAGCTGGCTTCATGAGGTGTTTTTCAGCAAATTTAACTCTGGCCTGTCTATTTTTGGAATTGATGAATGGTTTGCATCTAGATGTGAACCCTTTGTATTTACTTTCATGGAGTCTTCTCTTTACTGTTGACTTAGAGACAGATACACCTACTTCACTGAGAGTGTTCTGGACTTCAGTTGATGTTGTGAACGGGTTCTTCTTCACCAAAGAAAGTATGCGGCGATCATCCACCAGTGTTGTCATCCGTGGACGCCCAGGCCTTTTTGAGTTCCCAAGCTCACCAGTCAATTCCTTTTTTCTCAGAATGTACCCGACTGTTGATTTTGCTACTCCAAGCATGTCTGCTGTCTCTCTGATGGATTTTTTCTTTTTTTTCAGCCTCAGGATGTTCTGCTTCACCTCAATTGAGAGTTCCTTAGACCGCATGTTGTCTGGTCACAGCAAGAGCTTCCAAATGCAAAACCACACACCTGTAATCAACCCCAGACCTTTTAACTACTTCATTGATTACAGGTTAACGAGGGAGACGCCTTCAGAGTTAATTGCAGCCCTTAGAGTCCCTTGTCCAATTACTTTTGGTCCCTTGAAAAAGAGGAGGCTATACATTACAGAGCTATGATTCCTAAACCCTTTCTCCGATTTGGATGTGAAAACTGTCATATTGCAGCTGGGAGTGTGCACTTTCAGCCCATATTATATATAATTGTATTTCTGAACATGTTTTTGTAAACAGCTAAAATACCAAAACTTGTGTCACTGTCCAAATATTTCTGGACCTAACTGTAAAAGATAATTTCCTCCTACACTGCTTGATTGTTGCATCACCAAGGCTTGTGTTAGTTACATTAGTAGCAGTAGTAACAGAAGCCACGACAAAGATATCACAGAATGCAATAACGCAATATCAATGCAGCACACTGAAAAGTACAACATTGCCTTGTCTGCACATTCTCCAACTGGGGTGGAAAATTCATTGGAAATCCAGGACTTTTTCATCTTGATGAAAATTAGGAAGTCTACACTTTCAGAGGACAGCCAGATGAGGTCATCCATCAGGACTCCACCAGCAGCGCTCTATACACATTCTGAGAGACTGCTGGCTGCAAGGCATGACAAAACCTCCAAGGCGTGACTGCTGGAAAGCTGACATCACTCTTCCATTTTTGAAGCCCAATATGCAAAAGGGTCGGACCCACCCCTGATGGCATAGATATTGAGTTAGAGATACTCCTGCACCATCTTCTACAGCCGTTCACTATGTGTCAGAGTTGTACTCTGTTCTGCTGCTGCATGGGATGGTGTAAAAAATGTGTTCCACAAGTTGCAGAAATAACTTCTGCCACTTAAACTGTTACTGCTGCTATGTTTCTGCAATGACAATTCAACATTCTCAGTGTTTAACACGAACAACTGCGATGCACACTGGGTGCCTCACTGCTGTCTTGGAAAAAAAGCACTGTTAAGATTGTGTACAAGCTTGTTTCCACACTCCAGCATGCGTGTGCCCCTTTCCAAGGTGGAAAGCATCTGGCAAACTTTCCTTTTGTACCGTGTATCTGCTTCTACTGACTGTTTTTACAAAGTTACCAGGTAATGTGAGTTGGATAATCCTTTGCAGTCTCAAAAGAGGCCCAAGGTAGGCAACCCTTGCTGCTCATGCAAACTGCAGACCCGCAACTGCTGCTGGCCACAACCAGAGTTGTGGCTGAGGATGCAGTGCTTGCCATGGTTGCATCACTCGGTGTCTGTGTGGAAAGCCACAATGGAACCTCTCGTCTTCCTCCTCCTCCACCTCCTCTGCTGAGCCACTCAGCATCGTGCCTCTGGGTTAACCAAACGGGAGGTAGAACCTCATCGTCATGCTCTTTGTTGTCGCACTCCTCGTCCTGAGAGTCACCCTCCTCCTCTTCCTCCCCTGACAGCACTGTACAGTATGCATGCACCTCAGCTATCTGAGTCTCATCATGATCCCTTCCACCCCAGGGGGTTAACGTCTGGTGATGAAGGTCTGGATTCTGGTCGAACTCTACTTTGTCCAGCCCTAGATCTAACTGACAAAAATTTTGGACATCGTTACAGATGCTGTCCTACTCTTGAGCCTGTTAATCTTTGGAGCAGAGCTCACATACACATGGAAAAGAATGTGTGAACAGCTCTCCAGACTCACCCATCTGTGTTTCCCAACAGTCAGTTAGGTGGTTGGAGAGCTGTGATTTGGGTGGAAACAAGGGTAATTAGGGTTCCACCTCTGTGGAATGTACTATGCGTGATGTTGAGTTGGAGGATAAGAAGCAGTAGGCACTTGATGCAGCGCTTGCCATCCAGTGTAGTACATGCCGTTTTTTGGCCTCATCCACAAGTCATAACACTGTGCAGCTGCCAAAGAAAGGGAGTCGAATAGCCGTCTACTAACAGAAGTTGTCAGCTGTCTTTGAATCGGACAAGCTGGTGTTTGCTCAGAATTGCTTTCAGTAACTTTCCCCCTTACCCACTTACACCTTGAACAGGACGCCTATTGCCCCAATACAATTTTAGAGGAACACTGCATAATTGCGGTCAGCCCTGGCTGCGCAGTACGGAGGTGGGGGGATTCTCTCTTCACTGTTAGAATGAGGGTCACATTAAGGGACAGGTTGAGGGCACAGGTGGAGGCCCTAGAGGAGATGGAGGAGACAAACAGTGGAGGGATTTAAAGACCTGAGGGTGTCTTTTGTTTTTATTTCTTTAATAATATTTTTTTTTATGTCTTTTAGGTTCATTTTTTCGTGCACAGCAAGGGTCATCGCTATGGATTACGTTTGACCTTATTTTTTATTTAAAAAAAAAAAAAAAGGGTGAATGAGAGCTGTAGTATGTGGGGGGATCTGTTCTACAAGCTCATTATCATACTTTCTGTTTTCTCACTCCTCCTTTAAAAACTGTAATATATTTAGGTAATGAAGCCAAATATTTGAAAATTCTTTTTCTTTTCGTGTTTCAGGGTACACTGACAATTTGTCTTTTTTTATGCAGAAGACACAAGATATGGCTGTATTCAGTTTTAATGTTTTGATCTCCAACAGATCATTCTTATGAATATCCATAGACAATGTCTTTTTTTTGTAAGTTACATTATCTGTTTCATCCACCAGGGGACAGGTACCACTCATTTAACCCACACCTTTTTTCCCAGAATGGTAAACACCACTTATGGGGAGACAGTTAAGCGGGGTTTACATGCAACGACATTGCTATCGAGATTTGGTTGGGGTCACGGAATTCGTGACGCACATCCGACCTCGTTAGCAACGTCGTTGCATGTGACACCGCAGGAATGACCGTTAACGATCAAAAATACTCACCATATCGTTGATCGTTGTCCAGTCGTTCCTATCCCGATTATCTTTGCTGTTGTAGGACGCAGGTTGTTCGTCGTTCCTGCGGCAGCTCACATCACTATGCGTGACACCGCAGGAACGAGGAACAACCTCGTACCTGCAGCCGCACGCAATGAGGAAGGAAGCAGGTGGGCAAAATGTTCGTCCCGCCCATCTCCGCCCCTCCACTTCTATTGGGCGGCCGCTTGGTGACGCCACATGAACCGCCCCCTTACAAAGGAGGCGGTTCGCCGGAAACAGCGACGTCGCTAGGCATGTAAGTATAGTGTCACGAGTGTTAGCGATGTTGTGCGCAACGGGCAGCGATTTGCTCGTAACGCACAACCGACGGGAGCGGATACGCTCGCTAGCGATATCGCTTGTGATATCGCTGCGTGTAAAGCCCGCTTTACCATTATTCCACCCAATCCTTTTATATGGTTTACAGCTGTCACACCACTCACAATATTTTCAATATTTTGATTGTTCGGTCATCTTCATTATATGGGTCTCAAGTTTGATGTAGTTTGATGTACTCTTCATTTTAGAGCAGTAAGATTTCTAGACTAATGCTGAATGTGTCTCCTTGTTGTGTGTTGCCTGTAAGGGGTACTTTACATGCTGCGACATCGCTAGCCGATGATAGCGATGCGAGCACGATAGTACCCACTCCCGTCGCACATGTGATATCTTGTGATAGCTGTCGTAGCGAACATTATCACTACGGCAGCTTCACACGCACTTACCTGCCCTGCAATGTCACTCTGGCCGGCGACCCGCCTCCTTCCTATGGGGGCGGGTCGTGCAGCGTCACAGCGATGTCACACGGCAGGCAGCTAATAGAAGCGAAGGGGCGGAGATGAGCGGGACGTAAACATCCCGTCCACCTCCTTCCTTCAGCATAGCCGGTGGAGGCAGGTAAGGAGAAGTTCCTCGCTTCTGCGGCTTTATACACAGCGATGTGTGCTGCCGCAGGAATGAGGAATAACATCGTATCTGTCGCTGCAGCGAAATTATGAAAATGACCGACACTACACAGATCACCAATTTACGACGCTTTTGCGATCATTTATCGGTGCATCTAGGCTTTATACGTTGCGACGTCGTTACTGGCGCCGGATGTGCGTCACTTTCGATTTGACCCCGACGACATCGCAGTAGCGATGTCGCAACGTGCAAAGTACCCCTAAGAGTAGGGCTCTCAGACTGGCAGGCATGCAGCTCCCTTTCACTCATCCACCACTTTTACTAAATGTGTCTAGCAACTACAGTCTATGAAGCAAATATTGCTGCCACCTATGAGTGGCTGCTCAGAAAAAGCAGTTTGAGTTGTATGAGGGCTCTCAGCCCACCAGGCTCCTTTGTTTCTGAAACCTTGTCTTGTGTACTATAAGGGTTAGTTCACACACTGCGTTTTTCACTGCGTTTTTGCGCGTTTTTCGGGTACAATTTTGCTCAGAAAACTGCATGACTTTGCTTCCCCAACAACGTCTACGAGTTTTCATTTTTGCTGTCTGCACACAGCCTATTGTTTTAGCAGCATTTTTGTGGTGCCCACAAAAACGCAGCATGTCAATTATTTTTGCGTTTTTCACTGCGTTTTCCACCCATTGAGTTCAATGAGATGTTCAAAAACGCAATGAAAAACACAAATTGCAAATATAGCTGTGTTTTAGTGCGTTTCTATGACTAAAAACGCTGCTATAAACGCAAGGGGTGGGTAGTAAAGTGACATGTACAGGAAGAGGATTCCTTCTGTTGGTAAACACAGAAGCGTGAATCCTCCCGGTACCGCCACCGCTGCTTCCACCTTCCGTCCGGTGTCATGTCTGCTCCCGTGCGGCGCCATGTCTGGGCAGGAGGTGGAAGCAGCTGCGAAATCAAAAGTGAACAATAGAAAAAATAAATCTTATACTGACCTGTCTGCAGACTCCGTACATGTTCGCTCCCAGCTCCTCTGCCGGTACCGCCACCCCCGCTCCGGCTGTGCCGACTCTGGGCACGTCCTATAGCTGCAGGCCCTGGTGGTGATCACCTGATGCGGCACCTGACGCATCAGCTGATTGTAAGTCTCACTGTGACGCCGGCTTTTTACCGCCCGGCCGGCTAAAACTATCAGCTGATGCCATCACGGGGACCGCATCACTGATTACCGGCAGCTCCTGCAGTGATCGGACGGCAGTCAGCATGGACGCGTGTATATTTTTTTTTTTGCACTGATGCATCAGCTGATTGTATAAACGGCGTTTATACAATCAGCTGATGTGTGATGTGATTCAGGCCCTTGAACCTGACACATCATCTAAACGCTTTGCCTTCCAGCAAACCGATCAGATGATATTGGATCTGGATTGGACGGCGCGGGACCCTTGACTCAGGATTACTGCGGAGGGGGGTTCTTTATTTCAATAAAGATGGAGTCACTAATTGTGTTGTGTTTTATTTCTAATAAAAATATTTTTCTGTGTGTTGTGTTTTTTTTTATCTGTACTAGAAATTCATTTGTGGCCATGTCTAATATTTTTGTGACACCATGAATTTCGGGCTTAGGGCCAGCTGATAATATACAGCTAGCACTAACCCCATCATTACTCAGCGAGCCACCCGGCATCAGGGCAGCTGGAAGAGTTGGATACAGCACCAGAAGGTGGCGCTTCTATGAAAGCGCCATTTTCTGGGGTGGCTGCAGACTGGATTTCGCAGCGGGGGTGCCCAGAAAGCTTGGGCACTCTGCACTGCGGATTCCAATCCCCAGCTGCCTAGTTGTACCTGGCTGGACACAAAAATTGTGCGAAGCTCATGTCATTTTTTTTTTTTAAATTATTTCATGCAATTCATCAAATAATTAAAAAAAGGGCTTCCCTATATTTTTGGTTCCCAGCCAGGTACAAATAGGCAGCTGGTAGTTGGGGGCAGCCGTACCTGCCTGCTGTACCTGGCTAGCATACAAAAATATGGCGAAGCCCACGTCATTTTTTGGGGGGGCAAAAAACTCCTGCATACAGTCCTGGATGGACGATGCTGAGCCTTGTAGTTCTGCAGCTGCTGTCATCTCTCCTGCATACACTATTGGATGGAGTATAATGAGCCTTGTAGTTCTGCTCCCCCTGCCTCTCCCTCCAGCATACAGTCCTGGATGGAGCATGCTGAGCCTTGTAGTTCTGCAGCTGTCTGCTCTTCTGCATACATGAGTGGGGAATGAAGAACATATTGAAGAAGAAAATTACATCAGACCTTTTTTTTTTTTCTTCAACAATCTTTAATGGCATTGTTTACTGATAAATAATGCATAAAAATGCAGTGAGAAGAAACGCAGCAAAAAAAGCACCAAAACACAGTAAAACTGCACGCGTATTTGCCTCGTTTTTTTCAGCGGGTGTGTTTTTGTGCGTTTTTTGCGGCAAAAAACGCACAAAAATGCAGCGTCAAAAAAATGCAGTGTGTGAACTTACCCTAATTGAAAGCCTATTCTTTACGATACCAACAGATAGCTTGAGACTGTAGTCCTTGACGGTAGTTTTTATGCAGTCCACAAGTTGTTCATCCTCATAGCTTCTAATTGTATTCAGCTGGCCATCTCCAACTCCATCTCTGTAGGTTATGATGCATGATGGAAGTGTTTTGTTGCAGATATACCAAACATTTAAAGCAGCTTGCATACAAGCTTTAAAGCGGGCTTTACACGCTGCGACATCGCTACTAATATATCGTCGGGGTCACGTCGGTAGTAACGCACATCCAGCGCCAGTAGCAACATCACAGCGTGTGACGCAAATGTGCGACGATCAACGAGTGCAAATACGTGCGATATCGTAGATCGTTGTCACGTCGCTCATTTCTATAATATCGCTGCAGCGACGGTGCGATGTTGTTTGTCGCTCCAGCGGCATCACACATCGCTGTGTGTGACGCCGCTGGAACGACAAACATCTCCTTGTTTGCCTCCACCGGAAAAGGAGGAAGGAAGGAGGTGGCCGGGAGGTTCCGGCCGCTCATCTCCTCCCCTCCTTTTCTATTGGGCGGCGGTTCAGTGATGCTGCTGTGACGTCGAACGAACCGCCCCCTTAGAAAGGAGGTGGATCGCCGGTCACAGCGACGTCGCAGGGCAGGTAAGTGCGTGTGATGCTGCCGTAGCGATAATGTTCGCTACGGCATCGATCAACACATATCGGCCGTACGACGGGGGTGGGTGCTATCGTGCTCGGCATCGCTAGCATCAGCTTGCACTGTCGCAGCGTGTAAAGCCTGCTTAAGTCCATCAACGATCTCTTGCTTTTGATCTTTTAGAATGCAACATGGAAAGCAACAAGTAATTCATTGATTCAAACTGGCAAAAAATCCTGCAACTTTTCTTAGCCAATCTGTCATGATGATAATCAGTTAGAACAATCTTCATATCTTTCAGTGGCATTTCTACAGTCCTAAGTTATCCACCATTTTACAATTCATTTGCAAACAAAATTTTTAAAGCAACTAGAAAAATAGTTTGTTCTTTGCTCAGGGTTTTTGCAACAACACGCTTACTTGGAAAAGGCCACTTAGCACATAGATATTTCTTGATTGCATCATATAGATTCTTTTTGTTACTGGATAATATGCAGACAACCATCTGTATATAAGGTCGAACCCTTTGATGCAAAACTTTTACATACACATGTGTGTTGTGATCAGCTTCCACAAAACCTGCCTTGTTTCATTCTTATTCCCAGTTGTTGAGGCACCTTGAAAAGGTTTTATGTGAGAGCATTGGCAGGGTCAAAACCCATGCCTGACTGCTGTGCAAAGACAATATGAGTACTGGGGGGCAATTGATGCCACTGTCCTGCTGTCTGCCCATAATTTTTGGAAATGTGGAAACTCCAAGATGGGTCTCCAAGTTTTGTATTGTCTGTAGTGGCAGGGTTCTCAGAGCACCAAGTCTACACCTGTCATTCATCTATCCACCCACGTCTTGATTTGAAGGCTGTAAATGCTGTAAATGCTGACTACAAGATGGGTCTCCAAGTTTAATTTTGTCTGTTGTGACAGGAGTCTCAAAGCAACAAGCCTACTCCTGTCACTCATCCAATATTTCTTATGTTAATACTCTAGGAAATGAATGGCTGTGCAACAACAGTGTGGTTCCACTGTAAAACTATTTGAGCTTTTTTGGAAGTTTTTGGGCCCCTCTAAGGTGTTGTCTATGCTTTTGCTTGACCTCCCATTTAATTAAATGGGTTTGTATATGTTTATCGAACCGTCATCAAACTATTTGGCAAACGCAGGGGAATTCGGCTCACATGAACGAAACCTTGGGAGGTTCACGCATCTCTACTCCTAAAGAAGACCAGACACCGATTTCTGAAGAAAGACCAGATACCGCTTCCTGAAGAAGACTGAATACCTTTTCCTGATGAAGACTGAATGCTGATTTCTGAAGAAGACTAAAAACAATTCCAGAAGTAGACCAATTGCCTACTCTCAAAGAAGACCGAATACTGATTCCAGGAGAAGACCACAGTAATACTCTATCCAGAAGAAGAATAGAGTGAGCTAGACTGTTGCTTCCTGTCCAGATGTACACTATTGAGGGGGGAATGGGCCACACTTCAGTGAATGGAGGTGGCTGGTATACTAAGTGAGGGAAGTTACCCACTAAATTGGACTTGCAGTCTAGCGGGTCATGTAACTCCCATTGTGGCCTGCGTGCTTTTTGTACATTACAAGGAAGATAGTGACAGAAAGAGGGATAACACTGACATTTTCTTGACAGAGAGATAAGGATTAAGACAAAATTGACAATACTTGTTATTTAATGATAGAAGTGATAACTAGGATGAGCGAGCACGCTTGCCGCTACTCGGTGCTCGCCCGAGCATCTCAGTATTCAGGATACTCGGCGAGCTCCAAGTACGTGTGAGATGCTCGGGCTCATGCTCGGCTCCCCCTCCCTGCATGTTGGTGCTGTTTACAGAATCAGCTCACATGCAGGGATTTGCTGTTACACACTGTAATGCCACAGCCATGTTGGTTTTGGCATTACAGTGATTGGCTGGCCGCACAGCGTCATGAGCTCTATAGGACACCTGATGGCACTGTGCTGAGCACTGTGATCCACAGTCAGCTAATGTAGGGAGAGGTGCTGCTGAGCCAGGGACAGATTTAATGTATGTCTTAGGCCGGTTTCAGCCGTCCGTGTTTAATCAGGCAAAAAATCACATGCATGGTTATGGTCAAACGTGTGTTATACGTGTGTCATACAAGTGTCACTCGACGCGTATGTCACACGTGTGACATCCGTGTTTGCATACAGTACAGACCAAAAGTTTGAACACACCATCTCATCTCTAGAACAACTGTTAAGAGGAGGCTTTGTGCAGCAGGCCTTCATGGTAAAATATTTTGTTTATATCAAATATCCCCAAAAAACTATAAATTCATTAAAAAAGTTTCTTTATTGATGGCAAGTTAAAAAACATAAACACAGACAATTTAAAATGGAATAAACCAAAATAAGGGCTAAGGGAGCATATAATATCCTTATAGTGGTAAAATGGCAAATATAACCTGCATACATAAATGCCCACTATATCACTCTGCTCAGATGTTCCATATCAGACCTGCTGCCATAATGGTGGTGTAGTACTGCTCCCCTGCCAGCCACTCCAAAGGAATATAAGGATATTATAAACTGCATTTTTGTCATAGTACCTCTGGTAACTTCAGTGTTTAACACTGGATCTGTTGTTTGCCCTGCTAGGACTTTATAAATTAATGTGTAATGAGTCCTTATGATACATGCTCTGATATCTATGGTGTAGTATCTGCTCCTTTAGCCCTTATTTTGGTTTATTCCGTTTTAAATTGTCTGTGTTTATGTTTTTTAACTTGCCATCAATAAAGAAACTTTTTTAATGAATTTATAGTTTTTTTGGGATATTTGGTATAAACAATTTGTTGGTATATCCCATTAGGATAATTTTGGTGACTTATGGTCAAATCTTCTAATTTTGGGTTTATTTATTCTTCATGATAAAATAGCTGCTAGGAAACCACTGCTAAGGACAGGCAACAAGCAAAAGAGACTTGTTTGGGCTAAAGAACACAAGGAATGGACATTAGACAAGTGGAAATCTGTGCTTTGGTCTGATGGTCCAAATTTGAGATCTTTGGATCCAACTACCGTGTCTTTGTAGAAAAGGTGAATGGATGGACTCTACATGGCTGGCTCCCACCGTGAAGCATGGAGGAGGAGGTGTGATGGTGTGGGGGTGCTTTGCTGGTGACACGGTTGGGGATTTATTCAAAATTGAAGGCATACAGAACCAGCATGCCTACCATAGCATCTTGCAGTGGCGTGCTATTCCATCCAGTTTGCGTTTAGTTGGACCATCATTTATTTTTCAACAGGACAATGACCCCAAACACACCTCCAGGCTGGGTAAGGGCTATTTGACTTAAGCCCGCTTTACACGCTGCAATGTATCTTGCAATGTGTCGGCGGGGTCGTAAGTGACGCACATCCGGCATCGTAAGGTACATTGCAGTGTGTAACAGCTACGTGCGGTTGCGATTGAATGGTAGAACGTTAATCGCACTCACGTCGTTCATTCCTCATGAATTGAACGTCAGATTGTTCATCGTACCCGGGGTAGCACACATCGCAGTGTGTGACACCCCGGGAACGATGAACAGATCTTACCTGCGTCCTGCGGCTCCTGGCCGGTAATGCAGAAGGAAGGTGGTGGGCAGGATGTTTACGTCCCGCTGAGCTCCGCCCCTCCACTTCTATTGGCCGGCTGCCGCGTGATGTCGCTGTGACGCCGAACGTCCCTCCCACTCCAGGAAGTGGACATTCGCCGCCCACATCGAGGTCGCATGGACGGGTAAGTACGTGTGACGGGGGGTTACTCATATTTGCGGCACATTCAACAAATTGAACGTGCTGCACATACGATGGGGGCGGTTACGATAGCATACGATATCGTATGCTGGATCGTAAAGTGTAAAGCAGGCTTAAGAAGGAGAGTGATGGGGTGCTATGCCAGATGACCTGGTCTCCACAGTCCCCAGACCTGAACCCAATCGAGATGGTTTGGGGTGAGCTGGAACGCAGAGTGAAGGCAAAAGGGCAAACAAGTGCTAAGCATCTCTGGGAACTCCTTCAAGACTGTTGGAAATCCATTTCCGGTGACTATCTCTTGAAGCTCATCAAGAGAATGCCAAGAGTGTGCAAAGTAGTAATGAAAGCAAAAGGTGGGTACTTTGAAGAACCTAGAATATAAGACATATTTTCAGTTGTTTCACACTTTTTTAAGTATTTCATTCCACATGTTTTAATTCATAGTTTTGATGCCTTCAATGTGAATCTACAATTTTCAGAGTCCTGAAAATAAAGAAAACTCTTTGAATGAGAAGGTGTGTCCAAACTTTTGGTCTGTACTGTATGTGTTACACGTACCAGAGTAAACACGTGTCTGTCAAATAAAAAGATGTTCTATATTCACTTGTATACAGCGGTGTTTTCTTCGGCTCTCCTGCCTCCTGCTCCTGTCCGCCACTCATTATATTCATTGATTATTCAATGCACTCAGGAAGCCTGGAGCATCGCCTGGAGCCGCTATTCAGCGGCTCATGCAGGAGCCGCTAAATAGCAGCACTGGGAATCAGGTGATTGGACATCACCGTTGGTATAGAAACCCGCTCATTCAGTTACTATGGCAACGGTGGCAGCGGTGACATCACCGCCTACCAATCCGCAGTCTCTGCTCACTCATTGAGTGCTTACACAGCAAGGAGAGCAGAAGCGTCTTCCTCCCCCCCATGTTTTCTGGTATAGCAGAGCTGCATCGATTGAAGAAGACAGAAGACAAGAATCGTGGAGGAGTGAGAGGGAGTGATAAAGATGGAGTCCCTAAGTTTGTCTGTGTACTTTTTCCTAATAAAGTATTTTTTCTCTGTGTGATGTCTTTTTTAAACATTTATTGGAGATTCTTAATGGCTGAGTCAAACTTGGCCTGATATTAAAAATCTCAGGCCTAATACCAGCTATTAAAACAAAGCTGGAATTAACCCCTTATTACCCAGGGCCGCTGGATGAGTTGGATACAGCGCCAGAAGATGGCGCTTCTATGAAAATGCCATTGGGCAAAGCCCACATCATTATTTTTTTTAGTTTTTTGGAAAAAAAATAAAAAAGGGCTTCCCTGGATTTTCCATTACCAGTGAAGATAACACCAAGAAGTGGGGGTTAGCAGGCAGTAGCTGCTTGGGTTACCCTTAGCAATATAAAATGCAGCGGGAGCCCACGCATTTTTTTACCCCAACCCTTGGGTTAGGGTTATGTGTTTGTTTGTTTTTTTTAATGATTAAAAAAAAAAAAATCGACATGGGCTTTGCCATATTTTTGTATGCCAGCCAGGTACAGCAGGCAGGTACGTGCTGCCCCCAACCCCCAGCTGTCTATTGTACTAAGCTGGGAACCAAAAATATAGGAAAGCCCTTTTTTTAATTATTTCATGAATTTCATGAAATAATTTAAAAAAATGAGCGATGGGGGTTTTGCTCAATTTTTTTGTCCAGCAAACTAGGCAGCTCTTCCAGTGGCCCTGGTGCCGGGTGGCTCGCTGGGTAATAGTGGGGCTAGGGCCAGCTGGGTATTATCAGCTGGCCCTAAGCCCAAAATTCATGGTGTCTCACCAATATTAGACATGGCCACCATAAATTTCTAGTAAAGATTAAAAAAAAACACAAGACAGATAAAAATATTTTTATTAGAAATAAAACACAACACAATTAGTGACTCCAACTTTATTGAACTAAAGAATCTCCCCCCTGCATCATAGTCCTGGGTGGAGGGTCCCGCGATGTCCAATGCGGATCTAATATCATCTGATCAGTTTGCCGGAAGGCAAAGCGATCAGATGATTTGTCAGGTTCAAGGACCTGAATCACATGACACATCAGCTGATTGTATAAACGGCTTTTAAACAATCAGCTGATGCATCAGTAGAAAAAAAAAAATATACACCTCTGTGCAGACTCTCGTCCGATTAGCTCCAGGACCCACCAGTAATCAGCTGATGCGGTCACCTGACCGCATCAGCTGATCATTTAAACTGGCTAGGCGGTAAAAAGCTGGCTGTTCACTGCTGGACCTAAACGATCAGCTGATGGCGTCAGGTGACCGCATCAGCTGATTATCGGCAGGTCCAGGAGCGATCGGACGTGCCCCGGGAGTCTGCAGGGAGGTGAGTATGCTATTTTTTTTTCTAGTGTTCAGTTTTGATTTCGTTTAGCAGCAAATGTACAGGCAGAGACAAGCTGCCACACATATGCTACTAAGCGAAAGTGCATGTGACACATGTCACACAAGAGGAGAAACACAGGATTCTTCCTCCCCCTAATACAAAGACAACATTGCTCACAGCAGTGATCTGGGAGTCAGAAATACTTACAGGGGCCTTCCCCATGCTGTCCCCATGTCATTTGAGCACTGTTGTTATACATTTGTGACATTTTTAGGCAGTCTCCAGACCGCCGGGTGTGCCGCCGGAAAAATGCTTGAGTTTTCCAAGGCTAAATTGTACTCATGCTCGAGTCAAACACCCGAGAATTTCAATATGCTCGACTCGAGCATAGAGCACTCGAGCATTTTACTGCTCGCTCATTTCTTGTGATAACGTGTAAATAATACCGTGTTTACATATAATAAGAGAGGGAAAGCCAGCACTGCTTGAGAATGGCATCCAACAAATAAAAAGTGTAAATTCACATATTCATTCCAACTGTACTATAATGCAAAATGAGATTTTTAGCAAACAATTAATCAATAATTTGAGCCACCCATGCCACGTCATGGCAAATCTCAATGGGGAATCCTACTCTATATTTTATATTTCCATTGTGCCATGCAGGCTCCTAATTACATTAAAAGCAGAACCATATTGAAGCAACACATATACCTGTAACATTTCAGAAGCTCTTCATGTTGGAAGGAGAGGCAGCTACGAATAAAGGCAGCCCATATCCCAGGATGTGCAGCAGATGCCACACACACCAGGACAATGTCAGAACTGGCCCTCACAGTCCCTGACCAGCAGCCATGAATGAAGGCGGAGCAGGCCCAAGTAAATGGTGCATAATTAACAATGCCTGCGAAAAAGGGTGAGGTGGCTGAGTGTGAACAGCCACCAAAATTAATTTTGATAGAAACAGAAGAAATATGCAAACCAAAACCAGGCATGCGTGGCATGGTGGGGGTCAATCACCAAACCAAAAAGTAACAATAAAACAGGTTGATCCACCACTGCTTGAGAATAGCATGCTAAACATTGTATATCTGCATTGTCAAATTTCTTGTTGAAATGTAATTTCCTTAAATTATCACCACCGGTGCCATTCCTTGACCGCAGACTCAAGGCACTACCTTTCTACTTGGGTAAAATAATTATTTGTTTCTTAAGTTACCACTGATTCATTCTTTTCTGTGCTGTTGAATCCTTGAAACTTGTTTACAAGAAGAAATATTTTTATCGACTTAATGGCCAAGTATCTAGACAAAATTAATGCCTGATGAATGTACATAGACAGTATTCTGTAAATTTTTAATGGCATTGTGACTGAGCTACAAGTGCTTCTTATAGTTTGGAGGCAGCTTCTCGTGAAGGAGGAGAATGCTGACACAGCATAATTCCTGACAAGAGATGAGCGAGCCTTTCAAGTTTCGGTTCGCCAACTTTCCCAGTGCTCTCCAAACAGTTTGACAAACATATATGAGCCCCATTGAATTCAATGGAGGAAAAACCAAAGACATAGAAAACACCTTTAGCTCAAAGGACATCCATTAGCTTCCTAGACTATTAACATAAGAAATATTGAGGTGGATGAGTGACAGTTGTAGGCCTGGTGTACTGGGAGCCCTCATACCATATGCAACAGATCAAACTGCTTTTATGCTCAGTCACACTCAGGAGGCACCAATTTTAGCTTCATAGACTGCTATTGCTAGACACATTTTAGGATAGTAAGAGAGGTAGATGAGTTAAAGGTAAGTCCTACTGCTACAGGCAAAACACAACAAGGAGATCCAACTGGGTGCCCCCATCCCCATTTCACAAAATGAGAGTTAGGCACAAGGAAAGTGGCATTACTTGCCCCAGACTACAAATAGTATCATGGTGCAGCATGGATGCATAGGACAGGGCCTGATACACGGCTTGATCCAGCATATCTGCCTTAAACATTGATCCATAACAAGTGGATGAGAGATAGGTGTAGGCCTGGTCCTCTGAGACCCCCGGCACTACAGGCCACACATGACATAGAGACCCAACTATGAGTCTCTCAATTTCAAAAAATAAGGGCACTGACATCACTAAAGTGGCATCAATTGCTTCAGAGTAAAAATAGTGTATTGATTCAGTATGGATGCTTGGGAAAGGGCCAGGGACAGTGTTTGGCTCAGTATTTCTACTTTAAACATCGATCAGTACAGGTGTATGAGTAATAGGTGTAGGCATGATGTTCTGAGAGCCCTGCTAATGTCAGGCGACACACACTAAGAAGAATAGCTTGGAGTCCCCACATTTAAAAAAAATAGGGGCAGACATCAGGAAAAGTGACAAAAATTACCCTAGAGTATAAATAGTATAGTGGCACAGCATGCATGCGTGGAACAGGCCTTGGCCAGCATTTGTACCTTAAACATTCATCAGTAACAGGTAATGCGTGATAGGTGTAGGCATGGTGCTCTGAGACCCCTGCAACTACAGTCAAGACCAAACATGGAGACTCAAATATCTGTCTGCACATTTCAAAAAATTAGGGGCAGACTCATTAAGGTGGCATAATCAATTGCCTCAGAGTACAAATAGTATAAAGGCGCAGCATGAATGCATGGGATAGGGCCTGGCCCAGCATATCCACCTTAAACATTGATTATTTAGAAGTGCATAAGTGATAGGTGTAGGCCTGGTGCTCTGAGAGCCCTGCAAAATTCAATCAACACACAACAGAGACTCAAATTGAATTCTCCACATTTCACAAAATTAGGGGAAGACATTACTAAAGTAGTATCAATTACCCCAGAGTACAAATAGTATCATGGTGCAGCATGGATGCATCGGACAGAGCCTGGACCAGCATTCCTACCTTAAATATTGATTAGTAACCGGTGGATGAGTGACAGGTGTAGGCCTGGTGATCTGAGACCACTGCCTCTACAGGTAACGCACAACAGGGAGATCAAACTTGGAGTCTCCATATTTCAAAAAATTAGGGGCAGACACCACTAAAGTGGCATCAATTGCCCCAAAGTACAAATAGTATAATGGCACAGCATGGATGCATGGGATAAGGCCTGGGACATGGCTTGGGCCAGCATTTCTACCTTAAACATTGATCAGTAACAGGTGGATGAGTGACAGGTGTAGGCCTGGTGCTCCAAAACCTCTGCTACTACAGGAAATCCACAACATGGAGACCCAAATTGGCATTTTCATATTTAAAAAAATGTATATTTCAGCATATAAGTACTAACTGATAATTCTGTGGTCCTGTCACAAATAGATATTTCAGCATATAAATACTGATTGATAATTCTTTGGACCAGCCACACTATCAATATATGGTTAGTAAGGAGGTGATATTGGGTCCAGAGAGGTAAATATGCGTATTATCAGCATAGAAATGCTATTTTAAAAGCTGTAGGACTCTATGAGCTGTCCCAAGGCAAAGGTGTAGATGGAAATGAGGAGGGGTCCAAGAACAGAACCTTGGGGGACACCAATAGATAGGGAGTGAGATGAGGAGGAAGTGTGTTAGAGTTGCTGAATATTTGGTTTGTTAGGTATGAAGTGATCCAAGATAGGGCCAAGTCTGTGATACCAACAGATGAGAGAATCTGAAGTAGGGGGGAATAGTCCACTGTGTCGAAGGCAGTGGAAAGATCCATGAGGAGGATGACAGAGACATGTCGCTTCGCTTTGGCAGTTAGAAGGTTACTTGAAAAATTTTGTGTCTGAAAATGTGCATCTTACCACCAACACCTGGATGAAAAAGAATGGCCAGGGCATTACATCTCACTGACTGGGCATTGGATGACTCTGGTGGCTGCAGGGGCAGGTTGGAAAGGGACGGCTCCACAAGTCTTGAAATCTGCAATGTCTGTGGAACAAACCTCTGTATTTACCACTTCCTCCACTGCTTCTGCCTCGTCCACCTCCTCTAGGGCTTGCCTCTCAATCCTCAGCCTCTCCCTTAATGTATCACACATTCCAATAATGCAAAGAAAATCCCCCCCCCACCTCTGTATAGTGTAGCCAAATAATCTTGGACCTTCTCAACCTGATAATATCAACCCCCAGCTGTCTGCTTTACTTTGGCTGGCTATAAAAAATGGGGGGACCCACATTATTTTTTTTTTAATTATTTATTTAATAATTTCTTTCCTATCAGTCAACTGTGCATCTTCCCAAGCTATGACTATTCCATTTGAGAGCTGTTTCCATGCATTTCAGCGATTTTCTTGCCACCCCAGCCATCTTGATCAGGTCTTTTTGAAAAATGCTTGAGTTCTCCATTGACTTCCATTATACCTTTTAACCTGACCTGTTCGATTCAAGTAATGAGCACTCGAACATTTTTAGTGCTACCTCATCACTAGTTGTAAATATTGAACTCTAAGTGATTTATGTCCATATTTTAAATAAACCACAATAAATGTTATAGTTTATTACTCTCATTCTTATCTTTTTCCATCTCTCCTCTATCCCATCTTTGCGTTATTGCAATGAATAAAGATTGAAAAAAAAATAATGTAAAACATGTCATGATCCACTTTTTGTAAAATTGCTGTGGTTCAATTTTTGTGAAATTGGTCTTATCAAGGCATAATTGAAAAGTTAAGAACCTTTTCAGTTTATGATATCTGAAGTTACAGTGACTCTCTAAACTTAGCCACGTATGCTTTTGCAGTCAGCTCTCATCATTTATGCAAACTTGCCCTGCACTGTGAAACTGAGCTTGCCAAGATTTGTGACTTATTGCAGAGTAAGGAAGAATGACTTTGTCAGCTAGTCTGTGGAACATGACTAACTACAAAATGTCAAGCGCTCTCAGTGTGTAAAGCATCCTTTGACAGAAAAAAAAAATCACGAAAGGAGCAGACCAGAATCACTGAGCATATACTGCGGAAACGTAACAGTATAAAATCTGAATAAAATGGAGAGATCTAAATAATCTGTACAAAAATTGTTACATTGTATATACTGTATAATTGTAGACTACTATTACCTAATATAAAATCATTTACTGATCTATCTAAAAGCAATACAATAGCACTATGAATGTGGTAAGATGCATACAAACATTGAACACATGAAATTTGAACTGCATAACTGCTATATAGAATAAACTATGAAAATTAAGGTACTTAAGTGCATAAATTGTCATTTCATGAATGCCCATTAGCCGGGACAAGGTGTACTTTTCATGATGGGAACCTAAACTCAACATTTAAGAAACATATCTCTCCTGGGCTAAAAGATTAGAAATTTAAACACACATCCAGCACAAATTGAAAACAGCCTTAGGCCCCTTTCCCATGTCAGTATTTCCTGGTATATGCGACATCCTTTTTCCCACGTATCAGAGACATATATACACGTGTACCATTTACACATGTAATATCAAACTACTGTGTTTTCTAATGACAACCAAAATCATCCAAATTACTCTGACCAAACGTTCACATACCCCAGTTCCTAATACCGTGTATTTACCCCTCTAACATCAATGATAGCTTGAAGTCTTTTGTGGTAGTTGTGAAAGAGGCTCTTTATTTTCTCAAATTTTAAAGCTGCCCATTCTTCTTGGCAAAAAGCCTCCAGTTCCTGTAAATTCCTGGGCTTTCTTGCATGACATGCATGCTTTAATTCTCCCCAGAGTGGTGTTGATATTGCGGTTAGGAGACTGAGATGGCCAATGCAGAACCTTCACTTTGTTCTGCTGTAGCCAATGACAGGTCGACTTGGCCTTGTGCTTTGGATCGCTGTCATGTTGGAACGTCCAAGTGAGTACCATGTACTTTGACCAAGCTTCCTGTGCCTTTGTAGTCCACACATCCCCACATCATCAGCTATCCACCTCCATACTTTTTACTAGGAATGGTGTTCCTTTCATCATAGACCTTGTTGACACCTCTCTAAATGTAATGTTTATGATTGTGGCCAAAAAGTTTGACTTTGGTCTCATCACTCCAAATTACCTTGTTACAGAGGTTTGGAGGTTTGTCTATTGTTTTCTTCTGGTGACTCGACCATGCAGCCCATTTTTCTTCAATTGCCTCGGTATTGTGCATCTTGGAACAGCCACACCGCTAGTTTTCAGTGAGTCTTGTATTTCAGCTGATGTTATTTGAGGGTTTTTCGTTGCATCCCGAAAATTATTCTGCCAGCTGTGGCCGAAATTCTTGTTGGTCTACCTGATAATTGTTTGGTTTTTACAAAACCCTGATTTTCCATTTGTTAATCACATTTTCAACACTGCTGACTGGCATTATCAATTCATTGGGTATCTTTTTGTATCCCTTTCCAGTTTTATACAGTTCAACTATCTTTTCCTGTAGCTCTGTTGACAAATTTTTTGCTTTCCCCATGACTCATAATTCAGAAACATCAGTGGCTGGGTGAAAGATGGAAGAGTTTGTTTGGATCCCAGAAACTCACTCAGCTTTTGTGCAAACACACTGATTACAAGCAAACAGGTCACAGGTGAGAATGTTACCTTTATTATCCATTCAAACCCATTTGTGTCAATTTCTGTGCATGTTATCAGGCCAAAATCACCAGGGTATGTGAATTTTTCATCAGGGTCATATGGATGTTTTTGTCATTATGATTTAAAAAGAGAAAACACAGTAGTTTGACAATAAATGGTTTCACCCAACCACTAACCATGAGTGGAAAACCGTTTTTGTGTTATCATTCAAATTAAACCTGCCAAGGTATGTAAACTTTTGAGCACAACTGTAATGTGTGATGCTGCTTACATGTTCGTGTTTTCACAAGGACCCTGTGTTCATGTGACCCACACAGAGACAAATCTATTTTTTACCAGCAGCATGGATGACAAGAACCAATACAAGTCTATCGGTCTGTGAAAAACACGTACAGGACAGGGATAACAACTGTGTGACATCCGTGTGTCGTTTGTGTGATGCATACCAGAATTAAATGCATTCAAGAAACTAATTAATGCTATGTGTTAAAGATGTGCAAAGATAATACTAGTGATAGGCGTACCCAGACTGTAAAAATCCGGATCCAAGTGGTTTCAAAGAATCCCGGTTGCTGGGCCAGGGATTTCGGGTGTTTGATCCTGATCCAGCACTCAAGAAATTAAAAAAATAAAGGAACAGTAAAAAAATAAGAATGAAGTCACTGCTTCATACTTACCTAGGCTCCGTCGTGGCTGTATACTGCTCCCACACAGCTGTAGACTGCTCCAGTGGCCAATCCTCTACTTCCTGGGCTGCTCATCATTGCTCATCCATGTGCACTGCTTTTACCATCCACCGGCAAGCCTGGCATCTGGGATTGGTTGCAGTCAGACGCGCCCTAACCTGTGTCATAGCGTCTGCCTGCAACCAATCACAGGCGCTAAAACAATTGGTGTAGAGTCCCCTATATTATGATACCCAGCACAGATAAAGCCCACGGCTACAGCCCCCAGCCATGCACTTATCTTGGCTGTGTATCAAAATAAGAGGAACCGCATGCAGCTTTTTTAAATTATTTAATTAAATAGTTTAAAAAAACTGACATTCTGTCCCCCCAATTTTGATACCCAGCCATGATAAAGTCCAACAGCTGGGGGCTGTTAATCTCAGACTGGGGAGGCCTATGGTTATTAGGTCACCCCCCCAGCCTAAAAATAGCAACCTGTGACAAGCTTGGCACGTTATCTGCCTCCTCCTGATTGCCCTGGTCCAGTGGCAATTAGGTTAATGAGGGGTTAAAAACAGCGCACAACTATCATCAAGCCCCAAATTAGTGATGGGTAGGGGTCTATGAGACCCCCCATCACTAATACTATAAGTGAAAAGAAATAAATATCAACACTGAAAATACCTTTATTTAGAATAGAATACAAAAAAACACCCTTTCACCACTTTATTAACCCCAAAACATAATCCACACAAAGTCCCATGTGACACGCAACTGTGATCCAATCTTGCGATTGGATCACAGCTACAGAGAAGAGGGAGAGAGTACTTTCCCCCACTCCACCATGACCTGCCACTACACTCAGATGACATATTAGACTTGTATGGGTAAGTATGAGCCGAGACCTGCTGCCAAACACAGCATGCTGCGATTCTTTTCTCCTGCAAATATGAGAAAAGAATCGCAGATAGATATTGCCTCATAGTTTTAAACTGGTGTGAGTGTAATTGATGTTTTATCGCAAGTGAAGCTGAGGCCTGATAGTACCTGTTCTATCCATTAAAACCTCAGATAAAACTTTTATGTGAAAAATAAGATTTAAGGGCGCTTCACACGCAGCGACATTGCTAGCAATGTCGCTCATGAAAGCACCCGCCCCCGTCGTTTGTGCGTCACTGGCAAATCACTGCCCATGGCGCACAATATCACTAATACCAGTCACACGTACTTACCTTCCAAGCGACGTCGCTGTGGCTGACAAACAGCCTCTTTTCTAAGGGGGCGGTTCGTATGGCATCACCGCAACGTCACACAGCAGGCGTCCAATTGAGAGGCGGAGAGCAGCCGCATGAAAGACACGCCCACCTCGTTCCTGGAGGACGCAGGTACGGTGTTGTTCGTCGTTCCTGGGGTGTCAAACGTAGCGATATGTGCTGACTCAGGAACGACGAACAACCTGGATCCAAAAGCAGCAATAAAATTTTGGAAATGGATGATGTGTCAACGATCAATGATTTGGTGAGTATTTTGCATCGTTAGCGGTCGCTCATATGTGTCATACACAATAACGTCGCTAACGAGGCCGGATGTGCGTCACGAATTCCGTGACCCCAATGACATCTCGTTAGCGATGTCGTTGCGTGTAACGGGGCCTTTAGGCTGAAGGGAGAAGTGCTCATTTAAAGCAAGTAAACAGTTAGTTCTTGAGGCTTTTCTTTTGTAGGAAGGAAAAATGGAAGGATGTATGGAATTGAGTAACTTTGACAAAGACCAGGTTGTAATGACTAGATAATTGGGACGCAACATTAAGGTCTTAACAAAATATGATCAATCTATGTAATTGTTGGAGTGCCCATGCGAGGAGAGTGTTCAGGAGCTGAACACTCTCCAAACACAGTAGACACTAGCTACAGTGCCTACAAGTAGTATTCAGCCCCCTGCAGATTTAGCAGGTTTGGTAAGATGCAAATAAGTTAGAGCCTGCAAACTTCAAACAAGAGCAGTATTTATTAACAGATGCATAAATCTTACAAACCAACAAGCTATGTTGCTCAGTTAAATTTTAATAAATTTTCAACATAAAAGTGTGGGTCAATTATTATTCAACCCCTAGGTTTAATATTTTGTGGAATAACCCTTGTTTGCAATTACAGCTAATAATCGTCTTTTATAAGACCTGATCAGGCCGGCACAGGTCTCTGGAGTTATCTTGGCCCACTCTTCCATGCAGATCTTCTCCAAGTTATCTAGGTTCTTTGGGTGTCTCATGTGGACTTTAATCTTGAGCTCCTTCCACAAGTTTTCAATTGGGTTAAGGTCTGGAGACTGACTAGGCCACTGCAATACCTTGATTTTTTCCCTCTTGAACCAGGCCTTGGTTTTCTTGGCTGTGTGCTTTGGGTCGTTGTCTTGTTGGAAGATGAAATGACGACCCATCTTAAGATCCTTGATGGAGGAGCGGAGGTTCTTGGCCAAAATCTCCAGGTAGGCCGTGCTATCTTTCGTCCCATGGATGCGGACCAGATGGCCAGGCCCCTTGGCTGAGAAACAGCCCGACAGCATGATGCTGCCACCACCATGCTTGACTGTAGGGATGGTATTCTTGGGGTCGTATGCAGTGCCATCCAGTCTCCAAATGTCACGTGTGTGGTTGGCACCAAAGATCTCGATCTTGGTCTCATCAGACCAGAGAACCTTGAACCAGTCTGTCTCAGAGTCCTCCAAGTGATCATGAGCAAACTGTAGATGAGCCTTGACATGACACTTTGAAAGTAAAGGTACCTTACGGGCTCGTTTGAAACAGAGACCATTGCGGTGGAGTACGTTACTTATGGTATTGACTGAAACCAATGTTCCCACTGCCATGAGATCTTCCCGGAGCTCCTTCCTTGTTGTCCTTGGGTTAGCCTTGACTCTTCGGACAAGCCTGGCCTCGGCACGGGTGGAAACTTTCAAAGGCTGTCCAGGCCGTGGAAGGCTAACAGTAGTAAGCCTTCCACTTCCGGATGATGCTCCCAACAGTGGAGACAGGTAGGCCCAACTCCTTGGAAAGGGTTTTGTACCCCTTGCCAGCCTTGTGACCCTCCACGATCTTGTCTCTGATGGCCTTGGAATGCTCCTTTGTCTTTCCCATGTTGACCAAGTATGAGTGCTGTTCACAAGTTTGGGGAGGGTCTTAATTAGTCGGAAAAGGCTGGAAAAAGAGATAATTAATCCAAACATGTGAAGCTCATTGTTCTTTGTGCCTGAAATACTTCTTAATACTTTAGGGGAACCAAACAGAATTCTGGTGGTTTGAGGGGTTGAATAATAAATGACCCTCTGAACAAACTTTTCACAATTTAAAAAAAAAAAAAAAAAAAGAAATAACATTCTTTTTTGCTGCAGTGCATTTCACACTTCCAGGCTGATCTACAGTCCAAATGTCACAATGCCAAGTTAATTCCGAATGTGTAAACCTGCTAAATCTGCAGGGGGTTGAATACTACTTGTAGGCACTGTATATTATATACTCGGCATCTGTGTATAACAGCAGCAAATGAAGCTGAGCTTCGATTGCTGCTGCTAACCATTTAAATTACACTATCAATCTCTGACAGAGGTATTTAAACATAGCACTTGCTGGTAGTCACATGCACCAGATCATATACAGTTAGGTCCAGAAATATTTGGACAGTGACACAATTTTCGCGAGTTGGGCTCTGCATGCCACCACATTGGATTTGAAATGAAACCTGTACAACAGAATTCAAGTGCAGATTGTAACGTTTAATTTGAAGGTTTGAACAAAAATATCTGATAGAAATTGTAGGAATTGTACACATTTCTTTACAAACACTCCACATTTTAGGAGGTCAAAAGTAATTGGACAAATAAACCAAACCCAAACAAAATATTTTTATTTTCAATATTTTGTTGCGAATCCTTTGGAGGCAATCACTGCCTTAAGTCTGGAACCCATGGATATCACCAAATGCTGGGTTTCCTCCTTCTTAATGCTTTGCCAAGCCTTTACAGCCGCAGCCTTCAGGTCTTCCTTGTTTGTGGGTCTTTCCGTCTTAAGTCTGGTATTGAGCAAGTGAAATGCATGCTCAATTGGGTTAAGATCTGGTCATTGACTTGGCCATTGCAGAATGTTCCACTTTTTTGCACTCATGAACTCCTGGGTAGCTTTGGCTGTATGCTTGGGGTCATTGTCCATCTGTACTATGAAGCGCCATCCGATCAACTTTGCGGCATTTGGCTGAATCTGGGCTGAAATTATATCCCGGTACACTTCAGAATTCATCCGGCTACTCTTGTCTGCTGTTATGTCATCAATAAACACAAGTGACCCAGTGCCATTGAAAGCCATGCATACCCATGCCATCACGTTGCCTCCACCATGTTTTACAGAGGATGTGGTGTGTCTTGGATCATGTGCCGTTCCCTTTCTTCTCCAAACTTTTTTCTTCCCATCATTCTGGTACAGGTTGATCTTGGTCTCATCTGTCCATAGAATACTTTTCCAGAACTGAGCTGGCTTCATGAGGTGTTTTTCAGCAAATTTAACTCTGGCCTGTCTATTTTTGGAATTGATGAATGGTTTGCATCTAGATGTGAACCCTTTGTATTTACTTTCATGGAGTCTTCTCTTTACTGTTGACTTAGAGACAGATACACCTACTTCACTGAGAGTGTTCTGGACTTCAGTTGATGTTGTGAACGGGTTCTTCTTCACCAAAGAAAGTATGCGGCGAACATCCACCACTGTTGTCATCCGTGGACGCCCAGGCCTTTTTGAGTTCCCAAGCTCACCAGTCAATTCCTTTTTTCTCAGAATGTACCCGACTGTTGATTTTGCTACTCTAAGCATGTCTGCTATCTCTCTGATGGATTTTTTTTTTTCAGCCTCAGGATGTTCTGCTTCACCTCAATTGAGAGTTCCTTAGACCGCATGTTGTCTTGTCACAGCAACAGCTTCCAAATGCAAAACCACACACCTGTAATCAACCCCAGACCTTTTAACTACTTCATTGATTACAGGTTAACGAGGGAGACACCTTCAGAGTTAATTGCAGCCCTTAGAGTCCCTTGTCCAATTACTTTTGGTCCCTTGAAAAAGAGGAGGCTATGCATTACAGAGCTATGATTCCTAAACCCTTTCTCCGATTTGGATGTGAAAACTCTCATATTGCAGCTGGGAGTGTGCACTTTCAGCCCATATTATATATATAATTGTATTTCTGAACATGTTTTTGTAAACAGCTAAAATAACAAAACTTGTGTCACTGTCCAAATATTTCTGGACCTAACTGTATGCTCTTCATTATGCAATCGTAGGACCACCATGGATGCCGGGCTGCTTCTTGTTACTTCTGTGAAGCTGAGGCCTCTGTTTTCTCTAAAACTTCACAGCATTTCAGATAAAGATATACATTGCTGCAATGGTGCATAAAGGTTTTAATTAGTGATGAGCGGACCTGCAGATAACTGGGACTGGCTGATCCTGGTGTTGCGGTCTTTTAACCCCTTCACGAAAGGCTGAGTTTTCACATTCCAGGTTTTTTTTTCGCCATTCTTCTTCTGAGAGACGTAACGTTTTTATTTTTCAGTCAATGTGGTCATATGAGGGCTCATTTTTTGCGGAACGAGCTGTACTTTAAAATGAAACCATAAGTTTTACCATATAGTGTACTGAAAAACAGCAAAAAAATCCAAATGCAGAAAAATTGCAAAAAAAAGTGCGATAGCACTATAGTTTTTGAAATATTTTATTCACTGTGTTCACTATATGGTAAACCTGATGTATTGCTGTGATTCCTCAAGTCAGTGCGAGTAAGTTGACACCAAACATGTATAGGTTTACTTTTATATAAGGGGTTAAAAAAAATCGGAAGTTTGTCCGAAAAAAGTGTTTTACGCCAAATTCCGTGACCCGTGGCGTTCTCATTTTTCAGGATTTATGGCTCAGTGATGGCTTAATTTTTGCATCTCGAGATGACGTTTTTAACTGTACCATTTTTGCACAGATGTTACATTTTGATCGCCTGTTATCGCATTTTGCGCAAAAGTTGTGGCGTCAAAAAAACTTAATTTTGGCGTTTGGATTTTTTTTGGTTCTACGCCGTTTACTGATCAGATTAATTAATTTTATATTTTGATAGATTGGGCATTTCTGAACGCGGAAATACCAAATGTGTGTATATTTTTTATTTTTTTAACCCTTTAATTTTCAATGGGGCAAAAGGGGGTTATTTGAACTTTTAGGTTTTTTTGGTTTTTTCCATTTTTAAAACTTTTCTTTTTACTTTTTTTAATTTTACTAGTCTCCCTAGGGGGCTATAGCGATCAGCAATCCGATCGCTCTGCCCTATCTGCTGATCACAGCCACAAGGCTGTAAACAGCAGATACGCTCACTTTCTGCTTCACTCGGCTCCGGGCCAAGTGAAACTGAAAGTAATTCAAGTGTAGTACAGGAGTCATCACATGACCCTGTGCTACCATGACAACCACCGGAAGTCACGTGACCACATCATGTGACTTCCGGTATCGGCCAGTAAGTAAAAGTTTACCGCGATTGCGATTATAACGGCGCTGTCACATATTGACAGCGCCATTTAAGGGGTTAAATGGCACGGGCAGAAAACGATTCTGCTCGTGCCTAGCAGGCACACATCTCAGCTTTGAAATCAGCTGAGATGTGCGCCAATTGCGGCATGCTGACGACACCAGACCGCGGGCAGTAACATTATGACAGCTAGGACATAATATTACTGCCCGTCGTTAAGGGGTTAAAATCCAGTTCTGAGCCAGATTTCAGTAGTCATATAAGTCTATCAGCATGAGAATCTGGTGATTAAAAATTGTGGTAGAAGGGGTAGGGGGAAGGGAGCAGGCGCGCTATACTTACCGAGACTCCAGCAGAGCTGTGCGCTGATCCCAGACCTCGCATTTACTTCCTGGACCGCTAATTACTGCTCATCCATATCCACTGCTTTCCCAGCCCACCAACACCTGTGATTGGTTGCAGTCAGATGCGCCCCCAGCCTGAGTGGAAGCATGTCAGCTGAGTGCAACCAATCACAGGAGCCAGGATGGCCGGTGGGTAGGGAAAGCAGTGCAACTGTCTGTGGGTCAGTATCATTATATAAAAATAAATAAATAAAACAATTGGCATAGGGTCCTCCCATCTTATAATACCTAGCAAAAATAAAGCATACAGCTGCAGACTGCAGCCCCCAACCATGTGCTCATCTTGGCTGTTTATCAAAATAAGAGGAACCACATGCAACTTTTTTTTGTAATCATTTGGTGGGGTGGATATCAGGGTTAAAAGTTTAATAACAGCCCACAGCTGCCACTAAGCTCTAGATTAGTAGTGGCAGACATCTATGAGACCTCCCCATCAGTAATCTGTAAGTGAGAGTAAATAAACACAAGCACCGAAAAAACACAAAAAAAAATCCATTATTTAGAATAGAAGACAAAACAACACCTTCTTTCACCATTTTAATAACCCCCCAAAACACCACTGCAGGTCCAACGAAATCTACACAAGGTCTCATGATGATTCAGCTCTGCTACATCTGAACATCACAATGTGCAATCATGGAACATGAGTGCCCACTGTGAGCTCCAGAGATTGAATGAGCCATAGCGATCAGCGGTGATGTCACTCGGTGTTTACTGGGGGTCGGCACTGTCAGTGTTAAAGGTCTTTCAGTGTTAAAATGACAGTGCCAACCAGGGGCAGGGGTTGTAGGCCTGCCTCACATTCCCCAACCCCGGACGGCACTGTCAGTGTTAAAAGACTCATGTATCAAAAACTGTGGAGGAAAGACAGGCACATAGGGTCTTAAACAATAAAATCAAATATAAATAATTACAAGGTGCACTCACCTATAGATGTTGTGAAGAGGTAACAACACCTAATAACACATATTCGCTGGTAGAGACAGCTGCGGACCCGCAATTGTGGAGATGAGTCTTTAAAAGAAGCCGAGAATCACTGCCGTGCTTGTCACCAATGACACATGAAAGATATTATTCCAAATTTTTCAAATTTGTGGGTTGTCCTATGATGTGGACATTCTGGGGTATTTATACTCATGCATATGACCTTTTGTATATCTTCCATGTCATTAATGTACTGTCCTGAGGAATGGGGACCCCTGAAACGCGTAGACCTGTATATATGGTTCAAATAAATGACGTGGAATAATATCTTTCATGTGCCATTAGTGACAAGCGCGGCAGGGATCCCCGGTTCCCTTTAAAGTGTTAAAAGGCTGGCAGGGTGCAGGGCATGTCCCGCACTTTAAGCCAGAGTGCTTCAGGTCACCAGAGGTCATACTGTGAAACCCCGGGTATGCCCTCCAGTGAACTAAGTGACGTCACTGCTGCCAGCCGGGTACCCTTTGTCAGTGTTTCCTGAATTCTGGAAAGATCAGACAGATTTCCAGTCTCTCCAGGCTTGATTGTAGCAGAGCCAGGACTGTCATGGGATATCATGTGGATTACAGCGGAACTTTAAAGATCTTTTGGGGTTAATAAAGAGGGAAAAGAGGATGCTGTATTTTATTTTAAATAAAGTACTTTTCTCTTTGTATTTATTTCTCCTTCCTTATAGGATTAGGGATGGGGGTCTAATAGATCCCTACCTATCACTAATTCTGGGCTTGATGAAAGTTGTACACTGTCATTAACCACTATTACTTCGAATGCCAACACACCAGGGCAATTGGGAAGAGCCAGATAAAGCTCTTCTAATGGATGAGACAATTCCAGGGCAGCTGTAGGCTGCTATTTTATGCCTGAGGGGTCTCAATAACCATGGTATTCCTCAGCCTGTAGCTGTATGCTTTATCTGTGCTGGGTATCATAATATTGGATATTATGCTAATTGTTTTATTTAATTAATTTTTATATCACGATACTGACCCGCAGACAGTTGCATTGCTTTCCTTACCCACCGGCTGTCCTGGTGCCTGTGATTGGTTGCAGTCAGACGCGGTCACACAGGCTGGGAGCCCCTCTGACAGCAATCCATCAGAGACACCAGGATGGTCGGTGGTTGGGGAAAGCAATGCATATGGATGAGCAATGATGAGTGGCCTAGGAAGTGAAGGCGAGACTACGGAAGCAGTGTACAGCCGCAACAGAGCCTTGGTAAGTATGAAGAGCTCGTGTCATTCTTGGTTTCTTTATTTGTCTTTATTTTTTTAAGTTTCCTGAGTACTAGATCCAAATCAATATCATAACATAGGTCCGGCACCCAGACACCTTTGAAATTGCACGGATCAGGACTTTTATAGTATCACTAGTTTTGATTCATTCATGATGGTTTCGCAGTGTGAATCAAATAACAAGTTCCCTTTAATTAACAAATATGCCTAGGACAAGATTTTGTGCCACTTAATAACTTGTAATTATTATTCCCTGCACTGGTTAATGTAAAGTTTCTCATAGACAAAATGATTCACCTATCTACAAAATAGTTGTGGAAGGAGGAGCAAGTCACCTGTCCATCAGTCTCTTATATTTGAAAAGCATTCCATATGGGAAAGCTGTTTTTTAGTTGGATGGCGCTGATGAACAGATCTGTTCACAAGCTCCTCCATTAACAATAATTATTTTGTAATGTACACTGGGCAGTCTATAAGAACAACTGCACTAACAAATGTAACACATATTTATTAATAAGTGGCACAAAAACATTTCCCAAATGTCCTTTAAAGATGTTTATTGGACAATGAAATCCCATGTTCCCCTTTGGAATTAGAAATGAGCAGATAAAGCAAAATTTAAATTTGCCTGTTTGCTCAGTCTTTCGAAGGAATTTAATTCTACTTATTATGCTCTGGGATCTCTCTAGACACCAGATCATAAAAGCACAATATGTAAAAAATCCTTACACTCATCTCAAAGCACACCTCTGTTGCCCCTACACTCCTCACTGCCACCTGTCCATTCCTCGACATATCTTTGGATTGGCATTGTCAGTGGTGAAGTCCCCGAGCTTTGGATGCTAGGCAAAGGCCTCTGGGTTTCCTGGGCCTGTAAGGTTTCTGCACATGTATCTATAAAGGTAAAGGCTCATGTGGTGATGTCCTACATCTCGTTGTGAGCCATGACCTTTGCAGGTGCCTGTAAAGAACCCTCCCAGGGCTAGTAAACCCACAACCTTGGCCTAGTTTCAATCCTCCTGCTGCCAATATGAAGATCTGATGAGGACTGGATGGGTGATGGTGAGAAGTGGGGTAGCTGGAGAGATGAACATAAAGATTTTTTTATTTTTTTAACATTTTGAGAGCCAGAAAAATGTCAGTCAGTAGCTGTCATCTTGCTGAATCCACATAGAAGTAAAATACAAAAAATCTATATATATTACAAATGCAGATTTTTGTCCAATTTGAGTAGAATACAATTGCCCTCAAATTTATTCAATCATCTCTACTTGGAACCTCCTTGCATGTGCCAAATTGAATATCTTCTTTGATAGAGCATCTCCTGCCCTGATGATTTTGATGCACATTTGTGTTAAGCCCGCTTTACACGCTACAATATATCTTACGATGTGTCGGCGGGGTCACGTCGTAAGTGACGCACATCCGGCATCGTAAGGTACATTATAGTGTGTGACAGGTACGTGCAATTGCAATTGAACGTTAAAACGTTCATCGCATACACGTCATTAAATCCAGAAGAATTGCACATCCGGTTGTTCAATGTTCCCAAGGCAGTACACATCGCAGTGTGTGACACCCCGGGAACATTGAACAGATCTTACCTGCCTCCCGCGGCTCCAGCCGGCAATGCGGAAGGAAAGAGGTGGGTGGGATGTTTACGTCCCGCTCATCTCCGCCCCTCCGCTTCTATTGGCCGGCTGCCGCGTGACGTCGATGTGACGCCGAACGTCCCTCCCACTCCAGGAAGTGGACGTTTGCCGCCCACATCGAGGTCGTCTGGACGGGTAAATAAGTGTGACGAGGGTAATCGTTTGTGCGGCACGTTCAACAAATTGAACGTGCCACACATACGATGGGGGTGTTACAAATCGCATACGATATCGTATGTGAAATTTCAACGTGTAAAGCAGGCTTTAGGCTGGGTTCACATGTAGTTATCCATTATCACGGAACTGTTAGACATGCGTTTACGAAAATGTTGTGCAAACACAACTTTTTTGTCCGTTGTTAAATAACGAATGTCGGCCGGATCTGCTTTTACCATGTGGAGTCTATGGACAATGGATCCATTAACGAATTGCTATTTATCTTCCATTTGTAACGGATATCCGTTAACAAATCCGTTGACACGTAGGCTCCCAAGTAAGGAAAACGGAACCAGCAGATATTAGTTTTCAAACTATCCGTTCTAACATATGACAACAGAACATAGCCTTACATTGATGTTGCTTGGCACGCAGGTAACACTACATTTCTCTTGCATTGGCCATTATGAGGGAAATTAATGGTTAGAAATAGCTTCCATAAACAGAAAATTAAAGATTTTTTTTTAAAGGATAATTTATTGAGACTTCGCACATATGGGATGAAAGTAGTTAGACATACCGAATAGAAAGTAAATTGAGCACAAGTTTTTTCACTTCTACTTGCACTATATGAGTACAGTTATTTAACTTGATCTTGAATCTGTAATATAAAGAGTAAAATGCATATGCATAGCAATGATTAATGGCTGGCAGAAACAAATTCAATATACATGAATCATTATTCTGTTCCACATTTCACTCCTGACATATACAACATGTGAAGGTTTTATTTCTATAACAGTAAAAGACTGCGCATCCTCCTTTCCTTTCCCACCACTCAGATTATTTTTTGTTATTTCTTTTACAGTAAAAAATAAGTTAATAATTTGATTACATTATTTTCATTGTATTTGCAGACTCCAGCTGAAGTGGAATTTGCTGTTAAATTCACTGCATGCTCCATATGTCGCTATTAAATATGGATCTGGCATGACCTAAATCCAAGCTCTGCTAAATATAGCAATAACTGTGAATTCGAAGGGGAACAAATCTCCGGTTTGCTGTTTGATGCCGCTGAGTTATGTGTTAAATAAATTCAGCAATGGATAACCACATTGATCTGACAGAAAAAAATGAAAATGTCAAATTAGGAATCCAGTGAAAATGACTTTAAAATAGAACAACCACTGGACTATCTTCTTCAGCCGAGGTCGCAACAATAAATTTGTGCTTTTTTGCCTTTTACGTTAGAAAGCATATGCTTAGAGAGCTTAGTTAAAGCTCCTCAATAAATATTTAAGAGAAAAAAAACAAAACCAGCCTTCATAAATTTGTTTTCTGGGTCAGCAAAGATGAAGTAGAACCTGCTGATTAGCAAGGCAGAAGGAATCCACCTGGGATTGCCGAATAGCAGCTCACATACATGGGAAGTTCTTTGTGACAGGACTTTCTTATTAAACTTAGTATATATTTTAGGCACTTTTTTATTGAAGTTATTCTAATTTTCTATGCACCATATTATCACAGTTAGAGTTAATTTGTAGGATTCAACAATTTTAACCCTGTAAGAAACTCATCATTTTTGAGAATAGTTTTGGACTTCCCTTGTTGTAAGAGCCATTCCTTTGAATTTTTCCATCACCATAGTATATGACAGCTTGCTTTTTGCTGGATGAGTTAGAGTTTTTTAACAACATCGTTCATTTTACCATATATTTATTCAAATATGGAGCAAAGAAATTCAAAATGGCAGAAATGGTAGAAAAAAAATGCAATTCCACTTTTTTTTAGTTTTGGTTCATGTTGAGCGAGTAGTTAACTGTTCGTACTCGCTAAGCTGTTAGTGAGTACTCTCTGCTACTTGCATATTTGTTACAAGTAGTGGACACATTGTAAGTCAATGGGAAATACTCGCGAGTAGCCCGAAAGCCGTACTATTCTCTACGCGCACGAAAAGTACGGCTTTCAGGTTACTCGCCACTTAGCGAGTATTAGCCATTGACTTACATTGCGCCCGCTACTCGTAACAAATATGCGAATAGCGGACAGAACTTTCTAACAGCATAGCGGGTACGAATAGTTAACTACTCGCTCAACACTAGTGTATGGTCTTCATTGTGCACTAAAAATGATATGGCAATGGGATTCTCCAGCGCAATCGGATTACGGCAATACCAAACATGTAAGGTTTTTTGTATATATTTTACTTGCTCGAAAAAAAAAAACACATAAAAGAAAATTTTTGTTGTGTCATCATCATTTTCTGAGATATGTAGAATTTTATTGTTCCATCTACCGTGTAAAACTGTAAAGGGGAAATAAGCGCAATAGGGTCTTACCCGGTATGAGGGTGGACAGACAAGACAAAGAAGCACTCACCTGGTGAGGTTGTGCCAGTCACAACCCCTTATGATAGCCTGTGAGTGCCCGGTGGTTTAGCTGCAGCCCCGGGAGAGGAATTTTGTATCAATGATTTATTTTCCTGAGGAAGGAGATGGATGTCTCTGAAACGCGTAGGAACTGTCCAATAAAAAGGAAATCTTTTAATTTACACGCATCAGTGGTTTTTAGCGCGGCATAAACCCGGTCTTCTCTTCTACCTGTGTGATACATTGTTCCATCTATGGAGGGCTTGTTTTTGTTTGTTAAGCTCTAGTTTTTTTTTATTACACTTTAGGGTACATACAACATTTTGATAAAATTTTACTACAATTTTTCAGGGAAGTACAGCAACTGAAATATGACAATTCTGTTGTTTCAATTTTTTTTATTTAAAGTATGGTTTCAATAATTTTATATTTTGGTAGATTGTATTGTTTCAGACATAAATATGGTTATTTGTCATTTTTTAATTTATATTTGAATAGGAATTACACAAAAAAGTGCTTCCGACATACCAGTGGATGAGTGTAATAGAAATTAAAAATAATAAAGTCAACATACATATGGTGAGTGACAACTTTACTACTTCTTCCCACTTTACTTAGCTTTTAATAAGAATTTCTTCAATCATCTTCTTTCAAACCTTTTCCAGAACACCAGATATTCATCTTCACTATACCATAATTAGTGATGGGCCAACTTGCAGATACCCAGGATTGGCGGCTCAAACCAGGTTTAAAAAAAAAACCTAGTTCCAGCCCAGAATTGATATCAGATATCTGGCCAAACACCAGTCCCCATGTAAGTCTATGTGTGCCACCCCTGCAGCGGACCGAACAGCTCGGATCCAGGGGTGGTGATTACTCATGGCTCGAGGGTCTCCGGACCCTGGGGCTAGGGGCCACACTCAAATGGAAAAAGGGGTATTTACAGGGGATTGGTATAGTTTGTGATGCCACCAGTGGTGTACGGTAATTGGGAGTACCGCCGCTGCCATTGGGAGTACCCGGGGTGATGGAGTGGGGCAGAAAGATGACGTTACCCTCCACGGGTAGGGGTAGGCCCCGGAACTCTGGATGGTGATGCGGGGACGCAGTACAGGGGTCAGTCGGGTACTCAATCATCAATGAAGCAGACGCTGACAACAGGGTAAACCAAGTCTCTGACTGTCGTTGCTTCTCGAGGGGAGCTCGTCTGGGTTCTGTCCCATGCTGCACTGCCTGGTGGTCCGTAACCTGCCTCCTGGCACAAAATTTAGATTGTCCATTGTGGCATTGTGGTAGCTTAGAGCTTTCCGGGCCCCGCTCCCCACTGTGGCTAAGTGAAAGAGCCTGCTCTCAGGAGCTCATACTTGGGATTTAAGTGGACCACTTGCTAGGAAAGCCCTATCCCCCTCCTTGCGCTAGTGCCCCCGATCTCTGAGCTTGGTGGGAACAGTCCATAAAGGCCCTGTCCTCTGCAGGTTAAGTGCCGGGTCACCTGAAGCTTCTCCCCGACCTAGGGTCCGTGTACCCCGACGTGCCTTCAGTCCCAGACTGGTGATAGGACCAGGCTGCTGACTGTCCTCCTTGATGGGTTCAAGGCACCTAGCCTCAATCCTCTGTGACCGGGGGTCCGACTGCTCTAGGCCCAGACCACCGTCTGCGACCTAGTTTACTTCTCCTCTGGGAGCTGCAACTCCTAGCTTCCTCAGAGCTTTTCACAGCTCGAGGGCTATCACTGAACTGACTTGACACCTCCCACCTCCCTGCCTGACCCCTAGGTGGGCGACCCTATTCCTTCTTAAGCAGCCCCCTGGTGTGCCTGACAGGTGTAGTGCAAAGTGTATCTAGGATATCTGAATGCTGGTGGAGGCAGTAATGCAGGTTAGGTTCCCAGAACCATTGGGGTTTGATTCCTGCACGGGGAGGGCAGATTGTGCAGAACCCTGTGATGACCCGAATAGTCCAGGGCGTCACATAGGGAGACCAGAATCTGGCTCTTTAAAATGTTAGTAGAAGGGATAGTGGGATTCGAGCAAACACTTTGTGCTTACCGAGTCTCCCTCGTGGCTGTAACACTACTTCTTGGGCTGCTCATTATCCTTCATACATAGTGACTGCTTCCCCCGCCCACTGGCAGTCCCAGCATCTCTGATTGGTTGCAGTAAGACATGCCCCCACGCTGTATGACAGCATGTCTGACTGTAACCAGTCAGAGGCGCTGTGTATGCATCTTTATTGGTATAAAAATAAATAAATTGTCATAGGGATTAATCGTATTATCATACCCAGCACAGATAAAACATATGGCTACAGGCTGCAGCCCCCAGCCGTATGCTTATCTTGAGTGTATAAAATAAGAGGGGCCACATGTGGCTTTTTTTAAATTAATTAAATAAATAATGTTTAAAAAATGCTGACCAATTCCCCTCAATTTCCATTAGATGCAACAATCCTGGAACTTTACCTTCCTCATCCCCATTGCCCTGGTGCGGTGGCAACCAGTGTAATAAGAAGTTAATGACAGCTCACAGCTGCCACTAAGCCCTATATTAGAAATGGGAATGGTCTATGAGAACCTCAGTACTAATACTGTAAATGAAAAGAAATAACCACAAACACTGAAAAAATCCTTAATTTGAAATAAAATACAAAAAAACTTCTCTTTCACCCCTTTATTAACCCCCAAAACACCAAGGTCAAATGTAATCCACATGAAGTTCCACAACGGTTGCAGCATTGCTAAATTACTGAAAGCACAGTGCGTGGGCATAGAACGTGACCACCCCCGGGAGCTTCAGGCAGATACTGAACAGTAGTGATGAGTGGTGACGTCACTCAGGTTATTTGCAGTCTCAGCTGGAGGTTTCCATGGTCCTTCACCTATGACAGCAGCTAACCTCAACTCAGTGATGTTAGTGAAGTCACCAGATATCTGTGTAATTTCTGATTGTTACATTGTTACCCATCACTAAATTTCTGGACATCTATGGTTTGATTTTTTTGCCTGTTTGGATTAGAGGCGGTTGCTACCGATTTCTGCTGAGAAATTCATGTCAATAGCACCTTTAGAAATATATTAACTTAGAAAACTGGTGAAGTATTCAATATGTTTCACCACTCAGCTGTTACAGTTGCTTGCAGCACGGACCACTGGCGGTCCATGCTGTGGGTTAATAGCAGATACCTGTAGTAGAGTGATTTAGGAAAACAAATATACTGCAGATCCTGCGCTACCATTATTTTATTGTGAAATTTGAGATACCTTTTAACCGTTTCACAGCCTTGGACATACCTGTACATCCAAGTCCATGTGTGTCCCTTTAATGCGTGCTCTCGCATCTGATCAGTTGACATGTGCAGCTAACAGACATGGATGGATTTCCAATAACTAGTAAACTAGTTGAATCTTTCTGTTAATCTCTGACAACGGGATTTAACGTGGTGAGTGCCATTCCATTAAATCAATAGTGGAATTTAACTTTTTTGCAATTTCACAGCAATTGGAATATTTTACCCATTTTACTGTAAAATTTGTGGCAGAATGAATGGATCCATTAAATCAATAGTGGAATTTAACTTTGTTTGCAGTTTCATAGCACTTGGAATTTTTTCCTGTTTTCCAGTAAAAGCTGTAGGAACATGAATGGTGTCCTTCAAAACTACAACTTGTCTAGCAAAAAACAAGCCTTCATATGGCTACACTGATGGGAAAAAAAAGTTATGGCTCTTGGAAAAAGGGGAGGAAAAAACAAAAATGAAAAACGGGTGGTGAAGGGGTTAACAAACGTCTGACATTTAAAGTTAATTTTAATGGATAAATTTAAACTTATGTCCATATGGTAAGTGTAATATTACTAATAGCACCTTTTTACATAGCGCTAAAATATTGTTGTGCTCCATACACTCAGGGTAAGCAGTAGAAATACAAAACGAATATACAAAACTATGACATAGTATAGCATAAGGCCCCCATACATATGATAAGACTAATGTCAGCTCGGCATAGAGATATCAATGGGTTCAGCCTATGGTCAAAAAAGATTTCAATGGTGTATGTCGTATTTCAGACTGTCGATTGCATTGTTTTAGAGACTTTCCTGGCTTTCTCATGGAGAACACAGCTGAGCGAACACTCCTCTGTATGAGAGTGTTGAATGAGATGGCTGTCAGTCATTTAATATGCATGGCCAGCCTTAAGCGGGTTTTACACGCTGTGACATCGCTAGCCGATGCTAGCGATGCCGAGCGCGATAGCACCCGCCACTGTCATACGGCTGATATGTGTTGATCGCTGCCGTAGCGAACATTATCGTTACGGCAGCATCACACACACTTACCTGCCCTGCAACGTCGCTGTGACCGGCGATCCGCCTCCTTTCTAATGGGGCGGTTCATTCAGCATCACTCCGACGTCACAGCAGAGTCACTGAACCGCCGTCCAATAGAAAAGGAGGGGCAGAGATGAGTGACCGGAACATGCCGCCCACCTCCTTCCTCCCTCCTTTTCTGGTGGAGGCAGGTAAGGAGATGTTTGTCGTTCCTGCGGTGTCACACACAGCGATGTGTGCTGCCGCAGGAACGACAAACAACATCGTACCTGTCGCTGCAGCGATATTATGGAAATGAGTGACGTGACGAGCATCGATTTTTGACGTTTTTGTTGTCGTTGATCGCCGCTCATTTGCGTTACACGCTGCGATGTCGGTAACGGCGCCGGATGTACGTCACTAATGACGTGAGCCCGACGATATCTCGTTGCCGATGTCGCAACGTGTAAAGCCCGCTTTATAATCTATGTGCAGTCTATTGCTAGCATACAGTTTATCAGACAATACACATATTTCAGTGCCGATATATTCTACAATTACTGGCTAAACTAGTTTTGTAGGTTGCATTACAATTAATAATTTGGTTCTATCAGATTAGCAATGTACGCTATGTGATTGTGACAGCTATAAAAAAAGGTATCTGGCTTCAAATCTGTTCTTTGTAACTCTGAAAAACATAATTACATTACTTGTGTAATGAATGTGATTGTTTCTCTAAGACAAGCTCTGATATTTTAGTAAAGCGTATTTGCAGTCTTTTACAGTGTATTGTTAGATGAGCTTTCACTTCTGTTGCTATAATGGCAAACTAGAATATCAGTTAATTCTCTGCAATCCAATGACAGCCATTAAGAAATGAGATGAGATGAGATAAAGACAAGCAGGATGTTCTGTAGTTTCCAGATAAGGCTTTTCACAGGCACTTCTGTTCTCCCTGGAGATGATTTCTAAAGCCTGCCATCAAGGAACTTTGATTATGGAACTGAGAAAGAGCAAACCAGCTTGATGAAGATAAGATTATGAAGTCTCAGATGTGTAACCTAAAATAGAAAGGTAAAATTAAATAAGGCAGTTTTTGGATGGAAACTTCCCAGTATGGTACAAAGGCCAATTGACTTGTGAGATGGATTATGTACACATCTTTTATACTTGTTTTATGAGATTTCTAACTTATTGTGTAGCAGGCATCCATGCAGAACACAAATACCATTTATCAGAGCACAAGTACAATAATATTTACTGTGACAATTTTGGGTTTGCAGAAGGATTTGGACCAGAGGTGACTGAGGTCTATTTTATTGGGATGATTTATTTCCCATCAGAGTGCTGTTATAATTCTTTTTAGTGAAAAGAACAAAGTATTTCAACTAAGATAGAAAACATGTATCAACAAACATAGCATAAAAACAATATATTACTTGAATTTAAAAAAATCTGCATTTGCCAAAATGCTGAATTCTTTGTAATTTGCTTGATCACACATTTAGCAAAATGGTGGCCGTTAGCCCCTATTTTCCTCAACCATACTTGAGCATCAAAAGGTTAAAAAAAAATAAAACAAACATTATACTAACCTCATTGCTCACCTCTACTACTAGGCACCTCCTGTTTGATCCTCATTCCATCTTCTGATCCCCTCCCACTCATGATGGAATCATCGAGCCTCTTGCACTGCCAGATTTCCAGGTGTCATGGTACCCGAGAGGGATCTGCACAGGTGTGTTGGAGGTCAACGGCATCATGAGATCACAAAGCTGCACTAACAAGAGAAAGTGGACAACATCCATCATTGAGCTTGTTCTAACAGTTTTACATGAGTTTAGCGCTTTTTTATATGTCTTTTGCTTAGGTTTTCTCAGCTGATTTATGGCTACAGACCGCATTAAAGTTGAAAACAAACCTATAGAAGCAAAACGGTGATGTATTCAAGTCAGGTAAAAATGTCTCCCAAGGTGTCTAATCCATTTAATCGAAGAATTCATACATTCTCATACATGCAGGCCACTCTTAAGGTCATCTCCACTTCCACCCTGATAGCTGAGCAGTCTACGCTTAGTCTCTAACTTTCCCAAAAACTTTATATTTTTATTGCCCATTCCCCAAAACTACACAGGTCTGTGTCTTTAAGAGAGGTTTCAAGTCTACACAAAAATGAGATTACTACTATAGTCCTGACATCTAACAGTGATTCTCTCAACTATTTATATAGGACACAACCCATAGGGTTCCCTCTCACCAACCTTACGTAATCTGGTCCTCAACAAGATTGATTGTTTCAACAGCCCTTAGCAGACTTTGGCCGACGTCACACGCTACGATATTTCGAGTGATATGTCGTCGGGGTCACGGATTCTGTGACGCACATCCGGCATTGCTAGAGATATCGTAGCGTGTGACAGCTACGAGCGTCTGTTAACAAGCAAAAATACTCACCTTATCGTTGCTCATTGACACGTCGCTCATTTTCATAATGTCGTTCCTCCTTGACCTTGCCGGTTGTTCATCGTTCCCGAGGCAGCACATATTGCTCTGTGTGACACCCCAGGAACGACGAACACAGCTTACCTGCATCCCGCCGGCAATGCAGAAGGAAGTAGGTGAGCGGGATGTTACGTCCCGCTCATCTCCGCCCCTCCGCTTCTATTAGTCGGCGGCTGTGTGACGTCGCTGTGACGCCGAACGTCCCTCCCCCTTCAGGAAGAAGATGTTCGCCGCCCACAGCGACGTCGTCCGGGAGGTAAGTACGTGTGACAGGGGGTTAACGACTTTGTGCGCCATGGGCAACAAATTGCCCGTGATGCACAAACGACGGGGATGGGTGCGATCGCTCAATATATCGTCCCGTGTGACGCTGGCCTTAGACAACATAACAAGATACATTTTTAGATAGTACTGCTTATACATTAGCCCATAAATTTACTCTTGCAGGCCCACTTTAAAAGATCATGCATCAAAAATGACGCATAAGCAGTCCAATATTAAAATTGTTTTCTTATGAAGTAAGGGGTAATTTATTGATGAATATACCTTATAGTTCTAGAAGTGCTCAATTACATGCACATGCAAATGTAGCTCTTTCAAAGACAAGTCCAGCAATACTTTTACATGACTAGTCCATTCCTCCATTACTAAGAAATCAGTGTTTGATTTGATATGCATATGAGAATGAACATCTGAAGCCTCTGTCGCTCCAGCTCTATTCCCACCTCAGCGTCACATCCTCCTCTTTGACTGACAGCCTCCGTTCTGTATGACTTCAAGTAAAAGAGATGGCGCTGGATCAGGAATAGAGCTGGAGTTACAGAATAGAGCTGGAGTGACAGAGGCTTCAGATCTACCACATCTACCAGCCCAAACAGACTGACCATGTAAAGGTATTGCTGGCTTTGTCTTTGAAAGTGCTAAAATACACATGTATATAGTTTTTGGGGGTGAAATTCTGCTGACAAATACCTTTTAAAAAGTAAACTGATGGCTACTTAATGTGTGCATAAAATAAAAAAACACCTATAAACACTGAAATTCTTTAAAGTATAATAAATATTTGAATTACTTAGGAAACCATATACAGTAATGAAAACAAATGTCCTTTTGAGTAATTGCTTGCCTTCCTTTATCTAATATACATTTGCTGTCTTGAAACTTTAAAACTACATCATCTTAATTGACAAGCAATACACATTTTAAAACTTTTGATAGATGCTTTTCTTTGAATTTGTAGTACATGATCCAAAATTATGTAAAGTAAATTTAGAGTAATAGACAACACAAGATCTATATCATATCTAGTGTGAGTTCTAAACAATACTACTCACATGGAACTGCAGTTAATAACATTTTTTAGATGTGCAAAACATTTCGGTACTTCTGCTATCTGGTTTTTTTTTGCGGATAGAACACAGACCAATTGCAATCAAAAGTGCCTTCTCACATGTCCTTTTTTGTGGGTCGTGTGGCAGATCAAACTTGCCAAGGCAAGTCAATGATCCTATGAAAAAACAGGATAGTGGATCTCATTCATGTGCTGTCCATATTTTCCTGGTTAAGGATGAAAGAAGTCAAGAAATTTATTTTTACAAACATGAAAAAACAGATTCAACAAAGACTGTAAAAACTGACTCACAGACCAAAAATGGGTCCAGCACTAAAAAGTGCAATTTAATTTTTAACATAAGAAAAAGAAAACTGATGTGAAACTGGCCCAAGCTGGCTGAAACTTTATTCTTTTTGGTTATATCGGCAGAAATTCCAATAATTGAGTTTTGCTGCTTAGACTTTGGGTTTTATCCATTAAATTGTCATAATGTGGGATTGGAAATTAATGACATATCTAAGAAGTTCATTTTATGCTCAGATGGAGGTCAGCTTTAACAATTTCACAACCACCCAATGATTGCGATTGGCACCTTAGCATACCTTCCAAGAATCCTAAAACTTTAAAGTTTTCTACTGCAATATTGTATTTTACCCATAGGCTCATGGTGTATTCAAAGAAAAACAACATATACTCACCTAATGAAATGGTCATATAACATGGGGGATATGGCCAACAGTGAATACAAAGGAACGAGGTCCCTTGAGTTTATGTATATGGTCTAATTTGCAAAATACAATATTTTTTCTCAGAAAGGTTTAACAAATTAGACGACCCACCTAATAGACCTCATTTAGAAATGATGCTGCTGCTGTTTGAATGCTCAGATCTTCTGACATTAAACTGATTTTCTGACCCTGAGAAACTTTATGACAATTGCTGTGGTAGCCACATGCCCTGAAGGCCTTTTCATTGAACATATCTACATAATTTCCCATGTATTGTGCTTGGAATGAAGCTATGAGGCTGCAGAAGGCAGCAGATACATAATGTAGGGATAGAAGAAGATAGTGACAGCAACTCTGCGTCTATCTTGGTCTGCTGCTTTCCATCACATATAACATATTTGGGGTCTGAATTAATTTTTGTGTTTATACCTGAGGTCCCATAATTAAGAAATATGGTATGTAGAATCTGATAAATTAGGGGTAAGTCTGAGATCTGAAGAATTGTGCAGTATTTGTAGCATCCCTGAAGCCATCAGGAGCTACAAGGTACTGCATCCTGTCAAAGATGCAGGGCCTACCTTCAGGGACCCAGAAGACCAGTGCCGGTAACACCAAAACACATTAGAATCCCTGTTTTTCCCTTCACCAAGGACTGGTGACAGACTAGGGTTGGACCCAATGGATGGCTACCTAGGGGTGGAACTGATCCAATCTACTAGACAACAGCCAGGGAGGAGGGGTCAGACAGTCAGTAAGTGGAAGTGAGAGGAGTCGGACGTAACCGCACTGACGGGAGACTGTAGCGGTGACATGTGGGCCCAGGTGTGTGGTTGCCGGTGGAGTATGGCAAAGTACTCCCGGAACCATAGCACCAACGGAGTACAGAGCCCTAGGTCAGGCAAATGCTCCAGGCAGACCTGATAAAATCTGCACAGTGAGGGGACTATCCAGAACCTCACTGACCGTAAAGTTCGGGGGCACCAGCAGTGATGGGAGAAATAGGGACCGGAACGGAACACAACCCTACAGGGTTCAAACTGCCCACCGTACGGACCAGAGACTGAAAGACTACCAGGAGGGGACCCCCAGATGCTCCAAGCCATGGGGACCCACCAACCAGAGACAGGTGCAGGGGGAAGAAGACACCAGGTCACCACACCGGCACTGGGGCTAAAGGAACCAGTGTTGAAGACCAGCCCTCTTTGGGTTGCCAGCCATAATAACGCTGTGAGTAAAGAAACCAGTTACACTGCAATCCCTTGTGTGGCCTACCTTCTTTCCACGCATAATTCCATCACCTGCCCCCCTGGGGCATGGCCCTACTCGCAGAGGGCCCAACATCCAGGCTGCCGTTAACACCAGTCCCAGAGAGACTGTGCAGTGGTGGCTCCATCTATATAGCCGCAATCCGCAAGTGGCATCACGACAAAAACTTTATTATCATTCCCATGCACATAACCCCTTTCAAGTGACCCCCAGGGTCACGGAACTGGGCAACGGCCACCCAGTGAACTGTTCCCAGTAAATATACGGCCTGGGACAGAGTTCCCCATAGCCCTGGGGCGAGTCATCTTTCTGGTGCCACAAACAGGATTGGACTAGACCCATTAACACAGGGTGACATGCGCCTTATGAACTGTTTTTGGGACTTGTGTGCTGTTCCTACTTGTTTTATTTAAAATTGTTGCCTGTAATGACATATCTACTGCTATTTAATGTTTTTCATGCTTGTCTTCTGCTGCCATCTACTGGTCTGACCTTTCGGCTCCTCTGTTTTCGTCCAACCCATGGGAGTGTCGGCTGCTCCTCTTACATCACATCCTGGCATCCATGTTTAGTTCCCATCCAGAGATCGTGAGAATCACACCCCTTATTTGAGCTGCTAGAAGCAAAGTCTTCTGACCTTAGTGGCATCAGAAACAACATCACTAGAATACCACAACACCAAGAAATCGGTTCTCTGTAACTGTACATGTTTTATGTAGAAATAAACCACCGTTGTTCATCTCAGCGCGTGCACGTTTTATCCATCAACTCTGAAGCGCTCTGGTCCTGTCTGCCTCACCTATTGGAATACGAAGGTAAGATTCTCACGCCATCCCGCAACTATGCACCTTCAATCCCCTTTAAGTGGGGACAGAACAGTCAGAAGATTGCTTAACAGCTCAATACCCTGGCTACAGATCCCTAAGAACCCTGTAACTTCCCTTGTAATCTGCCTAGCAACAAGCCTTGTGCACTAGTCTGCCTGCAACAGTGCATGCCTGGACAAGCCTAAGGGGAATCTCTCCTATCTGCCACGTCCTGTATCACCTCTGCTTGCATAGTAAAGGGACAGTTTATGCACCTGCTGTTTCCCTCTTGCCATACCCCTTCTATAGACTTGCAGTACATTATACCTCATCACTGCACATTGCTGGACTGCGAACCCCAAGTTTTGCTAAAGACACCTTGGGAATTTCATCAGGGAGTCCTTGTGGAGCTGCACGACGATTTTTGGACCCCTATTCAAAAGTCAAGTTTCTTAAAGAGACAGTACACCTTAACCCCTTAACGACCGCGGGCCGTAAAATTACGTCCTAAATGACATAATCTTACTGCCCGCGGTCCTCCGGCGGCAGCATGCCGCGATCGGCACACATCTCAGCTGATTTTCACAGCTGAGATGTGTGCCTGCTAGGCACGAGCAGAATCGTTATCTGCTCGTGCCGATTAACCCCTTATATGGCGCTGTCAATACATGACAGCGCCATTATAAGCGCGATCGCGGTAAAGTTTTACTTACCGCCGAAACCGGAAGTCACGTGACGCGATCACGTGACTCCCGATAGTTGTCATGGTAGCACAGGGTCATGTGATGACTCCTGTACTACACATGACTTGGTTTCACTTTCGCTGTGCCCGGGGCACAGCAAAAGAGAAAGACAGCGTATCTGCTGTTTACAGCCTTCCAGCTGTGATCAGCAGATACTGCAGAGCGATCGGAATGCTGATCGCAATAGCCCCCTAGGGGGACTAGTAAAATAAAAAAAAAAAGTAAAAAAATAAGTTTTAAAAAATTAAAAAAAAACAAAAAAACCTAAAAGTTCAAATCACCCCCCATTCGCCCCATTGAAAATTAAAGGGTTAAAAAAATAAAAAATATACACACATTTGGTATCGCCGCGTTCAGAAACGCCCGATCTATCAAAATATAAAATCAATTAATCTGATCAGTAAACGGCGTAGTGGCAAAAAAATTCCAAACGCCAAAACGACGTTTTTTTGTCGCCACAACTTTTGCGCAAAATGCAATAAGAGGCGATCAAAACGTAGCATCTGCGCAAAAATGGTACCGTTAAAAACGTCAGCTCGAGACGCAAAAAATAAGCCGTCATTGAGCCTAAGATCCCGAAAAATGAGAACGCTACGGGTCACGGAATATGGCGTAAAACGTGCGCCACTTTTTTCGGACAAACTTCCGATTTTTTTTAACCCCTTATATAAAAGTAAACCTATACATGTTTGGTGTCTACGAACTCGCACTGACCTGAGGCATCACACCCACACATCAGTTTTACCATATAGTGAACACAGTGAATAAAATATCTCAAAAACCATAGTGCTATCGCACTTTTTTTGCAATTTTTCAGCATTTGGAATTTTTTTGCCATTTTCTAGTACACAATATGGTAAAACTGATGGTTTCATTTAAAAGTACAGCTCGTTCCGCAAAAAATGAGCCCTCACATGACCATATTGACTGAAAAATAAAAAAGTTACGTCTCAGAAAAAGAATGGCAAAAAAAAAAACGGAAAGCGAAAAATCGGCCGGTCGTGAAAGGGTTAAATCAAAATGGCCGAAAAAGACCTCGGACAGTTTCCCACTGCTGAAATAGAACAAATACAACCTAATACTGTCCATTATGACCCCAGGAGGTAGATCCCACGCTTCCAGCAGACCAAGTTGTTCGACCGAAACGCTCTTCCAAACCAACGATAAAAGCCATTGAAAACCATCACACTATGAAAGATGAGCTATGTGAACACTTTGGAGAACAATGGGAATGAGTCACCTATTACATGCCAAGACTTGAATCCTCATCAGGCGACGCTGCATGTTTACAAGCCGCTATGGATCGGCTGAACACAGCTCATAAAAGATACAAGAGACTGTCAACAAGGTACATTACCTTTCTAAAAGACTCTAAAATTGATGAAGCTCTTTCAGACCTGAGCAAGGCAGAAGAGATGGACAAGGAAAGAGATGCCAAGGTGCAAGATGCCATAGACAAGGCCGAACACTGTATCTCTCACCAGCAAGAAACCAGATCACACCGATCAACCTCATATAGACGTTCCTCTCAGTCATCTGGGTCATCATCCTCAAGAAGCTCAGCCCTGAGCGACAGGATACTAGAGGCCCACATAAGAGCAGAAGAATCCAAGGTGAGACGTTCCTTCACAGAAAGAGAAGTAGAGGAAGAAGGCAAAAATGCAGAAGCAGAAGCAAAAAGGGCAGAAGCAGAAGCCCTTGCAAAAGCAGAAGCCGCTAAAGCAGAAGCCAAAAGGGCAGAAACTGAGGCTCAGATAAAGATTCTTTGGTCACAGATGGAAGAGGATGTTGCGCTAGCTAAAGTGAGACTACATGAGCAAGCATTGAGCCAAGGTCCTGATCCAGCTCACTCGCCACCACTGGAAGCAGACAATCCAGTTGATCGCACAAGAGACTATATACTGAATCAGTTACCTGTAGCAACCCCAGTTTGCAGTACCGTCCAAGCCGACAACACCGAAACCTCCAACTTACCTCTACCAGTGCCAGTACCATCTAAAGTACCCGAGCAAATTAATAACAGTCACCAAGAGGTGCCCTCTCAAACACAGTCACCATGGCAAGATGGCAACCAAGTGTTTCCTGACCCACTTTAACAGCTCAAGCAGCGGTCATCAGAATCTACAGAGGCTAAACCACAGCTCAAACCTGCAGCAACGTCACTCTACCCGGGAACATCTCATCCATTCATGCTAGGCAGGCCATACGCCCCAGGGGCATCACGAGTCATCATGGCAACAAGTGTTGAGAAATCAGATATGTCTGAGTTTGCCAGGTTCATGGTGAGCAGAGAGCTAATCAACACTAGTCTCACGAAATTTGATGATCGTGCAGAGAGCTACAGGGCCTAGAAAGCAACTTTCAAGCCAGCCATCGCAAATCTCAACTTAACTGCAAAACAGTAGCTCGACCTCATGATCAAGTGGTTGGGCGCAGGCTCTACAAACCGTATCAAGAGCCTTAGAACCGTCTATGTGGGACAAGCAGAAGCAGGTCTCGCTGCTGCATGGCATAAGACTGGAACGGACGTTTGACAGCACAGAAGCAATAGAGAAAGCCCTATTCAAGAGACTGCAGGACATCCCAAAGATCAACCTTAAAGAAGTCCACAAGCTTCAAGACCTAAGTGATCTGCTCATGGAGCTAGAGCTCACCAAAAGAGACCTTTGTCTGTCTGGGCTGTGCTATCTGGATACAGCCCATGGAGTGAACCCAATCGTGGTGAAGCTGCCTTACAGTCTGCAGGAGAAATGGGCAACGTCAGTCTCAAGGTGCAAAAGAGTGCATGACGTCACCTTTCCCCCATTTATTAACTTCTGCAGGTTCATCGATGAGCAGGCCCAGATGAGGAACGACCCCAGCCTCGACTTCCTAGAGTTCAACACTTTGGCAGCTGCAACAACATCATCATCAAGGTATGAAGGTGCCATACACAAACACAGAGACATTAAGAACACTGTGAGTGTCAGAAAGACTGAGCTACCATCACCTGCAGCACCCACAGATAAACAGTACACCATCTCATCATGAGATAAGTCTTTCAATCGAGAATGTCCCATCTATAAAAAACCACACTCACTGAACAAGTGCAGAGGGTTTAGATCCAAAACCCCACAGGAGCACAAGAAAGTCCTCACAGAGCTTGGAATCTGTTTCAAATTCTGCGCATCACTTGAGCACATGGTCAAGGACTGTAAATCCATCATCAAGTGTGAGGAGTGTCATAGCGAAAAACATGTTTCAGCCATGCACCCAACCCAGCTAGCTAGAGACACACCGGCTGCAGTCACCACCGCTCCCACTCCAAGTCATGGCAGGGAGTCCAAAAATCAGACTGACACCACCACAGCCATCTCCTGCTCATGCTCAGAGGTATGTGGAGAGGGCCAAATGGAGAAATGTTGTGCCCGAATATGCCTCATCAAGGTTTATCCCGAGGGACATCCAGAAAAGGCAATGAAGGTGTATGCCATCATAGACGACCAAAGCAACCGGTCCCTGGCAGGAACCAAATTCTTTGAAGCCTTCAGAATTAATGGATCATCAGAACCCTGCACCTTGAACACCTGCTTGGGTCACTTAGAGACTAGCGGCAGAAGAGCCCAGGGATTCATTGCTTCTCCTATCAATGGGAAGACTGAAATACCTCTACCAACGCTCGTTGAATGTGACCAAATACCGAGCCACAGGAATGAAATTCCTACCCCAGAAGCTGCATTTCATTAACCACACCTGAGACACCTCGCTAGTGTTATCCCACCTTTGGACAATAACGCAGAGATTCTACTCCTGCTCGGCAGAGACAATCTAAGGGTGCACAAGGTGCGAAAACAGTGTAATGGGCCTAACTATGCACCATACGCCCAGAGACTGGACTTGGGATGGGTAGTCATAGGAAATGTGTGCGTTGATCAATCAAAAATTGATTCCTTCAAGACTTACATGAATGGAGATGGGCGTACAACTTACCTAAAGCCATCTCCTCATCACTATAGAGTGAAAGAGAAGTCTCCAGAAACAATACAGCTACCTGACATCACTTCTTCTCTGCATATCGACAACTTGGGAAGATCAGTCTTTCTCACAACCAAGGACAACAATAAAGTAGCCTTGTCAGTAGAGGACAGAGAATTCATCGAAATAATGAACTGTGAGTTTTCTAAAGACAAAACCAACCACCGGGTCTCTCCATTATCCTTCCGATCTACCAGGGTAAGACTCCCAAACAACCGAGATCAAGCTCAGACCAGATTTAACTCTCTTCAGCGCTCTATGAACAACAAACCTGAAATGAGAGAACATATTGTGGCCTTTATGGACAAACTAGTCTGCAACAACCACGCAGAACGTGCTCCATCCTTGAAGAAGAACGAAGAGTGCTGGTATCTGCCTTCATTCGGTGTATACCACCCACGGAAACCAAATCAAATCAGGGATGTCTTCGACTCCAGCGCCAAACATGAAGGCGTATCCCTTAACGATGTTCTCCTCACAGGTCCCAACCTAATAAACAACTTGGTAGGAGTATTGCTGAGGTTCACAAAAGAGCTTGTCAGCATCACTGCCGATATTGAACAGATGTTCCACTGTTTCCTAGTCAGAGAGGACGACCGGAACTTCTTCAGATTTCTGTGGTACAAGGACAATGACACCAATAGAGAGATGGTGGAATATCGTATGAAGGTCCACGTATTTGGAAACAGCCCTTCACCCATAGTTGCAACCTATGGGCTCCGGAGAAGCGCATTAGAGGGAGAGTCTGAGTATGGAACAGACGCCAGAGGCTTTGTTGAGAAAGACTTTTATGTAGATGATGGGCTCAAATCACTACCTACCGAGGAAGCAGCCATTGATTTACTCAAAAGGACCCAAGGCATGCTGTCTCAGGCAAAACTCAGGTTACACAAAATTGCTTCAAACAGCCTGACCGTAATGAGAGCCTTTTAGTCGGGTAATCATGAGCCTGGGTTCAAGGACATTGACTTGGGGCTAGACAGTCCACCCGTGCAGAGGAGCCTAGCCATCAGATGGGATGTCGCAGCCGACTCCTTCGGATTTCAAGTAAGTTGCTCAGACAAGCCATTCACAAAACGTGGTGTCCTTTCTATAGTGAACAGCTTATTCGACCCGCTGGGATTTGTGGCGCCTATCACTATACAAGGCAAATCCCTGCTGAGACAATTCTCTGAAACCGTCAAGGACTTGGATACCCCACTCCCATCCGACAAACAGCAAAAATGGGAAGCTTGGAAACAGTTGTTGTGTGGGTTGAACAACAATCACATCACAAGATGTTATATCAAAATCTCACTCACCTCTAGCATAAAGAAGGAACTCCACATCTTTTCAGACGCCTCCACAGAAGCCATAGGAGCGGTTGCATACCTGAAAGTGACAGACTCCAATGGACAAAACTACATTGGATTTGTATTTGGCAAGGCGAAGCTAGCCCTGAAGCCCAACCATACCATTCCCAGACTGGAACTCTGTGGCACTGTTTTGGCAGTGGAAATTGCCGACTTCATATGACAAGAACTGTGTGTTGAAATAGATGAGGTCCAATACTACACTGACAGTAAGGTCGTTTTTGGTTACATCTACAATCAATCAAGACGATTTTATGTGTACGTTAGTAACCGCATCAAAAGGATCAGGAGATCCTCCAAACCAGAACAATGGCATTATGTACCATCTGAACTGAATCCAGCAGATCACGCAACTAGACCTATGTCTATAAGCTCTTTTGCTAACTCTTCTTGGCTTACAGGTCCAGAGTTCCTGCTGAGACAGTCAGAAGAAGGTGTCCAGGAAGCCTTCAGCATCCTAGATCCAGACAACGATCCAGATGTCCAAGCTGAAGTCAACACCCTGGCCACTAGTGCAGAAAAAACTTCCAACCATGGTTGCCAGCGTTTTGAACGTTTCTCCAGCTAGATGAGGCTCGTCAGGACCATCGCAAGGTTAGTGCATATCGCCAAATGCTATCGTACGGACCTTAAAAACAAAGACTGTCATCGCTGACATGTCTGCCACAAACCCCTTTCTGCTGAGGACATCTCCCATAGTGAGTCTCTCATAATACGCCACCTCCAACAGAGTGAGTTCGCCATAGAATGGAAGTGTTTATACAACAAACAGCAAACTCCAGTTATGGACAGTTTCGGCTTACTGAGAGTTGGTGGTCATTTAAACCAGGCTCATCTTGGAGTTATAGAGCAAAATCCTCTCATCATTCCCAACAAACACCATGTCACAGTCTTGCTGATCCGACACCACCATGAAAAGACTGAACACCAAGGCAGGCAAATTACTGAGGGCACTTTACTGTCTGCAGGCCTCTGTATTATTGGAATGAAGAGACGTGTAGCACAAATACTACACGATTGTGTGCACTGTCGTAAAACGAGAGGAAAACAACTGTACCAACAAATGGCTGACTTGCCTACAGACAGACATTCTACTGAGCCCCCTTTCACCTACGTGGGCCTAGACGTTTTCGGACCATGGATGGTGTCCACACGCAGAACTCGCGGCGGCAAAGCAAACAGTAAGCGGTGGGCTGTGTTATTCACCTGCATGAGTGTTCGAGCCTTTTACATTGAGGTGTTAGAGTCCATGGCCACCTCCAGCCTAATCAACGCCTTGAGAAGGTTCCTTGCCATCAGAGGACCAGTGAAATAGCTGAGGTCTGACTGGGGAAGCAACTTCGCCGGTGCATGTAGAGAACTGAACATCGACACCAAGCCTATCCAAGATCGGCTGGCAGAGAAAAGTTGCACCTGGATCTTCAGTCCCCCTCACGGTTCTCACATGGGAGGCTCCTGGGAGAGGAAGATCGGGATTTCACGCAACATCTTGAACTCCATGCTAATGGACGTCAACTCGTCAAGACTCACACATGAGACTCTGGTCACTTTTTTAGCTGAAGTCTCACCCATTATCAATTCAAGACCCCTTGTGTCGGTGACCATGGATCCAGAAACACCAACCATATTGACCCCTACCATTCTTATTACCCAAAAAGCTGACAACGCGGTAATGCCCAGCGGAGAGTTCATCCACGCGAACACTTATCAAAAACACTGGAAACAGATTCAATACTTGGCTAACTACTTCTGGAACCGATGGAGGAAGGAGTACCTCACCATTCTTCAAGGAAGAAAGAAGTGGCGACATCCCAAGCCGAACCTCAAAGAAGGAGACCTAGTCCTCATGAAAGACGAGACCACAGAAAGGACTGACTGGCCTATGGGACTGATTACTAGGATACTGCCTAGCCAGGATGGCAATGTTCAGAAGGTGAAGCTAAAGGTCATCAGGAAAGGTGAGACGAAGACCTTTTCCACGAACTTGTTCTGCTGTTGCCCATAGAGAGCGTCCCTACGGGATGAACACTACTGGACCTGAACTTTGAGCTATCCTTCTTGTTTGGACTCAATTGAGTTTTTTTACATTTAACATGCCTTTCCTTTCAGGTTATATTATGGACTCAATAGTGAAATCCCCAAAGTGAATTTCAGACGGGTAGTGTGCTGTTCCTACTTGTTTTATTTAAAACTGTTACCTGTAATGACATATCTACTGGTATTTACTGGTCTAGTCTACTGGTCAGACCTTTCGGCTCCTCTGTTTCTTTTCATCCAGCCCATGGGAGTGTCTGCTGCTCCTCTTACATCACATCATGGCATCCATGTTCAGTTCCCAGCCAAAGATTGTGAGAATCACACACCTTATTTGATCTGCTAAAAGCAAAGTCTTCGGACCTTAGTAGCATCAGAAACAACATCACTAGAATACCACAACACCAAGAACTTGGTTCTCTGTAACTGTGCATGTTTTATGGAGAAATAAACCACCATTGTTGATCTCAACGTGTGCACATTTTATCCATCAACTCTGAAGCGCTCTGGTCATGTCTGCCTCACTTATTGGAAAACGAAGGTAAGATTCTCACGCCATCCCACAACTACACACCTTCAATCACCTTTAAGTGGGGACAGAACAACTTGTGCAACGCTCGCCATTTTTGTGTGAAAAAACTGACTGCACCACAGCAGTGGTTAAAAGGGTGTGAAAGGGGATCCCGCCCATGACTCCGGCACACGGGGGCAGAAGGGGGCCGTGATCTGACTCCTAAGCTCCCAAAGTGCTCCAGTCCCATAAGAGAATGGTAAGAAAAACCAAGGAGGATGGGAAGATGCAGGCACCAGGCGACGAGGATGAGCAGCTTGTCCCGGTCCCCACCACCTCGGAACCAGAGGAGTCGAGTTCAGCTTCTAGCACCCCGGAGGCAGTGTGGATCCCGCGTACAGGGAGAAATGGCTTCTGTGCTTTGCTTATGAGGCTTTCTGTGCCCGAGACCCTGATACCAGAGCAAAAGAAAGTGTCCACCCTGGAAGAGGAGCCTGCTTCTAACTTGACTGACGTCCTATTACCGACTTGGCGTCGATGCAGCAAACCAGGACACTCTACTTGTATGTGTCCAGTGGATGCCCAGAACCCCAGAGCCGAGACTGGTTCCCAAGTACAACCTTACGTGCCAGCAGAGGTTGTTGAAGAACCACCAGCCACCGATTCTGCTACAGCACCAGTTTCCCAGCTGCTACCAGGAGGCAGTAGAGGTGCGCGAGACCAGTGCACCCAAACCCAGAGTGCTGATCCCAGGAGGTCAGTTCATCCAGATGGCCCCTTCCCAGTCCCCTGGTAGCTGTAACCTGCTGTGCTACCAGATGTTTTCTCGTTTCAGTTGAAAATGTTGATGTGTGAAACATTTTAATGTTAATTTAACCTGGTTTTTCATAATATTGATAAAAATGGACCAAAACAGACTGAAAGCTACCAGGAGGGGACCCCCAGACACTGCAAGCCACGTGGACCCACCAACCAGAGACAGGTGCAGGGGAAAGAAGCCACCAGGTCACCACACCAGAACTAGGACTAAGGGGACTAGTGGTCAGGACCAGCCTGCTTCGGGTTGCCAGCCATAACAATGCTGTGAGTAAAGAAACCAGTTACACTGCAATCCCTTGTGTGGCCTACCTTCTTTCTGCGCCTAACCCCATCACCTACCCGCCTGGGGCCTGGACCTACTTGCGGAAGGCCCAACATCCAGGCTGCCATTAACACCAGCCCAAGAGACTGTGCAGCGGCGGCTCCATCCATATAGCCACAACCCAAAAGTGGCATCACAACAAAAACTTTATTATCATTCCCATGTACATAACCCCTTTCAAGCAACCCCCAGGGTCACGGACCCGGGCAACGGCCACCCAGTGAACTGTTCCCCGTAAATTTACGGCCTGGGACTGAGTACCCCATAGCCCTGGGGTGAGTCATATTGCCTTAGTTCTATAAACCTTAGAGTCTGGTTTGGCCTAGTTTTTTTTTTCACTTTTTCAGACAAGTGTAACTACCTTAAATTGGTATTCCAGATAAAGATCCTATCCCAATATGTAGTAGGTGTAATAATAATAATATCAGCAAATGCCTTCAATTAGAAATGTAGTATAGTTCTCCTGAGATAACTATGTCTCTTACCTTATGTGCAGGCCATTACAGCTTAGGTATACATGGTTACGACCATGAGCAACTAACTCTCACAATTTGAGTGGTCATAACCATGGATACCTAAGCTGTAATGTCCTGCACATGAGGAGACACGGCTATATCAGGATAACTATACTACATTTTTCATTGGAGGTATTTGCTAATATTATTATTATTATTATTACACCTACTACATATTGGGATAGGATCTTGGAGATGGGCATAACCTTTAAAGCTTTACATGGACCTGCTGGTAAATGCATAGGTACACCATATTTTTGTTATACCTTTGCTCTTTTTCTTTCTTTCTCTTTCTTTCTTTCTTTTTTATTCTCTTTCTTTTATTCTTTTTCTTTCTCTCGCTTCTTCCTATCCATACTGTTCAAATAATTAGAAAATTGGGAGTTAAGATTTCCTTTCTTGTATAAAGAATGATATATTGCACACAATGCAAAGATGTATGGAAATTGAAGTTTATTTTTAGCCATTCTCTTGCCATCTGTGCAAAATTACAGTATTTTCCTCAAGTTTAATTCACTCTTTTATACCTAGCATAATGTCAGAAGTGATTATGATACTGGTTTTTTTTTCTTTCAGGGTGTTGTTTTAGCTCTTCATTTGCATTTCTATTTGATGAGTCTACTGCTAAAATTATCAACATGTGTTGAGTCTGAAATTTGTAGAACTTTTCTTTACCATTTCTAGCTAGATTTTTAACATTTCCCTAAAACTATAACACATTCATCCAATATTTACCCAATATTGCTTTGCTGATGTTCCTTCTTGCTAGCTGCCTATTAAATATATTTAACAAAAACATTTATATATAGGGATCAAATAATATATGCAAAAAAATTAAGTACATTGTCCATATTCATTATTTGCTAAACAGGTTGTCAAGATGTATTCAAATCACAAACACGGTAAAGTCCACAGAGAAGGTATACTTCATAATCCTTAAAGTGGCACATCAGAACGTTTATTTTTTTTATTTTTTGCATTTAAATTAGTAACATTTAAGCAATATTCCCCATTTACTCCCTTTTATTAAATAAGTTAGGCCATGTGCTCTACAGTCTGGCACAAAATTCAGTCCACACTATTATTTGTTGACAGGAAGTCAGTCTCTGACTTCCTGTGATCTACAGGATGACATAATGTCCTATCTGATCCTTCCTGGCAACTTTCAGACACTTTTCGTCCCCATTCAGCTCTGTATCCTTGTCTTTCTGTATCATATCTCATGCATAGAAAGATATCAGAATTAAAAAAATGCCTTTGCTGCCCAAAGTAAACAATCACATTTTATTTTATATTTCTCTCTTAACCCCTTTCCACTCTATGACATATAAATCCATCATCAAGAGAGTATAGGTGTATGTAGCTAGTTAAGAATCTGAGCCCACTTCCCATGACATGATTGCGGACTGCCTATGGGTTATTATGGCGGCCAGTAGTGGCGGATGGCACCATCTCTGCCATTTTAGTGATTCCACGACTAAGCTTCTTAGGGGATTGGGATTTTTAAAATACCACATTAGTGAAATACTGTATGTAATACAAGTGATAAACTGATTGGAGATTCAAGCTCCTTAAAGGCAACTACAAAAACAAATTGAAAACCTAAAATAGTTTTTACAAATATTAAATAAATATATACATTTGAATCCTTCCTTTTCCCATTAAAACCTGTCTAAAAAAAGTAAAAAAAAAACCAAGCATTTTTGGTATTGCTACATCTGTAAAATTTCGAAACTGACTACCATTTGTATTCAAAACATCATTAATTCTTCATGTACACTTGCAAAAAGTCAAGGGTTTTGTAGTGCTATTGAGAGGTGTCTGAGTAACCGATTATACCATGCAGGTTATAATGCTCATTATTTTCATATGTAGGGTGAAGCACAGCCATTAACTGAGACCAGAACAGCTGTGTAAGAGGCTTAAAGGGATAGGCTTAAGATAAAAGTATATTTGTTACCAGTTTACCAGTGCTATGTGACTGCAGATTGGTGGGATCCTCTACTACATACAAACGGAGGACACTGATTTAACAATTATCTAGATTCTGTGAATAGTTAACTTGTTATAACCAAATTACCTCTTTAATGGACACTTTTTTCCTTATAAGCATTTACTTTGACAGCTGAAGTTGAGTTAAAAAAAATCACTCACTTTCTATTTAGGAGTAATGTGAATATTTGATTTTTGGCTAGATGTATACTTTCAGCTGTGACTAGCAAATCACTTTTTTCCTCTTGTCACATGTGCTAGTTAACTGACTACAATTTGTTTTATAATTAGACTAATAAATAAACGATATTCAAATGTTTTAAAAATAGCTTACCAAGTGTATTCGAGGTGAGTGAATTTCCTGTTATGGAAGTCTACTTCCTTGCTGTCCATCTAACGTGCATGGTAGCTTCTAGAGTCTACCAGGATGATAGATGTCAGGGATGATAAAAATTGGACAATTGGATTTCAATTGCAAATCCTTTCTCTCTCTAAAAAATAAGTCGCCTGAAGAGCTGTTTGGCAGTAGTTTTCTCCCCTTTTCTTGCTGAAAACACTTCCCTGAATGTGTATATGTGTATATGGAGAGGCAAAGAAAGATAGCTTTTGGCAAAACAAGCACTTCCCCATCAGATACCTTATTAAATCCCACCAAGGACAATATCTGCAAGTAGTTTGTAATTTCTTCTCGTGGATTTCCTCCGGTTTCCTCCCAGACCTCAAAGACATACAGATAGGGACCTTAGATTGTGAGCCCCAATGGGGACAGTGTTGCTGTTGTATGTAAAGTTCTATGGAATTAATAGCACTATATAATTGAATAAATATTATATATTATTATTATTATCATATGGATGTACATCTACTTGCAAATTCAAGAATAAACTAACTTGAACATATATGATAAATGCATAATGAAACATTACTTAATTACTGAGTTAAAGTACAGGTGTAATAATATAACAATGGTCTGCACTCAGTTTAAAGAGGATGGCGGTGCATGTGAAAAAAAGGGCAATGCCCTGAAGTCATATGATAATGAATTCACTGCACTCAAATTGTAAATTTGCAAGAAGGTGAAAATTTTTTTTTATTTAAATCAAGTGATCAAGCAACATCCAACGACGTTTCGACCCGCCTGGGTCTTAGTCAAGTCGCTAGGTGAAAAATACAAAATATATGATCAAAATACAGCAAGATTATATACAATAATAGCTAATATATACATAGTGAAGAAAATATATACAGGATATATACAAACTATATAGAGATCAAGACAACGGGTCATAAAGCACTGTCATGTTTAAATTTATGTATAAGCTATAGTAGCTAAGTAGCATTCTAGATATACATTTTATATGCAAAATTTACATGAAAAGCATAATTCTGGCAACCTCAGTATTAATAGAACAAACAAAATTCCTGTTGGAAAAGGGGGGTTATTACATGCTGGTATGAAAATACATTGGACAAATAGAAAGAAACGTATACAATTGTATAGTACACCGGCTAAGATACGGTACCTGTATAGTAGGTGACTGAAGGGTGAAGGATGATGTGCACTGAAGCACTGAAGTATATGGAAAAGGTGCCTGGTGAAAATAGAACATAATAAAAAACAGATATAGTACAAGGAATGCTGTAAATGTAGAAATAGAGATAATGAATGAAAGTTACCTTGGGGATATATATGATTTGCAAGCGCAGCAGCGCTGTTGCTATTTGGATCTCGTGTCCTAAGGCATATTAGAGAAGGGGGAGTATATAACTGGGATGGATTTGAAGAGCAGCCAATCAGGGATCAGAATCATGGGGGCTTGGTACCAAACATGTGATCAAACGTCATAGATGAGGACGTGGCAACAAGAGCCCAAAGTGAAAGGCTCATGCGCAGAAAAGCAGAGTAGAACAATGTACTGGTGTATGGAGGATACATATGTAATGTCGGCGCATGCGTAGTAAATTTGCGTAGAACTGGCCGGAAAGTTACGTAAATTGCGTAGTGTGTATTGCGCATGCGTGGTGAAAGAACTCACTCGACTAGTGTAACAGCGCAACGCGCTGACATGTGGAGAGGCTGGGTGAAGCCAGGGAGCATGGATAGTAGCTGAGTGATGTAGTCATACGTAATAGGCGTAGTGTGTGTAGAGCATGCGTAGTAAAGGGAATGGAGAACTTAAAAACTGAGAGAAAGTTGTATTAATGTAATGGGGAAGTAAATGAGAGCATGGAGCTGATGTGTGTAAGTTGTACATATTGAAGCTGAAGGAACTGCGTATAGGTGATGTGGCTGTAAATGCAACAAAGTGATTGGTGTATATAGTGGAAGGTTAAATGAGGGGAAAAAAATGGAGTTCAAAAAGTAAGATGAAAGATAAGGAAATTGAAAATAAAAATAATAAATAAAATGATAAAGATAAAGAAAAGATAAAGAGTAATAAATAAAAATAAATGTAGAAATGACCAGTAATGATGAATAAAATAAAATAAAAAAATAAAATAAAATAAAAAGGAAAAATAAAGAAAATAAAATAAAAATAAAATAAAATAAAATAAAATAAATGTGAATAATAAAAGTAATAATACTAAAAATAAAAAATGATAAATAATAATGATAAAAAGATAAAGAAAAAATACAGAAAAAACAATAATGTCCATGTAGAATTAGTAAAAGAAATGTGAGAAAATAAAAGGAAATTAGGACTGTGAATTGGGAGATATATCTATGGATAATGGTTTTGTTGGAAAAAAGTAGCCTGTAGACTATTGAATGGTAAATAGAAGGGGGAATGATAATGAAAGAGAAGGGGTAAGTAGAAATGAAACTAACAAAATAAATAGGTACTAGGGGGGGTGGGGGGGAAGAAAGGGTAGAAAGAGGTAAAAGTAGAAAAGGTGGGGGTAGGGGTAGCCGGTGTACTTACCAAAGGATACCCAGTCAGCGGTTCTGGGGAAAAGAAAACAAGGTCATAATACAATCGAAGTCATCATGAAAATAATAACACGAGTTCAAAATGTTAAATCAAATTCACGGTTCAAACCTTTAGGGTGTAGTGTTTGCTAAGTGAAGATCCAAAAGGACTCACGGTCTTTGAGAATCCTAATATGATTGCCACCTCTACGTGGTCTAGGAACCTGTTCGATGACTTGGAATCGTAGTTGGGAAACTGTATGGAGGGCTGAACAATCCAGGACGGAATCTATCCTTGAGGAACACCGTTAGGTACTCCAGGACCGTAAAAAGCAAAAATTTCAGAGAGACACTGAAGATTATTTAACCAACAGAGTATACAGATGGAGCGAGCCTTCCGTATCCACTACATGGTGCAGACCCCCTGGACCAAGATCCTACAGCACCTCTGGCTCCGACAGCGACAATTCTTCTGGACCCCGGCTACCACCTCATTTTTTATCCCAAAAGAGAGGGCGAGGCCACCCACAAGGCGGTCCGCCTACCGGTCCCGGTCCACGCATGAACACACGCTCCCAGACCCAGGTAAGAAACCAAACCTGGTAGTCAATATCTCCTCATATAATTTATCACCAACTGACTAAATGTACTACAAAAAGGCTTATCATTTTGCCCAACTCCTCGTTGGGATACATTCCAACTGGAAAAAGATTTGCAATGTTTTTACCGCAATCTACGACTCAAAACACATTTTGGTACTTCTAATGTTATGTCTATCTCTCAACAACCTGCTGTATGTAACACATCACCTGATTTATCCATATCACACTATGGCCTGAGAAAACCTAGTACATATAAACCACCTTTTACTTTCCATGCTACTGAAACTTACATTGACTTGCTGGATAGGGACATCAGGAACATCATTCAGGCACAACATTCAGGACATTTACCTATTAGACATAATCTCTCCAACAATGAGAAGCTGGCGATTGATTCACTTAAAGAAACCAAAAATATAATTATCAAGCCCGCCGACAAGGGTGGAGCTACAGTCATTTTAGATCGACATGCCTACCTAGCTGAGATTCGCAGACAGCTAAGGGATAGCGATACATACCGATCTATTCCCAATGACCCAACATCCTCTATACGGAACAAAATACAACTTTGCTTAAGTCACTATTTACAATTGAACACCATAGATAAAAAAACCGTAGACTTCCTGACCAATGCACATCCTGTCACTCCGGTCATCTATGCTTTACCTAAAATACATAAATCTTTATCTTCTCCCCCTGGTCGCCCTATAGTAGCGTCTACCAACTCGATCCTATCACCCCTGTCTATTTTCTTGGAAAAAATTCTGACACCACTAACAAGAAAATTACGTTCTTTTATACTTGACACAAGTCATTTCCTTAGAATTATCCATAGTCTGAAATCAATTCCTCCCCACAGTCTATTAGTGACTCTTGATGTGCAAAGCCTCTACACATCAATAGAACATTCTAAAGGTATAGAGGCAGTAAAGATTCTACTCGAGGATTCGGATTTAACCAATAACTCAGTTTCACTGTGTTTGGATATTCTGCAATTAGTTCTCCATGAAAATTTCTTTTGTTTGGTGATCAATATTACCTCCAAATACGGGGCACAGCCATGGGTTCTAATATGGCACCAGCTTATGTCAACTGTTACATGGATCGTTTCGAACATGACCATGTTTACTCTAACACTCTTTTCAATCAATTCGCCACTAATTGGCTAAGGTACATAGACGACATTTTTTTCATCTGGCACGGCTCTCCTGAATACCTAGATTTATTCGTTGCTCAACTCAATTCAATTAGGGCTGAACTTCAATTCACGGTTCAATCCAGTACCCAGCAAATTTCATTTCTGGATACTCAAATAATAAAGGATGACACAGGACTTCTCACTACAGACCTATATACCAAACCTACTGATACCAACTCACTACTTTTAAATTCCAGTTGCCACCCACGAGCCACCAAGGATAGTTTACCTCGCTCTCAATTTCAGAGAGTGTCTAGAATAGTCTCAGATACTGCCACACTTTCCACTAGACTCGATGATATGTCAAAAAAATTCCAAGATCGGGACTATCCTCTTTCCTTATTAAGGCACGAGAGACAGAGAACCACACCTGTACGGAACTACAATAACACTAATACTGAACGAATACCATTCGTTCATACGTACCATCCTATTATGCCTAAAATCTACGCCTGTATTCGTAGACACTGGTCCCTACTCTCGACTGCTTATCCCCAGATTGAAGCGTTTAAAGCGCCAGCTCTTATCTGCACTAAAAGATCACGCAATATTAGAGATAATCTCGTTCGAGCCGATATTGGCAGTTTAACCAGACAGCCCATTCAACAATTCTTGAATACACAAAAAACAGGGACTTTTCCCTGTCTTGGCTGTGCAGCCTGTTCTAACGTTATCAAGTCCCCTGTGATCCTACATCCACAGTCGGGCAAGAGTTTTCCTATAAAATGTTTCTTTACTTGCGATTCTAATTTCGTAGTTTATTTGATCAAATGCCCCTGCGGTCTACTTTATGTTGGTGAGACTTCCCAACATGGGAGAGATAGGATAGCCTCACACAAATCCACCATCAGATGCAAGAAAACCTGGCTCCCCATCCCACACCATTTTTGTTCAGCCCTCCATACAGTTTCCCAACTACGATTCCAAGTCATCGAACAGGTTCCTAGACCACGTAGAGGTGGCAATCATATTAGGATTCTCAAAGACCGTGAGTCCTTTTGGATCTTCACTTTGCAAACACTACACCCTAAAGGTTTGAACCGTGAATTTGATTTAACATTTTGAACTCGTGTTATTATTTTCATGATGACTTCGATTGTATTATGACCTTGTTTTCTTTTCCCCAGAACCGCTGACTGGGTATCCTTTCGTAAGTACACCGGCTACCCCTACCCCCACCTTTTCTACTTTTACCTCTTTCTACCCTTTATTCCCCCCCCCACCCCCCTAGTACCTATTTATTTTGTTAGTTTCATTTCTACTTACCCCTTCTCTTTCATTATCATTCCCCCTTCTATTTACCTTTCAATAGTCTACAGGCTACATTTTTCCAACAAAACCATTATCCATAGATATATCTCCCAATTCACAGTCCTAATTTCCTTTTATTTTCTCACATTTCCTTTACTAATTCTATGTGGACATTATTGTTTTTTCTGTATTTTTTCTTTATCTTTTTATCATTATTATTTATCATTTTTTATTTTTACTATTATTACTTTTATTATTCACATTTATTTTATTTTATTTTCTTTATTTTTCCTTTTTATTTTATTTTATTTTTTTATTTTATTCATCATTACTGGTCGTTTCTACATTTATTTTTATTTATTACTCTTTATCTTTTCTTTATCATTTTATTTATTATTTTTATTTTCATTTTCCTTATCTTTCATCTTACTTTTTTAACTCCATTTTTTCCCCTCATTTAACCTTCCACTATATACACCAATCACTTTGTTGCATTTACAGCCACATCACCTATACACAGTTCCTTCAGCTTCAATATGTACAACTTACACACATCAGCTCCATGCTCTCATTTACTTCCCCATTACATTAATACAACTTTCTCTCAGTTTCTAAGTTCTCCTTTCCCTTTACTACGCATGCTCTACACACACTACGCCTATTACGTATGACTACATCACTCAGCTACTATCCATGCTCCCTGGCTTCACCCAGCCTCTCCACATGTCAGCGCGTTGCGCTGTTACACTAGCCGAGTGAGTTCTTTCACCACGCATGCGCAATACACACTACGCAATTTACATAACTTTCCGGCCCGTTCTACGCAAATTTACTACGCATGCGCCGACATTACATATGTATCCTCCATACACCAGTACATTGTTCTACTCTGCTTTTCTGCGCATGAGCCTTTCACTTTGGGCTCTTGCTGCCACGTCCTCATCTATGACGTTTGATCACATGTTTGGTACCAAGCCCCCATGATTCTGATCCCTGATTGGCTGCTCTTCAAATCCATCCCAGTTATATACTCCCCCTTCTCTAATATGCCTTAGGACACGAGATTCAAATAGCAACAGCGCTGCTGCGCTTGCAAATCATATATATCCCCAAGGTAACTTTCATTCATTATCTCTATTTCTACATTTACAGCATTCCTTGTACTATATCTGTTTTTTATTATGTTCTATTTTCACCAGGCACCTTTTCCATATACTTCAGTGCTTCAGTGAACATCATCCTTCACCCTTCAGTCACCTACTATACAGGTACCGTATCTTAGCCGGTGTACTATACAATTGTATACGTTTCTTTCTATTTGTCCAATGTATTTTCATACCAGCATGTAATAACCCCCCTTTTCCAACAGGAATTTTGTTTGTTCTATTAATACTGAGGTTGCCAGAATTATGCTTTTCATGTAAATTTTGCATATAAAATGTATATCTAGAATGCTACTTAGCTACTATAGCTTATACATAAATTTAAACATGACAGTGCTTTATGACCCGTTGTCTTGATCTCTATATAGTTTGTATATATCCTGTATATATTTTCTTCACTATGTATATGTAGAGACACGGGGCTCAGTGGGTGCTCTCGTCCACTAAAACCCGCCTTTAGAAAGACAGCGTGGCTCAGGGCTCATCCCAACTGAACGCCGGCCTCCTTAACCGTGGGCGTAACACTACTCAGACAACACAGGGTGAGGGAACCACAATAATTAGACTTTATTGGATCCTCAAACAATTAACGGCACATAACACATAACCAGCAAAACACACAAATGTAACAGGCAACAGAGTCTCAACCTTCCGCTGGCTCACCAGGAATTTTGAATGTCCATGCCTCACAGGTTTCAAGCTGTCTGAGATCTGCAAAGTCTGTAACAGGTGACTGAACTGTCCCAACTTGAGTGTCCTCCTTAGGTAGTCCTGGTTTGATGTTAAAATCCTGGCAGCCGGAGTCGAAATCCCTAGGCTGTGGATATGGTCTCCAACCGGATCCGGAGTCCCTAGATTGAAGCCATAAGATATCCTGATCCTCTAGTCAGCTCCAAAGAGCTTAGACTGGATCCATCAGCATCCATCAACCTTCATCAACCTGGTGGCTTAAAGAAGTCCTCTCTTATAGCCACAGCCCTCCCTCTGGGCACACTGCGTCCTCATCGATTGGTTGGACAAGATTGCTTCTCTCATTGGACGAATTTCAAGCTACATGGACAATGCTCATTTAAATTATGTGGATAGAAAGACTGAGGATATCTACATGAAGTTTGCAAGTCACAGACTCTACAATGGCTACTAAGGTAATCACATTAGCAATACACAACTACAATACAATGGTTACTGGAAATGTCTGGAGAACAATACATCTGGCTTTCAGTGGCCAACACAATTACATTGAGTCAACAAGAGTCTTGTAAAAACAATGAGGGACTTCTCCCCCGTCTATAGACAATCTATCATGCTGTCTGGCTGAATTTTAAGAAACTTTAACCCATGAAAGTCCATGTCGTCACATTCCTCCCCCTTCTTAATATTAGCCAGACATGATAGGCTTCCGATCATCCTTCTCCTCTTGACGGCAATGTCCTTTTTAATGGTGAGGTCAGCAACAGAGGCTTGCATCTATACACCTCCTCTTGATTACCTCCCCCAGGTTGGGCGGCCGCACTACGGATAAGCTCTAGGGTGGGGTCTGACAGTTGAGCTTCCCTGAACTCCTTACGATCTATCTCCCCCCAATCAATGGCCACAGTTGGGTCTGATGTATTCACATTTGTTGGCTCTGATGAGGAGGCTGAAGATTGAGGAGTTGGGTTCTCCTCTGATGGGCTGGAAGAAAGACCTGCACCAGGATGGTGTTTGGCTTGGCTGCGGGTGATGGCGGTGACAAACTGGCTGGATAGTCCTTGTCCTAGGTCATTTCCCAAAATTACAGGGGTGGGGAGGCCGTCCATGAGCACCACTTCAACCTCTCCTTGGTCAGTTCCCCAGTCCAACTGTACTCGTGCCAGAGGGATGTTCGAGCGCTGGCTCCCAGCAAGGGTGATGGTCACTTGGCGGCCAGGTAAATGATGTTCTGTGGGAACAATATCTGGGCTGACCAGGGTGATGGAAGATCCCGAGTCTCGAAGTCCCTGAGCCTGTATATCACCGACCTTGACCGTCTGGATGTGGGGATGGAGGTTAGCTGGTGTACGGTGTCCGGCCTGCCGTATGGTGTGGACTGGATAAACCACTTCCTCAGCTATTGGTGTTTCTCAGGAGTAGCATTCCTCAGGTCTCATTGGTTCATCTCGGCATATGTTGACTGGTAGACGGGCTCCAGGCATGGGGCTCCGGTTTTGTAGACACTCTTTGGCCATGTGTCCAAGGCGCCCACACGTATAACAGCGCCGTGGGTTAGACAAGTCACCCACCCTGTTGGTAAACATTTGTCTTGTTGGGGCTTCTGTGGGGTAATGAGTTAGTCCAGCGCGTGAGTCTGGGGGTCGCTTGGATCCATGGCTGAGGGACCTCCTCAGATCAGTGGGCCTATTGGGCCTCCAGCTGGGTTGGTTGGCTGTAAATTCGTCAGCCAATCGCGCTGCTTGCTCTGGGGTGTCGGGCTTCCTGTCAGCTACCCATTCTCGGATTTCCGGGTCCATCTGCTCCAGCAGCTGTTCAAGCACTATCACATCCCGGAGGGCAGCAGCGGAGTGGGCAGCCCGATCATTGAGCCAGCGATTACAGTGTCGTCGGAGTTGACTGCCAAATTCGACGTACGAGACACCCTGACGAGACATAGTCCGGAACTTAGTGCGATGTCTCTCGGGTGTTATGGTAAAAAGGGCCATCAAAGTGTCCTTAATAATTCCGTAGTCCAAGCAGTCCTGAGGCCCAAGTGATCGGACAGCCTCCTGGGCCCGGACCGGCAAGCTTGTCCACAGGTATTTGGACCACTCATCTGTGGGCACCTGGTGCATACGCATTAGCATCTCAAAGTTTTGCAAGTGTTCATCTATCTCAGTGCTGGAATCATTAAACACTGGCACATCCCTGTAGCGAAGATGACTTCCTTTGTGGTGGTCTATCCTGGAGGTAGGTACTGATGGTGAGGAAATTGGAAATCCAAACACAAATTGCAGAACACCAGCCCTCTCTTCCCTTGAAGCTTCAGGCCCCAATACAGTAAACAATTCCTTGACTCGGTCTGCTTGGGTTTGGTTTGTTTCCAGACTGTCACTGGATCTAGGATGAGATACAGGGTTTACCTCCTCTGATACCACAACGGCAGTGTCCCCATCATCCTCTGCCTCATTCTGGGCATCCCAACAGACTAATTTCCGGATCAAGTCTGACCGAGTGTCAGTGTTCCTGTAGTCAATCTTTCGCATCTGGCACCGATCCTGTAGCATCCATTTACTGCTGCGGTCGTAACTCCTCTCTGGTCCTGGTCCCATGGCTGAGCTGGTGGGGTTGGACATGGCAGCGTCCGAAACCTGAATGCCTCCCCTATGGCCTGCTGGGTATGCTTATGTGCCTCCCTGGTTGTTGAGCCCTGGACGGTGTCCGAAAACCCCAGTCCACTGCAGCTCCCCTGGGTATATCAGGCTGAGTAGTATCCCACTGCTGCCACCAATTGTGGAGACACGGGGCTCAGTGGGTGCTCTCGTCCACTAAAACCCGCCACCTTTAGAAAGACAGCGTGGCTCAGGGCTCATCCCAACTGAACGCCGGCCTCCTTAACCGTGGGCGTATAACTACTCAGACAACACAGGGTGAGGGAACCACAATAATTAGACTTTATTGGATCCCCAAACAATTAACGGCACATAACACATAACCAGCAAAACACACAAATGTAACAGGCAACAGAGTCTCAACCTTCCGCTGGCTCACCAGGGATTTAGAATGTCCATGCCTCACAGGTTCCAAGCTGTCTGAGGTCTGCAAAGTCTGTAACAGGTGACTGAACTGTCCCAACCTGAGTGTCCTCCTTAGGTAGTCCTGGTTTGATGTTAAAATCCTGGCAGCCGGAGTAGAAATCCCTAGGCTGTGGATATGGTCTCCAACCGGATCCGGAGTCCCTAGATTGAAGCCATAAGATATCCTGATCCTCTAGTCAGCTCCAAAGAGCTTAGACTGGATCCATCAGCATCCATCAACCTTCATCAACCTGGTGGCTTAAAGAAGTCCTCTCTTATAGCCACAGCCCTCCCTCTGGGCACACTGCATCCTCATCGATTAGTTGGACAAGATTGCTTCTCCCATTGGACGAATTTCAAGCTACATGGACAATGCTCATTCAAATTATGTGGATAGAAAGACAGAGGATATCTACATGAAGTTTGCAAGTCACAGACTCTACAATGGCTACTAAGGTAATCACATTAGCAATACACAACTACAATACAATGGTTACTGGAAATGTCTGGAGAACAATACATCTGGATTTCAGTGGCCAACACAATTACATTGAGTCAACAAGAGTCTTGTAAAAACAATGAGGGACTTCTCCCCCCCCCCCCCCCGTCTATAGACAATCTATCATGCTGTCTGGCTGGATTTTAAGAAACTTTAACCCATGAGAGTCCATGTCGTCACAGTATATATTAGCTATTATTGTATACAATCTTGCTGTATTTTGATCATATATTTTGTATTTTTCACCTAGCGACTTGACTAAGACCCAGGCGGGTCGAAACGTTGTTGGATGTTGCTTGATCACTTGATTTAAATAAAAAAAAAATTTCACCTTCTTGCAAATTTACAATTTGAGTGCAGTGAATTCATTATCATATTAAAGTACAGGTGTCACGTGACTACAGGAGTTTTGTCATAAATAAGGGCACCCCCAGCGAGTGCCACAACAACGCGGCTACACCAGGAACACTAGTGAACCCTGGCGCTAAGGAAAGGGGAGCAGGGATACCTCCTGCACTAATCTCAGGCTACTCCCTAATATCCCTATGTGGGGTTTTCCACCCCGTCACTGATGACGTGCCTAGGCCCTTGCTTGCCCTGAACTTACCCAAGCCAGTAAGAAGGCCGGTGAGAGAACTAGATTTCCTACTGCAATAATCCAACACAAGGGTAGGAAGACAGTCAGGGGGAAATAGATACAAAAAGAAAACACTGCAAGTAACTTCAATGTAGCTGACACCACTGCTGCAATAGTCATGAACTTCAGGCTCTTCTATAGCCAGGCTCCTACCAAAGTGGACAGGTTAGATAAGAAAATCTTTCACTGACATCAGATGTTAAGACACCTGACTATATATAACAAAGTGGAGGGGTCACAAAAAGCTGCACCTGGGATTAAGGCTCCAAAGCATAGCCAGATAGGAAAGAGTCCTTAACCCCTACAGCAAAAGCAAAAACATTTAAACATCAGATGCAGAATTGTGGACAATAAGACACTGTGACCTCTGGTCCCAGACCCGATAGAGATCCCCCAGAGCCGAGCACAACCATGACAGTATGGCTTCACAAAATGGGTACAATGGTCAATTCTATGGCTTTCTTTCTTTTCAATGTTTTATTTAAGTTTTCAAGAACATTACACTTTACATACAATAAGATTTTAATACAAACAGAATCATAATAGGAGGTACAAATGACATGCAAAGGCTACATATCCCAATGAGCAGAGAAATAGTAAATACATCAGGCAATATAAAGCTTAGTAGGTTATTAGCTAGATGTCTAACTTAGGTACAACAACACGGTTGTATTACCAGAATAAAGTCTCAGAATTGTTCAATTGGGCATATGTGTCCAGATGGTATTCTGTAAGTGAAATGCCTATAAGGTCAATTCTGTGTCTATCACCTTAAAATGGCTTTGACAATAATGTGAGAAGAATTTGGCATACACTCAGTGGTAAGTTGAGGTGCAAGCGTAAGTGGATCTTGAGTCACTAAGCTTTCCAAAATGAGAATTCGCTGAACACTCTTTTTGTGAATTGCATAAATTATTTTATTCTCAGAAAAATCCAAATGCAGGAGTATATATCAGTAACTTGATAGATGTGGGGATATTTACAAAGGAATACCGGTTATATGGTCTTATTCATATGGTCACTATGAAGGAAGGAGACAAGTGTGTTATTAGTAACAGTAACATACAGGAAATATATATATATAAGTTGATGTGTGATTATACATGTAAAAAGGGTGTACATATTTACAAGCCATGAATATCATCAAACCAGAAACAGCAGTAACAACAAAGAACAATCATGGTCTCATCAAACCATGACAGCATTGACAGGTATGGTATTAATGTTGTAAATAGCATAATATAGGAAAGGAGCAGGTTAAGTAAAAAAATAATGCTGCATAGAAGGAATTTGCTAATGTAGAAATTCATGTAATACTAATATCTTTAGGGGTTGATTCTTATTTCTATATGCGTGTTGTAGGACAAAAAATCCTTGTAGAGCTGAACACTTCCACAAAGGGTTAACTCTGTGGAATAAAATAACAATATTGTGTCAATTGGGTAAATAGAAGAGAATAGAAAAGAGAAGATATGAATCATATCTAGAAGCATACATTTAATGCTTGAGGAATAGTGCTCCAGCACCTTTAATGGTGCCTGCTGGGGAAGCAGTCAGTGATGCAGTGGGTCTTCTTATAATGTAAGTGTTGGTAATCCAGGAGGATGCACTGGATGCGGGCACTGGAGTGTCACATGATGGGTGGTCAGTCCAATCATGTAACCACTGATGTAGTAAATGCGGAGGTGCCGTGAATATGGGCTGTGTGACAGAAAAGGGTGGGACAGGCACTGAGATATCATATGACGGACATCCATTCCGGTCATGTGGCTGTGAAGGGCATGCACAAAAGTCCATGAGGGCTGCGTCTAACGGGGGGCAGGCATGTAATAATGATCAATGATGGTTGAAGGGTCCAGTGATGTATTATGAAGCAAAGTCGACAGGATGGGCAGGCCGTCAAACACAATACATGCCAGGGGAGGTGTATTAAAACAATTCTAATTGTAGTGGATTATAAAACCATTCTAATTGTAGTGAGTTGTTTGTCACACAACCCATATTCACTGCACTTAAACATTTACTACATCAGAGGTCACATGATCGGACTGGTCACCCATCACATGACACTCCAGTGGCTGCCCCTTCCTGTCCCGCGGTTACATTGCTTCCACTGAATGCCCTCCATCCACCCTGATCACCAGCACTTTCGTTATAAAAATACCCATTGCATAAATGACTGCATCCCCAGCAGGCACCATTAAAGGCACGGGAGCGCTATTCGTCAAGCATTAAATGTATGCTTCTAGATATGATTCACATCTTCCCTTTTCTATTCCCTTTCAATTTAGCCAATTGACACAATGTTGTTATTTTACTCCATAGAATTAAACCTTTGTGGCAGTGTTCAGCTGTACAAGGATTTTTTGTCCCACGACACTCATATAGAAATAAGAATCAACCCCTAAAGGTACAATATTAGCATTGCATCAGCTTCTACATTAGCAAACTCCTTTTATGCAGCATTATTCTTTGACTAAAGGCTCATTCAGACGACCATTCTGTTTGTCCTGTTCAGTTCCTTTTTTTGCAGACCTACTGACAAGACCATCTTTTCAATGTGTTTTGTGTAGGATCGGATGGCACACAGAAGTGTTTCCATGTGCCATCAATTCCTACAAAAAAAACACAGTGGAGTCCGTATGTTTGTTCCATTATTATGGAACATGTCTTATTCTGTTCTACAATTGCGGACCGTGCATCAATACAAGTCAAAGGGTCCGCACAATCCCCGGAAGCCACATAGAAGCAGTTCCGTGGGGCGTCCGTTGGCTGTCCCTGCAGTCTGTGTCTCACTCCTGCACCAGCTCCGCAGCTGCTCGCACTGCAGTGTGTCAGCATCTACTCACACAGCAGTGTGCGAGCAGGTGCGAGGACGATGAGTGCTGCTGTCAGGAGGTTAACTCAGATCATTACCTGCGGTGACGAAGTCCGCTCTTCTCCTGCCATCAGCACTCGTCACTGAGTTCCATGCCCTCAGCGATATCACCTCAAGTCGCGCAAGAGCTCATGATGCTGCCACTAATCACAGTTTCAGGCCACACACGAGACTTGTGGTGATATTGCTGTGGTCATTGATCTCAGTGACAAGCGCTGTCATCACAAGTTCAGGGGCATTCATCACCGCAGGTACTGTACCTAGCTAACCTCATGATGTCATCACTCGTCATGCCCTGCGGTGACCTGGCCTGGCTGGGATAGTGAGTATGGATCGTTGTTCTTATTGGATTATGCTGGACCCGGATTTGTCTTTTCTTTTCAATAAATTGGTGAAAGATGGAATGTGCTGGAGAGTGTTTTTTCAAATAAAAATTTGTTTGTTGTCTAGTTTTTCTTATTATTGACTGGGTTAGTGATGTTGGGTATCTGATAAACGCTGTTACATTACTAATGCCAGGGATTGATGCCAGATGACATTACACAGCTTGTATTAACACCATATATTACCCTGTTTGGCACCGCAAGTGCAATGGGATGAGTTGGGGCGAAGCGCCAGGATTGGCGCATCTAATGGATGCGTCACTTTTGGGGCAGCTGTGGCCTGCTATTTTAGGCTAAGGAGAGTCCAATAACTATGGACCTCCCTAGTCTGCGAATACCAGACCACAGCTGTCTACTTTACCTTGGCTGATGATCCAATTTGGGGGGGACCCCATGTTTTTTTGTTTTTAATAATTTATTTAATTTAATTTAAAATAACAGCATCAGGTGCCCTCTGTTTTGGATTACCAGCAAAACTGAAGCTGCCAGCTTTGGTCTGCAGGCTGTAGCCATCTGCTTTACCCTAGCTGGCTACAAAAAATAAGGGGGACCACACACTGATATTCAAAGATTGTAAATATGTATATTTGTAAATTTGTACACACTCCGTACCTGTACACATTAACTTGTATATACATATCATGTATGTTATTGTTACTAATAATACACTTGCCTCCTTTCTTCATAGCGATCATATGAATAAGACTGTATAACCGGTCGAAACATCAACATTTTTCACGCTCTTCATTTGTAAATACCCCCGCATCTATCAAGTTACTGATATATACACCTGCATTTGCATTTTTCTGAGAATAAAATAATTTAAGCAATTCACAAATGGAGTGTGCAGCAAATTCTCACCTTGACAATAATGGCTTGACTTTGAATATACAGGTCTCATTTAATAGTTATACAGCAAAAAAAAAAATATATATATTGACATGTATAGTAATAATATTTTTCGATTTGGTAAGGCTTATTGAGTATTTTTCCATTTTCTTTTTTGACATAGTTCTGTTATTTGTTACATTTTTTGTCAACAGCATAAAATAAAATAGAAGACTTAAAAGATCAATACGAATGCTCACGATACTCCAGTAGTTTTTATATTTAAATAGTAGTGACATCGTCAAAACCAACACATTTTACAGCTATCAATTTTTAAAACAAGGGAAGAAAATTTCCACTAGGGCAAAAAGTATTTCATCTACAGGTATGGTACTGTCAAAATGTGCAGTGTGAAAATAAACATTGTCAAATTAATTGTCAGGTGAGACTAACAGATCTAAGAAAATATTCAGCGACTTACTATTTCCCATCCCTAAAGAAGTGTGTGTTTTATTTGCAGATGAGCATTGGAGTACTTTTTAAACATTTCAAAGTTGCAGTAAAATATTCATTCATATCACAGGAAAAAGTTTCAATATTTGTAGGATACACTATTTCATAACCTTTTATTCCTGAAGGACAATAGACTGTGTAGTTTTTTCATGTAAACCATAAAGATTGAGATAAATAAAGATTTTGTTAATTCTAGATTTCCTAAAAAGAATTAAAGACTAGTATGAAAAAGAGGAAATTGAAGGAATTTCTAAATATATTAAAAAATAAAAGGCCTATGTTGCTTCAATCAAGTTGGCATAAGTCAATATTACAAATGAATATAACAAAGTTTGTAATTTATTTTATATTTATATCACAGAAAAATTATACTTGGGAGCCATGTATCATCCCTTTGCCTCTTAAATTGACCATTCATTGTGTTAAAAAAAGGAAAAGTTTGTAATATTAAGAAAATGTAAAAAATGCAATCAACCCCTAGTTGTCTATTAAAAAGAGATATTTTAAAAACATTAATAAACATACTTATTGCAGCATCTGTAAAGTCCACTTTATCAAAATATAAAATTATTTGATCCTTATGACAAATGCCATAAAGCAAGGAAAAAAATTACACAAATGAATTGCAATTTTTCAATTGTTTCACCACTGTAAAAAACCTGCAATTTAAAGTAATCAAACTGTCATATTTATCCCACAAAAAAAATCATTACAAATGTCAGCTTGCCCCACAAAAAGATAAATCTCACATAGCTAAATTAGAATTTTTTTTACAAGTTTCTGATTTCTTTTCACCTGTAAAATATAAAAAAGCTATATGAGTTTGGTATCGTAGTGACCTGGAGAATCAGCATGTCAGGCCATTATTGCTACACAATGAACGCTGTAAGTTTGAATGGTTTGTGGACGCCATGTCACATTGGCAAAGCCACTAAGGGGCCTAAACAGTAGAGCTCCCCCACAAGTGAACAAGTGATCCCATTTTGGAAACCTGATCCCTCAAGGCATTTATCTAGATGTTTACTGAGCACCTTGAACCTCCAGGTGCTTCACAGAATTGTATAACATTGAGACGTGAAAATGAAAAAATATATTTTTAGCCACAAAAAAAACAAACTTTTAAAATTCACTAGGGTAACAGGAAATAATGGACACTACTATTTTTTGAGCAATTTCTTCTGAGTATGCCAATACCCTATATGTGGTTGAAAACTACTTTTGAAGCACAATACAAAGCAAATAAGAAAAGGAGCACCAAAGTTTGAGTTCAGAATTAGTTTGAATGGTTTGCGGGTGCCATGTCACATTGGCAAAGCCCCTGAGGTGTTTAAACAGTAGAGCTCCCCCACAAGTGACCCCATTTTGAAAACTCAACCCCTCAAGGAATTTATTTAGATGTTTAGTGAGCACCTTGAGTGCTTCACAGAATTATATAACGTTGAGCTGGGAAAATGAAAAAATCTATTTTTAACCACAAAAATGTTACTTTAATACCACAATTTTCAAATTCACTAGGGTACCATGATATAATTGATTGTACTATTTGTTGTGCAATTTCTCCTGAGTACATCAACACCCCATATGTGGTCAAAAACTACTTTTGAGGCATAGTACAAAGTGAAGAAGGGAAGGAGTGCCATATTTGAGTTCAGATTTAGTTGAAATGGTTTGCGGGTGCCATGTTACATTGGCAGAGCCTCTGAGGTGTTATAACAGGAGAAATCCCCATAAGTGACCCCATTTTAAAAACTGCACCTCTCAATGAATTCATTCAAGGGTGTAGTGAGTTTATTGACGGTACAGGTGTGTCACACAATTTTATACTATTGGGAGGTGAACAAAAAATAATCACATTGATACCACTAAAATGCTGTTTTAATACCAGATTTCACAAGAGGAATAAGTAAAAAAGGCCTTATAATGCATTACACAGTTTCTCCTGAATTATGCAATATCCCACTGTGAAAGCATCAGGATTTTTGGTATCCCTGATGAAGAAAGACGTCTTCCTTCAAAACATGTTGGATTGAATCTGTGTGTACCCATAGCACCAGTCATGTTACATGCTGACCTTCCCGTTTCCAGTTTAAGAGCACATGCGATAAACTGAGACAATGCTTCTGGCTGGAGCATCATCAGCCTCTGCAGTTGCAGCAAAAGAGCGGATGCAGGATCTCCATTTTCCACCACACTACACCAAAGAGGACAGCAACAAAGTAGAGGTGGTCCCGCACCACCGCAAGTCACTCTGCGGTAACGCACGTGTGCTCGTGGAGGGCTGTAAATTACCATGTCCTGAGTAGGGGTGCTCGTCCAAAGAAAGAGTCCAAGTACAGATGAAATGGGGAGAAGAATGAAGGACCGCACTCCGTCCACTGTGCAGGAATACGATTTATTTAGCGGTGCAGGATAAAAAGCCGGAGACGCGCTGTGAGCTGGCTCCCAGGTAAAGGACGACGGCCGTTTTGCCTAATCAGGCTTCCACGGGTCCAACCATGGACCCGTGGAAGCCTGATTAGGCGAAACGGCCGTCGTCCTTTATCTGGGAGCCAGCTCACAGCGCGTCTCCGGCTTTTTACCCTGCACCGCTAAATAAATCGTATTCCTGCACAGTGGACGGAGTGCGGTCCTTCATTCTTCTCCCCATTACACCAAAGAGGACAACCAACGGACTTTGTCACTCTGTCCAATCAGACAAATAATAGCATTTTCCCAGTGCATACTTTTAAAGTGATTTTCTAATTCATAGCCCAGAACTTTTTGATTCTTTTAACGACAGCGTTTTAGATTACAATTCTAAGTTTTATCTTTTTATCGTTTAATCATGCAATTTTAGTATCATTATAGCAACCATTTTTGTGATAGCACTCCTATTATTTGATTTATTTTAATTGGTAATTAAAAGGAACATTTTTAAATACATATAAGCTCCCCATTATTTATGTCATACCATCAGATCTCAACCAAGGCATATTTCTCCTTAAGTTTATTGAGTTGAATATTATTTGGTGGCGATTTTGATATAGAACATTTCTAATCAGTCCACTATTATGCTGTGCTCTATGCTGAGCACTTATATCAGTGTTTCCATCCACATCTAATGGTAGTGTCACACACAGCGACAACGACAACGACGTCGCTGCTACATCACCATTTTCTGTGACGTTGCAGCGACGTCCCGTCGTTGTCGCTGTGTGTGACATCCAGCAACGAGCTGGCCCCTGCTGTGAGGTCGCCACTCGTTGCTGAATGTCCAGCTTCATTTTTTGGTCGTCGCTCTCCTGCTGTGACGCACAGATCGCTGTGTGTGACAGAGAGAGAGCGATGAAATGAAGCGAGCAGGAAGCAGGAGCCGGCATCTGGCAGCTGCGGTAAGCTGTAACCAAGGTAAACATCGGGTAACCAAGGTGGTTACCCGATATTTACCTTCGTTACCAGCCTCCGCCGCTCTCACGCTGCCAGCGCCGGCTCCTGCTCTGTGCACATGTAGCTACAGTACACATCGTGTAATTAACCCGATGTGTACTGTAGCTAGGAGAGCAAGGAGCCAGCGCTCAGTGTGCGCGGCTCCCTGCTCTCTGCACATGTAGCTGTAGTACACATCGTGTAATTAACCCGATGTGTACTGTAGCTAGGAGAGCAGGGAGCCAGCGCTCAGTGTGCGCGGCTCCCTGCTCTCTGCACATGTTGCAGCACAGCGACGCCTGTCATTATGATCGCTGCTTCGGCTGCTGTGTTTGACAGCTAAGCAGCGATCATAACAGCGAATTACAAGGTCGCTGTTACGTCACCATTTTGGTGACGTAACAGCGACGTCGTTGTCGCTGTCGTTTAGTGTGACCCCAGCTTAAGAAATAGGTGATTCATAGTAAACCCCCAAAAGATCCATTCACTATAATGAGGCAGTAGAGTAACTCCAGGCTCAGTTTGGCCTCTGTTTAGCAATGTCCATCTTTTGAAAGGTGAACAAAACTGTTGATAACCACACTTTTCTGCATGCCTAAAAAGCTGAGTAAAAAGTTGGACACGGCTGGACCACAGGCCAGAAAGGAGGTCAAAGTGACTTCCTCTGACTCATTATAGTGAATTTTACATTGGGAATTTTGTCTGAATAACATTTTTCAGAGATTTAGGGTATGTCCTAACAATCAGCACACACTGCTTCCTGGAGGCAGGGTGTTTTCTCCTGTGAAGATGCAAGTGTCCTCCGCAGGAGATTACAGCTGCACGTGGCCACAATCAGGGCTGGCGGCACTGCATACTTTTGCTCTGTGCTCCCCATGGAGAACACTCACATCTCTACAAGCATAAATTAACATTCGGCAGCTAGGGAAGCAATGCTGCATGTCAGTCTACGCTGCGGAGAAAAAAAGCACAGTGAGCATGGAATTTCAATAAATCCCATCCACTGTGCTTGTACTGTACAACGCAGTGTTGTGGATGCAGTGAAAACATGCTGCTATTTCTGATCATGGGAATGCATGTAATCCTTGCTGTAAGCACTCAGAATAGAAAGCAGAATAAATATGAGCCGCAATGTACTGCTATCTTAGGAAGGCAAAATGGAAAAGTCAACAGAAATTTGATAATTGGCTTTATTTATTTATTTATTTATTTTTTACATGTTCACCATGCAGTATAAGGGATTAGGCAGCTTTATTTTTCAGGTCATATTTTTGGCTAGGGCTGGGTTATGCTAAACATGATTTTTTACATAATAAAGGTTTTTTGCATCACTGAGTTTTGAAGGCTATAACTTTTTTTATTATTCTGCTGACAGCCAGGTGAGCGCTTGTTTTTTGTGGGATGAGTTGGAGTTTTTATTGGTACAACTTTAGGCCATTTTTTGATCACTTTCTATTCTAATTTTTGGCAGAATCAAGAAACAGCAATTCAGACTTTTTTTTATTTTTTTATGCTTTATTGATAGCACAGCTTTATTCTCTGGGTGAGTAAGATTATAGTGATACCACATTTATATAGTTTTTTATGTTTTGCAGCTTTTACACCTTAAAATCTATTTTACAGAAATAAAAACAGTTTTTGCATTGCTGAATTCTGAGAGCTATAGCTTTATTAATTTTTTTGCAGGTGGCAGCTTGTTTTTTTGTGAGATAAGATGACATTTTCAGTGGTTCCATATGCATTTATGTATCACTTTTTGATCGTGTTTTATTTCACTTTTTTGTCAGCTGTATGATGAAAAGATATAGTTTTTGCTGCTTTGTTTGCTTTTCTTTGTTTTTTTTTTTTTTACGGTGTTTACTGTAGGAAATAACCAGTGTGACAGTTTTATAGATTGGATTGTTATAGATGAGGCGATATCAAATAAGTTTACTTTTTGTTTATTTTTTTTACACAAATATAACTATTTAATAAAATATTTTTTTGTATTTTTTTATTCTTTATTTTCTGATTTTTTATTTTTATATTATTACATTTTTTAAACTTTTTTTAAAACCTTTTTACTCAGTTCTTATATGCAATGCTAACATTCACTTGTCTGATCACAGTTGCAATATACTGCAATGCTCCATCACTGCAGTATATTGCAGATGTCAGTGCTGCACTGTTAAATCCTGAGTGATCATGCTGCAAGTATGATCAATTAGGATTTCCATAGTCAGGTGATCCAGAGGTTGTCATGACTACCTTGGGTCACCATGACAATGATCGTGCCCTCTCATTTGCATTGGGGGTTCCTATCGGAGGGAATAGGGAGCGTGATCCCTCTCCCAATCCCCTATGTGCCACAATGGATATCAATTATGGTATTTAAGAAGTTAAACAGCTATGGATGGTGCAAGCACCATCCCTGGTTGTCACGACTGGAGCTCTGCTGTCAGGAAAGCAGAGTCCATGGTAGCGATTGTGGCAGGCACAGCGCTGATGCCCACGCCATCGCCAAGATGTAGCTACACGTCCTTTGTTGGGGAGCACGTGTTTCCAAGACATATAGGAACATCCATGGTCATGAAGGGGTTAAGTGATGGGTTAATCGAGGAGATGAAAAGTAGAGGGTAAACCAGCAAAGCTGAGGGTATGCAGGATAGCAGAGATTTTACAAGATGAATGCACAATATGAGCAAATGGAGCACTCCAAACAGCAACTGAACTCTAGAGTCTCAACACCAAAACATAGATCTTTCTCTACCTGGCCCTTAAGAAGCTTCAGGAGATAACATCTTCAACTATTCCAGGCAATTTGATAAACTTGACATGAAGTACAGAAAGGTAGAGTGGCCATTAGGGAAGTTAAACAATTGCAGAACAGATGAGTTCTTTTTAATCTTTCCTGAACTATTGTTTGATATCTGCCTACTCTGTGCACAGACAGAAAACTGCTAAACAGTGTGGATAGAAACAGAGATGAAAAAAAAAATCATGAATATTGAAGCATAAATTACTGCAGATTTACTAGTCCTCTCAAAGTGATAGTCTCCTCTGATTAAAAATGTGTTTTATCAAATCTACGGCAAGCAGCCCTGCAAATGATACACCACTGGAATCAGGGTATCTGTACCTACATTCTGCTGCTCTCAGTGGAGGAAGCAAAAACCTGTTGATAGGGTTTCTTTACATTGCTTAACTGCAAATAATACTAAATATGCAAACTTGCTTTTAATCAATTACCATACATTTTAAAGTGAGATATTTTTTATTATTATTATTATTATTATTAATAAAGTAAACTTTACTTATGACACAATCTTTTAAACCAATCAAAAAAGATATAAAAATTACACAATGTATGATATAAAAGTAGCATCTGTGTTTCGCTTTCTTTTGTCACAAATCTCTTGGCAAAACACTATGAATTATTTGTTGATAGAAACTGTGATTTTAACGGCTTATGACATTTTCAGATTATTGTGTTGGTCCAGGAAACCAGGTCAAATAACTTTCAGCAATACATAAAAAGAAAAGAGATGGTAAAGAAAGAGTTGAACTTTGATGCACAAGACAGAAGATTTAAGTCTTGGGATACATCTGTTTATATGCATATAATATTTATAAGACTACTGTCTCAAGGAAAACACAATATGTCCATCAAAATATATCCAGAGAATATTTTAAAGTCAAATTCTTAAGTTAAATATCTTAACAGCAAGAAAAAATATTCCACCTTAGCTAGAGATGAGCAAACCCGAACTGTAAAGTTTAGGGTTGGTACTGAACACTGAGAGTCCGGGACTCAAATCTGAACACAGACTTTTAAAAAAGTCTGTGTCCGAGTTCGGGTGCTGTGCGTAGGCAAACCATTCGAACAAGCCCAGTGAGAGCCGCTTGCAGTGTCTGAATAAATCTCACTGTTCGTAAAAACAACATTTTCAAATGCTGTGAATAAAATAACCCCTGCTCTCCCTCCTCCAGGATTGCTCTGTATATGGCTTGCTTATGTGGGCAGAGAACTGAACTGCCCAATCTGTAACTTTCATTATACTCATTACTTGAGTCAAGTCCATTAGTTCAGGTCCCCTTTTACTTAGGCCCGTTTCACACGTCAGTGAAAAACAGTGACGTTTTTCACTGGCGTGTAAAACACGTACATGTCCCTCCGTGTGCTGTGATTCATGGCACACGTGGGTTGTCTAAGTGCAATCCGGGCTCCGTTCTCCGTGGCCCGTGATTGCACTTAGAAAACAACTTACCTGTGCGCGCTCCCGCTGTCCATGGTGCTGATCGCTCCCGCGGTGCAGCATCCGGCCGGCGCTGACCCCCGCAGCAGCTGCTTTCGGGTCGGCTGTGTCGCGCATAATGAATATGCGCGACAATAATGAGCCGGCTCAGAAGCAGCAGGGAGAACGGGCTGCGGAGGACATCGCTGGACGCCGGGTGAGTAAAAATGATTTTTATTTTAAAAGCACATTTTTTTCTGGCACATGTTTCATGGACCACACCACTGCATGGTCCGTGGAACATCAGTGATGCCAGAAAAAAATGGACATGTCTCCGTGCGGCAATCACGCACACGCGGGTACGCCGCACGGAGACACGTGCAGTGAAAAATCACTAACGTGTGAGCAGACCCATTCATTATAATGGGTCTGCGTATGTCAGTGATTCTGGTACGTTTTAAAAAAAGCACAAATGTACCAGAATCACTGACGTGTGAAAGGGGCCTTACATGGAGTTTCAGGGTCTGGGAACAAGTTCAAGTCAAGTCTGGGTCTCGAAAAAAAACTTTTAACTAAACCTGGCAAACCAAACCTGGCCAACCTGAACACACACAGGTACGTTCATCTATATTCATAACTGTTACCAATGACATAAAAAAGACCACAAGACCGCAAAATGAAACGACTAAAATAAAGCAAAGTTTTACTAGCACCAAGCATCACCTGAATCCCATTGTTAGGTTATGGACTTTACGAAACAGAATTTCCCTTATTGGCTTTTATGAGTTACTCATAACTCTAGAGCATTGATGATACCAGATGTTTGCTTAAAGGAGTTGTATCCTTTCTAAAAAGTTGTCCTTATAAGTTCACTTAGTAGTTAAAAGAAAACAAACAAAAAGCAAATATGAATTACTTAACCTACCCAGGTCCAGCGCTGAGTCTCGGTTGCTATTGTTGTCTGAAGCCCTGAATATTAACAGCGCAGCAGACAACTGAGCTCAGCACCTCTGCCCATGTAGATGGCATGAGCCACTCAGAGCTGCTGATTGGCTAGTATGCTTCTATGACAGCCAGTCAATGAGCTCAGCAGCATTGATAGGGTCATACCATCAGCATTGAGGTTGATTTTTCTGTCATAATTGTCCTGAAGAAGGAGGCTGCGTCCTCCAAAACGCGTAAACCTGAGTAAATAAAAGAGAAATAAATCAACTCTTGGATGTTTGATGTCAGCGCGGTATATCCCGATTTCCTTCTTACACATCTGCAATGCCATCAACATTGGCAGAGCTATTGAGCTAAGTTATCAGCAGAGCTGCCAAGATGATGCCAGTCCTGCAGATAGCTACGGACACCAAGAGCAGCCACCGAGGCTCAGCACCAGACCTGGGCAGAATAAGTAAAATACAAGTTTTTTTTACTACAAAAATATCTAATTGCAAAAAATGCTTCTGAAAGGTGTCAGTCTAAGTAATATTATTACTGTTCAACTATTATGTATTTTTTTTATTCTATGATATAATGTACATTATTATGTGCCTCATTGTTGTTATAAATGTCATTTTTTATGTTAGTACTTCAAATAGGTTGCAACAAATGTGTGAAAAATTAATGACTGTTACCACATAAGTGATGCAGTTGGATTGTGATTTCAGAATTAGTGATGAGCGAGCACTAAAATGCTTGAATACTCGCTACTCGATTCCAGCTGGTCAGATGCTCAGACGAGCTTAAAACGAGTAATGAGCATTATGGAAATTCAATATACAGCCAACCTTTAGCAAAACATTTCCAGCAAGGGTTTTTTTTTTTGGGGTCATACTACCTCCGAGAACGTTGTTTTAATCCTTGGGAGAGACATTCACAGACTGTAAGCTACTGGCTCTCTCTGAGGTGCCTGCACACATCATGCAGTGAATCACGCCTCTGCTTTGTGGCCATTATTTTAGGGATGAAATATCTAAGGAGCCACAATACTGAGCCAAGCTGCACGTGTGTCCGAGCACGCAAATGCTCGATCGAGTAATGAGCAATGCCGAGTACGTTCGACCATCACTATTCAGAAACAATATGTGTATAATATGGAAGATATGCCCCAAGCCGTGAAATATTTAGTACAGATTGCCACCGATTAGCAATGATAAACACTGCTGTGTCCATCATTAGAAGTGATGATTTTGTGGAACATCATATGTGCTTTTGTGTCTCCACGCAGGATTGTAAGGAGCATAAACAATTTGGAGCCGATAAATCAAGACTGACATAGTGCATGCCATTTAATGAATTCAGTGTCTCCTGAGTGGCATACACCTCTGTGCATAGCACCAGAAATGCAATTCAAGTTGGGACTGGAATATTATCTTTGAAGTACAAAAAGTCAAAATTTCATAAATTTGATGGGTGACCATGGTTGCGCCTCTTTCTCACCCTGGCTTTACCCCAGCTCTTGCCTTTTCTGCAGAGCTGACTCAAACTGATGTGAATATGTCAAAAGTTGGAATTTTTTACTTAACTCCACTACTGCCCCATAAAAATGGGACTTTTCAAAGTTTTTATGAAGTGGCCCTTTTGCATTTTCATGTTTGTCGCCAGTAGACTAAAACACAAGCAGATGGTGCAGACAAAGAACATAAAAGGAGGAGGCTTTGAGCAGCAGAAAAGAAATGCCTGCATCAGCTAGCAAGTGTGTGTAGCATTACACCTACAATTTGGATGTATTCATTCATGGATTAGTGTGCGCTGCCAAGGAGGATTGAGAGATAGCCATCACAGAAAGAAGAGGTGAAGACTTAAGCGGGCTTTACACGCTGCGACATTGCTAGCGATGTCGCGAGCGATAGCACCCGCCCACGTCTGCGGCGCGTCACGTTACCTCTTCACCGACGTCGCTGTGGCCGACAAACAATCTCTCCTTTAAGGGGGAGGTTCGTTCGGCGTCACAGCGGCGTCACTAAGTGGCCGCTCAATAGAAGCGGAGGGGCGAAGATGAGCGGCCGGAACATCCCGCCCACCTCCTTCCTTCCTCATTGCGGGCGGCCGCAGGTATGGTGATGTTCCTCATTCCTGCGGTGTCACACATAGCGATGTGTGCTGCCACAGGAACGACGAAGAACCTGCATCCTGCAACAGCAACGGTAATTGGGATTAGAACGACGTGTCAACGATCAACAATAAGGTGAGTAATTTTGATCGTTAACGGTCGTTCGTGCATTTCACACGCAACGACGTCGCTAACGAGGCCAGATGTGCGTCACGAATTCCGTGACCAAAATGACATCTCGTTAGCGATGTCGTTGCATGTAAAGCCCGCTTTATTCTTGTGATTGGAAAGTGCAACCAAAAGGGGTGAACCAAAAAGGTTGAAAATAGCCCCTAATAGGGCAAGAAGATTGCTCCATTGGAGATTGGTAGGCATTTGGTCACTGTGTGAGAGACTGTGAAATAGTGTTTGGCCCATTATAAGGCTGCTGGAGAGCACAAGCTGCCAGATAAGAGAAGAATCACAAATTAAGGCACATGGCATGTTTTGGGAAGTTTTGGAGGCACAAAATATCATTCCTTGTGATGGTTGTCTCGTTCTCCAACATGAGAGACCAAAAAGTAACTCTCAGCACTTTGAATTATTATGAATCAGGCATGTTAAAAAATTATTAAAAGTTTCAAGATTTTTTTTGGGATTTAAAGTACAAGAACTTGAATAAAGGCCCAAGAAGACAACTGAACATTGAAAATTCTGAACATAGGTGAATACACTTTTCTGATTCACTAAAATTGCTGAGAGCTCGTTATTCATCTCTCATCTCACTACATTTACTTTATAATGGGTTATACATAAATGTAGGAAAGGTTTAGTGCTTAACTTATGTGACTTTTTATTCCAAGTGTCTCAGCATGTCTCCTTAAAGTTGGATATTATCCTATTATACAGAACAAGAAAGTACAGATGTAGCAAGTACTACTTTAACCCATTGCTCTATTACTGTGAAAAGAACTAATATGCTATGACAACTGCTCCTGTGCTTGTGCCCTATTATGAAATGACAGACTATATGTAAAATATGTAAACTATATAGTGCCTTGAAAAAGTATTCATACCTCTTGAAATTTTGCACATTTTTTTCACATTATACCCACAATTAAGATTGTGATTTTATGTAATATACCAACACTATGTAGCAAGTATTTGTTTAGTGTAAAAGAAATTATACATGACTTTCTAAATAATTCAAAAATATAAATCTGAAAATTAAGATGTCCTTTTGTATTCAGCTCCCATAAATCGATACTTTGTAGGACCACCTTTTGCTGCCATTACTGCTGCAAGTCTTTACCAGCTTTGCACATCCAGAGGCTGCAATTTTTGCCCATTCTTCTTATGAAGCTAGGTCTAGCTCAGTGAGATGGATGGAGGCATCTGTGAACAGCAATTTTCAAGTCTTGCCACAGATTCTTAATGGGATTTAGGTCTGAACTGTGACTGGGCAAAGCAAATGGATATGCTTTGATTTAAAATATTCCATTGCAGCTTTGGCAGTATGTTTAGGAGCATTGTCCTGTTGGAAGGTGATCCTATGCCCCAGTCGCAACTCTTTTGCAGCCTCTGACAAATTTTTTATTTGCCCTGTATTTACAAATTATAAATGTTAACTCACCCTGCAGTAGGCATGTGGAGGAACTCACAGTCGGCGCATGGAGGCACCCAGGTCTGGGTAGCACACAGGAAGAAGAGCTTATATCTAGCTAACTGGTATCTGTTGGTACAATATGCAGCTATGTACAGTTTTTATCCAAGGATTTTTCTAATAAACCTTGTCCCTGGTGAAAAAAGTCTTCTCCATGGCATTACGCTGCCACCTTGCTTGAAGGTGGGGTATAGTGTTTTCAAGGTGATGCGCAGTGTTAGTTTATTGCCACACATTCTGCATATAGACCAATGAAGTCTAATTTGGTCTCATCTGACCAGAGCACCTTCTTCTATGTGCTAGCCATATTCTTGACATGACGTTTTGCAAACTGAAAACAAAAATTTTTATGGCTTTCTTATAAAAATGGATTTCTTCTTGCTACTCTAACATGAAGCCAAATTTGTGGAGTACATGATGATTTGTTGTTCTGTAACTCCTTATTGGGCATCTTGCCTGCTTCTCAAATTGCTCTCCTTGCCTGGGATGTCAGTTTAAGTGGACAGTCATGTCTTGGTAGGTATATAGTTGTCCATACTCCTTCCATTTTAGGATGATGGTTTGAACAGGGCTCCTGATATGTTCAGAATGTGGGCTATTTTTTATAACCTAACCCTGCATTATTATTCTCCACAAGTTCATTCCTGAATTCTCTGGTGAGTTCCTTGGATTACATGATATTTTTTGATCCTTAATGTTCTCAAATAAATTTCTGAGGTCTTTACAGAACAGCTGTAGTTATACTGAGAATAAATTACACATAGGTGTACTTATTTTGCTAAATAAGTGACTTCTAGAGGCAATTGATCCCTTAAGATTTTATTTAAGAGTATCAGCCTACAGGGGGATATGCACGTCACAACTTTCATATTTTTAAAATATTTAGAAGACCACGTAGAATTTCCCTTACATTTCATGAATACTTACTTCTTACCGGTGGTATAGCATATAAAATACATTTAATTTTGTTGGTGTATTATGAAAAAATGTGGAATAGTGTGTTAATACTTTTTCAACGCACTGTATGTAAACGAATGAAAAAAATTGCATCCTTGTCATAAACTTTATATAATTTATTTTTTATGCTGATGATTAAAAATGTAAAACACTGAAAAGTGTTTTTAGTATGTATTTAATAAAGTTTATCAGACTGATCTGCGGAGTATTGATCCACCCCCAAAGCACCTGGTGCCATTTGATACTCTTTTGAAGAGTCACAGAGTGAGCTAATAACATCAGCTATGGCCAGGCAGACTTCCATATAATGGCCTGCAGCTATCACATTACAAGGTCCAGCTCAGCCAATCAGAGGGGACTATCATAGCCAGCATAAAAGGTGAAGGATGGCCAATGAGCACCATTTTATGCTTTGCAAGGATAGGAGTTCACAGGGCACACCTAATTCCACATTGGGTCAGATAAAGGCCACTAGTGTTGAAGCATATTGAAAACTGTGGTTGTAGTCAGTCTGTGAATAATAATGCAAAGATTCAAGTGATATAGGGAAGTGCTGTATATGCAAAGGTTGTGTGAATGGAAATTCATTGATCAGCATTTTTATAATGTTCACACACTGCAACTGCAAACTAAAAGGGAAGTTTAATACCCTGTGTTCTAATATTCCTAGTAAATGAGAATTCTGAAACCTAGGCTTGTGAGTCACAAGCAGAGAAGCTATCATTATTTTATAAATGCAAATCACATATCTCCAGAATCTCAAAAAAAATCAAAAAAAACCCCCATAAACCTCACAAAGTGTGCATTTTGTTAAAAAAGTTATTTTTGCTATTATTTTAAACACTACTTTATTGTAATAGTTCAATATTAGACCCATAGACGCAAACCGAATACAGTGGTCTCCAGCAGTCGCTCACATTTGGGACACAAAACTAATAAGCTTGTCTCATTTGTCATTGGCAAAGTTTTCATCATGAAATTTTTTTCAGCTTTTTAATGAACACATTTCAATGATCTGTTAGTTGTTAGTAGTTTACCATCTGTTTTTACGGTGATGCCACATTGACATTACTGAGGTGTATTTATGTTAAAGAGCTTGACAGGCATTGAATACATGTTATGATTCCACCTCCCCGTCCACATGGCTAGGGGGCGGAGCCTTCTCTGGGGTCTCACTTCCGGAGCTTGGATGCTTTAAATTCTGTCATCTCTGGTGAACCAGCGCCGGCTATAAGCTTAGCACTGCTTTGCCTGTGATTGCTGGTCCCTGTAAGGGTTTTCTGATCCGTCCTTCCCCTGTGCTCTGTCTGTGATCCGTCCCACCTCCTTCCTTCCCACAATATCCCCAGTCGTTCCCCCTTCTCCTACCTCCCCACTTGGTTGCTTCCTCTTGTACTGACCTTGGCCTGACCTCGACCCCACTTTTGCTCGTTCCTCCAGTCTTCTTTCTTACTGTACTGTGCATGACCTGGCCTGCCTGACCATCCCCTGCACGCCCCGTGGCCTCTGCATTCTGACTGACTCTGTAAGGCAGTGCTCAAGCACACACTGTGTGTCCACCTCCATGCTGATTCAGCTCTGTGTAGTGTCTTTTCCTGCAGGGCTCCAGCTCCCCCTGGTGGTAGCCTGACAATACAATCCTAGTAGACCTCAAAGTTTTACATGTATCTTTTCAGATTTTGCAGTAGTTTTGAATTCTGGCAATTCAATTGGCCACAACATGAATTTCCTAGAAAAATTTGCAAAGCTGTAGAATATTAAATTTAAAATATTCCCTCATATCGACTAAATACTGATTTTAACGCATAGCAGTATTTTCCCCATTTTCTTATAAAACTGAACAACTACCATAAAAAGTATTATGTTTTCAGCAGATAAAGGTTATTTGTAGAGATGAGCGAACCGGTCCCAGTTCGGCTCGAGGCCGGTTCGCCGAACGGGGGTCCCGTTCGAGTTCGGTTCGTCGAACGTTCGACGAACCGAACTAGAACCAATAGGCTATAATGGGAGGCAATCACAAACACATAAAAATGCATTATAAATGTACACAAACAGTTAATAAACATTGCCATAACACTTACCGGTCCTCGCGATCCCTTCTGCACTCTGTCTCCTGCCGCTATTCCATCCGATGATCGCTGAATCCTCCCGGTGACCTGCACTGCCAGCAGAGAAGCAGGACCTATCGTGACGTCAAAATAGCCATGTGACCAGTCACGTGGCTATTATCTCATTGGCTACAGACTAGTCACATGACTATGACACGTCATGTAGGACCCGCGAGTGCATCTCTCCGGTACACGGTGCACATATGTGTATCGCCGTGTACCGGCGACATGCTCTAGCACACGGTCGACTCCCCGTTCCGTTAGGGACCGGCTGACACAGCCGGTCATTAACGGAGATCACCGTTGCCATAGCAACGCAGTTAGCGGTGACGTCACCGCTAACCGCGGCTCCGGGAGCACCGTTGCTATGGTAACGCGTCTGTCAGCGTTACCGCTAGCAGCCAGCAGTGATCACTCACGGAGTGAAGGCTGCACGCTGCTTCCCGATTGTAGTGAGCATTGTAGTTAGGATGGAGGTTCCCCAGCCCCAAGTGATGCCCTTCACTACAATCGTCACTACTACTACACTAGAAAGAAAGAAGACAGAAGAGCAGGATCGTGGAGGGCTGACAGGGGTAATAAAGATGGAGTCTCTAATGTGTCTGTGTATTTATTTCTATTAAAGTATTTTTTCTCTGTGTGGTGTCTTTTTTTTAACCCTTTATTGGAGATTCTTAATGGCCGGGTCAAACGTGCCTGACATTAAGAATCTCTGGCTTAATACTGGCTGGTAAAACAAAGCCAGTATTAACTCATGATTACCCAACAAGCCACCCGGCTCCAGGGCTGTTGGAAGAGTTGGATACAGCGCCAGATGATGGCGCTTCTATGAGAGCGCCATTTTCTGGGACGGCTACGGACTGAAATCCGCAGCAGAGGCGCCCACAAACCTCGGGCTAACCTGTGCTGCGGATTCCAATCCCCAGCTGCCTAGTTGTACCCGGCTGGACACAAAAATAGGGCGAAGCCCACGTCATTTGTTTTTTAATTATTTCATGAAATAAGTGAAATAATTAAAAAAAAACGGGCTTCCCTATATTTTTGGTTCCCAGCCGGGTACAAATAGGCAACTGGGGGTTGGAGGCAGCCCGTGGCTGCCAGCTGTACCTGGCTAGCATACAAAAATATGGCGAAGCCCACGTCATTTTTTTGGTGGGCAAAAAACTTCTGCATACAGTCCTGGATGGAGTATGCTGAGCCTTGTAGTTCTGCAGCTGCTGTCTGCTCTTCTCCATACAGACAGACAGCAGCTGCAGAACTACAAGGCTCAGCATACTCCATCCAGGACTGTATGCAGAAGTTTTTTGCCCCCTGAAAAAATTATGTGGCTTCGCCATATTTTTGTATGCTAGCCAGGTACAGCAGGCAGGTACGGCTGCCCCCAACCCCCAGTTGCCTATTTGTACCCGGCTGGGAACCAAAAATAAAGGGAAGCCCTTTTTTTATTATTTCATGAATTTCATGAAATAATTAGAAAACAAATGACGTAGGCTTTGCCCCATTTTTGTGTCCAGCCAGGTACAACTAGGCAGCTGGGATTGGAATCCGCACCACCGGTTGGCCTGAGCTTTCTGGGCCCCACTGCTGCGAATTGCAGTCTGCAGCCACCTCAGAAAATGGCATTTTCATAGAAGCGCCATCTTCTGGCGCTGTATCCAACTCTTCCAGCACCTGCCTGCTATACCTGGCTAGCATACAAAAATATGGCGAAGCTCACGTCCTTTTTTTGTAGCTTTTTGGCAAAAAAAAAAAAAATGCTTCCCTGGATTTTCCATTGCCAGTGAAGGTAACACCAAGCAGTGGGGGTTAGCAGCCAGTAGCTGCTTGGATTACCCTTAGCTAGCAATACAAAAAATGCAGTGGGAGCTAACATATATTTTTTTTAATTATTTATTTAAATAACTAAAAATAAAATGGGCTTCCCTGTATTTTGATTGCTGGACATCACAGTGCTGTAAAAATAAATCTTTAAAAAAATGACGTAGCGCTCCGCGGTATTTTTGATTCTCAGCGCAGATAAAGCAGACAGCTATGGGTTGCCACCCCCATCTGCCTGCCGTTACCTTGGTTGGCAATCAAAATACAGGGAAGCCCATTAATTTTTTCTATTTAAAAAATAGTTAAAAAAAAAAAATTACGTTGGGTCCCCCCATTTTTGATAGCCAGCTAGGGTAAAGCAGACGGCTGTAGCCTGAAAACCACAGCTGGCAGCTTTACCGTGGTTGGGGATCCAATGTGGAGGTCCCCTCAGGCTCTTTTTTATAATTATTTTATAAATATTAATAATTACACAATAAAAGTAGGGGACCCCCCAAATTGGATCACCAGCCAAGGTAAAGCGGACAGCTGTGGTCTGGTATTCTCAGGGTGGGAAGGTCCATAGTTATTGGGCCTTCACAGCCTAAAAATAGCAGGCCGCAGGCACCCCAGACGTGGCGCATCCACTAGATGCGCCAATCCTGGCGCTTCACCCCAGCTCATCCCGTGCCCTGGTGCAGTGGCAAACGGGGTAATAAATCGGGTTGATACTAGCTGTAAAGTCACCTGAGATCAAGCCCAGCAGTTTGTGATGTCATGGCGTCTATTAGATACCCAACATCATAAACTGTCAGTACTAACAAAAACAAAAAATCGACAAAAGAAATTTATTTGAAAAAACAGTCCCCAAAACATTTCCTCTTTCACCAATTTATTGTAAGAAAAAAAATAAAGGGGTCCCACGACGACTCTGGACCATCTAGAATATGGGGGGGAGACACTCAGGGAACGTATCCCCCATTTTCTAGGAGTGCGGACCCTTCATGTGAGGAGTGTGGGTGCAATGAATCTGCACTCACTCTCCCCGGGTCCACAGCAGCAGAGTCCATGTCGTAATGGTTGCTACCAAAGCTGCAATGCCCTGCTCATGAGGTAAGGGCATGCCTAATCAGGAGAACTACTGTAGAGGAAGCTCTGCTCACTGGTATATAGGTGCTCAGAGGTAATAATAGATAAAATTAGTGAGTAACCTCGGCACTCTATATCTCCCAGACTAAGTCAGTAAGTCACAACGGATAGTAATGCAAAATCACTCTTTATTGGTCCGTATTAAGAAAATTTTTTTTCATAAGCATATATGTTTTTGTCCAAAACAAGTTACAAATGACGTTTCGGCCTGAGCCTTCGTCAGATTGGACTTATCTGCATGTAATCATGAAAAATGACAATAATCAGTATCACATAAGAGTGAGAGAACAATAACATAAACTCGAACAATGTAGAGGTACAATTGGGATGCAGCAAAAAAATTGCAACACAGCAAGAAATGAAACACATGATACAAATTTCATAATACAGTACAAGGACAATATAGTAATGACAAATATGGGGTCAGAGTAGACTTAGACAGCTCTGGTACGAAAGAGATGTCAATCATAAAGTAACATGTGCAGTAGGTGTAGAGCTACACTATGCATGGCAGAGCTAATGGGTAGACCGACCATAGAAAAAGTAGAGAAAAAGTGGAGAAAAAGTGGAGAATAAGTGGAACATAAGAGGAGAAAAAGTGGAGAAAAAGTGGAGAAAAAAGTGGAGAAAAAGTGGAGAAAAAGTGGAGAAAAAGTGGAGAAAAAGTGGAGATTAAGAGGAGAAAAAGTGGAGAAAAAAGTGGAGAAAAAGTGGAGAAAAAGTGGAGCATAAGTGGAGAAAAAGTGGAGAAAAAGTGGAGAAAAAGTGGAGCATAAGAGGAGAAAAAGTGGAGAAAAAGTGGAGAAAAAGTGGAGAAAAAGTGGAGCATAAGAGGAGAAAAAGTGGAGAAAAAGTGGAGAAAAAGTGGAGCATAAGAGGAGAAAAAGTGGAGATTAAGAGGAGAAAAAGTGGAGAAAAAGTGGAGCATAAGAGGAGAAAAAGTGGAGAAAAAGTGGAGAAAAAGTGGAGAAAAAGTGGAGAAAAAGTGGAGCATAAGAGGAGAAAAAGTGGAGATTAAGAGGAGAAAAAGTGGAGAAAAAGTGGAGAAAAAGTGGAGAAAAAGTGGAGCATAAGAGGAGAAAAAGTGGAGATTAAGAGGAGAAAAAGTGGAGAAAAAGTGGAGCATAAGAGGAGAAAAAGTGGAGAAAAAGTGGAGAAAAAGTGGAGAAAAAGTGGAGAAAAAGTGGAGCATAAGAGGAGAAAAAGTGGAGAAAAAGTGGAGAAAAAGTGGAGAAAAAGTGGAGATTAAGAGGAGAAAAAGTGGAGCATAAGAGGAGAAAAAGTGGAGAAAAAAGTGGAGAAAAAGTGGAGAAAGTGGAGAAAAAAATGGAGAAAAAGTGGAGAAAAAGTGGAGAAAAAGTGGAGAAAAAAGTGGAGAAAAAGTGGAGAAAAAGTGGAGAAAAAGTGGAGATTAAGAGGAGAAAAAGTGGAGCATAAGAGGAGAAAAAGTGGAGAAAAAAGTGGAGAAAAAGTGGAGAAAGTGGAGAAAAAAATGGAGAAAAAGTGGAGAAAAAGTGGAGAAAAAGTGGAGAATAAGAGGAGAAAAAGTGGAGAAAAAGTGGAGAAAAAGTGGAGAATAAGAGGAGAAAAAGTGGAGAATAAGTGGAGAAAAAAATGGAGAAAAAGTGGAGAAAAAGTGGAGAAAAAGTGGAGATTAAGAGGAGAAAAAGTGGAGCATAAGAGGAGAAAAAGTGGAGAAAAAAGTGGAGAAAAAGTGGAGAAAGTGGAGAAAAAAATGGAGAAAAAGTGGAGAAAAAGTGGAGAAAAAGTGGAGAATAAGAGGAGAAAAAGTGGAGAAAAAGTGGAGAAAAAGTGGAGAATAAGAGGAGAAAAAGTGGAGAAAAAGTGGAGAAAAAAGTGGAGAAAAAGTGGAGAAAAAGTGGAGAAAAAGTGGAGAAAAAGTGGAGATTAAGAGGAGAAAAAGTGGAGAAAAAGTGGAGAAAAAGTGGAGCATAAGAGGAGAAAAAGTGAAGAAAAAAGTGGAGAAAACGTGGAGAAAACGTGGAGAAAAAGTGGAGAAAAAGTGGAGAAAAAGTGGAGAAAAAGTGGAGCATAAGAGGAGAAAAAGTGGAGAAAAAAGTGGAGAAAAAGTGGAGAAAAAGTGGAGATTAAGAGGAGAAAAAGTGGAGCATAAGAGGAGAAAAAGTGGAGAAAAAAGTGGAGAAAAAGTGGAGAAAGTGGAGAAAAAAATGGAGAAAAAGTGGAGAAAAAGTGGAGAAAAAGTGGAGAAAAAAGTGGAGAAAAAGTGGAGAAAAAGTGGAGAAAAAGTGGAGATAAAGAGGAGAAAAAGTGGAGCATAAGAGGAGAAAAAGTGGAGAAAAAAGTGGAGAAAAAGTGGAGAAAGTGGAGAAAAAAATGGAGAAAAAGTGGAGAAAAAGTGGAGAAAAAGTGGAGAATAAGAGGAGAAAAAGTGGAGAAAAAGTGGAGAAAAAGTGGAGATAAGAGGAGAAAAAGTGGAGAATAAGTGGAGAAAAAAATGGAGAAAAAGTGAGAAAAAGTGGAGAAAAAGTGGAGATTAAGAGGAGAAAAAGTGGAGCATAAGAGGAGAAAAAGTGGAGAAAAAAGTGGAGAAAAAGTGGAGAAAGTGGAGAAAAAAATGGAGAAAAAGTGGAGAAAAAGTGGAGAAAAAGTGGAGAATAAGAGGAGAAAAAGTGGAGAAAAAGTGGAGAAAAAGTGGAGAATAAGAGGAGAAAAAGTGGAGAAAAAAGTGGAGAAAAAAGTGGAGAAAAAGTGGAGAAAAAGTGGAGAAAAGTGGAGAAAAAGTGGAGAAAAAGTGGAGATTAAGAGGAGAAAAAGTGGAGAAAAAGTGGAGAAAAAGTGGAGCATAAGAGGAGAAAAAGTGGAGAAAAAAGTGGAGAAAACGTGGAGAAAACGTGGAGAAAAAGTGGAGAAAAAGTGGAGAAAAAGTGGAGAAAAAGTGGAGCATAAGAGGAGAAAAAGTGGAGAAAAAAGTGGAGAAAAAGTGGAGAAAAAGTGGAGATTAAGAGGAGAAAAAGTGGAGCATAAGAGGAGAAAAAGTGGAGAAAAAGTGGAGAAAAAGTGGAGAAAAGTGGAGAAAAAAATGGAGAAAAAGTGGAGAAAAAGTGGAGAAAAAGTGGAGAATAAGAGGAGAAAAAGTGGAGAAAAAGTGGAGAAAAAGTGGAGAATAAGAGGAGAAAAAAGTGGAGAATAAGTGGAGAAAAAAATGGAGAAAAAGTGGAGAAAAAGTGGAGAAAAAGTGGAGCATAAGAGGAGAAAAAGTGGAGAAAAAGTGGAGAAAAAGTGGAGAAAAAGTGGAGCATAAGAGGAGAAAAAGTGGAGAAAAAAGTGGAGAAAAAGTGGAGAAAAAGTGGAGCATAAGAGGAGAAAAAGTGGAGAAAAAGTGGAGAAAAAGTGGAGCATAAGAGGAGAAAAAGTGGAGAAAAAGTGGAGAAAAAGTGGAGAAAAAGTGGAGCATAAGAGGAGAAAAAGTGGAGAAAAAGTGGAGAAAAAAGTGGAGAAAAAGTGGAGAAAAAGTGGAGATTAAGAGGAGAAAAGTGAGCATAAGAGGAGAAAAAGTGGAGAAAAAAGTGGAGAAAACGTGGAGAAAACGTGGAGAAAAAGTGGAGAAAAAGTGGAGAAAAAGTGGAGAAAAAGTGGAGCATAAGAGGAGAAAAAGTGGAGAAAAAAGTGGAGAAAACGTGGAGAAAAAGTGGAGAAAAAAGTGGAGAAAAAGTGGAGCATAAGAGGAGAAAAAGTGGAGATTAAGAGGAGAAAAAGTGGAGAAAAAGTGGAGAAAAAGTGGAGAAAAAGTGGAGAAAAAGTGGAGCATAAGAGGAGAAAAAGTGGAGAAAAAAGTGGAGAAAAAGT